>NC_138869.1:57760371-58368904 GCF_965194805.1 Balaenoptera borealis | reverse complement strand
AACCCTGCAGCCTGTGGAACAGAAACCGCAATCACAGAAAGTTACACAAAGAGATAGCAGATGAATATGTCCCAGATGAAGGAACAAGATACCCCAGGAGAACAACTAAGTGAAGTGAAGATAGGCAATCTACCTGAAAAAGAATTTTCATACACCACAATCAAGTGGGATTTATCTCAGGGATGCAAGGATTTTTCAACATCTGCAAATCAATCAGTATGGTACACCACAATAATAATTTAAAGAATAAAAACCATATGATCATCTCGATAGATGTAGAAAAGCTTTTGACAAAATTCAACACCAATTTATGATGAAAACTCTCCAGAAGGTGGGCATAGAGGAAACATACGTCAACATAATTAAGGCCGTATATGACAAACCTACAGCTAATATCATGCTCTGAGGAAATGCTTTCAGCTTTTCACTGTTAAGATCAGGAACAAGACAAGGATGTCCACTCACCACTTTTATTCACCATAGTTTTGGAAGTTCTAGCCATGGCAATCAGAGCTGAAAAAGAAATAAAAAGAATCCACATTAGAAAAGAAGGAAAACTATCACTGTTTGCAAATAACATGATACTATACATAGAAAATCCTAAAGATGTTACCAGAAGACTACTAGAGCTCATCAATGTATTTGGTAAAGTTGCAGGATACAAAATTAATACACAGAAATCTGTTGCATTCCTATACACTAACAACAAAAGGTCAGAAAGAGAAATTAAGGAAACAATCCCATTTACCATCGCATCAAAAATAATAAAATACCTAGGAATAAACTTACCTAAGGAGGCAAAAGACCTGTACTCAAGAAACTATAAGATGGTGATGAAATAAATCAAAGATGATACATACAGATGGAAAGATATACCGTGTTCTTGGACCGGAAGAATCAATATTGTCAAAATGACTGTACTACCCAAGGCAATCTACAGATTCAATGCAGTCCCTATCAAATTACCAATGGCATTTTTCACAGAACTGGAACAAAAAATCTTAAAATTTGTATGGAGACACAAAAGGCCCTGAATAGCCAAAGCAATCTTGAAAAAGAAAAACAGAGCCAGAGGAATCAGGCTCCCTGACTTCAGACTATACTATAAAGCTACTGTCATCAAAACAGTATGGTACTAGCAAAAAACCAGAAATATAGGTCAATGGAACAGGATAGAAAGCCCAGAACTGAAACCACGCACCTGTGGTCAATTAATATACAACAAAGGAGGCAAGACTATACAGTGGAGAAAAGACAGTCTCTTCAATAAGTGGTGCTGGGTAAACTGGAACGCTACATGTAAAAGAATGAAATTAGAACATTCTTTAACACCAAAAATAAACTCAAAATGGATTAAAAACCTAAATGTAAGACTGTACACTATAAAACTCTTAGAGGAAAACATAGGAAGAACAGTCTCTGACATAAATTGCAGCAATATCTTTTTGATCCGTCTCCTAGAGTAATGGAAATAAAAACAAAAATAAACAAATGGGACCTAATTAAACTCAAAAGCTTTTGCACAGCAGAGGAAAACATAAACAAAATGAAGACAACCCACAGAATGGGAGAAAATATTATTTGCAAATGATGCGACCGACAAGGGATTAATCTCCAAAATATACAAGTAGCTCATGCAGCTCAATATCAAAAAAAAAAAAAAACCCAATCAAAAAATGGGCAAAAGATCCTAAATAGACATTTCTCCAAAGAAGGCATACAGGTGGTGAAGAGGCACATGAAAAGATATTCAGCATTACTAATTATTAGAGAAGTGCACATCAAAACTACAATGAGATATAACTTCACACCAGTCAGAATGGCCATCACCAAAAAGTCTACAAACGATAAATGTTGGAGAGGGTGTGGAGAAAAGGGAACCCTCTTGCACTGCTGGTGGGAATGTAAATTGGTGCAGCCACTATGGAGACCAGTATGGAGGTTCCTTACAAAACTAAAAATAGAGCTATCGTACGATCCAGCAATCCCACTCCTGGGCATATGTCCAGAGAAAACCATGGGTCAAAAGGATACATGTACCCCAATGTTCATTGTAGCGCTGTTTATAATAGCCAAGACAGAGAAGTAACCTAAATGACCATCAACAGATGAATGGATAAAGAAGATGTGGTACATATATACAATGGAATATTACTCAGCCATTAAAAAGAATGAAATAATGCCATTTGCAGCAACATGTGTGGACCTGGAGCTTATCATAGTAAATGAAGTAAGACAGAGAAAGACAAATATCAGATGATATTGCTTATATGTGGATTCTAAAAAAAATGATACAAATGAACTTATTTACAAAACAGAAACAGACTTAGAAAACACACTTATAGTTACCAAAGGAGCAAGGTTGGCCGGCAGGGGGGGATAAATTGGGAGTTTGGAATTGACATATACACACTACTATATTTTAAGTAGATAATCAACAAGGACCTGCTGGTGGCTCAATGGTTAAGAATCTGCCAATGCAGGAGACACGGGTTCGAGCCCTGGTCCGGGAAGATCCCACATGCTGCGGAGCAGCTAAGCCCGTGTGCCACAACTACTGAGCCTGCGCTCTAGAGCCCGCGAGCCACAACTACTGAGCCCGTGTGCCACAACTACTGAGCCCGTGTGCCACAACTACTGAGCCCGCGTGCCACAACTACTGAAGCCTGCACACCTAGAGCCCATGCTCCACAACAAGAGAAGCCACAGCAATGAGAAGGCTGTGCACCGCAATGAAGTGTAGCCCCCGCTCGCTGCAACTAGAGAAAGCCCGCATGCAGCAACAAAGACCCAGTGCAGCCAAAAATAAATTAATTAATTAATTAAAAAATAATAATAATACCTGAGAAATGTACAGTATGACCTCAAAGGGAAAAAACATACTAAGCACAGGGAACTCTGCTTAGTATTCTGTAATAACCTATAAAGGAAAAGAATCTGAAAAAGAATAGATATATGTATATGTATAACTGAATCGCTTTGCTGTACGCCTGAAACTAACACAAATTGTAAATCAACTATAGTCCAATTTAAAATAAAAATTAAAAGAAAATGCTAAGGATGCAGTAGTGAAAAAAAAAGAGTCCCTGTCCTCAAGGGACTGGGTGTCTAATGAAGAACTACTATGCTAGAAAGACAAGTACTGCATGAATAGATATGAAATCATAACTTAAGGGCTGGGGGTGTGTATGATGATTGCAGAAAGAAAAACAAAATAGAGTTAGGGGATAGCTAATAACAGGGGTTGTTATTTCAGGCACTTGGGTCATCTGAAAGTATAGAAAAGAGAAACCAAGAAAATAGGTTTTTCAGAGTTGCTTGAGGAGGGAACAAATGGAAGGAGGTGGCCAGTGTGTTACTGTTTTATAAAGAAGGAGGAAAGCCATGAACTCACCATCCCTCCAGGACAAATCAGGAGAGTTGTTCTCTTCTACAAAGAAGTCTCTGTCCTGGCTTTCGGCTTGTCTGGTGTCCATGCAAGTGTTTGCACCGTGTGTGGTGTGTGGGAAGCGGAGGAAGGTGGGTCCTTCAGGGCCCCCTCTGGGAGCACAGCAGGCACAATAGTCACGTCACCCCAGCCAACCGGGCCCCCAGGCTGGCTGACTTCCAAATCCCTGGCCATGTCGGCCTTTGAATAGCAGCTGACACACAACAGCCAGCTGAGCAAGTATTTTCACAAGAGGAGAAACACAACCCCAGCTTGCTGCAGCCTGTAAGGCAGACAAAACGTGCAAAAGAATCAAAAGGAAAGGAGGGAAGAAAAAAAAGAGGGGTGGGAGAGGAGTGAAGAGAGCCCGGGATCGCAGCCTTCATCTTCCTGCATTTCCAGGCAGGATAATTTGGAAGGAAGGCAGATATAAAAGTCAGGGTTGTGCTCAGGGGAAAACTGCCAACAACTTCACGGCTCTATGAAGTTGGAACCACGATCAAAACAGCAGCTGCAGACCAGATGCTGACTTTCAGGGAGTGAGCATCTCCGCTGCCTGGGTCCCCTCTGAGCTCCAGAGCCGGAGACGGCAGACTTTCTCCTGAGAGCCTCCAGCCAGACAAAGAGATGCTGTGGGGCCGGGATGGGGCGGTGGCCCTCAGTGAAAGGACTGCGGGGAGGACGGGATGGGGGTGGGAAGAAAAGCAGAGAGATCTAAAGGTTTCTTAGAACAGAGGCTGTGTGAGGCCCTCAAGGAAATCCCAAGGTCCCCGTTGCGCCTGTAGGGAGGCAGCCAGCTGAGGCGCGAGAGGGAGCCTGGTCCCAGCAGGTGGTCCTGCCGTTGCGAGCAGGGCGTCTGCCTTGGGTTGGGTGCCTCGGGCCCTGGAACCAACGCCCCACGAGTACCGAAGGAGGACTGTGTTAATGATGGCCAGCACTTGCGCTTTCTCTTCTTTTGTGGATACAGAAACTGAGGCACAAAGAGTTGATGTCTCTTTTCCAAGTCCTCATCTCTAGTTTATGATGGGTCTGGGGTAAACACAACGAATAATACCCCTACTTATGATGCACACCGTTAGCACTTCTTTTTAAAAGTGCTAAACTCGATCTTACTCTCTAAGCTGTTTGCTTTTTTTTCTTAGAGGCATTTCCAAAATTTTTAAAAGATGGTATTTATTTTAAAAGATGGCACTCTCTGAACTAACCCCACTCACCTTTTGACTTGCTTTCTCTGCAGTTCTTCACATTATTTGATCAAAGGCACAAAAAGAAAAATGCAACAGTCTCATTTTTCTCCATCTCCACCACCATCAGCCTTATCCCAGGGGGAGCTCTGAAGCATGAATTGCACAGTAGTCATCTCCTCTAGAGGCAAGACAGACTGTTAGAACTCCTGTGTTGACCCAGCAATCCCACTACCGGGCATATACCCAGAGAAAACCATAATTCAAAAGGACACATGCACCCCAATATTCATTGCAGCACTATTTACAATAGTCAGGACATGGAAACAACCTAAATGTCCATCAACAGAGAAATAGATAAAGAAGATGTGGTACCTATATACAATGGAATACTACTCAGCCGTAAAAAGGAGTAAAATTGGGTCATTTGTAGAGATGTGGATGGACCTAGAGACTGTCATACAGAGTGAAGTAAGTCAGAAAGAGAAAAACAAATACCGTATATTAACGCATATATGTGGAATCTGAACAAATTGGTCTATACGATCTTATTTACAAAGCAGAAATAGAGACACAGATGTAGAGAACAAATGTATGGATACCAAGGGGGAAGGGGGGGGGATGAATTGGGAGATTGGGATTGACATATATACACCACTATGTATAAAATAGATAACTAATGAGAACCTGCTGTATAGCACAGGGAACTCTTAGTGCTCTGTGGTGACCTAAATGGGAAGGAAATCCAAAAAGAGGGGATATATATATATGTATAGCTGATTCACTTTGCTGTACAGTAGAAACTAACACAACATTGTAAAGCAATTATACCAATTAAAAAAAAAAAAACTCCCATGTTAATTCATCATTGGCTACAGACTGCCCTCCAGGCCAGGCCAGGAAGCTCCCATCAACCAAGGGTAATTCTCCATAGAAGGGAGAAATTGTGACCCCTTACAACTCAGCGTTTGCAGCAGCTCGGGGCTGGTGTTCTTGGCTTGGTAAAGGGGGTCTAGGCAGGCTGCCAACCACATCTGCTATGGCAGCCAAAAGAGTTGGAAATGGAGAGTCAGTGGACTGATACATTGTCTAAGGAGCAGTTTATGTCATATGCAAATCATATTACACTAATATATTATATTATATTATATTATATTATATTATATTATATTATATTATATTATATTATATTATATTATATATTATATTATACATACCTCAGGGCATGGCACTAAGAGAGCATCATTATTTGATTAGATTGAATTACAGGATAGCTCTGGAGGGGGACATGGAGGTCATCTAGTTCAGCCCACTCATTTTATAGAAGAGAAGATTTAGGTCAGAGTAAACCCTTACTGGGAGCTTAGCTCTTGCTTGAATTCAAGCCAGCTCATATTTATTGAAAGCCTACTGTGTATAAGGCACAATTTCAGCAGACACAAAACTCAGCCTCTGCCTTAGGCCTTAGGAGTTTACAGTCCAGTAAAAGATAAGGGACTAGAAGAAAGAAAGAAGGTGTATAAATACTATGCAAATCAAAGTTCAGATCTCACCCCAAGAGCAGTACAGATTAAGTGCTATGGGCACTTGAAGGCAAATGCAGACACACAGAAGGATGGTTTGTGCTTGTTTCAAAGTGGTGGAGGAGGGGAGGCCTTCATCCCAACTAAGGAAAGAGAAAATACCCTGCCAGCTCTTCTAGTTGGGTGAGGCGGAAAAAGATAAATATGCAAGTAAGGTTCTGGGAAAGGGGGAAGATCAAATAAACAAGAACAAGCCATCTCTTTTCAAAATGTCATTTCGCCTTAAATGCCTCTTCAATTCTCAGCCTGGAAGGGCAAATTATTGAAAGTTTCACTCATTAAACAGGGTTATTTTGAAGTAAAGGCCAAAGGTACTATTTATTTTGGAGGAACATGGCGAATCCAGCCCACTCTTCCCTTTTGGCTCAGGCATGTTTCAGTACTGGAGTGATTTTATTTTCTAAATTGTCCTGTGATGCACTGACATGGGTATTGTCCCACCCACTTAAATTAGTAGATGTTCTAATATTCACCCAGAGTTTATGCATTGGCCACTTTGGACAGGATCTAAGATTAATTCATTCATTCGCTCAACAAAGCATTTATTGAGAGCCTGTTGTATGGGAGGCCCTGCCGTGGGTGCCAGGAATACAAGCATGAGAAAGGGACTCTGAACCTGCCTGCGGACGCTCACCGTCTGGTCGAGTGAGACAGATAAGCAGTGGCTGTACACCCTAAAATAGAGCTCTGCCCCCAGACGTCTAATAAAGAATGGCTCTGGGGATATTCAAGGAAGCTTCTATAACGATACCGACCCTAGAACATGAGGGGGGATCAAGATGGCAGAGTAGGAAGACCCTGAGCTAACCTCCCCCCATGAACATGGCAAAACTACCACTACATATAGAGCAGATCTCTCTGAGAATGACCTGAAGATTAGCAGATCAGCTCTTCTACAACAAAGGCTATAAAGAAAGAACCACACAAAGTCAGGTAGGAGGCGAGGACAAGTGATCTCGTCCAGACCCACACCCCTACTGCATGACCCAGAAGAGGAGGGAGTATCACAAGCTCAAGGATCCTCCCTGGGAAGCAAGAGGTTCGAGCCCCATATTAAGCACCCCAGCCCTGGGGTCTGGCACTGGAAGATGAGTCCCCTTGGCTGGTTGGAAAACCAGTGGGGCACACCAGAGGACTGTAAGAAACCGAGACCCCACTCTTGAAGAGCACAGACAGATTTGCTTGCTCCCGGCCCCAGAGCAGAGGCAGCATCCCAGGAAAAGACACGGTCCATGCTCACTTCAGATCCAGCTCTCCCACCAAAGCCACAAAGGGCACATGCAGACTGCATAGGGATGCACACAAGGATATGCCTTCAAGATCAGGGTAGATAACTTTTTCACTTAATTTAAGAGAGACAAACAGAAATAGTCAAAGTGAGAAGACAGAGGACTCTATTTCAAATGAAGAAACAAGATAAAACCCTAATGAAACACAGAGAAATAATTTACCTGATATAAAGAATTCAAAGCAATAGTAATAAAAATACCTTGATACAAATGAAAATAAAAACACAACTTTTCAAAAATCTATGGGACATAGCAAAAGCAGTTCTAAGAGGAAAGTTTATAGTGATACAGGCCTACTACTTCAAGAAACAAAAATCTCTGACACCCTAACTTTCTACCTAAAAGACTTAGAAAAAGAAGAACAAACAAAGCCCAAAGTCAGCAGAAGGAAGGAAATAATAAAGATCAGAGAGGAAACAAAATAGAGATCAAGAAAACAATAGAAAAGATTAATGAAACCAAGAACTGGCTTTTTGAAAAGAGAAACAAAATGGATAAACCTTCAGCCAGGCTCACCAAGAAGAAAAGAGAGAGGACCCAAATAAACAAAATAAGATATTAAGGTGGAGAAGTAACAACTGATATCACAGAGATACAAAAAAATCATAAGATAATACTACTAACAGTTATGCCAACAAATTGGACAACATGGAATAAATGGACAAATTTCTAGAAACATACAACCTGCCAAGATTAAATCAAGAAGAAACAGAAAATTTGAACAGACCAATCACTGGAAGTGAAATTGAATTTGTAATTAAAAAACTCCCAGCAAACAAAAGTCCAGGGCTGGATGGCTTCACAGGTGAATTCTACCAAACATATAAAGAAGAGTTAATACCTTTATTTCAAAAACTATTGCAAAAAAATTGAAGTGGAGGGAACACTTCTAAACTATGAGGTCAGATTTACAATTTACAAATTCTAAGAGGTCAGCATTACCCTGACACAAAAGCCCGACAAAGGCATTATAAAAAAAAAGAAAATTACAGGCCGTTATCCCTGATGAACATAGATCTTCAACAAAATATCAGCAAACTGAATTCAATAGTACATAAAAAGTCTCATACATCGTGATCGTGTGGGATTTATTCCAGGGGTTATGGATGTTCAGTATCTGCCAATCAATCAATGTTTTACAGTACATTAACAAAATGAAAGAATAGTCATATGATCATCTCAATAGATGTAGAAAAAGCATTTGACAACATTCAACATCCATTCATGATAAAAACTCTCAACAAGATGGTATAGAGAAAACACACTTCAACTTAATAAAGACCATTATGATAAAGCCACAGCTAAATAACATTATACTCAATGGTGAAAAGCTGAAAGGCTTTTGTCTAAGATTAGGAACAAGACAAGTATGCCCACGGTTGTCACTTCTGTTTAACATATTATTGGAAGTCTTAGGCACAGCAGTCAAACAAGAAAAAGATATAAAAAGGCATCCAAATTAGAAGGGAAGAAGTAAAACTGTCACTGTTTGCAGATGACATGAAACTATATGTAGAAAACCCTAAAGACACCATCAAAAAACTATTCGGAGTAATAAATGAATTCAGTTAAGTTGCAGGATACAAGATTAATATACAGAAATCTGTTGCATTTCTGTACACTAATGATGAACTATCAGAAAGAGAAGAAACAATCCCATTTATAATCAAATCAAAAAGATTAAAATACCTAGGGATAAATTTAACCAAGGAGGTAAAAGACCTGTACTCTAAATACTATAAGACATTGAAGAAGGAAATTGAAGATGATACAGATTAATAGATATCCCATATTCATGGAATAAAAGAATTAATATTGTTAAAATGTCCATACTCTTCAAAGCAATCTACAGGTTTAATGCAATCCCTATCAAAATACCCATGGCATTTTTCACAGAACTAGAACAAATAATCCTAACATGTGTATGGAACCACAGAAGACCCTGAATAGCCAAAGCAATCTTGAGAAAAAAGAACAAAATTGGAGGGATCACACTCCCTGACTTCAGATTATACTACAAAGCAGCAGTAATGAAAACAGTATGGTACTGGCACAAAAACAGACATATAACACAGCTCAGTGGAACAGAATAGTGAGCCCAAAAATAAACCCACACACTTTCGGTCAATTAATCTACAACAAAGAAGGCAAGAATATACAATGGGGAAAAGACAGTCCCTTCAATAAGTGGTACTGAGAAAACTGGACAGTTAAATGTGAAAGAATGAAATTAGAACACTTTCTCATACTACATACAAAAGTAAAATGTATATGTGTGTACACACAACACACACACAAAATGGAATATTAGCCATAAAAAAGAATGAAATTTTGCCACTTGCAACAACATGGATGGTCCTGGAGGGTATTATGCTTAGTAAAATAAGTCAGACAGACAGAGAAAGACAAATACTGCTTGATTTCACTTACATGTGGGATCTACAAAATAAAACAAGCAAAACAGAAACAGACTCACAGATACAGAGAACAAACTATGGTTTGTTGCCAGAGGGTTAGGGGTGAGGGGGATTAAGAGGTACAAACTACTAGGTATAAAACAGATAAATTACAAGGATGTAATGTACAGCACAGGAAATATAGCCAGTTTTTTATAATAACTTTACATGGAATATAATCCATAAAAATATTGAGTTACTATGTCGTATACCTGCAACTGATATAACATGGTAAGTCAACTAACTATATATACTTCAATAAGAAAAATTAGAAGAAAATCAGCAAACTGAATTTCCCTTAAAAAAAAAAAGAAGAAAAGATTTTGTCCTTAGTTGAAACCTGAAGTCCTAATGAAGTGTTTACATCATCCTTCATTATTTTCTTTTTAGCAAGTATCACTGAAGGAAAGTTACCTTTTTAAATTTTGTTTGTTGGTGTTATCAGTCTCTCTCCTCTGTCATCTAAAACAGCATTTCTGAACCTCTTTTTCATTATTACTATTGCAAGGAGCCTTTGTAGACATTTTTTTCTTAATCACTACTCCCCATGATTTTTTTCCCTGTGGGAAAATTATACATGATATAAAGTTCACCAGTTTAGCCATTTTTAAGTGGTTACAATTCACAACTTAAGTGGTACAGTTCGGTAGCATTAAGTACATTCACAGTGTCGTGTAATTATCACCATTATCCATTTCCAGAACTTTTTCATCCTCCCCAACTGAAACCCTGTACCTATTAAACAATATCTCTCTACCTCTTCTCCCCCCATCCCCTGGCAACCACTATTCTGCTCTCTGTCTCTGTGAATTAGCCTGTCCCAGATACCTCATATAAGGGGAATCATACAATATTTGTCCTTTCGTGTCTGGCTTATTTCACTAAGCATAATCTGTATTGTAGCATCTATCAGAATTTCATTCCTTTTTTTATGGCTGAATCTCTCCGAGAAATTTAATACCACATATTAAATCTATTTATGTACTGTCGACCTTTGTAGGGCTACAAACTATTGTAATATGTAAGATTTTTCTACCTCCCAGGAACCAGGCTCGCCCCCATTGAGATGTCTGCATTAAAACCTGAATCCCCTGACCTTGTTGGTCTTGTTCTCCGCTCTGTCCCCAGCTGTTAGGACATCGTGGGCACTCAACAGTCATGTGTTGAATTTCTCAAGCTCCTTCCACAACACCTCCTTATATTTGAACCCACAAGAATTAAAAATTGCCCTTAGTGTAATCACAGGTGCATCACACTCAGTGTCTCAGCTGTGCACACCCTTCTCAAGCGCCCTGTGTTTGCCTGCTCTCTCCAACAGAAGTGAAGGATTATGAGCCTCCATTCGGTTCCAAGGTGCGAGAGCATCCCTGTGTCGAAAGCATGAAGGACAACGTGTTGAGAGATCGAGGACGACCCGAAATCCCTAGCTCCTGGCTCAACCACCAGGTAAGGAGTGACTGTTGCGAAGGGCAAGTGAAGTTCATCCAGAGTAATATCTTAGGTAGGAGAGAATGCCTGGCTATTGGGCATCAGTCTGAGGCAGGTCCCTTTGTTTTCCATGAGCCTGTTCACTTTTCTTTATAAAGAAGTTTCAGTAAAGTGGGATGACCTTGTTATTGCATGTTCTACCCACCATTCAGAAAGGGCTCACACAGAATCATTTGACGGGCATTTGTCATATTGTCCAAGCCGTCTTGCTTCTGAGTTAAAATACTTTGTTTGCAGCCTGTGCCACTCACCTCGTATAGGGAGTTTATGTTTTGTTCCCTTCTGCGTTCCAAATGTTTTCTTCTGGGAATCTTCAGCTCTGGCAGGAAATACTTAGTGAGAAAGAAGGGGTGTTTGTCAGCCAGCTGGCCCGCAAGGGGCTGCTGCGCTCTCAGGCTGCGGCAGGTGTGTCGAGAAGGAGGAGGCTGGGATAAAGGAAAGCACAGAAGAGCAAAGGGCAAGGGGACAAATAGGAAATCTGTCTTTCCAGAACTTCCTAATGGCTTCTTTTTTTTTTTTCTTTTTAAGCAGTGGTAGATAAGACCGTCCATCCATAGCAGGGCAGTGGTTCTGACATACAGGGAGACCTATCCAAATTCCCCTCATCAAAATGCCCCCAATCGGAGGAGAAGAAGGAGGTTGTGAGAGCGGGGGACTGTCAGGCACGGCAGGGAAGAGCCGTGAATGAGGGAGAGGGGCCTTGTGCCCATAGCTCACTGACAAGACTGTCCTTTCCATTGACGTAAACCTTTTATGGCCGCCTTTGGCTGAATTCCCTTACCCAGGGAAGGCTGGGGCTAAGTCATAGGTTTCCTAAGGGCAAGGCAAATAATTCAGATAAGAAACAGAAACCACAAGTCAGGTGCAATCGAGGAGACAGATGGAGCAGTGCCAGCCCTGGCCAAGAGCCACTTCAGCGGACAGACCCTGATAAAGTCGGGGGAGAGCGTGGACCAGGCCATGGCCCAGGGCTTCTCCCTGGGTTTCAGGAAAGCCTCTTTGACTTTGAAAATGCAAGACTATTTTGTGTTAACTCTGAAATCAGAAGGCACTAGTATTGTTTCTTTCAAACTCTTGCTGCCGCCTCTGCTGTACAGTTCTTCTAATGAAGCCATTATTCATGATGATAAAATTCTGGAAAGAATTTGCATAATACATTTTTTCTCTTAATGAGATTTGTTGCCCTATTTATTTCAAGTTAATGCTTAATATTTAATTTAATTTACTACCTGTAATTACAGTGCCAGAATAAAATAAATGTTACTTGTGTACCAACAATAACACTCCACTCTTAACAAGGCCATCAATCAATACCACCAATTAGGTGAATTACACAATTAATTCAACATCATGAACTCACTCACAGGGCGGGAAGGGAGGGTCAGGTTCCTAGGTGTGTGGGGAAAGTTGTTGGTTAGACTGCAAACAGGAAAGTGCCATTCTCAGGGCAGAGTTGGGATTGATCCATCCCACCTGGCCACTCGTGTGAGGGGACACCAGTGATAGGGTTGGGCCTCTGATTGGCAAGAGCACAGTCTGTTTCCACCTATTGGGCTATCTGGTTAATCCGTGCCTTCTTTATTTCCAAAAAATGACTTGAAATAAAAATATTTGCAATGCAAAATAAAAATTACAGCCATGAATGAAGACCCTTGTCACGCATTGTGGGCAGCATTTTCTGGATGGGCCTTTTGAATGGGGCCTTTATGGGGTTAGGTTGAACTCTCTGAAACAGCCTGCAGGACCTACAAAGACAGACAGGGTCCAGCCTGATGCAGGAGAGGAGGGGCCTAGCAGAGGGTCTCCTCAGCAGCTGCTGGAAGATGGGACTTGAACCCAGAAAATGCAACCAGACCAATGCCTGGACTTCACTCAGATATTCAGTCCTGTTTACATAGGAATGTGTATATGATTCCAGCTCTTAAGACTCTCTGGAAAAGGCAAAACCATTAAGGCAATAAGCAGATCAGTGGTGGTCAGGGGCTGAGGGGGAAGGAAGGAGGGGTGACGAGGTGGAGCACAGAGGATGTTTAGGGCAGTGGCCTTCTGTGGATACTGTGATGATGGACACATTTGTCAGAACCCACGTCCGGTACATTACCGTGAACCGTGTTCTGGTTGACTTTGGTTGATAGTGACGTGTCAGTGTTGGTTCACCGATTTTAACAAGTGCACCACACAGACGCAAGGTGTTGATGGCGGGGGAGGTTGTCCGCGAGGGTGGAGGGCGTATATGGAAACTCTCTGTAATTTCCACTTGATTTTGCTATGAACCTAAAACTGCCCTCAACAGTAAAGCCTAAAGCTGTGCCGCTCCCCACCAAACAGAAAGGTGTGAGATGGCATTAGAAGCCCACTTCACGGGAATTTTCAGGATTGGGGATGCTGCTGTGCCCCAGAAGCCTACTGGGGGGGCCTTGTGCTGTGTCTTCATTTCCCCACTTCCTATGATCGGATGGCCCCGGCACGCTGGCCGCCTGCAGCTGCAGTCAGGTGGTGCTGGGGACTGGCCTGCAGGCGGGGACAGAGCGATGGCGGCAGAGACAGGGCAGGGGCTGCCTTGCCCCCAGGAGCCGCCAGCCCCTCTCAGAGGCCTGTGGACCCTCTCCCCCTGCAGGGCATCCAGATGGTGTGCGAGACGCTGGCCGAGTGCTGGGACCACGACCCCGAGGCCCGGCTCACGGCGCAGTGTGTGGCCGAGCGCTTCAGTGAGCTGGAGCATCTGGACAGACTCTCGGGCAGGAGCAGTTCGGAGGAGAAGATTCCCGAAGACGGCTCCCTGAACACTACCAAGTAGCTCTTCCGGCGGCCGGCCAGTGTGGCTGGCCCTGTGGCCAAAGAGCAGAGGCAGCAGGAAGCTGCCCCTGGACGGTGCTTCCTGGAGCCCCGGGGCCGCTCCCTCCCCCCGAGCTGGGGAGGGGGTGACAGGAAGCGTCCTATGTCTTTGACTTTGTCATAGGATAAGCTGTGTTAGCACTTCCTCAGGAAATGAGATTGATTTTTACAATAGCCAATAACATTTGCACTTTATTAATGCCTGTATATAAATATGGAATAGCTATGTTTTATATATATCTATATATGTCTATATCTATCTATACAGCCATACTCTAGAAAGAGGTGAAGAAAAAGATCAAATATGCCCAAGAAATGGGTTGGATGGGCGAGCTTGGCACTGAGCACAGAAGGAAGGGCTCTGGGGCAGCCTCAGCACTTGGCAGTCACTCATGTGCTAGGCCTCTGAGCACACAGGGATTGGGGGTGGGGGTGGGGGGGCGCGGTCTTTGCCTTCAGAGAGAGGCTCCAGGTCTCAGAGCCTGCTGTGGCCAAGTTGCACTTGCTTTTGCAAAGTAATAATTCCCTGTACTGGGTCCTGTTCTGGCCATGGAGCTGATTGGAGTCGCACTGTTTGGGGACCAGACCCTGGGGTCCCCGTGTGCCATCATCTCTCCTGGACTTGTCACCGGAGCTTCACGACCCACCTCTGGTTTGTAAAGCTCCTTCCTCAGCTAGTTCAGAAACTTTGCCCCATTTCTAATTGCTTAAATGTTTTAAGCCCCATGTTTTACCTTCACAGGCTACAGAAAAATCAGGACACATTTCCCCACCCATGAAATTGCCACGCCTTCTACTAATGAGAAATTGTTATTTTTTAAAAAATTCCCCTCATACCTATGTTACTGTTCCCTGTTTCCTAAAAGGGAACAGGTCTCCCTTCCAGGTTCTTTATGTTTAGTTTTTTTACCACTCTTGGTTTCAGTCTCCAGCTTTCTATGCAACACTAGTAGGTTCTATGCTCTGGGCTTCAGGGGACTCGAGCACATTTTGGCCAAGGGGAAAGTATTTGAGCAGCACAGCACTGCCACAGTCAGGAGTCTCCTCAGGCACTCTGAACGTGTGTTTTGCTTGCCCAGCACAGTGTTTAACAAAATCGAGGCACTTTTTAAATACTTGGAGATTTTGCAAAAAAAAAAAAAAAAATTTGGATCCTCAAGTAAGACTAGAGAGCAAATGGTTTCCAGTTCTCTCTGGGCCACATCATTCACAGACGCAGGTGTGGACACTCTTAGAAAGCTGCTCACTTCCGCCATGAACGTTTGTGTTTTCCACCCACCCCCACCCCAGTCTGGGAATTAAACCTGCTTCCAACCAAGGGCCCCTGTGAGAAATGTGCGTCCACGCACTCCTTCTCTGGCTATAGAGTATGATTCTGATTCCCTTCCTGGAGTTAAGATTTGAAGCCGGCCTTCTTTTGGACTACCGGGGACCTCCTCTGGGTGGTCCCTGTTAACCCAAATCTCGTTTGCTTGTATTTTAAGAGCTTCCCCCTCTGCTTTCAGAGGGAGCCCTTTACTCCAAGAAGCTGTCGTCATAGTTACTGGTCTCAGTCACACCTGCCTTGCCCAACCTTTGCAGAATTTGAATGTGGGACACCGGAGTCCCATGTACAGTTAGGAAATCTGTGTCCACATGGACAAAAACAAAGAATGTGCTTTACTACTCCATAGGAAACTCGTTAATCCACAGACAAGTGTTAATGCTGCAAATAACAATTTTTTAAAAATGTTTTTGAAGCTTATTTTGAAGCTTATTTTCAGCCAAATAGGAATATTGGAGAGGGACTGGCAGTGACCAGCTCTGCTTGGGTTTTGGAAGGTCTCATCTCATTGGGGTTTTAGCAGATATGCTGAAGTTTGGGATTAGGTGGAACTTTTAGGAACCCTGCTCGGTGGGGTGGGCTGAGAGAGTTAAGGTAGTTTGACCCGCAATGCCGCGGAAGTGCCCAGAAATCCCCTGCACTTTAGGGCTGGTGAGGCCGTCCCAATAGCTGTTGCTCATTGACCTCTAGTGGTGAATTTCTAGAATACTGGTCCATTATGGGATCTTCCAAGAGTCAAAAGAGCTTTATCACTTCTGGGTGGCCATCAGCATAAACTGGAATGTAGTGTCAGATGATACTGTGGCTTGTTTTATGTTTGTTTCCCTTATTCAAGAAAAAGACCAAGGAATATCATTCTGTAGTTCCTAAAAATACTGACTTTTTTCACTACTCTACATAAAGGGAAAGTTTTATTCTTTTATGGAACACTTCACCAGTACTCATTTATTAAAATAGGAATGTGAATGCTATATACTCTTTTTATATCAACTGTGTCAAGCACTTATTTTCATTCTATGCATTGTTTGTCTTTTATATAAATAAAATGTTTATTCGATTGAATAAAACAAAAATACTCAGGTCAGCTTCCTGCCTCCTGTTCCTATTCATAGAGGCCCACGAGCCTCATTTGGTTATTTTGCAGTTTGTGCACAAAAAGCCACAAGACAAATCCTCTCCAACTTTTCCATATTCATTGTCTTCTTCAACTGACAGTGTCAGGTCCCTGTTTTTAAAAAAGCAGTCACTTCAGTACTGTGAGACGTCGCAGATGCTGGTGGTGGCTTGCCCCTTATCCCAGGTCCGGCACAGTGTCCCTCTACATCCCCGACCACCATCTCCCCTGTCCCCGGGTCCCGGGAGCGGCCCGTATCCACACATGGCTTTTCGTGGGGTGCGTAGCTGGCTCCGCGCATGCCCACTTCTCCCTCCCCACTCCTCACAGTAACAGGCTGCCGCTATCTCCCCACCTCCCCCCCCGCCACGCCCCCGCCCCCAGCCCCCAGCCCCGGCCATGTGTCACGCTTCCTCCCTCTTCCTTTCTACCCAGCCACCCCATCCCACTTGGAGCTTTTTCATTGAGGTATAACTGACATACGACATTGTACGTTTCAGGTATACAACATAATGATGCAATATTTGTATGTACTGAGAAATGATCACAGTAAGTCTGGTTAACATCCGTCATCATACAGTTACAGGATTTTTTTTTTTCTTGTGATGAGAACGTTTAAGATTGACTTTCTCAGCAACTTTCAAATTGACTTTCTCAGCAACTTTCAAATATGCAGCACAGTATTATTAACTATCGTCACCATGCTGTCACACATTACATCCCCAGGACTTATTTATGTTATAAACTGTAAGTTTGTACCTTCTGACCCCCTTCACCCATTTCATCCACTCCCCACCCCCTGCCTCTGGCCACCACCAGCCTGTTCTCTGAATCTTGTTTTGTTTTGTTTTGTTTTTTCCAATTCCACATATAAGTGAGATCATATGGTATTAGCCTTTTTCTGACTTATTTCACTAAGCGTGATGCCCTCAAGTTCTGGCCATGTTGTCACAAATGGCAAGATTTTATGTTTTTATGGCTGAAAAACATTCCACTGTATACATACACTGCTTTTTTTTAATCCATTCATCCATCAATGGACACTTAAGTTGCATGGTTATCTTGGCTTTCGTAAATAATGCTGCAGTGAACGTGGGGCGCAGATATGTTTTCAAGTTAATGTCTTCATTTTCTTCAGATAAATACCGAGAGGTGGAATTGCTGGATTGTGTGGTAGCTCTATCTTTAACTTCTTGAGGACTGTCCACACTGCTCGGTCTCCGTAGTGGCTGCGCCAGTATGTGCATTCCCACCAGCAGTGCACCCGTCCCACAGCTGCAACAACCAGAAATGTCACCAAACACTGCCACATGTCCTCTGGGGGACAAAAATCGTCACTCTCAGCTGAGAATCACTTAGCTGGATGACGGGGTCCTGTACTACTGTGGGCATTAGTTGTAGTGCTGTCTTAACTAGTAGCTTGGCAGTTTTAGAGGTTACTAATTTTAGCAGTTTCCTGCTCCTCCATTTACCACCTGTGTGACCTGGGCAAATTACTTAAGCTCTCCATGCCTCAGTTTAATTATATGTACAATGGGATTTCACAGGCTTCATCCCATACCAGTGACCACTGTGGCAAGGAATACTGGCAAGGCTTTTGGTGTTGCGTCTTGAACTTGGAGAGCCTTCAGTGCATACTGGCCAGTATTCGGTTGGTTTAGTGTGCCAGGGCTGCTTTCCAAAGAGGCCGATGCTGAGATACATCCTAGAGGGCGTTAACAGCACAGAGAAGTGGACACACTGCAGGCCTGGAGCACAGGGAAGCTCCTGTCCTGGGTGAGTACTGGTCATCTGGGGAGGACGCCCATTCACTGAGCACCTGCCGAGGCTAGGTCCGTGAGGTAGGTACTGTGCCCATTTTACAGATGAGAAATCACACTCGGAGGACTCCAGTAAGAAGCCTAGGGTCTCACAGAGGTAGGTCCGCTTGCAAAGCCAAGTTGTCCTGGACCTCAAATTTGAAATAATAATTTGGAATAATGCTTGGTTCTTTTCTCGTATTGTCTCCTGCCCAGCAGGATGAGAGGGCTGCACCACCATGAAACATCCCCATAGCACCATCACTGTTCTCATCCACCGCCACCCCCCGGGGGTCTGTCTGCACAGTGGGAACAAGGAAGGTGTGCTCTTATCTCTATTGCTCCACTTGCTTCCACTCACGTGAGAAGTGCTGTCTAAATTCTTGCCGAGAGCACAACTGGAGGACGAGTGAATAGTGTTGCCTAATGTGTGGAGTGTGCCCACTCCTTCAGACGGTTTCAGATTGTGCCAACCTTTAAAAACATTATTTTAGTGGGTCTGTTTTTATTTTAACATGTACTAGAAAAAATAAACACATTTACCCTGGGCTTTCACAAATATTATTGCTTGAAATATAGCTGGGTTTAAAAACTTGAATTGACTTTTAAAAATGCATTAAGTAGATAACGGTCCTTATTTTTGGCAACTGCAGGGGCTGGGAATATGAATGATGAGGTTGGCGTGCTCCCCACAAGGAAGCAAATCCGTATGAATTGCTAACATTCATGGAGCACTCGGGAAGCACCAAACATCATTCTCTGTGTTTTACCATCTTTATCTGCTTTAATCTTCACCACCAACCTATGAGGTAGTCTTACTTCCATATGAGAGGTGAGGAAACAGGCAGGGAGCAAGGTATTACTAAGAGTCCCACAGTGAGCAGTCTTAAGGCCAGGATTGGAACTGAAGCAGTCAGACTCCAGAGCCCGCATGTAGACCTTGAACACAAGATGAAGCTGGAGTTGAAGGGCAAGGTGGAGTCCTGGAATGCTCGAGGTATGATTCTTTAGGGTCAAATCCACAGGAGGAAGATGCAGTGCACACTGGAGGGGCCAGGGTGGCCATCAGGGAGCAAAAGTCATTCCTCAAAGGCACATGGACTCTGGGCTCCAGCCCAAGTGCTCCAGCCAAAACAGGAGCCAAGGTCCTCTGACGCACCCCCTTACAGGCTCCGTTTTACCCGGGTTATTTCAGTCCTGGCTACTGCAAAGTCGGGAGCATTCCCGGTTGGCAGTAAGTCTCCAAGTGCCCTCAGCGGGATCCTGGTCCTTGCACCCGTCAGCAGCTTTGGAATGCAGGCGCTCTCTGTGCCTGGCAGTTTCTAGTTTGCAGTGGTGGTTTTTGTTTTAAGCTCGCTATGCAAATGACAGGGTGTACACTAATAGTCTAGTCCTGAGGGAAAACCCTTCCCAGGGTGACAGAGAAGTTTTCATCTATGCAAGTGTGTCCATCCTTTTTCACAAAAGTCACCACAGTTGGCATCCGCAATTCTGTTCATTTTCCTTCTGAAATAGGCTGCCTAATCGTTGCTTATCACATTTCCAATTAGTATTTCTTTTTTTATTTGGATAATTATAGCTCCAGACTATGGGTGTGGGGCTATGGCTTTCGGGCCTACTTTGCAAACTGCAGATAAAGACAAGATTGTGAACCTTTCCCCATTACATGGCCTGCCAATCAGCCTCACACGGTGTAATTTAATTCTAATACACCTCCTGATCTTTGGTGCATTTAAAAATAGCTTGTTAATAGTCTTCCTATTCTAATTAAGCTAAAACTGCACATGGTGTGAAATGTGTGTTCTCTCTCACTCTTTCTCCACACACACACACACACACGCACACCCCTGATCCTAAAAACTCACTCTGCATGCAGCCCGTGCAATCCGTGCTGCTGAAACTGTCCTCGAATCTTCCCCCCTCCATGCCTGCTGTGTAGACAATAGAATAATGATAGCCCTGGTGCTGGTGTGTCACCAGAAAGATGAAATGCTTTTGAAATGTCATATTTTGTCTAAATATTCATAACAAAATCATTAAAATTGGGACCTCTGGAGTCAGATCTCCTTGGTTTGGTTCAAATTATTGTCAGCTCCACAATGACTGACATGGCATGAGCCTTTTAATCATTTTATTACTTTGGTTTCTTACCATGTAAAATGGGTAATGACAGGACCTACCTGAGAGAGTAGTAAGAATTACTATAAAAATAGAGTTACTGTTTTCAAAGTCATTAGAACAGAGACTGGTGCACGTAAGCATTAATTATTATTATCTACTCCAAAATGAAGTTGTGATGTTGTCAAATTTCAAAGACATAATGTCTCAACATCCCTAATTATCAGAGAAATGCAAATCAAAACTACAATGAGGCATCACCTAGCACCAGTCAAAATGGCCATCATTAAAAAGTCTACAAACAATAAATGCTGGAAAGGGTGTAGAGAAAAGGGAACCCTCTTGCACTGCTGGTGGGAACGTAAATTGATACAGCCACTATGGAGAACTGTGTGGAGGTTCCTTAACAAAAACTAAGAACAAAGCTACCATATGATCTGGCAATCCCACTTCTGGGCATATGTCCAGAGAAAACCATGGTTCGAAAAGATACATGGACCCCAACATTCACTGCAGCATTATTTACAACAGCCAAGACATGGAAGCAACCTAAATGCCCATGGACGGATGAATGGATAAAGAAGATGTGGTATATACATACAATGGAATATTACTCAGCCATAAAAAACAATGAAATCATGCCATTTACAGCAACATGGATGGACCTAGAAATGATCACACTAAGGGAAGTCAGACAGAGAAAGACAAATATCATATGAGATTGCTTACGTGTGGAATCTAAAAACTGATATAAATGAATGAATTGACAAAACAAAAACAGACTCACAGACTTAGGAAAGAAACTTAGAGTTACCGAAGGGGGAAGTTGAGGAGGGGGGAGAGATAAATTAGGAGGTTGGCATTAACACATATACACTACTATATATAAAATAGATAATCAATGAGGACCTACTGTATAGCACAGGGAACTTTATCCAACAGTCTATAATAACCTATGTGGTAAAAGAATCTGAAAAAGAATAGGTACATGTATATGTATAACTGAATCGTTACTGTACACCTCATAAAAACACAACATTGTAAATCAACCATACTCCAACAGAAAATAAAAATTTAAAAAAAAAGGAAAGAAATGCCTACTCTATTCTCCTCAGGCCTTGGTGACCTGGGCTGGTGTCACATCCCCTGGAGCCTGAGCAGGCTTGGGTCCCAAGGCTGGACTCTCATGGGGCTGAGGGAGCTGGGGAGGATGTACCAGCAAATGAGCCTCCATTGGACCTGTAGTGCCTGGTCCCCTCCGGATGGGACCACAAGCTCCAGATCCAGGCAGGCCCTTCAAAAGCTAAACCAAGCCAATTGCACCCAAAGAAGGGTGGACCCTCTGGTCTGGAAGAGCTTTGAAAAGTCACCTGGTCTCCACATCTCCTGGTAGTGGGGTTCCCACCTCTATCCTCCTTCCTTACAGTTGCCCCACCTACAGATGACAGCACCCTCAATGTAGTGGTTTTGCAGGGTTGGGGTTTGTCTGGTGGGTGAAGGGTAAGGGGGAAGAAGTAATGAGACACAAGCCCTCAGGAGTTTCTTCTAGCACATTCCACTCTGATAACCCAGGAACGCGAATTTCCTAAGGCTCTGGTTGCCCACGTTGCCAGAGTGGGGCATATAGAAATGCTGCTGCCTTGTAGGCATTTCTCATAACAAAAACTTTAAAACTGGTGCTTATGGGTACTTCATCTTAACAAGACCTGCAGGGCTATAAATATACCTGCCCTCAAGAAATGTCCTGCAGTAGATAACCAAAAAGGAATTCAAAACAGGGCCAACTTTCAAGAAGCCAATTTCAAGAGGTAAATTTTACTCACACTGTTTAAAAAAAAAAAAAAAAAGCACATGGAAAGATGCTCAGCATCGCTAATGATTAGAGATGTGCAAATCAAAACTACAATGAGGTATCCCCTGACACCAGTCATCAAAAAGTCTGCGAACAATAAATGCTGGAGAGGGCATGGAGAAAATGGAACCCAACTACACTGTTGGTGGGAAGGTAAATTGTAACAGCCACTATGGGGAACAGTAAGGAAGTTCCTTAAAAAATGAAAAACAGAGCTACCATAAGATCTGGCAATCCAAAAAAAAAAAATAAAAGAGATCTGGCAATCCCACTCCTGGGTGTATATTAGGAGAAAACCATAATTCAAAAAGATACATGCACTCCAATGTTCATGGCAGCATTAGTCACAATAGCCAGGACATGGAAGCAACCTAAATGTATATTGACAGATGAATGGATAAAGAACTGGTACATAGAGACAATGGAATATTACTCAGCCATAAATAAGAATGAACTAATGCCATTTGCGGTAACATGGATGGACCTAGAGATTATCATACTAAGTGATGTAAGTCAGACAGAGAAAGACAAATATCATATGATAGCACTCATGTGGAATCTAATTTTGAAAAAAAATGAACTTATTATAAAACAAACAGATTCACAGATTTCAAAAACAAACCTATGGTTACCAAAGGGGAAACGTGGCAAGGGGGATAAATTAGGATCTTGGGATTAACATACACACACTACTATGTATAAAATAGATAATCAACAAGGATCTACTGTATAGCACAGGGAACTCTACTCAGTATTCTGTAATAACCTATATGGAAAAGAATCTGAAAAAGAATGAATGTACATATATGTATAACTGAATCACTTTGCTGTACACCTGAAACTAACACAACATTGTAAATCAACTATACCCCAATAAAATTTTTAAAAAAGACATAATGTTCCACAAATCATTGGGTAAAATGGACTCTTGAGGAAGATGAGCCATGTCTTCTGTATGAAAACCTTGCCCCTAGCTCTGGTCTGTGGAGCACTCCTAACTACTTTTGGTTTTTTAATATGTTTCAGTTTACCTTTTAATACACATGAATATACCACAATTTCTTCATTCACCTTACTCAAAGACACTGGGTTTTTTCCAATTTTTTTTTATAATTACAAAGTGTTGAGTAGACAGTATGGATCTATTTTATTAGAAAAAGGAAATGATATCAAAATTAATTAAAAGAAGTAAGATGATTTAGATTATAAAATTCATTGAAAAATATACAGATTGAGCCTGACTAGTGAAAAAACAGGATAAGGAGCAGAAGACGGCATAATTGTGACACCTCCCCCCCCAAAGTGAGAAAAGCTCTACCAGTTTAAATGCTAACAAATTGTATGCAGGATCTGTATGCTGAAAACTACAGTAAACTGATAAAAGGAATATAAAAGACCAAAATAAATGGAGTGCTATTCTGTGATCATGAATTGGAAGACTCAATATTGTTAAGACATCGATTCTCTCCAATTTGATCTGTAGAGTCAAGACAATTAAATCTAAACCCTAGCACTTTTTTGGGTAGATATCAGCAAGAAAATTCTAAAATTTATGTAGAAGTGCAAAGAAACTAGGATAGCACAAACAATTCTGAAAGCGAACTAAGTTCTATCTACTTTGAAGACACACTATAAAACTATGTTGACCTAAAACAAATAGACTGCCATTTATTTCTCCAGCAAAAATGGGTTTATTCTGGATCCTCAAGAGATTGCAATTTGGAGTCTGCAGCCATGGCAAGTCACATGCAAGTCCCCTGCACAGCAAGGAGAGGAGAACTCTTTTAAAGAGAGGTGAAGGAGGAGTGGGAGGTACAATCTATGGAGTGAAAGATAGGCTCAGTGATGTATTATACAACATGGGGGATACTGCCAACATTTTGTAATAACTGTAAATGGAAAGTAACCTTTAAAAAGTGTATAAAACTTTTTTAAAAATTAAAAAATAAATAAAGAGGGAGAAAAGAAGTTAAAAGGGCTATAGTAAACAAAGAGTCGGCTGGAGGAATTAAGATTTTGAAGAATAGTGACTTATCATTGGCTGAGTTGTGACAGTCTCTCATTGGTTGAGCCCTTGCCAGACATAAAGAGAACGTCTTTCTTCTTCCTTTTGGGCTCTGCTATGGTCATAAGATGTGAGAGCTTCCCCTTCTAGTATCCTGACTTTATTTTAATTGAGGTTTCGGTTTACGGCTACAGTCATCAGAATAAACAGCCTAGATTCGAGACAGAAAATCAATAAGGCAACAGAGATCCTAAATGATACAATAGAATAGTTAGACTTAATTGATATCTTAGGACATTACATCCAAAAAATGAAGAATATACATTCTTTTCAAGTGCACATGGAACATTCTCTAGGACTGACCATGTACTAGGGCACAAAAACAAGCCTCAACAAATTTAAGAGTACAGAAATTATTTCAAGCATCTTTTATGACCACAATGGCATGAAATGAGAAATCAACCACAGAAAAAGAAACGAGAAAAAAACAATTATATGGAGACTAAACTACACGCTACTAAAAAACCAATGGGTCAACAATGAAATCAAAGAAGAAATTTAAAAATACCTTGAGGCAAATGACAATAAAAATGCAACCATTCAAAATCTATGGGATGCAGCAAAAGCAGTTCTTAGAGGAAAGTTCATAGTGATACAGGCCTTCTTTAAGAAACAAGCAAAATCTCAAATAAATAACCTAACCTACCACCTAAAAGAATTAGAAAAAGGAGAACAAACAAAACCTAAAGTCAGCAGAAGGAAGGAGATAATAAAGATCAGAGAGGAAATAAATAAAATACAGATAAAAAAACAATTTAAAAAATCAATAAAACCAAGAGCTGGTTCTTTGAAAGGGTAAACAAAATTGACAAACCTCTGTCCAGGCTCACCAAGAAGAAAAGAGAGAAGACACAAATAAACAAAATCAGAAATGAAAGAGAAGAAATCACAACTGTTACCAGAGAAATACAAAAAACATAAGAGAATACTATGAACAATTATATGCCAACAAATTTGACAACCTAGAAGAAATGGACAGCTTTCTAGAAACATACAAGCCCACCAAAACTGAATCTAGAAGAAATAGATAACTTGAACGACCAATCACTAGAAATGAAATAGAATCTGTAATTTAAAAAAAAAACAAAAAAAAAACCTCCCTACAAACAAAAGTCCAGGACCAGATGGCTTCACTGGGGAATTCTACCAAACATACAAAGAAGAACTTATACCAATCCTTCTCAAACTCTTCCAAAAGACTGAAGAGGAAGAAACACTCTCAAAGACATTCTATGAAGCCACCATCACTCTGATACCAAAACCAGACAAAGACACTACCAAAAAAAGAAAATTACAGGCCAATATCTTTGATGAATATAGACGCAAAAATTCTCAACAAAATACTAGGAACAATCCAACAACACATAAAAAAGGTCATACACCATGACCAAGTTGGATTCATCCTAGGGTCACAAGGATGGTTCAACATACACAAATCAATCAATGTGATACACCACATCAAATAAAGAAAGGACAAAACCCACATGATCAACTCAATAGATGCAGAAAAAACATTTGATTAAATTCAACATCGATTCATGATAAAAACCCTTATGAAAATGAGTATAGTGGGAACATATCTCAACATAATAAAAGCTATTTATGACAAACCTACAGCCAATATAATACTCAACGGTGAAAAGCTGCAAGCCTTCCCCCTAAAATCTGGAACAAGACAAGGATGCCCACTCTCACCACTTCTCTTCAACATAGTATTGGAAGTCCTAGCCACAGCAGTCAGACAAGAGAAAGAAAGAAAATGTATCCAAATTGGAAGGGAAGAAGTAAAAGTGTTATTATACACAAATGACATGATACCATATATAGAAAACCCTGAAGATTCCACACAAAAACTACTAGAACTGATAAATAAATTCAGCAAGATAACAGGATACAAGATTAACTACAGAATTCGGTTGCATTTCTTTACACTACCAATGAAATATCAGAAAGGGAATGTAAACAAATAATCCCTTAAAAATCACATCAAAAAATACTTAGAAATAAACCTCACCAAGGAGGTGAAAGACTTACATGCTGAGAACTACAAAACATTAATAAAGGAAGTTAAAGATGATTCAAAAAAATGGAAAGATAACCCATGCTCTTGAATTGAAAGAATTAATATTGTTAAAATGGCAATACTACCCAAAGCAATCTACAGATTTAATGCAATCTCTATCAAATTACCCATGCCATTTTCCACAGAACTAGAACAAATAATCCTAAAATTTATATGGAACCATAAAAGACCCAGAAGTGCCAAAGCAATCCTGAGGAAAAACAACAAACTAGGAGGCATAACCTTACCAGACTTCAGACAATACTACAAAGCTACAGTATTCAAAACAGGGTGGTGTTGGCACAAAAACACACATACAGATCAATGGACCAGAATAGAGAGTCCAGAAAAAACCCCACACACCTACGGTCAATTAATTTTCAACAAAGGAGGCAAGAATAAACAATGGGAAAAAGTCTCTTCAGCAAGTAGTGCTGGGAAAGTTGGACAGCTGCATATAAATCAATTAAGTTAGAACACACGCTCACACCATGTACAAAAATAAACTCAAAATGGCTTAAAGACCTAAACATAAGATATGACACCATAAAACTCCTAGAAGAGATCATAGGCAAAACATTCTCTGACATCAATTGCACCAATGTTTTCTTAGGTCAGTCTCCCAAGGCAATAGAAATAAAAACAAAAATAAACAGATTGGACCTAATCAAACTTACAATCTTTTGCACAGCAAAGGAAACCATAAACAAAATGAAAAGACAACCTATGGAATGGGAGAAAATATTTGCAAACGATGCAACTGACAAGGGCGTAATTTCCAAAATATACAAACAGCTCATACAACTCAACAACAAAAAAACAAACAACCCAATCGAAAAATGGGCAGAAGACCTAAACAGACATTTCTCCAAAGGAGACAGTTAGCCAGTAGGCACATGAAATGATGCTCAACATTGCTAATTATTAGAGAACTGCAAATTAAAACTACAGTGAGGTACCACCTCACACCAGTCAGAATGCCCATCATTAAAATCTCTACAAACAACAAACGTTAGAGATGTGTGGAGAAAGGGGAACCCTCTTACACTGTTGATGGGAATGTAAATTGGTGCAGCCACTGTGGAAAACAGTATGGAGTTTCCTCAAAAAACTAAAAATAAGAGATGCCATATGATCCAGCAGTCGCACTCCTGGGCATATATCCAGAGAAAACTATAAGTCAAAAAGATACATGCATCCCTATGTTCATAGCAGAACTATTTAAAATAGGCAAGACATGGAAGCAACTTAAATGTCCATCAATAGATGAATGGATAAAGAAGATGTGGTACATACATACAATAGAATATTACTGAGCCATCGAAAAGAACGAAATAATGTCATTTGCAGCAACATGGTGGACCTAGAGATGATCATACTAAGCGAAGTAAGTCAGAAAGAGAAAGACAAATACCATATGATATCACTTATATGTGGAATCTAAAATATGACACAAATGAACCTATCTACAAAACAGAAATAGACTCACAGACATAGAGAACAGACTTATGGTTGCCAAGGGGAGGAGGGGTAGGGGAGGGAAAGAATGGGAGTTTGGGATTAGCAGATGCAAACTATTATATATAGAATGGATGAACGATGAGCTCCTACTGTATAACACAGGGAACTATATTCAATATCCTGTTAGAAACCGTAATGGAAAAGAACATTAAAAAGTATATAAATATATTTTTAATATATATATAAAAGTATATATATATACATATATATATAACTATATATATAGTCACTTTGCTGTATAGAATACAACATTGTAAATCAACTATACTTCAATAAAATAAAATAAAATAATAAAGAGCCCAGAAATAGACTCCACAAATATAGGCAACTGATTTTTAATAATTGATGGGGAAGTCTAATATTATAAATAAAATCTTCTGCTAATGAATAAAATCTAGCCACAAAGGTGACAGTTTTCTTGTTGACTAAGCATTAAACCAGAGGTTATGTGCAGCTCAGGTAATATGCTAAAGAGATGGTAAAGACAGAAAGAAATCACACAGGATTAGGCACATGAGTGTTTTTCCAGTGGTTTAGCTTTAGCCCCAGGAGGGATGCAACAGGCCCAAATGTCATATAATCTGCTTATGAGTAATCTCCAGGATTGGCACTTCACCCTGGATTGTTCACATTAGGAGACATGATGCAGAAATTCCCACCTAGACTTGATTATGTGGCTGCAACTATAACGCGCATCCAGCGCTTGCAGGAAGCGGAGAATCTCAAGCAGATCCTTATCATTTGCACACCAGATTCGAAGGAATGTGTGTGCTCCTGCCTGACAGACCAGCAAATCCCTCTAATGTGAATATAAGACCTCCCCAGAAGCCATGCAGATGGAGGTATGTGGTTCTGCCCCAAGGATGTGAGAAATACCAAAATTTATCCTCTAGAAAAGTCCTCTCTGGAGACCCAAATGTGAGAGGCCTTAGAAAAACACGGCACTTGGGTTTTAGAACACAACCTAATAATCATTCAACTAAAAATTCAACTCACGTGTTGACTTAAGTAGGATTGGAAGACATATTTTTAGGCTTAGCACAGGTCCTCCAATGTGACAGTAGGGTCCTCTTCCACGGGCAGGGAGGTGAGGAGGTAGTGAAGTCCCTCCAGCATCGATGCTCACCCCCTGCCCCACCCAGCCCACCACAGAAAGGCCTCCCCCTGCAGAGAGAACAACTGTGTTTCCATTACGGTGTAACAACCTTCTCATCCCTTGGTCTGCAGCAGAACATGACCTGCCCATAGAAGAGCCTTCAAATAACAGAAAAGAATTGTTTAGGACTCACTATTCACCTGGGTTACATTTTGTGGCTATTTGTATTCTACATTGTTATCAGCTATCAGTCAGAATTGCAGAATATGTCAAATATGAGTGGGTCCCAGGCAGTGTTCATAAAATGTTAACTGACCTGTAACTTGTGATTCTTAAAATGAATGTGGCTTTAGCCTGACATTCTCTTGTGAGAAAATATTTAGAAATCAAAATCATGCTTCTCCCAAGAAGAAAAGTTTTCTCATATAAGTCAATCTAAATTCATTTTTAGGGGGAAACTTTTCTCTTTTCCTGCAGGGATGCATATACTAACCAGAACACTTGACATTTCAGTTTGTAGCATGTGTTTTAAGATTAAAGGTGACTTCTGTTGGTGGGAATGTAAATTGATACAGCGACTATGGAGAACAGTATGGAGGTTCCTGAAAAAACTAAAAACAGAATTACCATACAATCCAGCAATCCCACTACTGGGCATATACCCAGAGAAAACCAGAACTCAAAAAGACGCATGCACCCCAATGTTCATTGCAGCACTATTTACAATAGCCAGGTCATGGAAGCAACCTAAATGCCCATCAACAGACGAATGGATAAAGAGGATGTGGTACATATATGCAATGGAATATTACTCAGCCATAAAAAGGAATGAAATTGGGTCATTTGTAGAGACGTGGATGGATCCAGAGACTGTCATACAGAGTGAAGTAAGTCAGAAAGAGAAAAACAAATATCGTATATTAACACATGTATGTGGAACCTAGAAAAATGGTACAGATGAACCGGTTTTCAGGGCAGAAACTGAGACACAGATGTAGAGAACAAACATATGGACACCAAGGGGGGAAAGTGGCAGGGTGGTGGTGGTGGTGTGATGAATTGGGAGATTGGAACTGACATGTACACACTGATGTGTATAAAATTGATGACTAATAAGAACCTGCTGTATTAAAAAATAAATAAAATAAAATTCAAAAATTAAAAAAAAGATTAAAGGCGATTTAAGAGCTTTTTCTAAGACATGAGTTAGTTATTTTACATTCGTGTATCCAGGTGTTCCCTAAATAAAGAAGTTATCATCTCCAAAGGCAAACTAAATGCACCTGCCAACCTTCCTCACAGCCACGATTATTTATTAATTACTATGTGCTAAGCCCCCTATGGATATTAAGTCTAATTTTTAAATGCATAGAGATATATAATTACAAATAGTGATACAAATATTTTAAGAAAATTATAGAGAGCTTATATTGGGGCGGATCCCCTTTTGGGTGGGTGGAAGGCAGGCAGAGAACATCCCTAAGAAACAAAGAATCAAGCTGAGATCAGAAGTGTAAGCAGAAGTTTAGCTAGGTGGAGGGGGAAACAGCATTGTAGGAAGAGGCAGGGCTACCGCCAAAGCTTTTGACAGCTGGGGTAAAAAGGAGGGGTGGGATCTGAAAAAAGCCCAACTTCCGGCTCCCATCAGGTGGGGGACAGCACAACACAACCTGTATGGGGCTGGAAGGACACAGTGCCTTGGCAGCCACTTCCAGAATTTGATCTTTATCCCGGGAATTAAAATCACCTGCTTTCGTACAGCTTAACTATCAGGACCGCGATCACCTACGCCAACATGATTTAATTTTGTTCCAGGAGATTTTCGCTCAGAAAGTTCATGTTGTAAATCAGTGAGTAACTTTACTGTTTGCTTTAGGAAATTCCTGCCAACCAGCTTATCCAGAGAAACACTTGACTCATCTCTCCCATCAGGACAAAAGAGGGCTCAGCTGTAGAAACAGCTCACTTATCACACAATTTATTTATGGAGACTTGTGCCAAGACACTCCCCTTGCTGTGCCCACCAACCCGACACCATTACATGGTGGACTGTGTCCCAACCAGTTTGCCTTAAAAGACCCGCCTTAAGCCACTTGAGCACACACCTGAAGCCTGTAAATAGGCTTCTTCAACTCCCCCTTCTGAGACCCCACTGAAACTCTTTCAAGGCAGTTTTGCTCCATACTCGGTAGGGCTAATAAAGTTTTAATTAGCTTTGCTTGACCAACAGCTTTTCTGAAGATTTTCTGCAGAGTTTGTAAAACAGAAAGTGAGAGATAGGATCAGTCTGTGTTTTAATATGGTTGCAGTTTGTTGAGCAGATGGGACAAAGTCCAGAATCAATGTGTGGATGCAGTAAGAAGGCTATAGCTATAGTCCAGAGGAGAGGTGAAAGGAGTTTGGAATTTGGACATGACAATGGAGCTGGGATAAATGGATGGATTTGAGACATGTTTTGGAGGTAAATCCAACAGGAAGGTCTGCTCGTAGGCTGGACAGTGGGGGAGAGATGGAGACAGAGACATTAAGCATCAATTATAAATTCTGGTTTGCTGAACTAGATAGAAAATGATGTCATTCGCTGAGATGGAAGCATGGACAAAGGAACTTGTTTGAACAGGGGTGTAGAAAATCCTGAGTCAGTTTTGGGCACGCTGAGTTTGAGTGGGACCTGAGTGGAGTTGTCAAGTAAGCATTTGCCCATGTGGGCATGGAGCTCACAAAGGTCTGAGAAAGCAATGGCCAAATACTAAGAAAATATTTATTCTCACCTCCACTGGGGTACCTATTAAAATTTCTTACTATTTCAAATCAAAATGCCCTCTAGGCTATTGCCCTCCAACTTCAATGGCAAAAAGCAGACAGGAAAATTCCTATCTTCTGGTTTGAGAAAGGGGCCATGACAGTATGATATAATTATTGTCCTCTTAGACCAACCTAGTTCTTGATGTTTCTGTTTGCCAAGTAACTGTGGGATGTCAGACACAGTCAGATTGCTAGGATTAGTTCAAGATGACCCTTTTCTCTCTATACATCTACAGTAGCAAAGTGAAGAAGTTTAGAGCCTGGGCTCTGGATGGATTTAGATTTGACCCTGGGGTCTACCACTCAGTAGTTTGATAATCTTGGAGAATTTTCTTACACTATTTGTGTACCAGGTTCCTTGATTGTAAAATGAGGATAATAAAACTCCCACCTTGATCGAGTTTTGTGAGGTGTGTGTAAGACCATGTAAATGTACTAACTGGCACAGTCCTTGGCATGTCGTATGGACTCAGTAAATGTTAGCTATTGTCACCATCATCCTTGGTTTTCTGCATTAGAGGAGGCTCAAACTTGTGGAATTTGCCATGAGAAACACCACACCTGCAGGACTAACAGGCTAAAGAAACAGGAAACCTATATTATCTTTCTCCTTTTGGCTATAGCACTCCACATACTCCCCCTGCCCCAGGGGCATTTACTTTAATGGTCTGGGTGTCCAATGCTTCATTGGTTCAGCCTAATGGCCCCCCAGAAGTTGAGATTCGTAAGTAATTTCTTGTATCATATCTGGTTGGCTGACTTACAGCTCACATTTTACATGACCAAAACCAGGTAAAGCTACTCTTGCAGCCCTCATCCCAGTAATGGCAATTCCTTTCTTATGGTTGCCCAAGCCAAAGGTAAACGAAACTATCCTTCATTTCTCATTTCTTTTTAAATACTCTACACCATTAGCCAAGATTCCACCTTTCAGTGCCTCTGGGATCAGACCCGTTTTCACCGCTTCCTTCACTACATCTCTAGCATAAACCACCATGGTTTCTTGTTTGCACTATTGCAATTGCCCCCATTTGATCTCCACCCTTGCCCATGCACGCCCTATTCTCCAAACAGTAATCAGAGTGATCCTCCGAAAATATAAGCTGAATCATGTCAATACCCTGTTCAGATGCTCCAGTGTGTTTCCATCTAAGTCTCCATCTACACGGTCCAGTGTCCTGACTCCCAGATACGTCCCTGATTCCATCACCCTATCCTGACTACCACTCACCCCAATCATTCCCTCCACTCCAGCCAAACTCACCTCCATGTTGGTCCTTGGATGGATCACAAGGGCAGCTCCTCAGCCTTTAGCTTACCAAGCCCTCCTCGTGGAACACCCTTTCCCCAGATACCCACAGGGCTCTCTCTCCACTTCCTTGATCTCCATGCAGAGGTTCCCCTGTCAGGGAGGCCCTGCCTAACCAACTTCTCTCCGACAGCCAAGTCCATCCTCATTGCTACCATACTCCATCCCTTTACTCTCTTTTTCTTCAAAATACACATTGCCACCTGACTTGTTACATAGTGACTTGATTGTCAGCCCCAAGGATATAGAGAGCTTCACAGGAGCAGAGATTTTGTCTATTTCAGTCACTGGGTATTGCCTGCACCTAGATAACAGTCTGGAACACAGTAGACCCATTAGCAATATATTTAAAGGGTGAATGAATTACAATTAACCTTTCATCAAAAAATTTTTCTTGACCATTCAGTCAAATACCTGATTGGGGGTGGTATATCTGAACATTTTAAGGAGAAAGGAGTGGGATGTTCAAAGTACTGGTAGCAGTTGTTGTTTTTTTTTTGCCATTGAGCAAGGAACTGTCATCTTTCAAAAAAAAGGCCCAACAGGAGCTGAGCTCGGGCTATTGAGTCTCCCATGGCCTGCCTTGTAGATGAAGGAAGACTGAACAAGGGGCAAATCCATACTTGGCTATAACTGTTTTTTCCATTTTATTCAAGGTGTTAACTAAAAAACAGACCACTTCCAACCTACTCTCTCAATTAGTTAACTAAAATGCCAACAGAGCCCAAATTACTTCTAAAATGTATTGGTACCAAATGAACTAATTTACAAAACAGAAACAGACTCACAGACTTAGAAAACAAACTTAAGGTTAACAAAGGGGAAATGTAGTAGAAGGGATAAATTAGGAGGTTGAGATTAACGTGTACACATTAATATATATAAAATAGATAATCAACAAGGACCTGCTGTACAGCACAGGAACTCTACTCAACACTGTAATAACCTATATGGGAAAAGAATACGAAAAAGAAAAGATATATGTATATGTATAACTGAATCAAGCTGCTGTACACTGACAACAAACACAACATTGTAAATCAACTATACTCCAATATAAAATAAAAATTAAAAAAAAGATTTTAACACTTAAAAATATAAAAAATAAAATAAAATGACTATGTGTTACTTACAAAATAAATAAATAAATAAAATGTATTGGTACAATCCAGTAAAGAGGGGGTGACAGGAAAAGAAAAGCCAAACACGGTGTGCTCACATCGCTTTTTATTTCATTAAACCCAAATTACTGCAAACATCAATTTCAGAACATTTTAGGAAGACTTTAAAACAAAAAGGCAACAAGAAATTCAATACACACACACAAATACCTATCACCAGAGACTGAAGTAATTCAGAGAAAGATTATTCTTTGACTGATGGAGATATTGAGAAATGACACACCCTAAAATGAGAATATGGAATAAAAGCAAACAGTACACATCTGCTTTTTAAGTCTTCACAATTTAAATAAGTTAGGGAAGGCATACAAAATGGTTATTGAATATGCTACGTCTAATACTTGAACAATCTTCGATCACGTGCCTTCCAAATCACAGCTCTAACTAGATTCATAATTATACTTTGTTGACCTCTGCACCCACACCTCTGAATTCTGTTTATTTCTTAGTCAAAGAAAATTCTGCTAGAAATCTAGGACCAGGATTAGATAGAATTACAATTATCCATTCTCAGGAGAAATGGAGGAGGTGTTTGCCCTGAAAGACCTCTAATTCCCAGATTCTCTGCCCAATATAAATCACTTAATAGTCTACACTGACATTTCAAAGCTTGAGAAAGGGAATGTTGTATAACCCTGGACTTCATTCTGGTTATTTCCTACAAGCAGAGAACAGGATAAAAAAAGGGCCCCTCAAGCTTAAAGAGGTACCTTATTAGAGATATATATACCTAACGTCTACTCCCAATTAATGACATGAATGATTTGGGGAAGTGAATTAGGACTATTGCTTTGATTAAAAGGACTACACTACAAAGTGTTTGTCTTTTATCCTTATCTCTAATTTAAATAATTTATAATAGATAATGGCTAATTTTAACTTTTGAGAATAAACATTTAGTCTGCATAAAAGATACTTTTTATAAAGTAACCATCTTATATAGTTTCTCTTTTAAAAAACAGCATTGATATACTTCTGATGACCCTAAACATTTGTGCTACAGATGCCACAGCTGCATTTTCAGAGACCGACTCAGGAACCACTGAAATATTAGATATCCTTTTGCTGGCAACACATCAGAGTGCTTATTCAGTCAATTCAAAGTTGTGCTAAACTACTGGTTCTCAGATTTTACCTTGCCTCAGAATCACGTAGAAGGCTCCTTAAAATTCAGAATACCCAGCCCACCCCCAGAGTTTCTGATTCAGTAGGTCTGGCGCGGGGCTGAGAACCTGCATTTCTAACATGTTTCCAGGTGCTGCTGGTGTAGGGATCATACTGTGAGAACCACTGCTTTAACCCACTAATTTCGATGTTCTTTCAAGAGAAATGTAAGCTTAGAACCCAGAGCCCACATAGTACTCACTAAACTCTCTCCCGGGCTCTGCCCCAGGGATCATCCGTGAGAAAATCCTTTATTGCAGCAGTAGCACCCAGGCAGCTAAAGAGTCCTTAACACTACTTGCTTAGCATTTTGGTTTTGCTGGGCAAGGATGGGGCATGTTTCCTATTTCTCACCAGAAGGGCTGCAATCTCCTATGTGTCCCCAGATGCCCTGGATCTGTAACCCTCCAGGGCAGGACCTTTGCCTCTGGGGGATCAAAAACCACAGCTACATGTCCCTACCCAGAAGGTCTATCTCATCCAGGAGGAAGTCCATGTCCTCCCGTCTGACTTGAGGGCTGATCAGCACCTGCCGGAAGAAGTTGACCTTCCCCCGGTGGGGCTGGTAGCCCAGCATGAGGCTCCCCTTCTTCATCATCCGCTCCTTAATGGCCGGGGCCACCTGCATGGGAGAGGAGGGAGGCGGTGAAAGACCAGAACACCGAGGCATCATGATTGCACTGTACCCAGTCATTGGCTACTCACAGGGCAGCCACTGGTGTGGACGCCATTCTCACACACACAAAGTTGACATTAATAATAATCATCTGCTGAGAACTTATGACATATAAGTACTGATTCAAGCGCCTTAGATAGATGAATTCACTTAATCTTCACAATAACTCCACAAGGGAGATATTATTAATATACCCTTTCCAGATGAGGAAATTGAGGTGCACAGAGATTAGATTAATAGCCTGAGGTCCTGCATTTGTAAGTGGGAGAGCTGAGATTTAAAAGCAGGCAGTCTCACCTAAGCCCACGCTCAGAAACTTAAATCACGATGCAATGATGCCGCATTAAAATCAAACCAGGTGTTCTCAGGGGTCACAGTCTCAAAAGTGTCAAATGTTATGTTCCCAAATTTGTTGGAACTAAAAAATACTCCAGTTCAGGCAACTCGAATAAAGATTAGTCAGAAATGGATAAAAAGCACACAAAACAGCCATGCCTTGACAGTCTACCAAAGAAAACACTAAAACAGGTACTATGTGAGGTTATATTTTGAAGACTACCAGTTTATTAGTTTATTAATAGAACATAATTGTTTGTTAACAGGAAATATAACCACTGTCACTTATTAAGAGGTGTACAGTTGGTAATAAAATTAGTAAGTCCATATTTTAAGGATTTCTGGTGAACACGGGAAGAATGGGCCCTGAGAGTCCAAGTGCACACATTTTTCTAATTTTCCACTTCCATTTTCATTTTAACTCTTTCACAGTTGCTGAGCATGTCCTCAGTGAATATGGGCAAAGAGAATAGAATGAGCGTCTGTCCTCTCCTGTCAGGAAAAGGAGACTTAGCTAGTCCAGAAGGGAGAAACGCATACTTAAATAAAACCAGGCGCAACGTGGTATAAGATGCCCTAGATGATGGGCATAAATCTCGGTTCCCGGGAGCCCTTCTCAGTGTGACCACCCCACACCACTCTGGTTTGAAACACATCTATGATTTGTCAGATACTTCCCTAAACACAAGCCAAAGTACTTCATCCAGCTCTCAACAAAATGATCCAAGCTTATGGGAGAATCAATGCTTCAGACCTCTGGAGATATAGTTGGACTCAACCAAAGCCTTCCGAAGCGATGTCCAAGGGTCATTTTAGCTAAATACTTTTTTCATCATGTGCTCATTTTAGAACTTAAATCTTGTAAAACATGAACTATTACTGTGCTTACAACAGCAAAAACGAAGACTTACTAAGCACAGTCACAGTCATTCTAGCGAAGGATTGGACGTCTCTCACAGTAAAAGGAACATAAAAAGAAAATATAAAAGCTTTAATGAAAAATAAATGTAGAAGAAGAAGATGAAGTCGGAGGTCAAGTTACTGAAAAAATACAGACCATCAGGTTCTATAAATGTCTGGGAATGTGTCACAAATTTTATTCTGAGCTTTTTAGATTAGGAAAACAGGGTTAAACCAACATCACCTCCATTCTCTTTGCAAAACTTAGTGGCAAAGTCCAGTGGATACTGAAGCTGGAAGCTGGTAGGTAACTCTGTGTATGCTTACGCATGCCCATTTGAAACCCTTCAATTTGTATGCTCTTACCATCAGTTTTCTTCCAAAGCTGTCTATGCAAGTACCATTTCTTATTAGAATTATAAAATCTAGTGAAATAGTACTAAGCAAAGGAAAAGTGAAAAGGAGAGTGTTTTCCATAAAAACTAAGTTGAATCCTTTGGAAAGACCAGATAAAGGAGGCGAGGGGCTGCCAGAATTTACTGCCATCAAGTTAGGTGTGATGGGAGAGCTGTAAAAGCTTTAGAACAAAGTCTTGAGAGTCCAGACCAAGTCTGCCCACAGGTGGCTGCCTAGGTGCTGAGGACGCTTTCCATTTAAAGAAACCTGAGCTGGAAAAGGACAGATGATTCCTGAAGAGTATAGTTTATGTAAGAACCATAGACACCCTCAGAGCATCAGAACTCTGCTCAAGAAAAGCCTCATTTGCTCTTGGAGATCCTCACTTGATGGAAAAAAAAAAAAAAACCTTTCCATCGAAAGATGGGGAAATTAAAATGCACATAGATGTGTTTTAAGTTAAAATATTTAAGTTACGTATGCATCACATATTTTTCTAGGATTATTTGCTTTAACTTGACCAATCCTCATCCCCTTAGGTAGGTGGGCTTCTAGTGCATATGTGGGTATGAATGCGTGTGTTTGTGCATGTGTGTATATGTGTATGCAAGCATGTGTGGATGTGTATGTATGTGCATATGTGTGTTTGTGTGGTGTGTATGTATGTGCATGTGTGGGTGTATGTGTGCATGTGTGTGCACAATCACATGTAATTTAAGCTTCTAACCCCCCATTTGTCATTTACCGCTCTTAAAATCCTCCTAGTCACAGGGCAATGCAGAACTGTGGGCTGACTTAGGCTCATGACAAAGGTACATTTATTTTTAATTCCAAGAGCGAGTGGGCTCTTGCATGTAACCTGTAGGTGTGAGAGTAGGTATGAGAAGGCATGGCCCACAGTGCCCGTGCTAATCAATGCCAGGAAGATCTGGTCCATGTGGGGCAAATGTCTGCCCAGGAGAGTCACAGACTACCAATTTTAGGGCTTACAGCTTGTGGTTCTGTAGACTTTTTTTAAAATAAAAATTCCCTTCCTATTTATCTCCATCCTCCTCTAGGTGGTACCCAGGATATAATCCGCTCTGGCTTAGAGCAAATTTTAAATTTAAAACAGGCATGTTCTTGGCTCAAACCTAATTTGCATTATTTATTCCTATTTATTTTTCCTCTATTTTTCTTTCCCAAATGATAATTTATGCCTTACCTTTGGAGAGCAGTAGAATTTTGATTCCAGCTCCTAATGCGGCTCACAGGAGGCGCTTATCAAAATGAATGTCAGGTTTGCATTTCTTGTTAGCAAACCAAAAACATCTCCTAATGTGAGCAAGAAAGATAAAACTAAGAGGCACTCAGATGTGTTAATATAAAGATATTTTTGATCTTTAAATTCTTGCTCTTTGTAAGGCATAAAAATTTGCTTCCATGGGCAGAACACTTGGCATCAGAACCAAACTTCTAAGCCAAATTTTGTCACTGACTTTCAAAAATTATAAAGAAATGACTAAATATCTGTGTGATTCAGAGAACCAGCTAAATAAGGGTTTGGCAGTACAACACACATCTTATTTTCGTACCCATGAATATAAGCTTAATTCCTAGAGGTAATTACTCCTGGCCAAGAGGGGAAAACCTCCTTTGTTTAAATACTTCATGGGGAAAGCAAGCTGTAAGCAACACCAACATCATTCATTAAATCTGCCACAAATTATAATTGTAGTAGTAGCGGTTGTTGTTATTGTTAATATTTTACCAACTCTTTAAAATTTGCAATGTGCTTTTCATGTCTCTGATTCTCATGAACCCAAATTAAAGCTTATTTGAAAAGAATCCACATTTTTGCAATTTAGGGACCAGAATATTCTCGTGACTAGCCAGCTTGTCACCTTTGTACATAAAAAAAAAAAAAAAAAAAAATCAACCACTTCCTATTTATAAAGCTTCAGGCATAATCCAATTCTTGGCAACTAGGATATTCTATTTTGCTGATCACAGCAGAGAAACAGTCCTAATCCGACAAGATGGAATATTCACAAGGGAAAGAAAATATGCGCAAACTAAATGTAAGTATCCGAATATCGCTCCTAAATGGAGCACGCAAGGAGGAAAGCAATTTAGCAGGAGTGAGATTGCTTTCCAGCTCTCAATTATTTTACTGCTGGTTTTTCCCCCAAATTGTAAATCAAGTTCTTTTCTCCTGCCTCAGTGCTCTGGTCCCTGCATCTTAAGTGGAGGAAGATCCTGACATTTCTATTTGGTTGCACAGGAACTTAATCGACACATTTCTGTAGGGTTGCTGTTTCCCCCCCTTAAATTATGTTTCAGCAATGATTTAGCCATTTAAACAGAATTTTGTTGCCACACCCCTGCTGCATCAACAGCATTTGGTATTTAAAAGTTGCTTAAACCCAAGGAAAAGAAAAAAACAACTCTCTCATTCAGGCCAAGTACAGTAACTTGGTAACAGATAACTGACCAGGTGTCACCAGAGCCTTTTATTAAAATAAAATCCTCAGGTCTATAAAGTGACATTTCTTCTTAAAAATGTGTAACTTATTTAATGTTAAACAACATATTTTTTTTCAATATACAAAGTGTTTCTCAAACTCTCTGTAAGGAAGTTTACTTTTTCCAGTCCATTACATACTTTTGTGAAATACAATAAAAGTGAATAACTAAATGAAAATTAATTACTAAATAAAAATGAAATAAAAGAGACATAAAAACAAGATCCTACTGTATGGCACAGGAACTATATTCAATATCCTGTGATAAACCATAATGGAAAAGAATGTATGTGTATGTGTATATAACTGAGTCACTTTGCTGTACAGCAGAAATTTAAAAAACATTGTAAATCAACTATATTTCAATAAAATTAATTTAAAAAAATTTTTAAAAAGACACAAAAAGAAAGACGGTAAAAAGAAGACATAATAAGTACAAGCTAAATTAGTGTTTTTTTTAAAAAAATCAACAGTAAACTTACTGTTGTTATAAAAGTTTCTAAACAGTAACTCTGGGTTCCCATGTTTTTCTTATGGCAGACACCCAGTTCATGGATCTGCAGGGTGCTGGAGACCACATTTTGAGGATTGCTGCTCTGTTCTAACTCCCTTGTCTCCTTAGGGGTGTATATAATTTTAGTTATGAATGTTGGTGTTATTTTTCATACTTACTTCTGCATATTGGCATAATCTCCATACCATTTTGAATTGTGTTTTTGTTTTTCACTAAACCACTGTGCCATAGTTTACCTAAACATGTCCCACTTGTTAAGTCTTGGAACTGCTTCCAATGACACTTCGGTGAAACCATGAACCCAATCATGAAAACTCTAAATCAGTTCTTCGAAGTCTAGTTCAGAGATTATAAATGTCTCAAAATCTCCTAGACATTAGGATCTTTATACAACTTTTCCCATCAGATGCTATAAGGGTGAAATAGTCACATTTTCACCTGCAAAATATGGGGCAGCACAACACCCAGCATGACTGAGAAGACAGGCCTGTAATTAAAGGAAGTGATCCTTTAAGCAAATATGAGGGGCAAAGACTACATACACTTCTACTGTGACTCTAGATAGCAGAATCTTCGGAGCTTCTAATAAACCCAGCAAGATTTGTGCTTTGCTAAATTCTCCCCTAAATTGATGTTCTTCAAACTCCAGATTTTATAGTTGTTTTCTCAATTTCAATTTAATTAAATCTTCATTCTGTAATCTCTAAGGAAGCAAAGATTTTTTAAGGAGTAGGAGGCTAAACTCATAATAATTTGCACATCTTGTGGGTAGAACATGGAGTGGGCAGGCAGACTAATAAACTGAAGAATTATTAGAGTTTTATTGTAATTAATAAAACTTTTTCTAAGATTATTTTGCCTAAAGGAGAGTTAGTTGTATCAAATGCAGAAAATTATCTACAATATTTTTTTCTCTCTATAAAAGTCACTTGGAAGAGTTTTTAATTTCCTTATATTTACACTAAACTTCATACATCTTTGGCACCTTCTGTATTTCCCAGAACAGAGTTTATAGCCATACCAAAGCTACTCATTGCAATACATGGTTAAGCAAATAAACACTGAGAAAGCAATATAGTGGGGGCTGATTCAGCTGCTATGTTGAATGTTAGTTGCTCTAGCTCTAGTTTGGTAAGCTTTTTTTTTCTGTAAAACACCAGACAGTAAATATTTTAGGCTTTGTAAGTCATACAAGCTCTGCTGCAAATACTCAACTATGCTACTGTAGCATGAAAGCAGCCCTAGACAATATATAAATAAATGAGCATGGCTATTTAGGGACTTTATTTAGGGACAATGAAATTTAATATTCAATATCATATGATTTTCACATGTCACAAAATATTAACTGCTTTTCATTATTTTTCAACCTCTTAAAAATATTAAGCACATTTGTAGCTCCTAGGCTGTACACAAATAGGTGATAAGCTAGATTTGGCTTTGGACATAATTTACTAACTCCCTGGTCAAAATGGAAAAAAATACATTACAATGTATAAAATCTACCCCTTAGAAGGAAAAAGTGCATGAATATTAGGTTCGCTGGGCTTCTTTCAGAAACTCTGAATTGAGCCAGGAAATGAAAAAGTTCTTCCTGTCTCTTCTTCTCCAGGAGAGCATGAAACCAGAGCCACAGATGGGTGGGCAGGGTTGCCACAGTGGATTTCTTCCAGAACAATTATTCTTGAACCAGCACAACAAGTAGCTTGCTTTATATTGTCTTCCCAAATAATCTGGGTTCCAAATAAGCCCCATCTTCCATGTTAAACTTGAGGTGTGTTCTTCCGAGTAGGATATTAAAATCTAGCTCATGAAAAGAGTTGGCAGGAAATGTCCACACTTGGTACCTGGCACCCAACACAAAACTCTTTCCAAGACTTATAACAAGGTATGTACCTCCTTTCCCCATTTAAGTAATTTCTTTTTGTATAGTTTGGGGACATCTCAGATTTTCTGAGCCCAGATAGAGATGCAATGCTGATCAAGGTGAGGGCCAGAATTCAGGGCATGAATAGCAGCAACGGCCAGAATTTAAATGGAGGAATTCCAGTCCAAGAGAAGAATTAGCAAGACTAAACCAGTCAGAGAACTTAAGTGGGCTTTCCAGGGGCCTTCCTTCTTCTGAGAAAAGTGCAGACCAGCACAGTGACAATCTAGGAAGCAAACGGGGCTTTCCCAGTGCATATAAGCTGAAGGCCAATCAATCATCAGAGAAAAGCTACCCTGGAGAGATTCCCCAGGCATTCCTGAATGCCCAGTTTTGCAGTTATAGAAAATAAGATGTGAGAAAGCCTGTAAATCCTTTATTTGTTCATTACTTTCTCTGGTATTTATCTCCATAACTAAAGCATCATGATGGTCCTTGCATGAGCCAGTGAATGGAAGGCCATCATAACACTGATACTGCATCACAGTCTAAACATAGATTTGCATCTCTTATTTTCCTTTTAGCTTCGATTAAAAAAAGATATACTCTCCAGTGGATAAGTGCATTCCATCAATTTCTGATCATGAAAGAGCTCAAACATATAAGAACTTCCCAAAACTTAAATGAACATTTTTATCTTGATTTCTTCTAACTGTACATAAGAACCAGATACCTTGATTTCTTCTGACTGTACGTAAGAACTGGCTTTTCCAAATTTTAAAATTTGTATGGAAACACAAAAGACCCCAAATAGCCAAAGCAATCCTGAGAAAGAAAAACAGAGCTGGAGGAACCAGGCTCCCTGAATTCAGACTATACTACAAAGCTACAGTAATCAAAACAGCAAGGTACTAGTGCAAAAACAGAAATATAGCTCAATGGACGGGATAGAAAGACCAGAAATAAACCCACAGATCTATGATCAATTAATTTATGACAAAAAAGGCAAGAATACACAATGGAGAAAAAACAGTCTCTTCAATAAGTGGTACTGGGAAAACTGGACAGCTACATGTAAAAGAATGAAATTAGAACATTCTCTAATATGATACGCAAAAATAAACTCAAAATGGATAAAAGACCTAAATGTAAGGCTGGACATTATAAAACTCTTAGAGGAAAACATAGGCAGAACACTCTTTGACATAAATCGCAACAATATCTTTTTTTGATCCACCTCCTAGAGTAATGAAAATAAAAACAAACAAATGGGACCTAATTAAACTTAAAAACTTTTGCACAGCAAAGGAAACCATAAACCAAGAGAAGAGACATCCTACAGAATGGAAGAAAATATTTGCAAATGAAGCGACCTACAAGGGATCAATTTCCAAAATATAAAAACACCTCATGCAGTTCCATGTCAAGAAAACAAACCACCCAATCAAAAAACGGGCAGAAGATCTAAATAGACATTTCTCCAAAGAAGACATACAGATGTCCAAAAAGCATATGAAAAGATGCTCAACATCAATTATTATCAGAGAAATGAAAATCAAAACTACAATGAGGTATCACCTCACACTAGTCAGAATGGCCATCATCAAAAGTCTACTAACAATAAATGCTGGAGAGGTTGTGGAGAAAAAGAGAACCCTCCTACACTGTTGGTGAGAGTGTAAATTGGTACAACCACTATGGAGAACAGTATGGAGATTCCTTAAAAACCTAAAAATAGAACTACCATATGATCCAGTAATCCCACTCCTGGGCATTTATCTGGAGAAAACTCCAATTCAAAAAGATACATGCATCCCTATGTTCATAATAGCACTATTTACAATAGTTAAAACATGGAAGCAACCTAAATGACCATCAACAGAGGAATGGATAAAGAAGATGTAGTACATATATACAATGGAATATTACTCAGCCAAAAAAAGAATGAAATAATGCCACTTGTAGCAACATGGATGGACCTAGATATTATCTTACTAACTGAAGTCAGACAGAGAAAGACAAATATCATATGATATCACTTCTATGTGGAATCTAAAAAAAATGGTACAAATGAACTTATTTACAAAACAGAAACAGACTCACAAATTTCGAAAACAAATTTATGGTTACCAAAGGGGAAACAAATGTATGGAGGGGAAGGATAAATTAGGAGCTTGGGATTAACATACACACACTACTATATATAAAATAGATAACCAACTGTGACTACTACTGTAGAACTCTACTCAATATTCTGTAATAACCTATATGGGTAAAGAATCTGAAAAAGAATATATGTGTGTGTGTGTGTGTGTGTGTGTGTGTGTGTGTATTTGTGTGTATAACTGAATCAATTTGCTGTACACCTGAAAACTAATACAACATTGTAAATTGACTATACTCCAATAAAATTTTTTAAAAAAAAGATATTTTCATTTTCACGGGTTTAACATATTTCTGCTGTTTGGATATAGGTGAAATTATAAATTAAGGAAAAATGAACACTATTATAACAGTGAAACTTCCCATCAAAGAAAAAAAAAGAATTGGCTTTTCCTTTACACATGCAATTCAGAACATATAGAAATGGGTTTTGAATTCAGCTAAATATATATCCTCCCATTTGTAACCTCTGTGTTACACAGGGAGGTTGTTGCTAAACGAACAGCTATTGAAAGAAAACATTTCCTTATGGTCTAAACATGATATAGTCCAAAGGAGAAAGTGAGTTTTTAGTCTTATAAAAAAAGTTCTTTGTGGTAATGGTTACCTTTACATCCTTAAAATGTAGTAAATGGAATCTCTCACCCGATACAAAAGAAACAGTTGCTACCTCACAATACAGAAACCATTCCTTTGTATTTCCAAACACTTTAGAGTAATTTGCCCCAAACGTGACATTCTATATAGAATAGGCATTTGCCCTCCTAACACAGTTTGCTTTTGTCTAAAATTGTTCTGAGCTCACAGCCCTAAACAGCAGAAATTTTGCTTATGGCTGATCACACAGGCAGTCTCCACCCCCCATCAAGGAAGAAACCATTACCTGCCAGAACAACATTAAAGCACTTCCACATTTCTAAGAGCATTTCTGACTCAAAGAAAGAAAACTGCTACTATTGTGTGGATACATGACCATTGGACTATAAACTCTGTTCAAAGCTAGGTCTTCACCTTATTTTTCTTTATATCCCTCAGAACCTAATGTAAAGCCTTGCTAGGAGATAATGCTATGCACTTGTCAAAACTCATAGAACTGTGCACCTTAAAAGGTAAACTTTACGTGTGTGTAAATTAAGAAGTGAATAAATTAATTAACTTAAAAAACAACAGAGATTCTGAGAGGGCCATGTAGATATGTGAGATCATGCAAGTATCTTCAGCTCCTAGTGCCCCAGTTTCCTTATCTCTAGGCAAGAGATAGTAATAATAGTACAGATCTCTTCCTAAGATTGATAAAATATGGAATGTGATATTGTGGGTGAAGTGTGTAATGCTGTGAACAGACAGTCCATGATGGAGATTAATATTCTTACTCAAGAAGAATCTAGAAATACAAATCAAAACTACAATGAGGTACCACCTCACACCAGTCAGAATGGCCATCATCAAAAAGTCTACAAATAACAAATGCTGGAGACGGTGTGGAGAAAAGGGAACCCTCCTACACAGTTGGTGAGAATATAAATTGGTACAGCCATTATGGAGAACAGTATGGAGGTTCCTTAAAAAACGAAAAATAGAGCTACCATTTGATCCAGCAATCCCACTCCTGGGCATATATCCAGATAAAACTGTAATTCAAAAAGATATATGCACCCCTATGTTCATAGCAGCACTATTCACAATAGCCAAGACATGGAAGCAACCTAAATGTCCATCGACAGGTGAATGGATAAAGAAGATGTGGTACATATATACAATGGAATACTACTCAGACATAAAAAAAGAACAAAATAATGCTATTTGCAGCAACAATGGATGCAACTAGAGATTATCATACTAAGTGAAGTAAGTCAGACAGAGAAAGACAAATATCATATGATATCACTTATATGTGGAATCTAAAATATGACACAAATGAACCTATCTATGAAACAGAAACAGAATCACGGACATGGAGAACAGACTGGTCGTTGCCAATGGGGAGAGGGTTGGAGGAGGGATGGAGTGGGAGGTTAGCGTTAGCAGATGTAAGCTTTTATGATAAACCATAATGGAAAAGTATAAAAAAATAATGTGTATATATATATATATGTATACATATGTATAACTGAATCACTTTGCTGTACAGCAGAAATTAACACAGCATTGTAAATCAACTATACTTCAATAAAAAATATTAAAACTGAAAAAAAAAGAAGAGTCTAGAGAACAAAATCTGGAAAGGAAATGGAGCATGAATTGGGATGTTTCCTTCTAGTTCTACCACTCACTGCATGTCCTTTAGCAAATCACTTGAGTTCTCTGTAGGTCTGAAAATGACAAGGGTCATGTTGACCACTCTTAGATGCAAAGGATAAAGGTATTTTGGACATGGTGGCACTTGAAGCTTTTCTTCATGGTGGGCAGTGGAGACTAATGGAAACTGTATGGTCTGAGGTTTTTTGGAGGCTCTGAAGCACATAAGATCAAATATACTGGGGCTTCCCTGGTGGCACAGTGTTAAGAATCCGCCTGCCAATGCAGGGACATGGGTTCGATCCCTGGGCCGGGAAGATCCCACATGTTGCAGAACAACTAAGCCCATGCACCACAACTACTGAGCCTGAGCTCTACAGCCCGCGAGCCACAACTACTGAATCCCACGTGCCACAACTACTGAAGCCCACGTGCCTAGAGCCCGTGCTCCGCAACAAGAGAAGCCACTGCAATGAGAAGCCTGGGCACCGCAATTAAGAGTAGCCCCCACTCGCCGCAACTAGAGAAAGCCTGTGCGCGGCAGCGAAGACCCAATGCAGCCAAAAATAAATAAATAAATAAACTTATATTTAAAAAAAGATCATATATACTGTAATAGGGAAAAACAAATCTGACTTTATATTAGATCTGTTCCTTTTGCTTTAACCTTTGTGCTCTGTTGCCTGTGCTTAGTCATGCTGGCTCTGCACCTTTTGTAAAAGAATGTTGCGTATAGCCTGAAATATGCAGGATAGCCCATTCTCAAGTCTCTGACCTTTAAGAGTCCATTCATATAAAGGTAAAAAGTTGCAGAACAGAGAATAACGTGTTTTGTTGGAGGTTTACAGGAGCATTATGACCTATGGGGACAGCTGCAAGAATGAAGGATTCTGGCACCAAGAAGTTTGTAACTAACCATGCCCCCCTCCCTCCAGTTTGCCTTTAAAAGTGCTTTGCTGAAACCCTTTGGGGAGTTTGGGGTTTTTTGGGCATGGCCCACCCATCGCCTCGCATGGCCCTGCAATAAGCCTTTTCTCTGCTCCAAACTCCGACGTTTTGGTTGTTTGGACTCACTGTGTGTTGGGCACACGAACTTGCATTCAGTAAGAATATCACTGTACTTATTAAATAGAATTCACACATAATTATAGAAGATTTCAGTTGAGTTGTGATTGACTAAGTTAACATAATGTTCATTATCTGTGATTTTGCAGTTTTTCTTTTGTATTTTGGAGCCATCTTTAAAAGTTAGCAAGTATTTTTATATGCCCCAATTCAATTCTTATACCCCACCCCATGCTTATTTTGCCTGATGACTAAATAAACTAGCTCTATGCACATATGAGTGGCCAAACATCCACTGTCCTCAGGACAGACTCAACTTATACCTGTAATTATCACAGCACTCCTTTTCACTGTTATAAGTGTCCCAATTTAGAGGCTAAGTTCTATGGTTTAGACTAACCATAAATAGACCAAGAGACTAGTTTACTGACTAGGGACCCAATTCCTGAAATTCTGTGTGACTCTGGACAAGAACTTTGGACTTAATACTATGACTCCTGTGGGACTCATAGTCCTCTCTTATGAAAAACTGATAATTCCTTGTAGGATTGTCATGTGGACTAAATGAAATAATATAGATAAAAACACCAAGCACAGGGGCTTCCCTGGTGGCACAGTGGTTAAGAATCTGCCTGCCAATGAAGGGGACACGGGTTCGAGCCTTGGTCCGGGAAGATCCCACATGCTGCAGAGAAAGTAAGCCCGCAAGTTGTGGCTCTAGAGCCCACGAGCCACAACTACTGAGCCCACGTGCCACAACTACTGAAGCCTGCACGCCTAGAGCCCATGCTCTACAATGAGAAGCCACTGCAATGAGAAGTCCACACGGCGCAATGAAGAGTAGCCCCTGCTCGCCGCAACTAGAGAAAGCCCGCGCGCAGCAATGAAGACCCAATGCAGCCAAAAATAACTAAATTAAATAAATAAATTTATTTAAAAAAAAAACAACAAGCATAGAGTTGGCATCTGCTAGGCACTCAATAATATGAACTAGTATTATTAATTTCTTAAAATGAATTTGCTTTTAATCAATTTACATTCACACCTGGTCTTTTATTACTCTTATTTCATTATCTCTTGAGACATGTGCATTTGAAAGTGTTGTGAAAACATGACTTGTAACTTATTCTTTCTCCCCAAAGCATCTAAACTGTATTAAATAATTCTGAGAGGTTGTGAGTTACCAGTTTTAGAAATTAAATCTTACACCTCATGTATGCTGCTTCTATATTAATCTTCTATTTATGTTCCAGGTTTTTTCCAAATCAGACAAAAATTAACAAAGCAAACTTTTTTTTTCTTTAAAAAGTAAAACAGTTGTTGATTATCTTGGCCGTTTGATGGTGGGGAGAGAAGTTTCCATTGAAATGTACTGTGGGCAGGGACGAGTTTCTATTGTATTCTAGAAATTTCTATGTGTTGTGTAATTTTGCAGCATACAGAAATATTTTCTAAGTAATGAAGTTACTTCTCCTTTGGACATGTGAAAAGTTCACATATAATGAAAAGGTCATTTGTCCCCATATTCATGAGCTTGTATCCAAAACTTTAGTCTTTGTGTTGTCCTGCCATGTACATTTTTATCAAAGGAAGATCAAAGAGCTGTGTTAGGTGCTTCCCAAATGTGCCTGACGATACACGGCACCTGGATCCAGACCCCAATCCACAGCAGCTGAATCTGAATTTTGATGGGACAGGCCATTGGTCTGTATGTTTACTGACCAGGCACTCAAGTTCTTGCTATCATGATGCAAGTTTGGGAACCTGGACAATGGCAGTCCTTTAACTAGGATGTTGGAGACATATGGTACAGTAGGAGGTGAGAGGTGTTGGACAGGAAAAAACAATTTTGAGAGAGGAAGGAGGTGAGATTGGGAATCTCCCCTTCCTGAATTGCTTATGTTGATTTCATAATAAACGAGTGACCTTCAAAGAAGCTGTTAGCCAACTTTTCTGTTAATCATAAAACATGAAAAAGTATTCAAAACACTTAATTATGGACCAGGAAACAATGAAACTCTTCGTACTGAATGCTTAAAGAATCAATTTTCCTCTCTCGATATATTTCCTGCCATTCCTTACCTGCTCAATTCTTCTACTCCTTTGCCCTCACTCTTTTCCCCTGATGTCTCCACTCTACAATTTAGAGGTGAGCTGCCCTGGTGTGCCTCCCAAGCTTACATTATGTAAAATCGGTGGTCCAGAGCCCATGAAATCATTTGCATCTAAGAGATCATTTCAGCTTGGCAGACATGGAGAAACAGGCCACACTCGGGGCATACCTTTTTTCAAATATGGATTCTTACCCTTATTTTCCTCTGGAGTATATCTCAAAATCAGCAAAACACTAAAAAGTGCTTCACTTTAAAAGCACTGCCCTGTCTATACGCTTCCCAGTACAGATGAGCAAAGCCACAGAAACAAAGAGGTCAGACCTCCAGGAAGAATGAAGAACACAGCTTCACATGCGGTGTTTGTAACGTAGAAATGACAATGACGGCAATTCCAGTAAACCTAATGTCAGTCATATATTCAAGGCAGCCAGAATGAACAGTCATAAAAAGAAACCAAACTGAACTGAAAGCTTTAGCTGGAGAATGGACACAATAAATGTTTTACACACTCTATAAAGTAAAACCTTAATACTCAGTGGTGTCACATGAGCTCACAGCTCCTCAGTAACTGTTGTGGGCCAACCCCCAAACGTTAGCCCACGCTGTGAGATCCCTATATTGTTCCTTAAAATGGCAAGTTATTCGGTAATGCTCAGCCAAGGCTGGCACCACCTCTCAGGGGCGTTTGGAAAGGAGTCCAGGCATTTTGGTTTATTGCAATGACTGACAGCTGCGTGCTTCTTGCACTTGCTGTGTGAGGTCAAGAGTGACAAACGCTTCATAATGGTTAGACACAACTTGCCCAGGGAAGAATGATGTTGCCCCAAATGCCAGTGAGGCCCCTGCTGAGAAAGCTGATCAGGAGGCCTGTGGGCTCCAGGAACACCTTCTACACTTTGTCTTGACTCCTCTGGGTCCTTTCAGTTTCTCCCACAAGTTACTGACCTTGCTTTGAGTCAGAACAGATGACTCAATTGATGGCTCAGCAAAGTAAATGGGACCCTTGAGGGCAAAAAATAGTATTTTGTTGTTTCCCTTAGATTCTTTTTTTAATGTTTCATTTTAATTTCATTTTTTTCTAGCTTTATGAGGTCTATTTGAGAAAAAAGAATGGTATATATTTATAGCGTCCAATGTGATGTTTTGATATACACTTAAGTAACAAAATGCTTTAGGTTTGCACATATTGAGCAAATTAACGAAAGTGATTATACATTCTTCCTTATGGAGCTTGCTCAACACTGTTGAACCCAGTACTTAAAATTAGAAGTTGCTTTTGAAGCCACATACAAGCCCCTGTGTCCCTGACTTTTGAAGTAAAATGCTGACTTAAGAGTTATGACTGGGAATTGTGAAGATGTAGAAACAGAGAACAGCTGTTGGGCTGGGGAAATGATGACAATTTAGACTATAAATCCATCACATAGCAGAATCACCTAACTCCCAGTTCCCTGAAAGATACAGATAAAGGCCTGACACACTCCTGAGTTGTTTGTACAGGAAGCAGACCCCCTCCAGGTGAAAACTGCTGACCACAAGCACATAGACCCTAGACTGGTTGAAACCAGAAGGTTGATGATGCTGACTCCCAATTACCTCACCACCAGCCAATCAGAAGAATGTCCATCAGCTGATCACGTCCTCTTTGAACCATTACTATAAAACTCCTCACTACCCCCTCCAGGGGTACACAGTTTTGAGGGCATTAGCCCGCTGTGGCCCCCTTTGCCTGGCAAAGCAATAAAGCTATTCTTTTCTACTTCACCCAAAACTCTGTCTCCAAGATTTAATCCGGTGCTGGTGTACACAGGCGGAATGTCAGCAACACTTTTTCCTTAAAGTCATGGAAAAAGTGTTGGCTGCAGGGTGCTGCCCCTGGAGAGAGGGGCTGCCACAAGAGGCAAAAAGGAGGCAAAGCAGACAGGGCCCTTCTTGGCCTCAACCAAGCTCCTCTTTACCTGTCTTACATGTTGGAGTTCTAGGTAAGAATTTGTGTGACAAAAAGGGATCTGCCACTTAAAAAGACCAACTTTGAATTTGATTGGCAATGTATGTATTATTATTTATTCAAGAGCTATCATTTTGGAATATCTGCAAAATAGCCCTCTAGATGTTGGCCAAGGGAATGCTCCCTAGATGCTGAGTCTAAGGGCAGAGAGTGGACCCTGGGGTCTGACATTCCTGACCGGGTTGGGGAAGCTAAGAAAATTCACCGGGAAATATGTCTCCTTGCTAAAACTAAGCTTCTTTTGTATAAGAGTTAAGGATAAGGGGCTTCCCTGGTGGCTCAGTGGTTAAGAATCCGCCTGCCAATGCAGGGGACACAGGTTTGAGCCCTGATCCGGGAAGATCCCACATGCCGTGGAGCAACTAAGCCCATGTGCCACAACTACTGAGCCTGTGCTCTAGAGCCCGTGAGCCACAACTACTGAGCCCACATGCCACAACTACTGAAGCCCATGAGCCTAGAGCCTGTGCTCTGCAACAAGAGAAGCCACTGCAATGAGAAGCCTGCGCACCGCAACTACAGAAAGCTGGCGTGCAGCAACGAAGACCAAATGCAGCCAAAAATAAATAAATTAATTAATTAAAAAAAAAAAGTTAGGATAAGCCATACGTTGTCAAGTTACGTTCAAGTAGAGTAATAATAAATAACCAACAATAATAAATGACCATTTCACATAATTGAACTTAAGTATGTCCCACGCGCAGCTATGTAACAAAGCCGTATCACGTTCCAGGGGCTCTCTTGCCTCTGGCAGGTAATCATCATTCCATTCCCATGCTCTCACTCTCCTGTAAGTGCCCCAGGGTTTCAACTCATCCGCTGGCCACTTGAATGTCCTCTTTTTAAGAACTGCTTGTTCATGTTCTTTGCCCATTTTGGGTAATCATCTTTTTCTTACTGATTTAGAAGAACTCTTTGTTGGTAAGAACATTATCTGATGGCTTTACATGTTGCAAGTGATTTATCTGCTTTTAACTTGGTTTTTAGTAGCTTTAATTACATATTACAATTTTTAACCCTTAAAATCCTTAACAAAACCAAGAAACAAGTAATTGAACTGTTACTCCAGTATTTACTGATTGGCAAACTTAAGAACATATTCCATAACCTCTAAAAACTTACATTTTTCTTGTAGCATAATTTCTCCTTAATGTGGTACAAGATGCGTGTTTAATAAACCCAAACATCTTCTGAAGTTCTACTAATTAACGAAAGGCTGAAGTCTCAGGCAAAGTGGGCTGTGTTTGTATTTCAAGGACATGATGAGAGCTAACTTCAAGTTTTCTCCGAAGTATATTTTTGTTCTCTCAGGGTCAGAATTCTGAAAACAGTATGTTATCAAGCTAGCTTTCTCTAACTGCATATGCAAACAGAAACAGTTCTGGAGTTTCAAAAGAGTTTCATCTTAACCATTTTTTTCCAGAGTCTAAAGAATACCATTGTCATATATTGTTAAAAAAATCATCTTTCTTTTTCTTTAGTCATAATATCATAGCTAAGGTTTTTCTAATGAATTGAACCTGAATTTCCCATTTTACAAAAGACAACAAAGATACCAATCACACAAATGGAATATACACTCATACACCAGAAAACAGAACTGTCACAAATCCTCCGAGAGATGACTGATAAAGTCCCAAACACTTCCCAACACAAACAGGCCTCGACGTCAGACACACATCAGAACCAACTAGCAAAACACCCAAACGACGTTTCGTGCTCAAAAGAGAAGTTTGCCGGGTGCACACCGGTGGACTTACTGGGTCTTGGAACTCGTCAGCTCGTCGTGAGGCATCTTTCCGTTCCACCAAGGGAAAGCATACATTGGTAGCCAGTGCTGAGCAGGGGAGAAACAGGGAGGAGCCCCGAAACAAATGGTTTGGGCAGCTGCTAGGAACGTGCCCCCAAATCCCCCTCTCAGGGCCAATTAGCCACAAGCAGAGGGCTCCTCACAGCCAACCCAGCACGTCTTCATGGCGGCAGCCCTGCTCAGGGAAACCTGGGAGCCAGATATCGCGAGAGCCCAGCCTCACGCTGGGAACCAAATACTTACCTAAAGTGGGTCCAGCTGCTCGCCGCTCAAAAGCCAATAAAGAGGCAAGCCTCGTGGAAGGGAAAGCTTGCTTTATTTTGGAGGCCAGCAACCAGGTTGCGGGGCAGGCTCCTGTCCAAAGGCCGACTCCTCCCACTGACAATCAGTGGGCAAGAGCTTTTATAGACGGAGGGGGGGGGGCTACATGCAGAAACAGCACAGTCAGCTCTGACGCTCATCTTGAAATTGGTCATCCACCAATGGTCTGACCACCATCATCTTGATTGTTTTAAGTACAGTTAATCTTCAGTTCCAGGGTTGGTTTGTTCCCATTTCTTTGAGGCCAGTTCTCAGAATTGTGGCAGCTTATGTCATGGCTACAGTCTGGTCATCATGTATTAACCTCTTCCACCTGGTGGGGGTTTCAGTATCTATAAGACAGCTCACAGGACACGGCTCAGAATATTATCTTTAGCCCTTGAGGAGGAACTAAAGGTCCTTGACTTTGCTTAATGACTAAACTATTATTATTTAGTCTTGTTGGACTGTTTTCCTTTGTTTCTGCATTTTCTCACTTCTCTGATTAAACTTATTCTTCGGCTAAAGTTTTCCCCCAGACAAAAGGCAGGCTGAGGACGTGGTGGGGGCAAGGACCATAGGGTCCTGCTCCGTTTCAGATGGACCTAGCGAGGATCATACTAAGTGAAGTAAGTCAGACAGAGAAAGACAAGTATCACATGATACCACTTATATGTGGAATCTAAAAAATGATACAAATCATCTTATTGACAAAACAGAAACAAACTCACAAACATAAAAAACAAACTTATGGTTGCCAAAGGGGAAAGGGAGTGACAGGGGGAAAGGGAGTGACAGATAAATTAGGAGTTTAGGAGTAACAGATATACACTATTTATAAAATAGGTAAACAACAAAGACCTATGATAGCACAGGGAATTATATTCAATATCTGGTAATAACCAAAATAGAAGAGAATCTGAAAAAGGTATATATATATATATATATATATATATATATATATATATATATATATATCTGAATCACTTTGCTGTACACCTGAAACTAATATGATACTGTAAATCAACTATAATTCAATTTAAAAAAAAGAAGGGATACAAAGAGGAAAAAAAACTTCTATTGATATGATTAGAATTATATTAGGCCTATATATTACTGAGGGAAAATTAATCTTCTCATCTAGAATTATGGTGTTTTCCAGTTTCTTTTTTTTTTATTATACAAATGGTTTATTTGCTTCATCTTATTATGAATATTATACATACTCAGCATAAAACACATACATGTGCATGTACACATACATATACACATCACCATCACCACCATTAAAATATTATAAATTAGAAAATAAAGATTATCCAAAATATTATGACCCAGTGATAATATCCATCTCTATTTCACAAGAAATTCTTAATTCGCAGATGTCCACAAGCAGGGTATACAAGGGCTATTCTGGATCCCGTTTTCTTCTTTCTTCACTTTATCATTCTTCATAAGTCTTAAATTATTTTTTTGAATTTTATTTTATTTATTTTTTTATACAGCAGGTTCTTATTAGTCATCCATTTTATACACATCAGTGTATGCATGTCAATCCCAATCTCCCCATTCATCCCACCACCACACTCACGCCCTGCCGCTTTCCCCCCTTGGTGTCCGTACGTTTGTTCTCTACATCTGTGTCTCAATTTCTGCCCTGCAAACCGGTTCATCTGTACATTTTCTAGGTTCCACATATATGTGTTAATATACGATATTTGTTTTTCTCTTTCTGACTTACTTCACTCTGTATGACAGTCTCTAGATCAATACACATCTTTACAAATGACCCAATTTCATTCCTTTTTATGGCTGAGTAATATTCCATTGCATATATGTACCACTTCTTCTTTATCCATTCGTCTGTCGATGGGCATTTAGGTTGCTTCCATGACCTGGCTATTGTAAATAGTGCTGCAATGAACATTGGGGTGCATGTGTCTTTCTGAATTGTGGTTTCCTCTGGGTACATGCCCAGTAGTGGGATTGCTGGGTCATATGGTAATTCTATTTTTAGTTTTTTAAGGAACCTCCATGCTGTTCTCCATAGTGGCTGTATCAATTTACATTCCCACCAACAGTGCAAGAGGGTTCCCTTTTCTCTACACCCTCTCCAGCATTTGTTTTTTGTAGATTTTCTGATGATGCCCATTTTAACTGGTGTGAGGTGATACCTCATTGTAGTTTTGATTTGCATTTCTCTAATAATTAGTGATGTTGAGCAGCTTTTCATGTGCTTCTTGGCCATCTGTATGTCTTCTTTGGAGAAATGTCTATTTAGGTCTTCTACCAATTTTTGGATTGGGTTGTTTGTTTTTTTAATATTGAGCTGCATGAGCTGTTTATATATTTTGGAGATTAATCCTTTGTCCGTTGATTTGTTTGCAGATCTTTTCTTCCATTCTCAGGGTTGTCTTTTCGTCTTGTGTATGGTTTCCTTTGCTGTGCAAAAGCTTTGAAGTTTCATTAGGTCCCATTTGTTTATCTTTGTTTTTATTTTCATTACTCTAGGAGGTGGATCAAAAAAGATCTTACTGTGATTTATGTCAAAGAGTGTTCTTCCTATGTTTTCCTCTAAGAGTTTTATAGTGTCCGGTCTTAAACTTAGGTCTCTAATCCATTTTGAGTTAATTTTTGTCTATGGTGTTAGGAAGTGTTCAAATTTCATTCTTTTAAATGTAGCTATCCAGTTTTCCCAGCACCACTTATTGAAGAGACTGTCTTTTCTCCATTGTATATCCTTGCCTCCTTTGTCAAAGATTAGTTGACCATAGGTGCCTGGGTTTATCTCTGGGCTTTCTACCTTGTTTCATTGATCTATATTTCTGTTTTTGTGCCATTACCATATTGTTTTGATTACTGTAGCTTTGTAGTATAGTCTGAAGTCAGGTAGCCTGATTCCTCCAGCTCCGTTTTTTTCCCCAAGACTGCTTTAGCTATTTGGGGTCTTTTGTGTCTCCACACAAATGTTAAGATATTTTGTTCTAGTTCTGTAAAAAATGCCATTGGTAATTTGATAGGGATTGCACTGAATCTGTAGATTCCTTTGGGTAGTAGAGTCATTTTCACAATATTGATTCTTCCAATCCAAGAACATGATATATCTCTCCATTTATTGGTATCATCTTTAGTTTCTTTCTTCAGTGTCTTATAGTTTTCTGCATACAGGTCTTTTGTCTCCCTAGGTAGGTTTATTCCTAGGTATTTTATTCTTTTTGTTGCAATGGTAAATGGGAGTGTTTCCTTGATTTCTCTTTCAGATTTTTCATCATTAGTGTATAGGAATGCTAGAGATTTCTGTGCATTAATTTTGTATCCTGCTACTTTACCAAATTCATTGATTAGGTCTAGTAGTTTTCTGGTAGCGTCTTTAGGATTCTCTATGTATAGTATCATGTCATCTGCAAACAATGACAGTTTTACTTCTTCTTTTCCAATTTGGATTCCTTTTATTTCTTTTTCTTCTCTGATTGCCATGGCTAGGACTTCCAAAACTATGTTGAATAATAGTGGTGAGAGTGGACATCCTTGTCTTGTTCCTGATCTTAGATGAAACGCTTTCAGTTTTTCACCATTGAGAATGATGTTTGCTGTGGGTTTGTTGTATATGGCCTTTATTATGTTGAGGTAGGTTCCCTCTATGCCCACTTTCTGGAGAGTTTTTATCATAAATGGGTGTTGAATTTTGTCAAAAGCTCTTTCTGCATGTATTGAGATGATAATATGGGTTTTATTCTTCAATTTGTTAATATGGTGTATCACATTGATTGATTTGCATATATTGAAGAATTCTTGCATCCCTGGGATAAATCCCACTTGATCATGGTGTATGATCCTTTTAATGTGTTGTTGGATTCTGTTTGCTAGTATTTTGTTGAGGATTTTTGCATCTATGTTCATCGGTGATATTGGTCTGTAATTTTCTTTTTTTTGTAGTATGTTTTTCTGGTTTTGGTATCAGGGTGATGATGGTGGCCTCATAGAGTGAGTTTGGGAGTGTTCCTTCCTCTGTAATATTTTGGAAGAATTTGAGAAGGATGGGTGTTAGCTCTTCTCTAAATGTTTGATAGAATTCACCTGTAAAGCCATCTGGTCCTAGACTTTTGTTTGTTGAAAGATTTTTAATCACAGTTTCAATTTCTTTACTTGTGATTAGTCTGTTCATATTTTCTATTTCTTCCTGCTTCAGTCTTGCAAGGTTATACCTTGCTAAGAATTTGTCCATTTCTTCCAGGTTGTCCATTTTATTGGCATAGAGTTCCTTGTAGTAGTCTCCTAGGATGCTTTGTGTTTCTGCGGTGTCTGTTGTAACTTCTCCTTTTTCATTTCTAATTTTATTGATTTGAGTCCTCTCCCTCTTTTTCTTCATGAGTCTGGCTAATGGTTTATCAATTTTGTTTATCTTCTCAAAGAACCAGCTTTTAGTTTGACTGATCTTTGCTATTGTTTTCTTTGTTTCTATTTCATTTATTTCTGCTCTGATCTTTATGATTTCTTTCCTTCTGCTAACTTTGGGTTTCGTTTGTTCTTCTTTCTCTAGTTCCTTTAGGTGTAATGTTAGATTGTTTATTTGAGGTTTTTCTTGTTTCTTGAGGTAGGCTTGTATAGCTATAAACTTCCCTCTTAGAACTGCTTTTGCTGCATTCCATAGGTTTTGGATTGTCGTGTTTTCATTATCCTTTGTCTCTAAGTATTTTTTGATTTCCTCTTTGATTTCTTCAGTGATCTCTTGGTTATTTAGTAACATATTGTTTAGCCTCTATGTGTTTGTGTTTTTTACGTTTTTTTCCCTGTCATTGATTTCTAATCTCATAGCATTGTGGTCAGAAAAGATACTTGATATGAGTTCAATTTTCTTAAATTTGCTGAGGCTTGGTTTGTGACCCAAGATGTGATCTATCCTGGAGAATGTTCTGTGCGCACTTGAGAAGAAAGTGTAATCTGCTCTTTTGGGATGGAATCTTCTATAAATATCAATTAAAACTATCTGGTCTATTGTGTCATTTAAAGCTTGTGTTTCCTTATTAATTTTCTGTTTGGATGATCTGTCCATTGGTGTAAGTGAGATGTTAAATTCCCCCACTATTATTGTGTTACTGTCAATTTCCTCTTTTAGAGCTGTTAAAGTTGCATTATGTATTGAGGTGCTCCTATGTTTGGTTCATATATATTTGTAATTGTTATATCTTCTTCTTGGATTGATCCCTTGATCATTATGTAGTGTCCTTCCTTGTCTCTTGTAACATTCTTTATTTTAAAGTCTATTTTATCTGATATGAGTATTGTTACTCCAGCTTTCTTTTGATTTCCATTTGCATGGAATATCTTTTTCCATCCCCTCACTTTCAGTGTGTATGTGTCCCTAGGTCTGAGGTGGGTCTCTTGTAGACAGCATATATATGCATCTTTTTTTTGTATCCATTCAGCAAGCCTGTGTCTTTTGGTTGGAGCATTTAATCCATTCACGTTTAAGGTAATTATCGATATGTATGTTCCTATGACCATTTTCTTAATTGTTTTGGGTTTGTTTTTGTAGGTCCTTTTCTTCTCTTGTGTTTCCCACTTAGAGAAATTCCTTTAGCATTTGTTGTAGAGCTGGTTTGGTGGTGCTGAATTCTCTTAGCTTTTGCTTGTCTGTAAAGCTTTTGATTTCTCCATCAAATCTGAATGGGATCCTTGCCAGGTAGAGTTATCTTGGTTGTACGTTCTTCCCTTTCATCACTTTAAGTTTACCATGCCACTCCCTTCTGGCTTGTAGAGTTTCTGCTGAGAAATCAGCTGTTAACCTTATGGGAGTTCCCTTGTATGTTATTTGTCCTTTTTCCCTTGCTGCTTTCAATAATTTTTCTTTGTCTTTAATTTTTGCTAATTTGATTACTATGTGTCTCGGCATGTTTCTCTTTGGGTTTGTCCTGTATGGGACTCTCTGCGCTTCCTGGACTTGGGTGGCTATTTCCTTTCCCATGTTAGGGAGATTTTCGACTATAATCTCTTCAAATATTTTCTCAGGTCCTTTTTCTCTCTCTTCTCCTTCTGGGACCCCTGTAATGCTAATATTGATGCATTTAATGTTGTCCCAGAGGTCTCTTAAGCTGTCTTCATTTCTTTTCATTCTCTTTTCTTTATTCTGTTCTGCAGCAGTGAATTCCACCATTCTGTCTTCCATGTCACTTACCCGTTTTTCTGCCTCAGTTATTCTGCTATAGATTCCTTTTAGTGTATTTTTTTTAAAATTATTGTATTGTTCATCTCTGTTTGTTTGTTCTTTAATTCTTCTAGATCTTTGTTAAACATTTCTTTCATCTTCTCGATCTTTGCCTCCATTCTTTTTCCGAGGTCCTGGATCATCTTCACTATCATTATTCTGAATTCTCTTTCTGGAAGGTTGCCAATCTCCACTTCATTTAGTTGTTTTTCTGGGGTTTTATATTGTTCCTTCATCTGGTACATAGACCTCTGCCTTTTCATCTTGCCTATCTCTCTTTGAATGTGGTTTTTGTTCTGTTTTCCAGTTTCTTAATGAAGTGATTTTTAAAATATGGCTGCAATTTCTTTGGCACTGCTCTCGGAAATTTCCTGAATTGGAGACAATTTGTGGCCGGTTAGTTACCAGCAGAGAGCAATGGACACTGCGTGGCCCCCGAGATGAGGTCAGGAGAGGTAGTAGGGTAGAGTCCAGCTAGTTCTCAGGGACACTCACCTTTTGAGGTCCAACTATCCTGAGCCCCCCAGCTCTGCTGAATCCCAGGCCACCTGGAGAGGCCTCCAGCAGGTGCTCTGGTTGACAGTCCCCAGTGAGTTTCCTGCCCAGGGCCAGCACCAACCATCAGATATGAGACTGAAGATGCTTCCAGAATATTCCAGCCCCAGCCACTGCATCACCCTCAGCTACATCAGTCTCCCAGATGTGGCTCCAGACATCCCATTCCCTCTGTGCTGTCCAAATGCCTAACCCACAAAATCTGGGTGTATAATAAAATGGCTGTTTAAAGCTGCTATACTTCAAATAATTTATAAAACAGAAACTGTTCCTGGAACATTAAGGGTATTTTTTTGGTCCTTAAAATTTTATAGTTTTCTTCTGAAGGTCCTATACTTCATTTAACTCAGTTACTTCAAGTATGTTTTGGTATTGTGGTGATGAAATTATTCTGACTAAAAATCTGCCTTCTGATATAAATTTCAATTTTCAAGCTCCTAGTTTCTCCTTCTGTATGTAAGAAAAAACTTTTTTATGTATTCAACTTTGTACATCTACTATGGAAAATTTCTAAGTTTTTTATTTGATGCCCTTGGGTCTTATAGGTATACAATCATACAATCTAAAATGAATGTATTTGGATCTTCTCCTTTTAAATATTTTAAAGCCCATGTCTTCTTCTGCCTATTAAGCTGGTAGCACTCTTTGAATAACATTAATGCACAGCGGGGAGGGCAGATGCTTGTAATTTGTTCCTGAGTTTAAAGGGAAGGCTTTTTGCATTTAATATAATTTAATCTAAGACATCATATAAGCAAACAAAATGATATAACCATGAGATAACCTCTAAACCTTAACATTATTTTTTTTAATTGAAGTATAGTTAATTTACAATGTTGTGTTAGTTTCAAGTGTACAGCAAAGTGATTCAATTATACATGTACATATATGTACATTTTCAGATTCTTTTCCATTATAGGCTATTACAAGATATTGAGTATTGTTCCCTGTGCTATACAGTAGGTCCTTGTTGTTTACCTATTTTATATATAGTAGTGTGTATATGTTAATCCCAAACTCCTAATTTATCTCTCTTAACATTAATTTTTTTCTTTTTTTTTTTTTGACTGCTTTGGGTCTTCATTGCTGTGCATGGGCTTTCTCTAGTTGTGGTGCGTGGGGCTACTCTTCACTGTGGTGGGCGGGCTTCTCATTACGGTGGCTTCTCTTGTTGCGGAGCATGGGTCCTAGGTGCATGGGCTTCAATAGTTGCAGCACACGAGCTCAGTAGCTGTGGCACACGGGCTCTAGAGGTCATGGGCTTCAGTAGTTGTGGTGCACGGGCTCAGTAGTTGTGGCTCATGGGTTCTAGAGAGAAGGCTCAGTAGTTGTGGTGCACAGGCTTAGTTGCTCCGCGGCATGTGGGATCTTCCCCGACCAGAGATTGAACCCATGTCCCCTGCATTAGCAGGCAGATTCTTAACCACTGTGCCACCAGGGAAGTCCCTTAATATTAATTTTGAAGGTCATTCAACATGTGTATTTTTTTTCAATTTCTAAGGATTTTGTCTTTCTTGCTTCATTTTAAGTAGGAGAAATACTTTTGGACTATTTTCTTGATTTACTTGTTCAGCAATAGGTATAAAATGATGAAATTGCTTTTTCAAACCTGCTTTGGCTGAGCATTGGAAATAACGAAGTTTGGCAGGATGGAGCACAGAAAATGGAACCTTGGGCACGTGGCTGACTAATTCATCTCCTCAGTTTTGGGGAATCCGAAAACACTATATAAATTAAGTTTGTCAGTCCTGAGTGGATTATTGTGTGGCTTCCTGAAATAATCCTCTCATCTTCTACCACAGTTCTGACCCAGTTTGGAGAAGTAGCTTTAATATCTTCTTCTACTTCACCGACTTTGAGGCAGAATAGCCAGAAAATCTGCATTTAACAGACAACTTTCATCTTCAGGCTCACAAAAGGGTCAGCTTTCTTTAAAAAGGAAATGGAAACTTAAGCCATAGGGTATCTTCTTAGGCGATTTGACTTTCTTTGTTGTAACCCTGACAGACAGAAGACAGAGATCTGGAATAACTGAAATGCCTCAGAATGGTGCCCACCTGCTGACGGAAGTAAGTCAAAAGCTGTTGAGTGGCCCTGCTTTACTTCACCATTGATTGTTTATCAAGTCATGGGCACTCGCCCCAGAAAGAAAAATAGAAACACATGCATGGAAGGTGAGGTAAGGCTGGGTGGTTAGAAAAAAACACAGAACAATAACCCACCTGGAAGAGGAGGGGGATCGTGAAGTGTTTACAGGAAGCAGTAACTCTGAGATTTCACAACACACCCTGGTTACCTAAGGGATGGTTAGGAGGATGGAGGTTCTCTAGTTGGCAGATGGGGGACTGATTGTTCTGGCCTGCAGTAGGTTTTATTGCTGTCCTCAATTATCCACATGTCCTGCTCACTGTAAGAGCGTGCATCCTTGCCCTTGCCTCGCAGCCTGTGGGGCCTCCTTACAGCAGCAGTATGTATCATCCTTCCATCAGCATGTGACCAAGTACCTGCTGAAACTATAAGAGCCCTTGTGTATTTCCGTCAGCCCTTTTCTCCTTTCCCTTTGTTGTGAGGATGGCATGTCCCAGATAGGGGTCCTCCTTCAGCCTGGATGTGAGGATGAGGGCCCTGTGTCAGAGCAGAGCAGCCACTGACCCGCAGCAGACATGAAATGCGATCAAGAAATAAACCTGAGATTGGGGAGGGGGAGCTCACTTGTTCTGTAGTATAACTAAGTGAACCCTAATGAATGTGACTCAAACTAAGGTATAGAAGGTTAGATCTAGGCTGAGTCCCACTTTAGAGGAAACTAGGTAACTCGTGCTTATTTGGAAGTTTGGATCTAACTAATTCTTCCCACATTAGACAAGGGAGATTAAAGCCCTCAAGCCCTGATGACACCACACACTTAGATTTCCACAATGTCAAGGCAACAATCTGGTGATTCTGAGCTATTATTCGATGAATATCTGCCATCATGAAAGAGGGTTAGTCATATAGAGAGAGCATCAATCTGTAGCACAGGGGTTGGCAAACTTTTTCTATAAAGGGCCAGGTAGTAAAAACTTTAGACTTTGAAGACCATACAATTTCTGTTGCAACTACTCAGGTTGTAAGTGAAAGCAACTGTAGATAATACAGAACACAAGACTGTGGCTGTGTTCCAATATAATTTATTTACAAAAACGAACAATGGGCTGGATTTGGTCTGGGGGCTGACCCTGCTATAGCGTAAGAAAACTTAAAAAACACACAAAGAAACAAAAAAAAAATCTTAAAACCAGACTAATGTTTTACAACCACGTTTCTATTGTTTTAACATTAAAAGCCCCACCCAGCAGCCACAGAAAGACATGCATAATTCCTCGGTTTTGCCACAGAGATAATAAAAGCCACTTCATAAGGCTTTTGGAGGAATTAATTAAGATGAAATAGAAAGTGCCAATGAGTAAGCACTCAATGAATTTCAGCTCCCTGCATTCTTCTTCATTCTGCTCTATAGACTCAGAGTGGATTCTCAACTTAGACCTATTTAATGCATGCTGAGTTAACGCATGAGGTCAAACAGTAATGAGGCAAAGCAGAGAATCCTTTAAGTCAACATTTGCTGAGCAATTGGTTTGATATGACAAACAGGATAACTAAGAATAAATATTAATATCTGTCATGATTTACATGACCATTAATTAGATTCTTAATTATATTGACCTGACATGGAAGTGCCTTATTTTCAATTCAGGGGTGTATTTTGAATGATAGATAATAACTCTGTGTTCTATAGCAAAGTCATGAAATTCCCAAAGCCTTGCATTAGAGCTTGTTCTGCATGGACAAGGAATAGAAAATAAGATCTTAGTGCTATCTGCTCAATTACACAGAAGTCAATTTTGTGACTTACTGAACTCAAGTTTTCTTTTAAAAGACAATGAATCTCAATACTGTGTTGCTCTATGTTGTGTTAAATGTCTTCTGACATAAATCGTTAGGGTCAGATGTGCTTAGGACCCCATGGCCGATATCCAGCATCTTTGGTGCATGGGCCATAGAGACAATTGTTGAGATAACTGAACCAACTTTTTTCTTCCTGTATATGTACATGCCACCAGAGAAAAGTATATTTATTTTTTCAATACATTTTTTTGGCCTGATTTAGCATCTTAAATTTATCTTCCAGTCCTCCTCTTGGACTCACCGTGTCCCCGAATTTTAAAATCCCCTCTCCTCCATTCTTTCCATTTCTTCTACTGCCAAAATAATGACCAACATCATTAACAACCACACAGTGTCTTTTCTGTCTAGGAAATGGATGATCTGACATGCATCTTATCTATCACTGTTGCCTTGCAGGACACCAAGGCAGGTATGAACACGTTCCTCCTGGAACATTGTACAAAGGAAGGGAGAAATATTCTCCGTAAAACTGGTTATATACTTAAGGAAACTTTTTCACAGGGTAGAGGAGATTTTTAAGGTAAGTGAAATTGCTCTGAGGTGATGGTATGGTTGTGTGTTTAAATAAACATATGGAGAAGGGAGTACAGGAAAGGGAGATGAGTTAATATTCATTTAATCCTGATGTTAACATACTTCAAGCATAGTGGTGAGTGGAGACAGTATCATTTACACGAGCCCTGAAGCACCCTGTCTAGTGTTTCCAGAATGTGGACACATTGCCTTGGAATCATCTGGAGATGCTTGTTAAAAATACAGATTTTAGGGTACCACCCACTGCAGACCTACAGAACCTTCACTCTCTAAGAAGTTGAGCCTGGAAATATGATTTTTACCAAAATTTCCCTGTGATTCCAATGTTAAGTCAAGTACAGAAACCTCCTTATGAAGATCATGAGAGACGCAAACAGACATCACCATGAGTGTTTTCACATCAGCATGAAAAATGGCACCGGGGCCCGTCCCACTGGGCAGCAGGGTGACAGGTGGGCTAACATTTCTGTGAGAAGCTTCTTTCTCTTTCTACTTTGTACTTTTCTCTAGGCCATCAGGCATCTCACACTCTCAGGAACATCAACAAATAAAAATGAAGTATAATTTGGGGACTCAAGAAAAAAATTATTAAAATAATTGTCAATAAAAAATGCCATTTAAATGTTTGAAAAAATGAACCAGATCGATCACATGTACAAAAATCATTTTCTATGAATTCAGTGTTGTCTTTAAGCGTTCTTGAGGGCCGGCCATGGAGGAAAGTGAAAATGAACTAGTGTGAGTTTGAGCATTAAAGGGCAGAAGGCCACTGAAAGATCCCTCCATGAAAGAATGCAATCGAGGCCAGGAACGTCCGTCCTTCATCTTCACAGGACCTTTTGGGTACCCTGTAAAATCACAGCAGTTATATAGGGATGTCTCTACAACATAGCACCTTTCAGGGTCCTGCACTTTTCTCTTTGCCACTCAGATGATTTTCATCATCACAGGCCCGGACTAAGCCTTGCACATGAAGCATATCCTCAGACCAGTCCATTAGAACTGGGCTCTGCTCTGTTTATGGTAACAGCAGAATCATCACAAGTGGAACCAGGCCATTGTACTCTCCCAGGGATTTTAGACCCAGCCCACTGGGTTGTCTAAAAGTTCTTTTTTCCCATGGAGCTGCCTCCAGACACAAACATGTCATGAAAAATTTCAGTTTCCTTGGCTACTGACAATAAGGAATCAACTGCATATACAGCTGTCAAAGTGATGGTGTGTTTAGCTATCTGAATAATGGAGCACAGGCGGGGGAGGAGAGCATGAGGAACTGTGGAACTAAGTAGGATAAGTTCATATCTATTCATATATCTCATTGGACCGTCATTTTTTAAATATCTTTATTGGAGTATAATTGCTTTACAATGTTGTGTTAGTTTCTGCTGTACAACAAAGTGAATCAGCTATACATATACATATATCCCTATATCTCCTCCTTCTTGAGTCTCCCTCCCACCCTCCTCCTTAACCCACCCCTCTAGGTTGTCACAAAGCATCAAGCTGATCTACCAGTGCTATGCAGCAGCTTCCCACTAGCCATCTGTTTTACATTTGGTAGTGTATATATGTCAGTGCTACTCTCTCACTTCATCCCAGCTTCCTCTTCCCCTGTGTCCTCAAGTCCGTTCTCTACGTCTGCATCTTTATTCCTGCCCTGCCACTAAGTTCATCAGTACTGTTTTTTTTAGATTCCATATATGTGCGTTAGCATACGGTATTTGTTTTTCTCTTTCTGACTTACTTCACTCTGTATGACAGACTCTAGGTCCATCCACCTCATTACAAAGAACTCAATTCTGTTCCTTTTTATGGCTGAGTAATATTCCATCGTATATATGTGCCACATCTTCTTCATCCATTCATTTGTCGATGGACATTTAGGTTGCTTCCACGTCCTGGCTATTGTAAATAGTGTTGCAATGAGCACTGTGGTACATGTATCTTTTCGAATTATGGTTTTCTCAGGGTATATGCCCAGCAGTGGGATTGCTGGGTCATATGGTAGCTCTATTTTCAGTTCTTTAAGGAACCTCCATACTGCTCTCCATAGTGGCTGTATCAGTTTACATTCCCACCAACAGTGCAGGAGGGTTCCCTTTTCTCCACACCCTCTCCAGCATTTATTGTTTGTAGATTTTTTGATGATGGCCATTCTGATGGGTGTGAGGTGATACCTCATTGTGGTTTTGATTTGCATTTCTCTAATGATTCGTGATGTTGAGCATCTTTTCATGTGTTTGTTGGCAATCTGTATGGCTACTTTGGAGAAATGTCTATTGAGGTATTCCACCCATTTTTGGATTGGGTTGTTTGTTTGTTTTTTAATTTTTTTTTAATTGAAGTGCAGTTGATTTACAATGTTGTGCCAATCTCTGCTGTACAGCAAAGTGACTCAGTTATACACACATACACATTCTTTTTTATATTCTTTTCCATTGTGGTTTATCACAGGTTATTATATATAGTTTGGGTTGTTTGTTTTTTTGATATTGAGCTCCATGAGCTGCTTGTATATTTTGGAGATTAATCCTTTGTCAGTTGCTTCATTTGCAAATATTTTCTCTCATTCAGAGGGTTGTCTTTTTGTCTTGTTTATGGTTTCCTTTGCTGTGCAAAACCGTTTAAGTTTAATTAGGTCCCATTTGTTTATTTTTGTTTTTATTTCCATTACTCTAGGAGGTGGGTCAAAAAGGATCTTGCTATGATTATGTCATAGAGTGTTCTTCCTATGTTTTCCTCTAAGAGTTTTATAGTGTCTGGCCTTATATTTAGGTCTTTAATCCATTTTGAGTTTATTTTTGTGTATGGTGTAAGGAAGTGTTCTAATTTCATTCTTTCACATGTAGCTGTCCAGTTTTCCCAGCACCACGTATTGAAGAGATTGTCTTTTCTCCATTGTATATTCTTGCCTCCTTTGTCAAAGGTAAGGTGACCATATGTGCATGGGTTTGTCTCTGGGCTTTCTATCCTGTACCATTGATCTATAGTTCTGTTTTTGGGCCAGTACCATACTTGGACCGTCATTTTTATAGCATCCTCAAATCCAGTTTGTTTTTGAAAGATAGTCTCCAATATCTTTTGTGAATCAAATGAATTTTTCAGTATTTGAGAAAAGCAACATTAATTCATCATTTCCTTTGAAATGAAGACCCTAGACACAGCCCTGTCTAACAAACACAGATCCAAGATTTACATATGCGGGCACAGATTTGTACATTTCCCGGGTCTATCACCTCCTGTAAATATTTCTATTCATTACTCATCTGTTGGTCCCACTCAGGGGCCACACCCAGGTTTCAGTTCCCATCGGGCTTGTGGTTTGAATTGACCATCTTCACCAGGGGTTAAAACGAATTTGCTTGTGATTCCCAGCACCAGCGAGAGTCATGGGGGCCGCTGATGATGAGTCTAGCAAAGCTTCCTGCCAATCACACAGAAATGTCTCCTGTCAGAACCACTCCCAGATACTGACACATATGGCCTGCAACACAGCTCAACAATATGCAGAACTACTCACTGAGTAGCGGGGAAAAGTCCAGCCATTCTTGAAGGCAGAGGGAGGGACCACAGTCAGTCACAGAGGGATGGCTGTGTGCTTCCCCCATTTTCCTGGACCAAAGCAACCATGTAGAGATCACGGATTGATTTGGAACACCATCTAGCGAAGGATTTGAGGAAGTGCATGAACAGAGAAAGAAAATCCCAAGCCCAATTCTGATTCAACTCTTTCAGACTATTTTAAATGGTTCTGAAATGATGATGGTATGATTTTTTTTTTTTTTTAATTTAGGGCAAAAGCAAAACAGGATGACCCGTGTGCATTCCAGCAAAGACCAGATTCAGCTGGTTATCCCATCTGCTTCTTAGAATAGAATGGGCACTGCTCCCCTAGCACTTTCTCTTGGACTACAGTAGGAATGGAAGCAACACACGAGTCAGCCCAACCTGTCAGAAAGTCGCTTCTGGGAATGACAACAAAGGGCTTGGGAAGTATGATGCGAGGGCACCAGATTTTCAAACACTCATCTACAAACTGCCATGTTTTTCAGTTAAACAGTATATGTCAGAGGCCTTAGCTATGAAAATTTTTTTTTATATTTCTAGAACTCAATAGCTTTTATCGCCAGAAAATGAGTACCAACATTACCTATTTCACAGTGGGCTGTGCACCAAAAGCACTCAATAAATATAAGATTGTTCAATAACTAGAGGTGGGAGAGAGAATTTTTAACTGGGGAGGAAAGCTGAATACAACTCAACTGTTACATTTTGAATTCTTCTATATGAAGCTGTGTCCTTTATTTATTTACTTATTCATTCATTCATCTATAACTTAGCTCCACATTTCAATGTCACACTCCTCCATACATTGATCTACGTGCTCTTGGCGTTGAATAAATGTCATGTGACTGCCTCTGAACTTCAGGGGGAAGAAATAAAGCAAACAATAACAACCCCCCACCCCCCCAAGCTCAATCTTGTGGTACTTTTACCATAATTAACTATCAGTAGTTTCTAACAAATCTTCATTCATCTTATTCTGACTTTCAAAAAACCTCACTTCACATTCTTGATCAGAAGCTTGCTTTGTCATTTCTAGCTGTTGCTCAGAAGTTACACCCTCCGTTTGCCATTTGGAGCATCACAGTTCCTAGGGGTAACTGATTCTAGCTACTCTAAATGAAAGCAAATGCTGTATTTGTGTTTCTAATGTTGCTGAGTTTTCCTTTTTAGGTGAAGAAAAAAAGCCTCCATCAGGCCTCCCAGCCTCGATCAGAGGTCCCTGGGGAGATGGTGGCCTTCCATCAGGCCCTTGGTCTCTCTCTAATTAGAAGGAAAGAAGGCCAGTCAGAATGGTGGGTGGCTCTTTTACTTCTTCCTTGAACTCTTCCACTGACAAATGGCATATTACTGATCATTATCTTAATCCAGCCCTGCCCTGACTAACCCACGCTTATTTTTTAGAAACAAGTGACTCTCGGGACATTTCTTCAAGAAGTCAACACTTTAAACCAATTGGACTTACTTTGAACTTAGAGAATATAGCAGTTTTCAAACATTTCAACTACGCTTTCCTTATATTTATTGGTGGTCCTTTAACTAATAAGGAGGAAGGGTTGTTACCTGGCAAAACATTCTCAGTCTGCTAGACACTCCGTGAAGAGCACCTGTAGGCAGGCAAAGTGGTCAGATGCTGCTGTTAGTGGTTTGAGCCCCACTGCCTGTGTCACTTGCCCTAGTTCAGCACCTCACACAAACGAGCCACCGAGGCTGCTAACAAGGAATAAGTAGGAAAAACACATCATCTCTCGGGGAGGGGTGAGAAAACATGAAAATGACTATTGCATGAAATGAAATGGATTAAATATCGGAACTGAAGAATGAAATGTGATGGAGATTTAAGACACAGTGTCCTATAGGCAGAGATCAGGGGTGACGGAAAAGAATACTTAGGGGCAGTAGAGTTTATACTTTAGACAAGGGTCCAGAAATACTGCTGGTGCTCAATCAGGCATGCAGTGTGTAGGCAACTTATTATTAATCAGGTTACAGCATAGGAATTTGCAAGTAACTCTTCCTCTTCCTCAAAGTAAGTTATAAGCATTTCAGATTGTCCCAATATAACACATCTCTCACTCCTCTGACATGCTTTCATTAAAGAGAGAGAAGGGGTTAAAATTACAATCAAAAAAGTGTATACCAGAGCATTCACCTCTGTTATTTATAATGTTAAAAATGTAGAGGGGAGGGATAAATTAGGAGGTTGGGATTAACATATACACACAACAATATATAAAATAGATGATAAACAAGGACCTACTGTATAGCACAGGGAACTCTACTAAATAATCTGTAATAACCAATATGGGAAAAGAATAGGTATATGTATATACCTGAAACTAATGCAACATTGTAAATCATCTATACTACAATATAAAATAAAAATTAAACTACAAAAAATGTAGAAACCAAATGTCAATAATGCAAGACTGAATTATGTAAAAGAATGGTATAATACATGCATTCTCTTGTGTGTGTAACCATTGAAAATGGTGCAGACCTATATCGGACACCATGGAAAGATGTCTAAGTGTTTACTGAAGAAAAGCAAATTGTAGAACATTATATATAATTTGATCCCATTTGTGTAAAAGTATATTTGTGTATCTGTGTACATATGCCCATATGTAGAGAAGACCAGAAGAATGTTTACCAAACTGTTAACGCTAGTTATCTCCTGGTTCTGACACCACAATGGATTTTTACTTGTCTTGCACTTTCTGTATTGTTGGGTTTTCCAATTTGTTTTTACAATGAGTGTGTATCATTTTCACTAAAACAAAGGTCTCTTCTAAGATGATTCTGGTTTCATCAAACACATATATCAAAATTGAATAAAAATATGCTTTCTGCTTTTGGACCTCATCAGAGAAAGAACTGTGAACTAAAAAAAAAGAGCCTATAACTAGGATGCTGGTTTGCTCTGAGATCCACTTCACTTTCAGAAGTGTCCTGAGTTAAGCAATACATTCTCTGGTCACCAGACACACACTGACAGTCTTATCTTATGGATGCTATGTAAGTGGATGGAGCTGCCCAAGTGGGTGGGATGCATTAGCAGCACACACTGCCCCAGGAGCCTTTTGGTCTCCCTCTGCTAAGGTTTCCAAAATGCCAGGTCTCCCAAGACATCCAAACAACATTCCAAAGGTGAGGCTGTAAGAAATGTCATAGTCCATTGAGAGGGTACCATTTTATGCTTTCATATGTTTGAAAGGGCACTGGATACAAGTTCCTATCTCTCCCTTCCTTCCCCGGATGCCAACCTTTTGCCATAATTGCTACAACTAATTGCCAATATTAGCAACACACACACATACCCCATACACACAGTCTCTCTCTCTCTCTCTCACACACCTGTATATGTAATTTGTTCTGTGGTTTCATACTGCTTGATTTAAATAAGTATCTTTGTCAAACTAATTTATTTTCAGCTCAACTCAAAATAAGTGCTAACTGTCTTTGGTGGGGCTAATGGCGGACTCTGGGAGGGCTCACGCCAAAGAGTACTTCCCGGAACTTCTGCTGCCAGTGTCCTTGTCCCCATGGTGAGCCACAGCGCCCCCCCCCCCCCCGCCTCTGCAGGAGACCCTCCAACACTAGCAGCCTGTGGAACAAAAACCACATTCACAGAAAGATAGACAAGATGAAAAGGCAGAGGTTTATGTACCAGATGAAGGAACAAGATAAAACCCCAGAAAAACAACTAAATGAAACGGAGATAGGCAATATTCCAGAAAGAGAATTCAGAATAATGATAATGAAGATGATCCAGGACCTCGGAAAAAGAATGGAGACAAAGATCGAGAAGTTGAAAGAAATGTTTAACAAAGATCTACCAGAATTAAAGAACAAACAAACAGAGATGAACAATATAACAACTGAAATGAAAATACACTAGAAGGAATCAATAGCAGAATAACTGAGGCAGAAAAACGGGTAAGTGACCTGGAAGACAGAATGGTGGAATTCACTGCTGTGGAACAGAATAAAGAAAAAAGATTGAAAAGAAATGAAGACAGCATAAGAGACCTCTGGGACAACATTAAACGCAACAACATTCAAGTTATAGGGGTCCCAGAAGGAGAAGAGAGAGAGAAAGGACAAGAGAAAATATTTGAAGAGATTATAGTCGAAAATTTCCCTAACATGGGAAAGGAAATAGCCACCCAAGTCCAGGAAGTGCAGAGAGTCCCATACAGGATAAACCCAAGGAAAAACACGCTGAGACACATGGTAATCAAATTGGCAAAAATTAAAGACAAAGAAAAATTATTGAAAGCAGCAAGGGAAAAAGGACAACATACAAGGGAACTCCCATAAGGTTAACAGCTGATTTCTCAGCAGAAACTCTACAAGCCAGAAGGGAGTGGCATGATATACTTAAAGTGATGAGAGGGAAGAACGTACAACCAAGATAACTCTACCTGGCAAGGATCCCATTCAGATTTGATGGAGAAATCAAAAGTTTTACAGACAAGCAAAAGCTAAGAGAATTCAGCACCACCAAACCAGCTCTACAACAGATGCTAAAGGAACTTCTCTAAGTGGGAAACACAAGAGAAGAAAAGGACCTACAAAAACAAACCCAAAACAATTAAGAAAATGGTCATAGGAACATACATATCGATAATTACCTTAAACGTGAATGGATTAAATGCTCCAACCAGAAGACACAGGCTTGCTGAATGGATACAAAAACAAGATGCATATATATGCTGTCTACAAGAGATCCACCTCAGACCTAGGGACACATACACACTGAAAGTGAGGGGATGGAAAAAGATATTCCATGCAAATGGAAATCAAAAGAAAGCTGGAGTAACAATACTCATATCAGATAAAATGGACTTTAAAATAAAGAATGTTACAAGAGACGAGGAAGGACACTACATAATGATCAAGGGATCAATCCAAGAAGAAGATATAACAATTACAAATATATATGCACCAAACATAGGAGCACCTCAATACATAAGGCAACTTTAACAGCTCTAAAAGAGGAAATTGACAGTAACACAATAATAGTGGGGGACTTTAACATCTCACTTACACCAATGGACAGATCATCCAAACAGAAAATTAATAAGGAGACAGAAGCTTTAAATGACACAATAGACCAGATAGATTTAATTGATATTTATAGGACATTCAATCCCAAAAGAGCAGATTACACTTTCTTCTCAAGTGTGCACGGAACATTCTCCAGGGTAGATCAAATCTTGTGTCACAAACCAAGCCTCAGTAAATTTAATAAAACTGAAATCATATCAAGCATCTTTCCTGAGCACAACGCTATGAGATTAGATATGAATTACAGGGAAAAAAGCATAAAAAAACACAAACATGTGGCAGCTAAACAATATGTTACTAAATAACCAAGAGATCACTGAAGAAATCAAAGAGGAAATCAAAAAATACTTAGAGACAAAGGATAATGAAAACACGACAATCCAAAACCTATGGGATGCAGCAAAAGCAGTTCTAAGAGGGAAGTTTATAGCTATACAAGCCTACCTAAAGAAACAAGAAAAACCTCAAATAAACAATCTAACATTACACCTAAAGGAACTACAGAAACAAGAACAAACAAAACATAAAGTTAGCAGAAGGAAAGAAATCATCAAGATCAGAGCAGAAATAAATGAAATAGAAACAAAAAAACAATAGCAAAGATCAATAAAACTAAAAGCTGGTTCTTTGTAAAGATAAACAAAATTGATAAACCATTAGCCAGACTCATCAGGAAAAGAGGGAGAGGACTCAAATCAATAAAATTAGAAATGAAAAAGGAGAAGTTACAACAGACACAGCAGAAATACAAAGCATCCTGAGAGACTGCTACAAGCAACACTATGCAAATAAAATCAACAACCTGGAAGAAATGGACAAATCCTTAGAAAGGTATAACCTTGCAAGACTGAAGCAGGAAGAAATAGAAAATATGAATAGACAATCACAAGTAATGATATTGAAACTGTGATTAAAAATCTTCTAACAAACGAAAGTCCAGGACCAGATGGCTTCACGGGTGAATTCTATCAAACATTTAGAGAAGAGCTAACACCCATCCTTCTCAAACTCTTCCAAAAAATTGCAGAGGAAGGAACACTCCCAAACTCATTCTATGAGGCCCCATCATCACCCTAATACCAAAACCAGACAAAGATACACAAAAAAAGAAAATTACAGACCAATATCACCGATGAATATAGATGCAAAAATCCTCAACAAAATACTAGCAAACAGAATCCAACAACACATTAAAAGGATCATACACCATGATCAAGTGGGATTTATCCCAGGGATACAAGGATTCTTCAATACATGCAAATCAGTGAATGTGATACACCATATTAACAAATTGAAGAATAAAAACCATATGACGATCTCAATAGATGCTGAAAAAGCTTTTCACAAAATTCAACACCCATTTATGATAAAAACTCTCCATAAGGTGGGCATAGAGGGAACCTACCTCAACATAATAAAGGCCATATATGACATACCCACAGCAAACATTATTCTCAATGGTGAAAAACTGAAAGCATTTCATCTAAGATCAGGAACGAGACAAGGATGTCCACTCTCACCACTATTATTCAACATAGTTTTGGAAGTCCTAGCCATGGCAATCAGAGAAGAAAAATAAATAAAAGGAATCCAAATTGGAAAAGAAGAAGTAAAGCTGTCACTGTTTGTAGATGACATGATACTATACATAGAGAATCCTAAAGACGCTACCAGAAAACTACTAGAGCTAATCAATGAATTTGGTAAAGTAGCAGGATACAAAGTTAATGCACAGAAATCTCTTGCATTCCTAAACACCAATGATGAAAAATATGGAAGAGAAATTAAGGAAACACTTCCATTTACCATTGCAACAAAAAGAATAAAATATCTAGGAATAAACCTACCTAAGGAGAGACAAAAGACCTGTATGCAGAAAACTATAAGACACTGATGGAAGAAATTAAATATGATACCAACAGATGGAGAGATATACCATGTTCTTGGATTGGAAGAATCAATATTGTGAAAATGACTATACTACCCAAAGCAATCTACAGATTCAATGTAATCCCTATCAAATTACCAATGGCATTTTTTACAGAACTAGAACAGAAAATCTTAAAATTTGTATGGAGATACAAAAGACCCCGAATTGCCACAGCAGTCTTGAGGGAAAAAAACGGAGCTGGAGGAATCAGGCTACCTGACTTCAGACTATACTACAAAGCTACAGTAATCAAGACAATATGGTACTGGCACAAAAACAGAAATATAGATCAATGGAACAGGATAGAAAGCCCAGAGATAAACTCACACACCTATGGTCAACTAATCTATGACAAAGGAGGCAAAGATATACAATGGAGAAAAGACAGTCTCTTCAATAAGTGGTGGTGGGAAAACTGGACAGCTACATGTACAAGAATGAAAGTAGAACACTCCCTAACACCATACACAAAAATAAACTCAAAATGGATTAAAGACCTAAATGTAAGGCCGGACACTATAAAACTCTTAGAGGAAAACATAGGAAGAACACTTTTTGACATAAATCACAGCAAGATCTTTTCTGATCCATCTCCTAGAATAATGGAAATAAAAACAAAGATAAACAAATGGGACCTAATGAAACTTCAAAGCTTTTGCACAGCAAAGGAAACCATACACAAGACGAAAAGACAACCATCAGAATGGGAGAAAATATTTGCAAACGAATCAACTGACAAGGGATTAATCTCCAAAATATATAAACTGCTCATTCAGCTCAATATTAAAAAAACAAACAACCTAATCCAAAAATGGGCAGAAGACCTAAATAAACATTTCTCCAAAGAAGACATACAGATAGCCACGAAGCACATGAATAGCTGCTCAACATCACTAATTGTTAGAGAAATGCAAATCAAAACTACAATGAGGTATTACCTCACACCGGTTAGAATGGGCATCATCAGAAAATCTACAAATAACAAATGCTGGAGAGGGTGTGGAGAAAAGGGAACCCTCTTGCACTGTTGGTGGGAATGTAAATTGATACAGCCACTATGGAGAACAATATGGAGGTTCCTTAAAAAACTAAAAATAGAATTACCATATGACCCAGCAATCCCACTACTGGGCATATACCCAGAGAAAACCATAATTCAAAAAGACACATGCACCCCAATGTTTACTGCAGGTCTATTTACAATAACCAGGTCATGGAAGCAACCTAAATGCCCATCGACAGACGAATGGATAAAGAAGAAGTGGTACATATATACAATGGAATATTACTCAGCCACAAAAAGGGACAAAATTAGGTCATTTGTAGAGACGTGGATGCATCTAGAGACTGTCATACAGAGTGAAGTAAGTCAGAAAGAGAAAAACAAATATCGTATATTAACCATATATGTGGACCCTAGAAAATGGTACAGATGAACCGGTTTGCAAAGCAGAAACTGAGACACAGATGTAGAGAACAAACGTATGGACATCAAGGGGGGAAAGCGGCGGGGGGTGGGGGTGGGGGTGTGATGAATTGGGAGATTGGGATTGACATGTATACACTGATGTGTATAAAATGGATGACTAATAAGAACCTGCTGTATAAAAAAATAAATAAAATCAAATTAAAAATAAAAGTGCTAATTCATTTGCCTGACTTAGCTTATTTTTTATTTACAATGAAAATCAGGCCCTGGTAGAGCATATAATAAATAGAACATGATATATTTTACATAGTTTTGGAAGACACAGGACCTCATCTGCATCCCAAGGCCAACTTTTGTAGCAAATGTGAAAGGGCATATTTGGTAGAGAAAGAAGTAAAGAGCTATTTCTTAGGCAAACTGAATATACCAAGCAGAGCAGAAGAAAGCCCTCCAGGTTTTGAATGGCAGTATCTGGGGAAAATAGGCTAATACACAATTTCAAAGACAAATGATTTGAAGGATGATCTTCCCCTCCCCCAGTCTGTTTGTACTACAGCTGTGTCCCAGAGACATCAATAGAGGGACTGAGAAACTCAATTAGATTTCTGCTGCACTGACGCCCCACACTGGTCTCACCATCTCACAGTTTCAGAGGAAAGCCCTTTGGAAAATTTTTCACAGGTTTTTGTCACATGCAGGATTTAATTCAGCTTCCCTCTTCGCCCCCCGGCCAATTTCATTCCCCTCTCTTTCCAACAAGTGAATGGCAAAGGGTAATGAGGCCAAGGATGAAAAGGACAAAAAAAAAAAAAAAAGAAAGAAGGAAAGACGTGTGATGGCTGTCCATCTGAATAAAACAGGCCAAGGTTCTGAAATTAAACCCAGCAGGCAGAATTTTCCAAAGGCTGCCTGACCTGATGGCTGAAACCGCTTTCATCCGAGTTCCAAGTGCTGGCGTGGGTTCTCAGTACACACACACAAAGGGACCTTCACTGACACACCTGAGCTGTCGTCCTGCTCCCCGGGCTTCCTCAGGTAATTTCAGGGTCATTTCCAAGGGACGCAGAATCACAAACTGAGCACTAGCCCAGACTGGCATGAGACAAAGCCTACCGTTCTCTCATTTCAGACACGGTAGGGCCTGCCTTTCCTGTCTGACAGTCACAGGGTACAGTTTAAGCATAAAATCTATGTAAGTGGTGTGCTGCGCATGGAGGTGAAGAAATTTATGGTACAAGATAATGGGAATAACAGTGGAGTCTGTGCCATGCTGACCTCAGCTTTAGCTAATGTCCTGCATCTCACAGTTACCATAGTTACTGTGCATTTACTGTGCATCTCCATAGCCCTGGAGATGAGGATCACATGGAACTCTGTTTGCTTCTTTAAATCACCAGAACCACTCCGAGACCCAGTCTCAAGGAGCTCTAAATGACTCTTTCCTTGTTCCTTGTCTCTTCACCTCTCCCCCTTAACACATCTGATAGCTGCAAGAAAATGGTGGTTGGAACACACTCCAGAGCGGATGTCAGGAGCAGAAGGGCACCATAGATTGTTCTAGAAGAAACTTCCACCATCTCCTAGTTCACTTGTGGGTTTCTAGAAAAGATTTGGTTGTTAACATTTGAAAGATGTCAATCACCTGTTAAAACAACTCAACTGTTGGGAGACTAGTGCTTGTTTTATTTAAATTAATAGGATAATTATTTCTTAAAGTCTCAAAAAATAAATGCTAAAAAAGGTGGATGGAAGTCAAGCCAGTATAAGTGGATGACAGCAAACAGGTAAGTCCCTTGAAGTCAGCTAAGAATGTAGACTCTCATCCTCACCAACTTCAATCAGTGTAGGACACTCCATCATCAGTGCAGATGAAGTCTGTCTTTTTAAAAAATTTTTCTTTTTGAAGCATAGTTTTACAATGTTGTGTTAATTTCTGCTGTACAGGAAAGTGATTCATTTATACATATATATATTCTTTTCTATGTTCTTTTCCATTATGGTTTATCACAGGATATTGAATATAGTCCCCTGTGTTATACAGTAGGACCTTGTCGTTTGTCCATCCTATATATAATAGTTTGCGTCTGCTAATTCCAAACTCCCACTCCATCCCTCCCCTGATGAAGTCTTAAATTATATTTCAAGTGTATTCAGATTCATAGAGGAGAGTCATAATAGGCATCTTTGTAAACCAGCTTCTCTTTAAAACAAAACACTGTCACTGCCAAAAAAAATGCAATGTTTACTCTTATTGATGAGGCAGCAATTCACAGCCTCTGTGAGGTCAATCTGCTAAATAGGCTTGTGAAATATTAACCACACTACAGAGACCCCACCCATGATTGCACGCAAACAGTGGGACCTGACTTCAGATTGTGTGCATGGGGACGGTTCCAGTTGACATTACATGCTGTGTCCATAACAGCATTTTTTCTCCGACAGTTATTCCTTCCATTCAGAAGTCTTTCCTCAAAAGCAGCTCTCCTAGGTCCAGATACATCTTTAAAGATGCCAGGAAGAGATTTGCATACAATATGCATTTTGCTTATTTATCTTGGTTAATTGGGGTTCTTGCTTATTGTCAATTTTTAAATTTTCTTAATTTTAATATTTAGGGAAAACAGAATATAATACTCTCTCAAGTAGTCATTTTTTTCAATTTAAAAAGAAATTAAACAACAGAAATTAAACACAACATTGAAAATCAACTCTACTTCAATAAAATTAAAAAAAAAAAAGAAAGCAAACTACTTCTGTTAAGGAAGCGTGGTTTCTTACTGAAGGTGATTAATGAGAAACCCTTTTCCCCATTCACCACCATGGAGCTCATCCAACAAAACCAAAGACCACAGACGTTAAAGGATAACTGGTTAGTCCTCCTCCTGAGCAATACTTAAACTCACCCTCTTAACCCCATGTTTACCTGTGGGTCGGGACCTACAGGAGGTCCCGCTGACATGTGGGTAATCATATGAGGAAACCAACGTGAATTCAGTACCACGAAAAATAAACAATGACAGTCTCATTTGCTTCTTAACTATTAAACCTGGAAGGCACGTGTTTCTAGGTAAGATTTAGCTAATTCATAAACTGCAAGAAAACAGGCAAGTTTCTTTGATGCCTTAACCGACTTATGAGGTTCCCGACTCAGTACTTAGTTTTAGTGGCCTCTGCAAAAATAGGTAACTAGAACCTTGACTAATCAGAGAAGAGGAAGCAATTGCTTAAATGACATCACTAGCTGCTAGAAGCACGCTGAAAGTCACGGCGATGCACACAATTTCCCCAGGGGCAATGAGGGCCATTTGCATTACCAATTTCATTTTCTGTCTTCGACTTTCAAGTGATAAACTCAATTACTGACACAGGCTCCTGTAAAAAAGTATCTGATTGATATTTGGTTTCCAAATGATTAAAACCCCTTTCAATAAAAAGAGAAAAGAAGGTGTATTAGTTTGCCTTTGAAGTGTGACTCAATCCTTTTCACTTTCTCCAGGGGTTATAAGTCCAGTGTAGTGTAAGGGGCAGGGAGCCCACCATTTATTTTTATCAAGATATATAAAAAGGGTCCTACACGCAAGTCTTTTGGGACACCAACTATAATTTTATCCAACTAATGAAATAAAAGTTATCAAGTAATATTACCTTATGGATTCCTTCAGGAAAGAAAAAGGGAGTATGTTGTGACTGCATTTTGAGAGTCATGATGCAGTGACGATGATAAACATTATAAAGCCTAAATCCTAAAGGGATAGGGAAAGAGAGAGCTCCACAGAGATGCTGATGACAAACTTTTGAAGCTACAGGAGCCTGGGAGCATCAGGAGCATGGAGTCCAGCTTCTACGGCTAAGCTGACAGTTGATAAAGTATATTACCTCAATGGGTAAATATTTAAGCTTCATGGAGTAGAAGATATTTGACTGTAAATGAGCCAAGAATACAAAATTAGAAGGAAAAAAACTGCCTGTGAAATTGTACTGCAGACACAAACCCTCAACTGCCTGACAGCCCCAGTTTTTTAAAAGCTGTGGTTGACAGAACAAATTAAGCAGTGAGATGTTTACTATGGTTAACAGAGATAAACCAGCACATGTAAAAGATGTAATTACCCAGCATGTTTTCCTAACAATGGATCTTAACTCTGGGCCATGGGAGCACTGGTTTCTTTTCCTTTTTTTCTTCCTTTCTGAAAAATCATCTCAGGTGCTTGGGAAAATTTTTTTAAATTTTCTTTAGAAACTAATAAGATGGTTAAATATTGAAAAACTGAGACTTTCATTGAGAAAGCATTATAGCATCTCTGAAGAGGATTTCCTGGATGAAGAATACTATTTAAGCTAGCAAGAAATCCAGAGAATTTGCATTTCTATCAAGGACTTACCTTTCTCTTAATGTAAATTACATCCCAACTAGATGTCTTGTATATAATAGGAGATAATAATTATTTACTGACTTGAAGGTATACATACAGAGATGTTTACATTATGAAACCATAAACCTGATTTATTAAAAAACCTGGGTGTTTTTTTCTTGTTATTAAACAGCAGCAATAAAAGAGGACAGCTCCAATCTAGCTCTTGGAAGAAGAGAACCACTATAAATAAAGTTTTCTACATAATGAAACTTTTAATAAGTCAAAAATTTCTCTAAGCCAACACTGGAGTAAATACAAAGATAATTAGTCACACATTAAAAAATATATTAAGTTAAAGTCTTGGTGAAGATTCTTCCTCTCCATTGGGCATTTCTTGAGCCTGTCCTAGGGTGGGGTTACCTCCTCTGCAATACTGGTAAGACAGGAAATTGTCAGGGGGCTTTTGTTAGGGTGTGACTTTGGAGAGAATATATACTTTCTGAATGACGGTAAAGTTATAGTTATTTATATGTTTATCTGTATATTTATATGTATTAACGTTTATATTGCATATATATACACATACATGTATATATGGTGTATATTTATATATACTAATGTAATGTTATTTATTTGTCTGTTCATCTGTATATTTATACACATATAATATATGCACATATGTACATATATGTATATACACATGTATATACACATGTAAATATATATGTATATATAGTATATTTATATGTTTGTCTGTATCCTCCATTAGACCTTAAGCTCATTGAGGGTTCTCTGTAGAACCCTCCGAGAACAGAGCCTGACATATTGGAAACACTCAATAAATATTTATTAAATGAGTGAGTGAATAAGATAAAGTCTGAATGTCCAGAAACATATGTTATGATAGAAAATGATTTAAACATGTGCCAAAGCACTCTCTTTGCCTACTAAAAGAAAGTGCGAGGCACTCGTCTGTATACCCAACATTCACGCAGGTAACCCCAAGTCAGCCTTAAGGGGCTGGTTCCTCTGGGAGAGCCACGCTGCCTCACAGGTAGACCTCCGGCAGCCCTCTCCTATGTGATATGAAGAGCCCCCCATCCAGGCCATCCATAAAGGCGCCGTGCCCAGGCCTGGCAGCAGAGACCTAGCATGGTTCAGGAGACACTCACAGCCAGAGGGAGCTTCACAAGATGCCTCAGCAGCATGGAGCCAGCAGCAGCAGAGACAAAATGACTCACCACTCTTTGGACACACACGAGCTACCTACATCAAGAGCATTTCTTTTCCCTTCATCCTTTGAGGTAATCATCTTTTCATGTGCCATGAAAACCACATGGGGCATGGTTACAATAAGAACTGTATTTAAGTCTTGGCTCCACCTCAACTCTACCTAATTAACTACCTAATGAACTGATCTGGGCCTCAGTTTCTTCATATGTAAGATGGGAATGATCATAAGAATGAAACTGACCTTACAGGATTCTTAGGCAAGTCAAGTGAGATTGTGGATGTGGAAACACTTGTCAAGCCACAGAACACTCTGCAATATACAAAGTTATAAAGAAAAGGGTCTGTGTGGTAGAATGCTAATTTCTATCCCTCTGCCATGCTTTGCAGTGTGACTTTTAAGTTCCCCCCATCAGCAGTGGTGGCGTCTATTCCTCCACCAAACCTATTCTCCAATCTGTCTGGCTTCGCAATTTGCTCTGATCTACAAAAAACAGCAGAGGTGATGGTGTGGAAGTACTGAGCCCAAGAAGTCCTGCAAACTTTCATTTTCTCTCTTGGAACGCTATCACTGCCAGGACAACGCACCCAGAATAGCCTGGTGAGGATTAGAGCCATTTGGAGGACGGCTCGGTTGTCCCAGCCGAGGTCATCCTAGTGCAGCATCCAGCAGCAAACGGAGCTACGATGAGCAGAGCTGCCTGCCTGTCCCACAGCTGACTGTAGGTGTAAAGAGAGCCCAGCCAAGACCAGCAGAACCGCCCAGACCATCTGTAAATTCATCAGGACTGATGACAGCTTATTGTTTGAGACCACTGGGTTTGGGGGTGGTGCGCTACGTGGCAATGGCTCACTGACCTGGCATCATAGCTGCCTACCAGGGCCCTTGGGGACATGTCCAGAGAAGAGGGCTCACATGGTCGGAAAATGTGTAAGTCAACGACAACTGCATGGTACAGCTTTTCCCTTCAGCTTCCTTCAGCATTTCCAGGGTGGTTTTAACCACAATTTCTGGCTGACCTCAGGACTAAGGCTGAGAGCTTCTGATCTCAGCAGAAAGCCTGCCCTGAGTTCACAGGATACCATGTGAACAGCTGTGCTTCTGCTTCCAAGATGCGATCTAAAAAGAAAATAAGAAATGGCCTCCTGGATCTCATCCCTCTTTAAGTATGCTGTCCCGGCAAAGAGCCAAAGATGCAGGCAGGTCTCTTTTTAAATATAGCTTCTGAAATCAACCTACCCAGACTGACATTTAAAAATCAGCTGATACAGGAAAGCAGGAAGGGATTAGTCAGCAGAAGTGGAAAAGGGAATAGATCAGAGGCTAGATCATCAGAAGCCTATAAAAACCATAAATGTTCAGGATGATTTGTGTGGCAAGTGGAAAGGTAATTTAAAAAGAAATGAAAGGGTAAAAGCCATCAAAGTCTTCTTTATGACCAACTATGTCTTTGCTCACAGAGCTTTGGCCACCATAGCCAAGGCTAATGTGATGCCCTTCGTGAATATTCTGAGGATAATCACAGGCCCATGGATTAATGTTTCCCTATATTTCTGCCTTGTTGATGGGAGTTTTGTTTATTTCCTAGGGCTTAACTCTCCCACAAAGTGTGCATAAGTATGGGATGAGGGCCCAGGACTCCAATCATCCAAATATGTTTCATGATTAATAGATCAGGTTCACAAAGTTATGAGGACTTGAAGGAATTCTACAACTCCTACAAATATATCCCCACCCTTGCTTAAAGGGTTCTCTTTCTATACTGTAACTTCTGGATACCCAGCCTTCCCTCTTTCTCCTTTATTATCAAAATACACCAGCAGCAAAGCTGTTTAAACAACCAACAAATCAGCAAAAACTAAGAAAAGCATATGAGCTTAAGATCAGAAGGCCAAGTACCCATAAACAATGACTGCAGATACCATTTACTGAGTACTTTACTATGTACTAAGCACCATGGTGTTCATCCATTACCTCAAATTTGTCTCTCAACAATTCCATGAGTCAGGTATTGTTAAGCCCATTTACAGATGAGAATTGGCAAGATGCAGCGGCTTGTCCCAAAAGTCTCATAGCTACTTACTGGCAGAGCTGAGAGCAAAACTAAGTCTGGATGAGACCAAAGTACTTCTCTCCCAACAACCACTTGAACTTCAAGCTTTGACTCTAGCCAAAATTCTTTGCATTTGAAAATAATGCTTATTCAACATGTTACAAAGTAAACTACCAAGCATTTTGTCAGCTGCCTGAACCAAATGTTTCACCTTCCTGAGTGCATACCTTTCCTTAGCAGAGCTTGGTCCAGCTCCCTGCAGAGCCCCTCCTGGCTGACAATTTTTCTTGGGGCCACTTTTTGCAGCCTCTCCCAGCTCTGCCTTTTGCCTGAGCTCCATTCTCTACACTTTGCATTTGATCCTTTTTGATCCTTTTTTGATCCTTTACCAAGAGCCACGGTGACTGGCCTTAAGAACTTTAGTGTTAGACTAGCTCTGTCATTAACTAACTAATTAATTAACATGAGATGTTCGACAAGTAACTTACCTTCTCTGAGGGTAATAATAGAACCTACTTCATAGAAAAGACTAAATGGGTAGGACAGAAAACTAGCCTCAACAAATTAAGAGGTTATTTCAAGCATCTTTTCTGACCATAATGGCATGAAACTAGAAATTAACCATGGAAAGAAAAATGAGACAAAAATGATTACATGGAGACTAAAAAACATGCCACTAAAACACCAATGGGTCACCGATGAAATTAAAGAGGAAATTTAAAGATAATTTGAGACAAATGACAATGAAAACACAACCATACAAAATCTAGGGGATGCAGCAAAAGCAGTCCTAAGAGGGAAGTTCACAGCAATACAGGTCTTCCTTAAAAAACAAGAAAAATCTCAAATAAACAACCTAACCTGCAACCTAAAAGAATTAGAAAAAGAGGAACAAACAAAACCTAAAGTCAGCAGAAGGAAGGATATAATAAAGATCAGAGAGAAAATAAATAAGATAGAGATTTAAAAAAATTAGAAAAAATCAATAAAACCAAGAGCTGGTTTTTTGAAAGGATAAACAAAATTGACAAACCTCTGGTCAGGCTCACCACGAAGAAAAGAGAGAGGACCCAAATGAACAAAATAAGAAAAGGCTAAATGAGATTATATATGTACTGGGCTTAGCGCAGTGTAAGGTAATATAGTAAAAGCTCAAAAATTGTTATGGAAAAATAAATGTACGCCTTCCAGGAACATATAAATTTGGTGGAAAGAGAAAGCCAAAACTATTCCTAGATTCTTGTTACTGAGAAAAAGGTCTCCATGGTGACCCCATTCAAGAGGACTTCATTGGAAGTTCATAAAGCAAGTCTTCTTTATATTTGTTTGCTGCTTTACAATTTATAAAGTACTTCCATAAACAGAATCTTATGTCACCCTTGACACGAGGCAGCACTTTCCAAGACGTGGTACCAGTGCCACACTCCCGATGACGTCTTCCCTGAACTTCCTGTAGAAGACATTAGGGATTGATTCAGCATCATCCAACCTCCTTCTAATAAAGTCTCTTTTGCAGCTAGGGTGTCTGATGTGATTGAAGGTTAGCCAACTATTGGAACGTGTATAAGCCATCATTTCAGAATCAACTGGGAGAAGGGGCATAATGGCAGGGATCGTTTTTGCCAGGAAGGTCATGGTGGGGCAGCTGGTTCTGGTGCTGGCATCTCTTATGGCAGATTCACAATTCAACAGGCCACTTCAGACTTGGGAAGGAGCAGCAGCCCCCTGCATGGCCCAGTTCTGGAGTAGGACTTTGAAACGTGTCTTTTCAGCCCTTCAATGATTATGTAAGTCTTTAATTTTCTATAAATCCCTTTCTTCTTAAATTAACCAGAGTATGTTCTATTTTTTGTACTTGATCTCTAAGCAGTCACTTAGAAGAGGAATTCTTCTTGACCTCCTTTCTGTACCCACAGTCCTTTGTTCCTGCCCATAATTCTTGTGACATTTGACTTTTCATTATAGTAACTTTTATATATGACTGTCTCTTTTTCCAATTGAAGGCGGCTTGATAGAAGACATCATTTTCATCTTTGATTTTCCCCACAGCACTCAGCACAATGCATGTGCTGAATGGAACTGGGACTTCCCCACAGCAGCACCGTGGCTGGCAAAAGACTGATTTTGCAATATCACTACGTTTTATTATTCCATGCTTGATCTCTTGTTAAATTAAGCCTAAATGTAAGTTTTCAAAGTGGCCATCTTTATTTGCGGTAGACTAGGTAGCTCTTCAGAAATATTTCTTCCCACTGCCTCACTTCCAAGGGAGTACTATATTGATTTTGGTCACATGGCTTGATTTGGCCTCACACTGGGGTAGAGTATATCTCCACCATCTTTTCACGTTGGGTTCAGTTACGTGATTTGCTTTGGTCAATCATCTGTTAGCAGACATGCTATGACAGAGACTCTTGAAATGCTCTTACGCAGTAGGTTTGTGCTCGTGGGTCTCTTGTCATTGTCATAACAACATGCCCCAGAGAGTCCACTGGCTCAAGGAGGAGGATAAGGGACCCATGGAGCAGAGCGCCCCTTCCAAGAGTCCAACCTAAATTAGCACCCCCACCTCTCCTTCCCCTCTCATCTGCAGATGCATGAGTAATACATGCTTACTGTTTTCTATCGCTGAGGTTTGTGACACAGTGTTGTTGTAGCTCCTGGAGAGGCAAAGAGGGAAATTCCCCCTTTCAAAGAAGATCGGATGTAGTAGAAAGAGAAGGTGCCTCTTGTATGAAGTTTAATACTTTCCTCCACATCCCCCTTCCTCCTGGAGACTCATCTCCTTCATTTCCACCCAACACACTTTGTAGGGTTGGAGCTACTTTCTGCCCTTCCCACCCCACCCTCCTTGTGCTTTTCAGTAGATGTTGGCTTCTTTTCATTGAGTCCTCTTCTCTCCTCTCAGTATCATTTTTGAGGACTTGTATCACTCTCTGTGGAAAACTCCCAAATTCTAGCCCCAGTCCCTAAGTTGTCCTCAAGTTATAGCCACTGAGTTCCAGCTGCCAAGAGCCTGTCTCCAGCTGGCACTCCTCACGGGATCTCTGACACGGAACTCCCAGACCACAGCCAGCAATTTCTTCTAATTCACTCTTCTGTCTTCTCTTCCTTTGACCATCTCCCAGGTCATCCATACACAAAAATTGCAGGAATAAATAGTTCTCTTTCTGTCACCAAATACCTGCCAACTACCTTGTAGGTGAACTGATGTGGCTTTCAAAAGCACTAAGAGGGAGTTATTTAGGTTCATGGAGGTTTTAAGTTAAAGGAGCACCCTCTGGAATAATTTTGTAAAGCAGAGGGAATTTGGCAATGCAGCTTTGCCCTGAATGTGTCTCTAATTTCAGGATTTTTACTGTATACATTTTCCTTGAATTAGGGGCAGGGTGGTGAGGGACAGAAGATGGAGCCTCACGTATAAAAAGACTGTGGGAACCAGTAAGGGTTTTGGTGGGACACAAAGGGCATAGGGAAACTGTGGCCACGCCCACTTCAATTATCAAAATTAAAGGCTGATATCCTGTACTGTCCTATTCAAAAATCAATGGCTAATAAAAATGTAAGCAATATTAATTCAGGCTGGCAAAACAGGGATTAAAATTTACCATGCAGAACACAGCCCATAAAAATTTTGCAACTAGATTTTTTTTGCCATTCAAAAAGGATAACACACTCTCAGCTTATAGACAGGCATTTAACGAAGGACTTCTGAAGAGACGCTGGGCGTAAATCTCATGTTGGCTGCTTTTTTTTTTTAACTCCTTTTGTATAATTCCAGCTTTTCTTCCAGTCTGGCTGGCTTTCTACCACACTGTCTGTTACTGAGATCTGTCCGGCAGGGACAGTAATGAGAATTCTGGGCACAGCCTCTAGGGAAGAGACAACGAGAGTCTGGCAGAGCCCCTTACCATGTTGCTGAGTTAAAACCGATTCAGAGAATATTTGTTTGGTGGATTCCAGGAACGAATGACAACTGTTTACTAAGTGTGTGTGTGGGGGGGTGGGGGGGCTTATTGACAAAACAAGTGGCTACGTCTTCTCCGAGGCACCCAGTGTCTGTAGCAAACACATTTTCACATCCCATTAACTTCAGAACTTGAGGTTTTATATGTTTATTTTTATTGCATGGTATATTTTAGCTCCTGTGCTGGCCAAGTGTTTTTGTGCAGATGGAAATTGGGCAAGCTTCCTTCCCTGACTCTGTAGTTGATCCTTGTTCTTTACCCCAAAAAAAGTCTTTGAGTCTAGATTAAACTTTGTCCCATTGAAAATATCAATTTTTAGCAGACTGCAGTGATCAAAAAGGGGACTGGGATGAGATTTTCAGAGGTGTGTAGGGGGAGAGAGGAACAGACAGAGAGAAAATGACTTTACTGGACCAGCATTAAGTCAAAAAATCATACTGGAACTCTTATTCTACACCATACCCACAACTGAGCATGCAGACATGCACCAACTGGGGCCAAACGTAAGGTTAATATTTTTAAGACAGTGTTGAAATAGTACAGCACATCAGTATGCTGTCTTTGGCCTTATATATAATAAGAAATGTTTACACGTGTGTACACATACACATACGTATATACGTATGTGATATTTCAGGAAGATGGGATGATGGGTGCAGTGAGATTCTAAGAAAAGGGGGCATCTGGGACTAAGGTACAGAAGGGAGAGATGAGACCTTGAGCTTGGAGCTCTGGGATCTGAAAGGAACTCGTGCAGCCAGGACAGGTGGGAGGTGTGGCTGCAGGAGGAGGCAAAGCCACACCCCCAAATGCCTCGACGGCCCTGCTCAGGACCCCGCATTTTCTAGAGAAGGTGGCGGGAAGGTCTTTAAGCAGTGGAACACAGTGATTCATGGCCATTTATGCATGGCCCTCTGACAGTGTGAGGACAGGGGCTTGGAGCAGAGGCAGTGCCGGAAGCAGGTGGGTCAGGTGGAGACATCTGTGGCAATAATCTACGTAGGAAAAGTGACAACACAGGTTTAAAATAGCTTCCAATTCACCCAGTACCTCAATATAATGTCCCTTTGGAAGGCTATAGTCAAAATTTCCATGTGATTTTTCAGAACTGCCATTACTTGAAAAAATACACAAAACATATCTGAGTTCTCCAGTACAACAAACTGACCTCCAAAATCAGAGATTAGAAATTTAACAAAAAATATTTTTATTGGCTTGTAAACTGTTTTTTATTCAACATACTTTCCACCCTTTGACTTCCATTAAAAATATAAGTGTGTGGCCGGTCAGGATGGCTATTATCAAAAAATCTAGAAACAATAAATGCTGGAAAGGGTGTGGTGAAAAGGGAACCCTCCTGCACTATTGGTGGGAATGCAAACTGATACAACCACTATGGAAAACAGTAAGGAGGTTCCTTAAAAAAATAAAAATAGAACTACCATATGACCCAGCAATTCCACTACTGGGTATATATCCTGAGAAAACCATAATTCAAAAAGACACATGCACCCCAATGTTCATTGCAGCACTATTTACAATAGCCAGGTCATGGAAGCAACATCTGTCCATCGACAGATGAATGGATAAAGATGTGGCACATATATACAATGGAATATTACTCAGCTATAAAAAGAAACAAAACTGAGTTATTTGTAGTGAGGTGGATGGACCTAGAGTCTGTCATACAGAGTGAAGTAAGTCAGAAAGAGAAAAACAAATACCGTATTCTAATGCATATATATGGAAACTAAAAAAAAAAAAAAAAATGGTACTGATGAACCTAGTTGCAGGGCAGGAATAAAGATGTAGACATAGAGAATGGACTTGAGGACACGGGGTGGGAGGGGGAAGATGGGGCGAAGTGAGAGTAGCATGGACATATATACACTACCGAATGTAAAATACATAGCTAGTGCGAAGCAGCAGCATAGCACAGGGAGATCAGCTCAGTGCTTTGCGATGACCTAGAGGGGTGGGATAGGGAGGATGGGAGGGAGGCTCAAGAGGGAGGGGATATGGGGACATATGTATGCATATGGCTGATTCATTTTTGTGTACAACAGAAACTAACACAGTATTGTGAAGCAATTATACTCCAATAAAGATCTATTAAAAAAAAAAAAAGTCACTTGAGGCAGAAGCACCTGAGAGTAAACAGAGACATATGTTGACATACAATAGATTAAGTATTGTTATTCTTGAATGAATGAATATTTTGTTAATATTCTGTTATCATTTTTAATTCTATAAATATTGATAAATAACCCACATGAACTAAAGCTCTTAAATGTTCTCAGTGATTTTTAAGAGTGTAAAGTGATTTTTGGTCTCAGGACCAAAAAGTTTGAGAACTGCTGTCCAAGGACAATGCCTGGCACTTAGCTAACTGATGTCAGTGTTGGTTAAATAACAAGATAAGCAACAAATCTGATCTGGTTGCAATTTATCACATAAAAGAACTTTGTTTCTTGTTTTGCATTCATAGACAATTTAAAAGGGTCCAAGCTTTTTCTGTGTGAGACAGACATTCTGTAGGAAGATTCCAGCAGGCTTACTTGGCATTATTGCTTCATTTGATCACTTTTCAATGTGAATAAGACACTTAGGGTGCAGATGAGAATTGCTGGGGTACACAAATTCACATTTCAGATAACCCTCATATGTTGCCTAATTAAAGATCAACTATTTTTTTTAATCCCCTAATAGCGTGTGATGTTGGGGAAGTGAGTGCACCTCTCTGAACCTCGGTTTTCTCGTTTCTAAAATGAAGATCATAGTACCCACTCATTAAGGCTATACTGAGGATTAAATGTAAAGTGCTTAGAACAGGGCCTGGCATGTAGAAAGCACTATAAAATTGCTCTTATTATTTCTGACAACTGAATTTGCCTTGTGATTCTGATTTTTCAGCTTTATTGAAAAAGTTGTTGAATTCTGTGGAAAAATGAACATTTGTAAAGATTAAGTGTATTTAATACAGCTTAATACTTAGGGGACTGTAGATCTCAATGGCTTTAGAAAATTGATTTTGTTCAAAATATTATGTCATCTTCATGCTTAAGGATGTTCTTCATTAGAAAATAATAAATATACACTAAGTGGAAAAAAAATCAAGTGTGTGTGTGTATAAATAAATGTATATATACGCACATTCAAATTATATGTAATTACATATATATATATCTGTGTGTGTGTGTGTATGTATATGTATACATACATATAAAATCTTTAGTCAGCTTTTGGGGAAATTTTAAAATTATATAACAAAGTTAATATACCTATGAAATGAAGAAATGTGCAAGTATCAGAAAATATCGTTTTTGAAATGAGGTAGAATGTGGTTGTCTATATTTGGAAAATATGGCTTTATAAATAAGTTCAATAATACAAAAGAAACTATTCTTTCCATTGATTTTTTTTTTTTCTTTGTAACAAAAAGGACCAAAATATCATAGGGTGTTCTTATTAACTAACTTTAAATCTCTGAATGAGGCTATCAGGCAATAAAATTCTTTATTCAATATTAATTTTATGATAATAGCATAGAAAAATTTAATACAAGTATTTTACAAAAATGTAAATTGATATTTAATATATATATTTATATTTGACATATTCACATTTATCTTTAATAATGTTATTACTGAAGCTATTTTATATTTAAACTTCATACCAAAAAATAAAATAAACAAACTGCTTTAAGAAATTTCAAAATTTAGTTCTCTTAAATAATAACTGAGGATATGAAAGGGGAAGAAATCTCAGTGGAGTTAAGAGTGTAAGATTTTAGATCCAAGATATTTTCTCTGTTCAGACTATAAGAAGATACACAGTAGAAACTAGTTTCCAAGACATGACCTGATAGATTCTGGTGCTCAGAGTATAACAGAAATCATAACTCAGTTTTGCAACATTTATGTTAGATTACACTTACAATGTAACGTATGCCTGTAAGAACAACAGAGCAGGACCCCTGCATTATAAACTAAAAACCAAGCTGAACCTTCATTTGTAAAAACTGAGGAGTAATTCAGTTTTAATTTTTTAAATCTTTCCTGTTATCCTTCATAAAACCTCAGTCTCTAATTGTAATTTTTCTAAGCTTTGATCACATTTTATTAGAGAAACTACTCAACAAAAGAGATGTACCCGAAGCACCTAGAAAAGAGTCTGGTACACGGTAGGGGCTCGATATGTATTTTTTGAATGAATAGGCAGATTCAAATGAGAATTCTGACTCCCTGATTGTCCTTTTACCCTGAAGCATTGTTAAGCCGTATGAAAGACATGATTAAGACCCAATTCATTACCTACAAGATTCTAACCCAGGCGCCCCCAAACCCTGGGCCACGGACTGGTAATGCTCTGCAGCCTGTGAGGAACCAGGCCGCACAGCAGGAGGTGAGCGGCCGGTAAGCGAGTGAAGCTTCATCTGCTGCTTCCCATCACTCCCCATTGCTCACATTACCGCCTGAACCATACCCCACACACCCGCCCTCCGGTCCATGGAAAAATTGTCTTCCACAAAACCGGTTCCTGGTGCCAAAATGGTTGGGGACCACTGTTCTAGCCCATTGTAGTACCACCTGGAAAAGCAGCTCCCCCCAGGTTGTAGACTGAAAGACAGTCTCAATTCTGAGTCAGACAGGTGGCATTACAATCAACTAAAGCAAGCTCTACCGCTGTATTTCTAGCATTTGAATTATCCCTGCCCCCTAAAACAGTGGAGTGCTATTCTTTCTAGGACCTCCTAGATAGGGGGATATTTTCATAAGAAGCGGAGCATGATTCAAAGATAGGTAGTATGAAAAGTCTGAACTAAAATCGAGAGAGCTATCTGAAGTCAGACTTTAAAAATTTTGACCTTCAAAAAATTTTTTTTTGCATTCTGAACTAATGACGATTTGGTGAACAGAACACAACTAACTAGACAGCAAACTACAACACCAACCCTGCTAGATTCACATAGAGACAGAGGAGGTGGCCTCCTCCAATTTATCTCCTCACAATATCTTCATTATTAAGCTGCACTCATCCTGAGAATCCCTTACACAGATCATTCATAAAATGTGATGGTTCCCAGTCCTTCCTGCATATCAGAAGCCAGATAAAAAAGATGATCCCAGCACTTCACTCCAGACCAACCCAATCACACTCTGAGAATGAGCACTCATACTTTTTAAAACTTCTGTGGGTGAGTTGATGGGCAAGAAAGGTAAGAACAACTAATGTCTCTAGGAGACCACTATAAGCATGCGAGTCAGTCATCCAAAGGGTAATCCATCAGGCCATGTCTTTACTCACCGATTCATTCATTTAGCAAACATTTATTGTGCATCTACCGTGTGATAGCAGTGTGAGAAAATGCAAAGAAATAGTAACACTAGCAACTTCCCCCTTATTAAACACTCACACCACATGAGTATACAACCAGCCTGGCCTCATAAGTGTGCAACCAGTGTAGCTGCATAGGGCCCTGGGTGTGGAAGAGCCCCGTGTTGTCACCATCTTGAAATTCTTGATAATTTTGGAACAAAGGGCTCTGCATTTTCATTTTGCTCTAGTATAGAGCTTCAAGGGCTCTATACTAGCCTGGCTTGGGATACTGAAGCTCAAATATGGCCAACCCCAGTGGGACATGCTGCCCACTTTCTTCATCTCCCCTCCATCAACAGTGTCATCAGTACAAATAAGTGAATCTTTGTTGATAACGGGGGTTATCAATGCATCTTCCTTGTGCTAAAATCCATCAGCTATTTCCTGCAATGGGTGACTTCTCACTGCCTACTCCCCTCCTCCCTGGCTTGCCACCATCTTTTCCATTCCCCGCCCCAAATGCTGCTATCTTACGGTAACAGCCAAGACAGGGTAGCAAAGATGTCACAGGAGTATATGGAAAGGGTACTCATACTCAAGTGTCAGGAAATGCCTTCTGGGCAAGTTGAGGTGTTGCCAGCCTAATTGAAGGTCAACTCAGACCCCCAGATTCCCTATACTATATTAGGTTGAAAGCTATAAGAGGCTTCAAGGAGACTAGGTCATAGCCATATTACTTCAGAGGAGGAAACAAGTACGTATCTCTGGGGCCTCCAGGAGAAGACTGTACACGAAGAGGGTTAGCAGGAGACAGGGCACGGAGGCTGAGTTAAATCATATCTCTGCAGTCCCTGAATGTTTGCGGGCTCTTTCCTTTGGGACAAAGGGAAACATAAGAAGTGACATGACCAGGGTTGTATTTTAGAAAGTTTACTGTTGTAATAGTATTTAAGGTAATTTGAAGGGGGATAAGCAAAAAGGCATGAAGAAGACATTTAAGGCTCATACAGTCCTTCAAAAATGAGGAAACAGGATTAATAATAATGCAAGATAATATTTAATGAACACTTACTCTGTGCCAGACACTGTACCTGGATTATGCCATTCAACCCTATCAAATCCCTTTAAGAGAGGTGCTTTTTATTATCCCCACGCTATTGAGGAAAAAGAGGAGGTAAAGGGACTTTAAGTAACTTGTCCATGGTTACACAGCCAGTGGCAGCAAAGGTATTATTTATTTAACTCCAGATTCAATGACTTTAAACTCCGATAAAAATCCTAACAAGATGTCTTTAACTAAAAAAAAGTTCTACAATCCGTACAAAAAATTTTAAATGTAATGTTAAAGAATGCTCTTTTAAAAAAGAACCAGAAGGGTAATGTTTTAGCAGCCTTGAGAACTCATTATAAAGCAACACCGTTTAAAACCTTTTGTTCCTGACACAAAAACAGAAACACAGATCAATAGAACAGATTAGAAAATCCAGAAATAGACTAAAGTGTTTTAAAAAATGTAACACATGATAACACAAGCTTCCCATAATAAAAAGTGTTAGGAAGAATTATTAAATAAATCAAATTGGAATAACTGGATAATAATTTGGGGATCTGATCGGGTTAGATACATATTTTACACTGTACACAAAAATAGCCTCCACATGAATTGAGTTAATTACAAAAAAAAAAAAAAATTGAATGACAGAAAAACCAGCAGGAGATGGAATAGAATATTTATCAGATTTGTGAAAGAACAATAACTTCAGCTTTGAAGCAGTGGAATAAATCATGAAGGAAAGGACTGACACATCTGAATACATAAAAAATTTAAAACTTCTGTACAATGAAAAAACAGCAAGACTAAAATAAAAAGGACATTATACTAAGGGCATTATTTGCATCCCATCTGACAAAAAGGGCTTTAAAACTCAAACTATATATATCCTCATTCAAATTTATAAGGAAACCATCAGACCTCAAAATACAAACATGTAAGATAGGAAAAAACAATGGATACACAGAGACGCACCATCAGTAAAGAAAAAAATAGAAAATGGTTCAAACCACCAACAATTAATACAATAAAAGCAAAACAAACTTAAGATAGTATTTTTCCCCTTTCTAAATAACATTTCCCCCCAAGCAGGCAACACCCAGTGTTGCCGCAGTTAGACGGAAGGCTTTGTACTGGTTGCTTACTGGTGGAATGCAACCTTCTTAAAAATCAGTATCACAATACACAGCCAGAGTCAGGCTCCAAACCACAGTGATTTCTATAATCAGCAATTACATACCGAGCACTTCATCTTCTGGAAATAATAAAAGCAAAAGTGGACTGAGGATGGAGATGGTCATTCGTTACAGCTCACCAAGGGGAAATGATGGAAACAACCTGAACACCCCAAATTCTGGGAATGGGTTTATAAATTATGACACAGACTATTATTCAGGGTGAGACACTTTAAGCTATTATTTTCATAAGTTTAGTCCAAAGGGATGGAGAAGGAGATAGGGATGTATCTTGAGGGGGCAACAGTATTAAGAGAAAAATCATAAAATTATTTCCTTTAAGGTTGTCAGAGCCTGGATGTGCTTATCATTGGAGGGGAGCAATATATTAGAGAAAAAAGAAGAAGGAAAATGTGAGAAGGAGAGAGAGAGAGAAGTAAGGAGAAGAGAGGGTGGGAGGGCAGAGAAGGAGAGGGAAGTGCGTGGTAAGATTGCAGGTGGGATGAAGTCTAGACAGCAGACGCAAAGGTAAGCACAGAAAAGTTTGCTGTGGAAACGAGGAGTGAAAACGAAGAAAGAGCAACAAGAAACATGTTTGAAGTGAAGACACACAAATCAATTTTATCCTTTGAGAATTCCTCACTCAGGTGAGCTGCTCTTGGTTTGGTAGAATCCAGAAGCCCTGACCCCAGTGATGCTGTAATTCTGTAACATTTTATAACAGCATTTATTCAGTCAGCATTTAGTGTCACTTCCCAGCAAGGAAAGGAAAAATGAGCAAAAGTGCCACCAGGGGGCAGGTTTGGCACTGGCAAAGGGACTTCAAAGACAACGTGCAAAAATATATATATATTTTTTCTTTCAGCACAGGATCCATTCTTTGTTTTGCAACAATAAATATTGCATCAAGTCCAGAGCAATTCCTTAATGGATATGAATTTCGCTCAGGTGTGCAAGAAATGTCACAGTACTTTATATCCTTTAAATAAAATTAAATCCAACCTCAAGCCGCTATCCTACTAGGTCAGGTTAAAAGTCAATTTCAGTCATTATCATGGCTCCCGCAGCCTCATTGGGTCCTGCAGAGGTTCTTGGGGGTCTCAGCCAGGGCTAATATTTAGGTCATTGGTTCAATATGGTTCAATGCTTATGGTCTGAACCAACATGATCCCTTGATAGGCTGTGACTTGTTAGGAATGGGCAGACATTCCATCACCTGGAACACACACACACACACACACACACACACACACACACACACACGCACCTCCTTAGGGCACTCAGAGAAGGGAAGCTGGCATTCATCCTTATCTTTAGAGCTCTTGTCTCCAGCACACCCCTTTCTGCTCCTCTCTCCTGTGCCTGCCTCTCCGCCTCCAGACTCCTCGCCTTCCTCTATGGGTTTCATCTCTGGCCAGCTGAGGCTTTCAGAAAATCTAGGAAGACAGATGTCTTCAAGGCTACAGAAGCCTCAAGAGAAGCATGGAGCCCAGAGGCCAGGTCCAGTGCTCAGGACAGGGAAAGGAGAAAACACAAGAACATCAAAAGAACAGCAAACACACGTATATCCTAATTGTATTGCCACATTGACCACAAGACCACAGTTCTTAAAACCCCGTTTACAAGTCTGACAGCATGCAACAGTGAGTTTTCTTTTTCTGGTAGATGACACAGAACTCTGACATCTCTCAAAGTTCATGGCGGGCTGGGACTGGCTATCAGATTAGCTGCCCTGGGGGAACAAAGACAAAGATGGGCACACCCTCAACTCAAGGAGCTTCTGGTGACACATAAAGAGAAACAGGTGATAGGGCACTAATGGATTTAGGTAAGAGTTGCAAACTAAAAGCCTGAAGGCCAGAACCCACCAACCTTAGTAATTTTTCACTTGCCAACATTTAAAACATTAAAAGCAAAGGACGGTTTACATAAGTTTCTATAAATCTAGCATCTCTTTAAAAATAAGAAGACCTGGCAACCCAGACCTGCATTTCCACATGGCAGCCATCATTAGGAGCTGAGTAGAGGCTGCTCCCTTTAGCTGGGGCCACTGCTTTCCAGTTGTCCACAGTCCCCACCACTCCCTATTGTGTTACGCCCCATCTACTTCCCTCATGTATGCTACTGGCCTAGCTTCTATAGGTTTTGAGTCTGTAACTCCTGACTGAGTGAACTAAATAAAATTATACTCAGGGTAAGTGTTCCATGAAACTAATTAAGCTTCTGCATTTCTTTAATTCGCACTCTGATAGATCTGGAAATTCAGAATTATTTCAGATGGGCCTGAAGATTTGAGCAGAGACTGAAGAAACTGTTGTATTTAAGTGATTAACTTGGTTCATATGCAAATGTTACAGACAAGGCCAGCCATACTCCTGGCATCAAGTAGACTCGTTGTTTGTGTGCTAAAGAGTAAACCCAAGGCACAAAAAGATACTTGTGAAATGCAGCTTTAGCTATGTTCTTTGGCCTCATTTCCCATTACTGCTACCTTGAGTGCCCCATGGAGTGTGCGCTGGTGTGAGTGAGCTACAGGAGGCCACACCCATGGACATTCCTCTCAGACCCAGTCCTGTCCTGACCTCAGGTCCAGGACAGTTCAGCCCCAGCCTGCAGAGACACCCAGCTTCATTTTGCTCAATTTTAACTTTCAGTAGATCATTCCAAGTTTAGAACTTCTTGCACAGTCAATAAACTCAGGGGAGAAAAATAAAGGAAAGAAAAAATAATTCTTTGTTGAGGACATCTGGACTTGTCTGGCTTTCCTGGGGATTCAAGTAACTATCCATGGAAATTCTTCTCTATGTGTCTGAAAATAATGTTTAAAAGACTAAAAAGCAACATATGAAATAAATAAATTAACAACACCAATTTGGCAAATGTATTCTACGTGTTGAAAGGTGTTGTTGAATACAAAGGACAACTCATGTGAACTTCCCCATGGTACACGCATATCCAACAAGGATGCTGTTGGAATCTTTTACTGCTTGACATTTTATTGATCCAATGGAGTAGAGCTATTTAGAAAGACCAGGAGTAAACAACTGGGGAAGAGAGATGGGCATAAAAGCTATAAGACAGAGTATCCCATGTCCTTCAACAGAAGGGACACCCAGCTTCCCCAGCTGAGTTCTGAAGAAGGCCATACACACAGGACTTACCTAAGTAGCTCCTTGACCCTTAATTACACAGAAGAAACTGATTACAACTAGTAGAATATCTGACAGATTGTAGAAAATAACATCTCTCCCTGAGAGAATAGTTAAAAGAACAGCATTTTATCTCAGGTCTTAATAATTTGGGGAAAAATAATATAGTATCTGCAAGAAACAGTATATTAAGTATTTAGTACATTAAGCATTTTCAAAATCGACATCCCAGCCATCATCAGAAGGAGAGAGTCTCAAGTCACACTCAGAAATATTTTATTTTAAGACACTTCTATATTACATTCTCCTTAAATATAATTTTTTAAAAGTAGAGCTTTAAAATGAGGGATATCCACTAGCAAACAGGAGTTTTGAAGATGTTATAATTTCTATATCACAGGGTTAAAAAAGAAACTCATCTTTGAAAATTAAAAAAAAAAAAACAAAACACTGTCACACCTTTAAAGAAATGAGTTTTTTTTTCCACAACCCAAAAACGAGTGCTTGATAAGCAAATGTCACAGATGATGAGGGAAACAAAATCAGAATCAAAGTCCTCAAAATACACAGAAGACCTTAAAATGTGTATGGACTCATATGCACTCATGTGAACACACATGCACACACACATACACACACACAGAGGAAACAAGTGAAGCACAGCCAGGGGCCCTGAGGCCCTCCCTGATGCAAACCCAGAAAGTGGGCATCCTTGAAAGCACACAATGCTACCCAGTCTACGCTGTCTCATCTTCAAGTGCCGTTCATCAGAAACCCGCCAGGGAGAACACTAGATTCTCTCCAAAGATATCTGGAATACCGTATCAAGTTATATCACCAAATAAGCAATACAACAAACCCATCTAGTAGTTTCTAAAAGATTTATTCTTTGCCTACTGTTGAGGAGAAATGAGCCTATTATAAATGTCTAACATTAGCCACAAATCTGCAGGTGAGTGAATGAAAAAAAATTTGAAATGACCATGCTTAAGTACAAAAAGACACCTTGGTAATTACTTTTAAGAATGTAAATTATGTTGGTGGAATGCAGGACTGTTTATGAAATGTTGACAAAAAGAGGAAATCTTCTGCATCAGAACATTGAGTAATGATGAAACAAAACAAACTGATGAAATTTTCAATTACATTCTCTGGGTCTTATGCTTTCAGCTTTATCTTTGCCCTCTCTCCCCAGCTCCCTCGCCCTCCATACCTGATCACCAAGTGAGAAGAAACAAACATACATAATCTTATTTGGGGCAGTCACCTTAGCGAGTGAAGTCTACCTCGACCACAGAGCAGGCAGCTTTCAGGAAGCCCTGGGAAACCTGCTGAAGCTCTCACTGTGGACCCCAGGGGCAACGTCTCTGAACTTGAAATCAGTGCAGATAGTGTAGGTGTTTCAGTAAGGAGATAAGGGGAGAGAAAAAGAGAAGTAGGAAGGGAAGACAAATTATATACTACGTCTGGGAGCAAGTCATGAGAGAAAATAGTTTGCAAACTAATTGATTTGACTATGGTATAATCATGGTCTCCAAACAAGACAATCCCTTTGGTATAAGAAGAAAAGATTAGAGTATCTCTGAATAATTAAATATTTTAAATCTATCCTTAAAAAAACTTATTTTGTGCATTTTTTAAATGTACATACTACATTTAAAAATGAATACATGTAGATAATTTAAAACAATAAACACATATTGGGGTAAATACTCAATTAAAAAAACATTTTTTAACTATTAGGAGATTGTGGTCAAAACCTGGATAACCTTTGCCTGGATAAACACTCAAGGAACTCTAAGGCTTCGTTGGGTCAATTATTCTATACTTTGGTTTATTATTATTATTATTGTTGCTGCTGTTATTATTATTTTCACAAAAGCAATATATATTAATTGTAGAAAATTAAGAAATTGCAGAGGAATACAAAAGAAAGGAACAATCATCTGTAACTCTATTTCTAAAATAGTTTGGTGCCCCTTATCTAACCACATATACAATATTGTATATGTATATAAATCTCTATGTATATACAATATAGTGACTGTTCTATAACTTATTTTTTCAATTAATAATAAATTATGAATACGTTATTTAGGAAGAAAATTTTAATTGTCTATACACTACAAATTTGCATATAAATTATGTACCACATTTTAATCAATTCCCTATAGTTGAATATTTAAGTTTTTAAAATTTTCTTGCTTTTTTAATGCCTGAGGAACAGACATGGAGGCCTCTGGATGCGAAGCAGAATGAACTAGATTTTATACTGTGGACCAGCCATTCTCAAGGAAATGGTATTACACCTCCAGGGAATATCTTCAAAATTTGGGCAGATGTTTTTGGTTTTCATGATGTTTGGGGGTTGCTCCCTGTGTTTAGAAGGTGGGGAACAGGGATGCCAGCTGCCTTGCACCGTGGAGAGCAGTCCTGAGCCAGGAAGAGCTGCCCCATGTCCTGTACAACTTTGAAGTGTCCTGCTGGAAATGCAGGAGGCCAGGAGCCTGATTACATTTATCCAAGCCCAGAACTTAACTCTGGTTTACATGCAAATGCAAACTATTCTGTGCCCATTTTAAATAAACATTAAGTTTTCTACTACCATATAAATCAAGGGGAAAATGTTTTCTTCAATGCTTTACCAAGAATTGTGCACCTTTTTTGAAAATTATGTCACTAACATCACCCCATTCCTACTACTGGCATCAGTAACATCACCTACTTCTAAGAGTCTGCGTTTGAAGATGGCTCACATTCACAGTGATTCTAAAAGGATGTGTGAGCATCTTATCACTTCCTTGTGTCTTCTAATATTGTCATGCCAAACGTTTGTGTAATGAAATACATATCTTTATTATAAAGATTATTTTTCCATCATATGACATGTAAGGCCTTCTATTGCCTTTTACAAAATTCCGTGTAGGTAGGTCCTATTTTCTATTGGTTTCATCTTAGGAGAATAAAGAGAACATTAACAGCATTTATTATAAACAGTGGTCATTGGTCGATCGGGTTGAAAGCTGCGAGTGTAAAGAGTGTAAAGCATTCGGAGGCTTCCAGCAGGAAAATGACAAGATAAAACAGGGCTGCAGGTATGACTGTGCGGAGAGGAAGGAAAATAAACAGGAGGCAGAGACCAGAAAAGAAGCGAGTACAATCTGGGCAGGGAACTAATGAAGACCTAGAATGCTGCAACACCTGAAAAAACCAAAAAGAACTTTCATGGAGGACATTTTAAAAAGAGGAGTTGCTGGAACTCAGTGGTTGAACACAGTGTCAGAGAGGGGCTGTCACAGCATCAGTAGACAGCAGAGTGACTGTGTTCTCAGAAACAGTCTCACGTGTGTGCTCACACGCACACACGCACATGCACACACACACACACACACCCCCAAACTCCAGGTTCTTTATGAAATAATCCCGCTCCTCTCCTGCTGCCAAAGGGAAGACTTATCACACCACTGATTCTGAAATCTGACAGCTCCGCCTGACATGAGTCTGAATTGGCGGGGCGAAGCTTTATTCGGTTTATTTATTTGTTTGTGATTCTCCATCCAAGATAAATCCTGAAACAAATTTCAAGTGTGCTTTAAGTACACTCCAGGTTATAAATCATATACTTGCATTCTCATACTACAGTAAGCATGAAACCACATAGATCAACAACAGATATATATGCCTCCCTTCCTTGCCAAATTCACGCACACACACCCATGCCAAGAGAGAGGATAAACGGAAACTAAGACAGAACCAATGATGATTCATCTGCAGCATACATGTTTAGGAATCAGAAGCAACCAGAACAATTAAAATAATATGATATTAGACTGGGCAAGGGCCTCATGGTTCTAAATGGCAGAAAAGTGTTTCCAAAATGAAGGGATGGAGAATCATGTATATCAATCATGAGAGAACCGATGCTGGAGAATACTGGGGAGAGAAGAGACTGTCCTAATTCATATTTGATCTCCAGTTAAGATTAAAAGTGTATTATATGCTGATTTATCTGATTTTAGCTTATATAGCCATCCTCAGCTTTAAATTTTCTGAGACTAGATAATGTAAATGTTTCTTTAAACAATGGAAGAGTGAGTCCATAGTATCCCCAAACATAAAGAGACTATTTAGTTACCCTGATCCGTGTCCATGCAACAGTATTGAGTCCATAAAACACGAATATCACCTTCTCGGTTGCTTTTCTTAACAATCAGAAAGTGAGAAGGATGGCAGTCATATCCTTCTCAATGTCACCAAACAATGCCTGATGCATTCCATCAAAGTGCAAAATGTCCCTGGAAACACCACCATTAAATTCTCACATTGTTTCTTTTTGAGTCACTTACCATCTGAAATGTATTCTTTAGCACTTTCTCATTTACATTATGTGACAAAAAGACAAGCCAGATCCAAGGACCATGTTAACTGCCTGAAACGGCCAATGGAGGGCTTGTCTAGGCAAAGGCACAGGTAACTCTGTCCATCTCTCCCCATCTCTGCTGCCTGACCTCAGGTTTAACAAGAGGTAAGATATTTATATATTGAGTATGTACTGTGCTACCTTGCAGGAGGCTAAATGAGCTAAAAAGAAACAGAAAGTGGCCTGAGGCTAAAGAAGATGCTGCAGGTGAGGATCCAGGTGGCTATGACTTAAAGGTCATGGTCTTCCCACCTCTCCCTAACTAGGCACAAATTCCAAGCACCTTGTCATGGAAGATGAGGCCTTCATGTGCTCCCCTTCCTGCTGCTCTTGTCCTACTCCTAGCACTGCCCCCTGCCCCATTGTGGTCTTCGATCACACCCTCCCCTCTTCGCCTCTGGGCCATGATGTTGTGATTCTTCCTGGAACCCACTTCTTCACAATTGTCACTGACTCACACCTACTTATTGTCCAAGACTCCAATCTAGTGTCACACTTTGGGGTAGATGTCCTTTCTCTCTGCCTTTACAGGATTTCTCTTCATCTAGGCACCTACTAGTTACCTTGTGATGATCTCTTTACTCATTTGTCTCCTAGAATACGAGCTTCCCAGGGCAGGGACCAAGTCTCTTTGATGTTTATATCTCTAGTGCCCGGCATAGTGAGCGCTGAATGTCTGTCCCTTGCATGACTGGGAAGTTTTTCCTTTTCTTCTAGAGAGCAAGGAGAAGGGCTAGCACCTATCAAAGCTGTTAAAACTATCACTGATTTCCACATTGAGGGTAAGGAGGGGTTTGCAAGTCACACTTAGTTCAATGATCAGTTGAAATTCATTGCTGACATTTCCTTTCTTTTTTATCACATAAGCCCCTTGGTGGAAAGAACAGAAAGTCTCACACTCACAAAGGGTACCAGATTTAGACTTTAACATTATCTGCTAGTGAAGTGATGCAAGCAGTCACAGACATGCACCAGCAGAGCTGAAGGAAGAAGCCATTCATCATACGACATTAACCATTACCAGATCACGTGCTCTGAAATGCACTGTGAATTAGAACTTCTGACAAATTCTACCACTCTCTTGCAAACAACACAATTATTTTGAATTTGTGTGTGTCAAGTATGTTGATTTGTTTTAACAAATGCTCACAACTGTTTGGCATGTCATTAACTTTTAATATACTAAGAACAACCTCTCTAGATCCTCAAGAAGTTCTTGCAAGTACCAAATTATTTATAGGATCATTAGACAATGGGCATTGAATCTATTCCATCCAAAGGAAAAAATGCAATATCCTTATCACTCACCAAATGAAGTTTTGCCCAGAATTCAGGTCCTTCCTCCATCTCTCTGAGGCTCGGTGGAATGTACCAAAAGCAAACATTGGCATATTCAGGCTGAAGATGAAGAAAGTTTGAAAGTTTTTAATTAATCTTAGAATGCAATTCAACTCTTAGCTAGTTTCTTTCAGTCATCATGTGTGTCTTACATTGATAACATCAGAATCTGATAGATTAGACATCCATTCAACCTTACTTTTGATAACAGCTTATTGAGTAATTTTCTTCTCAGTTGGGTGCACCGAGAGAGTGCTCTCCCCTCTGGGTAAGGGATGTGCACAAGATCAAAAATAAACATAATGAAGTTTGAAGCTAACTCAACCCAGCTCTAACTAACCATTAGTTAGCACCTGATACACATATACCTAGAGATACCCTGGTTCATCCCTCTTCAACCCTAATCCTTAAGTTATATCTCATACCACCATATCCTTCAAATAATTTCTTCTCTACTTAAGGTGGCCAAAGTTGTCTTCTATTACCTGCTACACTTGACAAATGCAAAATCCCCAATTACCTGTGAGTCGGTAACATATGATACACTTGGGCTCCAGTTAACCAGCCCTGCTGTGACCCTGGCCAATACAGCATCAGAAGGAAAAAAAAGGCCATCAGTTCGACTACTGGCTCTCAAGTATCAGTATCAGAAAGGGTGTGAGTCTGCTAGACGGCTTGCTCAAAATGAAGACTCTCAGCACCTGGGCTCAGAACACCCAGAGCTGAATAAGTCCGTCATAGAAATGGCTGAAGAACTGGGTCATGCTGGGTCATGCCCACCCACTCAGCACCTTCCTCATCTGATTTTTCATGCTGACAGTTTTTGAAATGACTTCTATTTTCCCACCACAAACACAGTTTGTAGGTAATAACCGGTGTTATAATAGTTCTCAATAACCAAGTTACGCTCCATTGTCAGTATAAAGTTTCAAAGTATTTCAGAGAGAAGAAACAGCTATCACCCCACATCTTAAAATCAAAACTGGTACTATAAAGAGTTTTGATTTTAATGGATTTTAAATTACAACTGATAGCCCAGAAACATTCCAGCTCAACAAGGTAAGCTCTTGATCTGATCATCCCTTCACCTTTGAAGTTTGCAACAGGCTTATTGAATTTGACCAAAAAACAAAAATGGAGCTACAGAAAGAACAAACAAACAGAAGAGGAACCAAGATGGCGGACTAGAAGGATGTGGTCTCACTCCCTCTTGTGAGAACACCAGAATCACAACTAGCTGCTGGACAATTATTGACAGGAAGACACTGGACCTCACCAAAAAAGATACCCCACATCCAAAGACAAAGGAGAAGCCACAATGAGATGGTGGGAGGGACACAATCACAGTAAAATCAAATCCCATAACTGCTGGGTGGGTGACTCACAGACTGGAGAACACTTATACCACAGAAGTCCACCCACTGGAGTGAAGGTTCTGAGCCCCATGTCAGGCTTCCCAAACTGGGGGTCCGGCAACGGGAGGAGGAATTCCTATAGAATCAGACTTTGAAGCCTAGTGGGATTTGACTGCACAACTTCGACAGGACTGAGGGAAACAGAGACTCCACTCTTGGAGAGCACACACAAAGTAGTGTACTCATCAGGACCCAGGGGAAGGAGCAGTGACCCCAGGGGAGACTGAACCAGACCTACCTGCTAGTGTTGGAGGGTCTCCTGCAGAGGCGGGGAGGGGGGGCTGTGGCTCACTGTGGGGACAAAGACACTGGCAGCAGAAGTTCTGGGAAGTACTCCTTGGTGTGAGCCCTCCCAGAGTCTGTCATTAGCCCCACCAAAGAGCCCAGGTAGGCTCCAGTGTTGGGTTGCCTCAGGCCAAACAACCAACAGGGAGGGAACCCAGCCCCAAGCATCAGCAGTCAAGCAGATTAAAGTTTTACTGAGCTCTGCCCACAAGACCAACAGTCAGCTCTAACCACCACCAGTCCCTCCCATCAGGAAACATACACAAGCCTCTTAGATAGCCTCGTCCACCAGAAGGCAGACAGCAGAAGCAAGAAGAACTACAATCCTGCAGCCTGTGGAACAAAAACCACATTCACAGAAAGATAGACAAGATGAAAAGGCAGAGGGCTATGTACCAGATGAAGGAACAAGATAAAACCCCAGAAAAACAACTAAATGAAGAGGAGATAGGCAACCTTCCAGAAAAGAATTCAGATTAATGATAGTGAAGATGATCCAGGACCTCGGAAAAAGAATGGAGGCAAAGATCGAGAAGATGAAAAAAATGTTTAACAAAGATCTAGCAGAATTAAAGAACAAACAAACAGAGACGAACAATACAATAACTGAAATGAAAAATACACTAGAAGGAATCAATAGCAGAATAGCTGAGGCAGAAGAACGGACAAGTGACCTGGAAGACAGAATGGTGGAATTCACTGCTGCAGAACAGAATAAAGAAAAGAGAATGAAAAGAAATGAAGACAGCCTAAGAGACCTCTGGGACAACATTAAATGCAACAACATTCGCAGTATAGGTGTCCCAGAAGGAGAAGAGAGAGAGAAAGGACCAAGAAAATATTTGAAGAGATTATAGTTGAAAACTTCCCTAACATGGGAAAGGAAGGAGCCAACCAAGTGCAGGAAGTGCAGTGAGTCCCATATAGGATAAACCTAAGGAAAAACACGCCGAGACACATAGTTATCAAATTGGCAAAAATTAAAGACAAAGAAAAATTATTGAAAGCAGCAAGGGAAAAGTGACAAATAACATACAAGGGAACTCCCATTTTAAATGACACAATAGACCTGATAGATTTAATTGATATTTATAGGACATTCCAACCAAAAACAGCAGATTACACTTTCTTCTCTAGTGCACATGGAGCATTCTCCAGGATAGATCACATCTTGGGTCACAAATCAAGCCTCAGTAAAATTAACAAAATTGAAATCATATCAAGCATCTTTCCTGACCACAATGCTACGAGATTAGATATGAATTACTGGGAAAAAAAACATAAAAAACACAAACACATGGAGGCTAAACAATACGTTACTAAATAACCAAGAGATCACTGAAGAAATCAAAGAGGAAATCAAAAAATACTTAGAGACAAATGACAATGAAAACATGATGATCCACAATCTATGGGATGCAGCAAATGCAGTTCTAAGAGGGAAGTTTATAGCTATACAAGCCTACCTCAAGAAACAAGAAAAATCTCAAATAAACAATCTAACCTTACACCTAAAGGAACTAGAGAAAGAATAAACAAAACCCAAAATTAGCAGAAGGAAAGAAATCATCAAGATCAGAGCAGAAATAAATGAAACAGAAACAAAGAAAACAATAGCGAAGATCAATAAAACTAAAAGCTGGTTCTTTGAGAAGATAAACAGAATTGATAAACCATTAGCCAGGCTCATCAAGAAAAAGAGGGAGAGGACTCAATTCAATAAAATTAGAAATGAAAAAGGATAAGTTACAACAGACACCGCAGAAACACAAAGCATCCTAGGAGACTACTAAAAGCAACTCTATGCCAATAAAATGGACAACCTGGAAGAAATGGACAAATTCATAGAAAGGTATAACCTTCCAAGACTGAACCAGGAAGAAACAGAAAATATGAACAGACCAATCACAAGTAATGAAATTGAAACTGGGATTAAAAATCTTCCAACAAACAAAAGTCGAGGACCAGATGGCTTCACAGGTGAATTCTATCAAACTTTTAGAGAAGAGCTAACACCCATCCTTCTCAAACTCTTCCAAAAAATTGCAGAGGAAGGAACACTCCCAAACTCATTCTGTGAGGCCACCATCACCCTCATACCAAAACCCGACAAAGATACTACAAAAAAAGAAAATTACAGACCAATATCACTGATGAATATAGACGCAAAAATCCTCAACAAAATACTAGCAAACAGAATCCAACAACACATTAAAAGGATCATACACCATGATTAACTGGGATTTATCCCAGGGATGCAAGAATTCTTCAATATATGCAAATCAATCAATCTGATACACCATATTAACAAATTGAAGAATAAAAACCATATGATCATCTCAATAGATGCAGAAAAAGCTTTTGACAAAATTCAACACCCATTTATGATAAAAACTTTCCAGAAAGTGGGCATAGAGGGAACCTACCTCAACCTAATAAAGGCCATATATGACAAACCCATAGCAAACATCATTCTCAATGGTGAAAAACTGAAAGCATCTCCTCTAAGGTCAGGAACAAGACAAGGATGTCCACTCTCACCACTATTATTCAACATAGTTTTGGAAGTCCTAGCCACGGCAATCAGAGAAGAAAAAGAAATAAAAGGAATACAAATTGGAAAAGAAGAAGTAAAACTATCACTGTTTGTAGATGACATGATACTATACAGAGAGAATCCTAAAAATGCCACCAGAAAACTACTAGAGCTAATCAATGAATTTTTTAAAGTTGCAGGATACAAAATTAATGCACAGAAATCTCTTGCATTCCTACACACTAATGATGAAAAATCTGAAAGAGAAATTAATGAAACACTCCCATTTACCATTGCAAGAAAAAGAATAAAATACCTAGGAATAAACCTACCTAGGGAAACAAAACAACTGTATGCAGAAAACTATAAGACACTGATGAAAGAAATTAAACATGATACCAACAGATGGAGAGATATACCATGTTCTTGGATTGGAAGAACCAATATTGTGAAAATGACTATACTACCCAAAGCAATCTACAGATTCAATGCAATCCCTATCAAATTACCAATGGCAATTTACAGAACTAGAACAAAAAATCTTAAAACTTGTATGGACACACAAAAGACCCCAAATAGCCAAAGCAGTCTTGAGGGAAAAAAATGGAGTGGGAGGAAACAGACTCCCTGACTTCAGACTATACTACAAAGCTACAGTAATCAAGACAATATGGTACTGGCACAAAAACAAAAACACAGATCAATGGAACAAGATAGAAAGCCCAGAGATAATCCCATGCACCTATGGTCAACTAATCTATGACAAAGGAGGCAAGGATATACAATGGAGAAAAGACAGCCTCTTCAATAAGTGGTGCTGGGAAAATTGGACAGCTACATGTAAAAGAATGAAATTAGAACACTCTCTAACACCATACACAAAAATAAACTCAAAATGGGTTCGAGACCTAAATGTAAGACCGGACAGTATAAAACTCTTAGAGGAAAACATAGGAAGAACACTCTTTGACATAAATCACAGCAAGATCCTTTTTGACCCACCTCCTAGAGAAATGGAAATAAAAACAAAAATAAACAAATGGGACCTAATGAAACTTCAAAGCTTTTGCACAGCAAAGGAAACCATAAACAGGATGAAAAGACAACCCTCAGAATGGGAGAAAATATTTGCAAACGAATCAATGGACAAAGGATTAATCTCCAAAATATATAAACAGCTCAAGCAGCTCAATAGTAAAAAAACAAACAACCCAATCAAAAAATGGGCAGAAGACCTAAATAGACATCTCTCCAAAGAAGACATACAGATGGCCAAGAGGCACATGAAAAGCTGCTCAACCTCACTAATTATTAGATAATATAAATCAAAACTACAATGAGGTATCACCTCACACTGGTTAGAATGGCATCATCAGAAAATCTACAAACAACAAATGCTAGAGAGGGTGTGGAGAAAAGGGAATCCTGTTGCACTGTTGGTGGGAGTGTAAAAAACACCCACTATGGAGAACAGTATGGAGGTTCCTTAAAAAACTAAAAATAGAACTACCATATGACCCAGCAATCCCACTACTGGGCATATACCCTGAGAAAACCATAATTCAAAACGACACATGCACCCCAATGTTCACTGCAGCACTATTTACAATAGCCAGGTCATGGAAGCAGCCTAAATGCTCATTGACAAACAAATGGATAAAGAAGATGTGGTACAAACATACAATGGAATATTATTCAGCCATAAAAAGGAACGAAATTGGGTCATTTGTAGAGATGTGGATGGACCTAGAGACTGTCATACAGAGTGAAGTAAGTCAGAAGGAGAAAAACAAATATTGTATATTAACACATATATGTGGACCCTAGAAAAATGGTACAAATGAACCGGTTTGCAAGGCAGAAATCGTGACACAGATGTAGAGAACAAACGTATGGACACCAAGGGGGGAAGGTGGTGTGTGGTGGTGGTGGTGTGATGAATTGGGAGATTGGGATTGACATGTATACATTGATGTGTATAAGATAGATAACTAATATTGAACATGGGAAAAATAAAGAAATGATTAAAAAAACAAAAAAACAAATGGAGTACTTTGTAATTCAAGTCAATTTCCATAAACATTTATCATGAGACTACAATAGTCTTTACAGATCTACACAATTTATATTTGGTTTTCTAATTTATGATTAATTTGGTTTCTCTAGGATAGAATGTCCTGGCCTTCAAATTATTTAATCATCTAATGTGAATAAATCAAGTCACTATGGTTGATTAGAAAGTAGAAAAAAACAGAGTTATTATCTGTCACTAGATTCTAGGAATTTGTGTCTTTATATCAACGATGATTTTTTTCCAGGTGCCATTTATGTCAGTTATCAATTTATTGCCTCTCAGCTCCAAATCCACCCTTTCTTTATGTTCCCCAATAATGGAGGTGGACTCTATAAATATTTCTCCTTGCCATCTGGTCCAATCGGAGACTTCATCAGCAGAGGGTGCTGGAGGGACACGGAGAAGGAAGAGGTGTCTCCTCCTGGTCACGTGCGCTCATCTCATGGGGCTCCTGCAGTAGGTGGGGCTCTTTTAAGCAGTTTTGGTGACCAGCAGCAAGTGGCCCCTGACAGCTTCCCCCAGCACCACGCCCTGTGGCGGCTTCACAGCAGCCTGGTCACAGGAGGATGCCCATAAATGGTTTTTCCTTGCACACTCTCCTCGGGGGATTTCATAGGGAGGGCTGCCAGCGAGGCATCTTGCCTTGGATGGCTTGAGTGAGTTCTAAAATATGGCAGTGCCCTGAAATCAGCATCCTCCAGCACTCCAGGTGGTGTGGACTCCTAGAGACCCCACCTGTGTGACACCTTGGGGGACTTCCCTGTCATCTTGTGAGCCACACTGCACCCTCTCCAACCAAGTCCGGATCTCAGCCCTGGGTGGGGGTGGCTTCTTGCTCAGTGCTCCATCTCAGTTCTAGGAGTGATGTCTTTACAGTATCTGTTATTTCTGTATTTTTCTTTACAGTATCTGCTATTTCTGTATTTTTTAGGGTCTCTCTCTCTTGCGAGGCAATCTCCCATGACTCCAATCCCCTGTTAATAATTCTTTTTTTTAAAATACGGAACTCTTCACAAATCTGCATGTCATCCTTGCACAGGGACCATCCTAATCTTTTCCGTATTATTCTGATTTTAATATATGTGCTGCTAAAGCAAGCACGATAATTCTTTACATTGCACTTTCCCACTTCAGATTACTGTGCAGTTTTTGTCTTTTTATTGGACCCTAATACATCATTAAATAAGCCATTCTTTTTCATTTGTATGGCAACATTATGAATCATTTTGTAATAGTTTCTATCTGCTACCAGACCTGCTCTATATAAGTTAGGACCTAGTCCTTTTGAACCACCTATTATATTCTCTTCCTTCAATAAGTTTCGGTTTAGATATTTTGGAAGTGACAAACCTGTGATATCTTTGCCCAGTCTCTTTTAGAATGGTGTGGCTTCAGTGCTATGATATTTGAAAACTGGTGAAGCCTTTTTGACATTTCATTTCATTGGAGGAAATTTGATGCTCCATTTGGTGGAATACCTTTACTATAGGCATTCCCCAAATTATTAAAACTTGGAAAAAACATCCTTTGAATATCCACAGGGAACATATTTGAGTTTTCCTGTCTCTTTGCCTCTGTAGCTTTTATTTTATATAGACTTTCTTCAAGTAGCTTCAAAGCAGTAAAGTGTATTTTCAGAGTAGAACCATTCACATGCCACTTAATTCCCTACATATATAAAAGTCTGACCTCTTGGGTGTCTTAGGACCACATTTAGTCCATATTGTCTAACACCACAACATTGAGAAGGCATAAAAGGGAATCCAAGTGTCTAGACCAGACAGATGACAGAGAAGGGTACAAAAAACCTGTAGCAGTAAAAGCACTGTCATCATCTTTAAAGATTCACGGAGGAGTAGAGAAGTGTCACTAAAGAAAAGATGGGTTCATTCTATCCTGATTTTCAAAGAGAAAGAAAGGAGATATATTCCAAGAAATAAAGCCAGTGCTTTGATGTCAGTTCCAGCAAGGATTATTGAGCAAATAATATGAGACCCTTGGGGGAAAAAAAGTCAGTGGTCACCAAGATATAGTAGCTTGTATTCTCTAAAACTGAGTTTTGTCAAAAGAAATTCATCTCTGCTGCTGAAATATCATTAGATCACAATGATGATGATGATTAATAATAATAATAATAATAAAAACTAGCAGTATGCTTTTTAATAAGTATAAATGTAGAATCTAGCACATAGACTGAAATGATCAATCATGCAAATATAGAATGCAGAAGGGGGTCATGATGGATTTTACCTGACTTCAAGCTCACAAGTTTTAAGTAACTGATTAGACTGCTGAAAAATTCTGAAGGCAGCACTTAGCACAAAAAGCCTGGGTTTTGGAGTCACATGGATGCAGTTTGAATCCCAGCTTCACCAGGTGTTTGCTTGGACAAGTGTCAAACTCTCTAAGCTTCAGCTTCCTAATCTATAAAATGGAGATTATATTGTCTACCCCACAGAGTTGGTTTGATGAGTAAAGAGATTATTTCCAACATTTACCACCACATCTGGCACACAGAAGGAACTCTACTAGTGTAGTGACTATTATTTGGAACTATATTGGTAGAAAGAAATGTGCTTTTCAAGTGGATAAACAGTCCCATTAAAATCTTCACTGGGTGAGACACATCACTGTTAATTTCTACCTACTTATTAGAAGGGGAACATAAAAAAGTTATAGCATGTCCAAAGAAGGGCAACTGAAATGTTCAATTTCATATGATTTAAACACAGAATATAACTCAAAATTTGTATATGTTCTAGATATTGGACCAGGCATTGGGATGAGAAACATGACTTACATTTTATGCTTATCTCCAGGGACTCAGAGAACAGTAATAAAGCTAGGTACAGGCAATCAAGCTGCAATGGTATGGGCATTTTAAAAGAAGAAATTTCTCATAATCCAAGAAATATTCCTGGCAAAACGAAGAGTACACAGGTAGAAGCTGGTGTATTCAGGGTGATGGCAAGTACTTGGAATGACTAGATGGCAGGGTGTGCTGAAGAGGGGTGATGCTGGAAGCAGAGATGGGCATCCTTTCACAAAGGGCTTCCTCACTGGCCATGCTGGGGAGTATGGGCTTGATTCCAGAGGCAACTGGAGAGTTTCAGTCTAGGGGACAGAGTTCATTCTATTAGAAAGCCCACAGGGTGGCTGCAGTGTGGAGATGGGATAAAGGGGTCTAAGACTGGAAGCAGGGGATGAGTTGGGAGACAGCACCAACCTGAGTGGTAAGGGGAGCCTGAACTAAGGTGGTGGCTTTAGGAGTAGAGAAGGGGAATAGTGAAGACAACATCGAGACTTTTGTTTAGATAAATCATAGTTCTAATGAAAAAGAAGAAGATGGATCATAGTTCTAATGGAAAAGAGTTCCAAAAATTCATCTGGAAAATCAATTTATCAAAATTTTGGTAAAGAAAATGGCTACACTTCAGCTTTAGAAATGATGAATTTGAGGTGACTGTGGGAGTCTGGAAAATTCCAGGACATACCTATATACAAAGGACTGGAGCTGAGGAGACAAGTCAGGGATGGAGACATTATTGAGACTGTTGATGACAAAGCTCTAGACATGGATAAAATATTTCAGGGACAGTATGTGGACACAGGAAAGGGCCAAGACAAAAGAATGGAGAACATTTAAGCAGTCCCCAGATGAAGAGACCTTCACACAGAGACTGAGAAGAAAAAGCCACATGGAAAGGAGAAAAACTGGGAGAGAAAGTTAAAGGAACCAAGACAGGAAAGAAGTGGATAATGGTGCAAAATGCTGCAGAAGTCCAACAAGAAGATTAAAGGATGTGCATTGAATTTAGCAAATAGAAGGTTGTTATGATCTAGTAAAACTATATAAAAACTATATTTAAAAAACTATAAGTTGCAACGTGCTTGATACATATTGAATCCTAATAGTAGGATTCAGTAAGTATTAGAATATGAATATTTAGAGCCCCCTGGAAGAGGAATAAACTGTGAATTCTCTTACACAGGAAGTGTCCTGGCAGAAGTTGACTTCCTGTTACAAGAACTGTCAAGAGAGGTTTCCTGCACTGAGCAGGAAGTTGACTAGATGTCCTTGAAGATCCTTTGTAACTCAGAAAGTCTATGAAACCTAAATAACCCTTTCTAAGGCAGAACTCAGGAAGAGAAAAACAAAAAGTTGAATAATTAGGACTCTCCCAAGAGATCAAAATAAAACATGTGAATGATAGTATATACCTCTAAGAAAACATCTATTAGGTCTTAGATCCAACATGGAAAAAAAAAGATAGGATTTTCAGGGGCCTATGAATAATGCAGAATTCCTTTGAAATGATAAGTTTCAATCATCTTCAAGAAGATATGCATTACTTTTGTTCTTTTCAGGGAAAGATATTCAAGTACTAGATACTCTGTGTGGTTGTGTTCATTTACTGTTTGTAATGTTCCACTTGACACTCTCACTGCCATCTGCTTCACAGCGAAATACACGTATATATCATTATAGACTCTGTTTTTTCCTAAATTGAAAACCTTGCAGTTTTACAGACCTGGGCTCTCATCAAACCTGTGTATCTCTTCTCTTAAGTATGCATTAGGGTTATATTTAATCAGTCCAAGGAAGGCATTTGTTAACAAAAAGAGGCTAATCAATTTGACACTTATATGTGAAATTCAAGGTCTAACTTTACTTTATTTCTCTAAATGGATACAGAGAAAAGAGGCAAATGCAGATCACATACAAAATCCCTTATAAGTAGGAATTCTGGAGGAACGTTGAAGGAGCCACCTTCCCTGCTTTGGGCCCATCTGGCTCCCACAGATAAAATATCCAGGGCAGAAGGCTGCCTAATGCTTAAAATCCACCTTAACTTTCATTACAAGGATGTGAATGTTGGCATTTCCCTAAAGATGATGGCAAGAGGTTCCTCCCTCAATTTTTAAGCCTTTAGGAAGGTATATAAATAACTTTTAAATCAGTTCATCATTTTTCTCGTCACTTTTTCTCTCAGCTCTATCAAAGACTGTGCAGTTCTGAGGTGTACAGCACTTTTCTTAAGACCTATAGCTCCCACAGCCAGAGAAATAAAAAAGGCAATTCAAACTTGAGAAAATAAAGAGGTAATTCAACCTCAAGAAAATAAAAAAGGTGATTCAAACTCATATTCAATCCAGTTGGATAGCTCTTGTTTCATCCTTACATGGTAAGTATGCATCTCTAGAAAATACAGACATTTTCTTCTGTAGTTATAATGCCATTGTCATGTCTAACAAAATCAGTGATAACTCCTACTAGTTCATATTAGAAATTCCCCAACTGTTTCAAAAGTTACTTTTACAATTGGTTCCCTCAAACTAGGGTTCCAACAGGGTTCCAACTAGGGTTCCAATATGTTGCCTTTGGTTGTTCTGCCTCTTAGGTTTCTTTGACCCCGGAAGTGATCATCATCACACTCTCCTTTATTTTTCCTCATGCCGCTGACCTGTTGAAGAAACCAGGTCAGCTGTCCTGTGGAATGTTCCACATTCTAAACTGGTCTTCTTGCTTTTTTGTGGTGTTACCAGAAAGTCGTTTAAATATGGATTCTTCTGCTCTTTTTGCAAGTTCCTTTATATCCCTAGTTTTCAGGGAGTCTGGATTCTTAGAACCTTCTGATCGGATGCCCCCTTTGCAGACAGTGGGAGAATCCACGGCCAGGAGTCTCTGGAGCAGTGTTTCCCAAAGTCATCTGAGGACCATCATCACATCTCACCCAAGTTACTGCAACAGTCTCCCACCTTGTCTCGCTTATTCTTTTCTTGTCCTCCCCTCACCACCACCCCCTCCCTCTCTTCTCATGACATCCAGCACCATCTTTCAAAATGGAAGTCAGACTCCTCTCTGCTGAAAACTTCTCCAAAGATTACACTTGGAATAAAAGCCAAAGGTCTTTATCATGACCCGCCTGGCTCCAGCAGATCTGGTCTCCGCCAACCTCTCCACACTATCACCTACTATATCTCCCCCTTGCTTAAAGCACCTTCTTTTGGCTCCTCAAACACACAGAACTCTTTTCAGCTTCAAGCCTTGGCAGTTGTTTGTTGATTCTATCTAGAATGCCTTTCCCTCAAGCATCTGCGCGGCATGCTTCTTACCATCATTCAGCAGGTCTCAGCGCAGAGGCAACCCCAGAGGGCCCTACCTGCACCCCAACCAAAGAGGCCACCACCACTCACACCCCAATTTCAGCATTTTACCCTATTTATTTCCATTATAGTACTTCCCACATCTGGAACTGTCTAATGAGTTTTTTGTAATTACTTATTATCTTTCATAAATCTGTTTTATTGTTTTCTTAAGACTTCCCCCAACTTGATGTTTCCCATGTAATAATTTGCTTGTTTATTGCCTGTCACTTTCCCTTTGAATGTAAGCACCATGAGAGTGGGGAACTTCCCTGTCTTATATCTCCAGCACGTAGCAATTGCTCAGTAAATCTTGCCAAATGAATACCAAAATTTAGCCAGATTGCTTATATACAGGATAGATTCCTAGGCTGCAGTCTCTAAGTGATTTTTATTATGTTAAAAATTGCTATAAAGTATATGCTATAAGAAGAGCTAAGCAAACCTCACACTTTATATTTCTTAAAAATCAGAATTAAATAATATTCTTCATATTTTCTAACCATATATTTTAGAAAAAAACCCCAATATTCTCTATCTCTGTAACCACCATATTTCTTATATATAGCAAACAATCCAACAACAAAATGACTTATTTTCCCATTGCTCCAAAGCTAATATGCTCTCATTATTTTATAAAAAGAGAAAACTATATGCATTATTGTACATTCACTTAATTGATTTTTCACAGAAGCACCACTATAGCACAGTTGAATATTTGCAGTACAATCATTATGCAATTTATATATCAAGAGAGAGGTCATAATTTATTCAGTATTATCCCTGGTAATTATTATTGAGCACTGTAATTTTCAATACTTAAAGGCAAGTGTGTTCTCTGAATCCAACAAAGGAAAAATACTCACTATTAGAGTAAATTAACATAATGGACTCTATGAATTAAGCTAATGACTTGTTTCTAAGTCTGCAACACAAAAACCAATGAAATATAATAGATTAGAAAATTACCACCTTCATCACTGTTGACTGACAAAATCACAAGCACAATTCTGTAATCACTTACTTCTATCAGTAATTTGAATCCTTCTCTTTTCTTGATTTCTTCTACCAGGTACCTAAAAAAAAGTCACAATAATATTTATAATCTGCAATCTAAAAATTCCATGAACATGGCTGACATACAATAAATCTATAATTTCTGATGCAGAGACAAGGCTTAGAAATAAGTAAGGGTACATGTACAGGCACAGGTTTGTATTTAGACAGATACACCTGAGCCTACTGCAATCCACTGGGGCCTGAGTAAAAAGGTACATCTCTTTGATGAGATGATGTCTATCTTACATGTTAGCATCAGACTTCAACCCAAGTGTGAAAGCCACACAAAGTAGATCGGATATATATCTCATTCATATTCTAGATGGGGATTTAGCTTAGGTACTTAAATTATCTAGCTGGCTTGGGGGTAAAAGTTTTTGGTGTGTAGTCTTGCCTGTGTGTTCTTTTAAGATCAAGGAAGAGCAACATCATCCTTCCCAAGGCCAGGCCAGAGGGAAGAAAGACTGATCACTGGTATCATGCTAAAAGTAAGTAGGTTGTAGCCATTGATAGAATGTCTATGAAGTTATCTTGAATGTCAGGGAAAAAAGAATTATCATGCCATAAGCAAAGGGCACAGCTACATGAGATATGGAATGTGATGGAGAAAAGACTAAAATGACATTGAGAATGTAGAGTAAATTAACACTGACTCTGCCCCACTGGGCTTGGTTATTGTCTAAATAAAAAGATAAACTTTCTGAACAATTGGCCTTGAAAACTAGTGATTTGTTCATGAGCTTTGAAAAGTTCATAACACTTGACCTAGTATTTCAAATTTGGCGGTCAAATGTAAGGAAATGATCGGAGGTGCTGACAAAAATGTACTTTCCAGGGTATTTTGTAATTTTATATGTTACAGCCAAAAAGAAAGGACGGAAGGAAGAAAGCAGGCAAGCAAGCAAGCACTGGCTTTGAAAATCCTGTCCGGTCATATGGAATTATGGTACCATCATATGGAATTGATTGTGTAACTAAATTACATATATTCAATTAATATTTAAGGGCAACAAAGAAATGCTCCTCTTTGGACCTCAATTCCCTTACCTGTAAAACTGGAATAACACATTCTGATTTTCCAATCTCAAAAGGACGTTGTAAAAAAAATAAATCATATGTAAAAAATTGTATAGAATATAAACTGTGGAAATGGGGGATTATTATTACTATGTTTATTTACTAAAGGACATTCTAGAATGTGGATATGGAATACACCAGTTAATGGGATGAAGTTCTTTTTTCCCAAACAATTTTTTTAGCTTTTTGCATAAGGTTAAGTATTGGTGCTTAGCATACAGATTATATCATCTTTAAATTATAAAATATCTTTAAAAATCCTATCGGTATTAACTGGATAATATGAATCTTTTATTTTGAGCAATAATATTGTGACACCACACACGTGCATGCACACACGCGCACACACACACACAGATTCACAAACTATTTGATGTTCTTTCTACATACTCCTTTCCCTGAACGTTTTTTCAGGAGATGTCATGTAGCTGTAAAGTTTTTACACCGTTAGCATACTGCCTAACTTTCGATAAAAGCAATTCCAATGGTCAATAAACATTAGAAAAGATGCTCAAGATCACTGGTAATCAAAGAAGTGCGAATTAAAATAACAATACTAAACCTGTTGCCCACAGGACACTGGAAACAAATTTAAAGAGGGACAACATCCAGTGCTAGTGAATGTGATAGAAAGCTGCTATAAACCTTTCAAAATTACTAATACTCGCGGCTTCTGATCCAGCAAACCACTTATGAGATGCTGGTCTACCAGGAAAACCTCATCAACACTAAGACAGATAGATAGAGAGATAGAGAGAGAGAGAGAGAGATAGATAGATAGATGCATACACAAATGTTGCTGCATCTAAACCTACATGTGCATGCGTATGTGTGTGTATTCCATACGGAATAATTAGAAACAAGATTAATATCCAGAAATTGGCAAAGGGTAAAATAAAATGTATTATAGCAACACATATACTACGATGCAGCTATTAAAGAGAATGGATTATATCCACTTCAATTAAACCACAGGGATGCTCATGATGTATTAGTAAGAGATGAAAGCAAGGGACTGAGGAATGTAGATAATATGATTCTGCTTTTTAAGAAAATGTAAAAAAAAGAAAAAGCATAAGTGATCCCTCTCCTCATGTATATATGAGCTCGGAATGAAGTATGGAAGACCACATCCTAAAGACATCTTTGATGTCTACCTGAGGAAGCGAGAAACAGGATGCAATGGGGAGGTAGGGACTATTTACTCTCTTTATATCTCTGCAAAGCTTCATAGGTGTGGTTACTCATAATTTTTGAAAAGGAAATTAATAAAAGAAAAAAATACAAATCACAAAGCAAAATAAATAGACATATACAATCTTTATCTATACAAGGAAAGCTTCATGAACCCTATTTTTTCTTACCTTTTCAGGCACAAATATAATGGCAATCTGCTAACTCAGTGCCATGATTCCATTCTGAGGGGGCCTGCACTAATCCTGGATACCCCCAGGCTATGAAATCCAGGGAATGACTCTAGAAGATTCTAGTTCTGCAGTTGATCAACTTAGTGATTCTAGGCAAACTCCTCAGACTCCCTGAGCCCTCCTCAGTTTCCTCATGCACATAATGCAGATGTGGAACTAAATTTGTAAAATCCTTCCCCAACAGATTAAGACTGTTAAGATGAAACTTAGACACACTGCCTATAGTCTCAGTTTAAAATATCTGTCAAACCGGCTAACACTGCTCCTGGGAGAAAGGCATCCTAAGGCAGAGCTGAATCATTTCAGTTAAAACTCTGCTCTTTGCTAACCACGTGGATCTGGGCTTTGTGTCTGATCAATGCCCCCATGCAGTCACTCTCAGAACCTGTAAAGCCCAGTGTAACAAACACTCCAACTGAACTGAGGGTGGAGGTGATTTGGATAAAGAGTTATAACAATAATAAAAGGTTTACACCAGACTTCCCAAACTATGTTCCTTGGTATACCGTGTTAATAGGTTTCCACATGAAAGGGTTCCATTCAAATAAATTTGAGCAATGCTAGGCATATCCATTAGATTGCTTTGCTTAAAATTAGAAGTGTACTTGGCTTAATTCATGAGAACATTTATTGAGCTGGTTGGAAAGTTCAGTAATGTCACCAAGAACCAGGCATTTTCTATTATTTCAGCCTGCCATGTTCAGAGTGTTAGTGAATTCACTTGTGTTCACAAGATGGCAGCCACAGCTCCACACATCACATCCATATGTGACAGTGTCACAGGAAGAAAGAGAGGAAGCTGGAGCAAAATGCATTTTCTCTTAATTTCTATTTAGGTAAGAACATTTTCCTCAGAAGCCTTCATAGAATTCTTCCTGTATCTTATTGACTGAACCTAAGTCATATATCTATCCCTAAGCTAATGATTGGCAAAGGGGATAGGCTTAGGCCAATGTTCCCAGCTGGAATATTGCTATCTATATAAAATTGAGGTTCTGTTGGCAAGGAAAAAGGAAGAATGGTTTTTGGATGAACAGTCAACAATGTCTGTCTACTGACTAAAGTTTAAAATGTTTCTATATTACAAGACCCTCAGAGCCTTTAATGTGCTAATGAACACTTGGAACCTCCAAGAGGGGACCAATGTATTGGTTAGCATTGTCCAAACATATTTGACTGTGGAAACATTTTTTGGAAGAGCATCTATTAAGATCTTCTGGAAGTCTATTATCCCATGGAGCGTAGGTTCAGAAATGCTAGCATAAAGTGCCTCTTCTATAGGGTACCTACCCTCTTCTTAAATAAATGCTTAAATGAAATGAGTTTTTGGGGAGGGGATCCAAATAAGGTTTAAGTCACTTCTGCCTACATTCATAGGATGAGTTATTCCTCGCAACTTTTCAGTATATGGAAACAGCCTAAAGATAAAATACACTAAAAAAAAAAACCTCTATTCTTATCTAATACAAGCCAGAAAAAAAAAAGATATACATTGAGTTTTTTGATAAAACTCAGGAACCATAAAACACTTCTACCAAAAGGCATCCAGGTAAATGGGTTCAAAAAGCAACAATAGCGTCAAAAAATTCACAGTCCTTCCCACTAAGCTTAGCAAAAAGAGAGAAGAGAGAAAAAAATACACATTAGTAAGTTTTCACCAGTCCTACTGGGTAAAAAACTCATTTTATTAAGATCCTGGCTTAGTTTTGAAATGTACATTAATGAAATCTTGCTCTGAAACATTTCCCTCCTTAGTTCCATGAGTCCATTTAACAGTTGTGCATTTCACTTGCCCTTTTGCAGGACATACATTCCTTTCCAGAAATAGCCTTTCCAGTCCCTTTCTCAATTCACTAGCCACTTGGAGTCTCCCTGGAGCGCTCTGGACCAAGTGCCTCTCCCAGTCTCATCTCATGTGAAATTTCTTCTGATGCAGTGGACCTCCCAGAACTCCTGGGATTTTTTTCCATATGCTTTCTGTATGCTCTGCATTTATGAGAACATATTGCATGGCATGCATGTGTGATTCATCACAGATATCTACATGCTACATTTTACAGCATTGTGATGTTTTTAAAATTACAAATATAAAGAAAAAAATGAAAACGTTGGACCTTCTATAGTCTTCTAGACTCTCTCCCTCTCCTCACCTAGAGAAATACACTAGCACAAAATTGCCTTGTGTTTCTGCTTACCTTTTCCATACTAGTACCAATAAATCCCTCAGTATTCATGCAAGTCAGTGAAATGAATTCCATCTGAGAGATTACAGAGATTGTGTGTCAGAGGAATAGATAAATGATACACTGGAGACCTAGCAACATAGCAGAATGGGAGTTCCTGACCTGTTTGTTGTTCTTGAAAAGACTTACGCACATGACTCTTCTAGATTTGCTTTAAAACTTACCCCTTAGTGAATATCCATTTAACTTGAGTGTTGTAACAAAGGCCTACAAGGTGCCCTCAGCAACCAGTAGCCCTGGGTATTGTAACACATTTTCAACTTTTCTAACTAGATATCAGAGATCACAATCACCTTGTGCCAGAAATGGTGGTTTTAAACCTCAGCCTTCCGGGTTTCAAATATGCTTAATAATCACATGCTGCTTTAGGTTCCCAAAGTCACTGGTTTTCCAACAACCAAAGGAGAAAGCAAGTTTTTTGTCATTAATATTTCTTGAGAGAAATGTTCTCTCATCCATTGGAATGACAAGGGTCAAATGGAAATTAGGGAAAGCCTTAGAGATCTTCTAGGAACTAATTAGTTCCTTCTTGCTGGATTTCTGACAACTCATAAAATAGGAATCATTGTCCTCTTGAAAAGGTCTGCTCTTGCTTTCCTAAGGGAAGAGGGAACATCTGATCAGGGTGATGGCCGTCCATTGGTCCATCAAAATCTGGTCCTTAAATCTTAAGGTCAATATACAAATTTTAAAACTAAGTTCCATTCAGATTCAGGAACATGGAAATGTTGTTTCTATGGAATCAGTGCAATCCTTACTTCAATATGCCAGGGGAAAAGAGTTGCACAGCCTTCTCTGTGCTTAAGAGACCTGACCTAGGTAGGGCCTGTGGGAATGGACATCTTATCTACCTCAGGCTGCTGATGACAGATGTGTACCACAAATAGTAACACAATTGTCATCTGCAGCTTTACTTTGCTAGAGTTGTTATCTACTGGAGAAAATCATACTTCTTGGAAACAAAACAGTGTTGGTCTGACCTAGAAATTAAGCCAAATAGAGTCTTTTGACAGTGGATGAGAATCATTTTTATTAGGTAAACTCTAAAACAAGTGGCTGCAGGTCAGTAGGCTTGATGAGAAATGGTATTTTAACTCCCACCAGCCAGTGGTTTGAACCGATTATGCTGGCTCATATAATCAATGGTAGTATAGAATTAGTTTGTACTAGCTAGTGAGAGCCAATTGTTAAATAATCAGAAATTTAACAGCCGCGACTGTTGGTAGCTTGCAATTTTCCACAGTGGGAATATTTACACCATGGAAATTGGCAGACATTACAAATTGGGGCCTTTTTCCCCTCCTGAGAAACAGTTTACCAGTGCACAACTGCACATAGGCTCCAACTAATAGACTAGACCTCAGAATTCAGATAATGTTTCCTCTTTCCTAAAAAGCAGAACCACATTCAATTTGAAAAGACATAAAATCATGAAAATAAAGCACTTGTGTTGCTATTGTGAAATAATTCTTAATCCCAGAGAAACGTTCTCCAAGTTTATAATTTCACATTCATTCCAAGTGACATGCCTAAAAGGACTCTTCCTTGGCACCTGTCACTGGGGATAGGGGAAGAGGATGGCTTTTGCCCACCCCAGGAATGGACTGTTGGATATCAAGAATGTGGAAAGTTAAGACAAGAAAACCATTATGACTAACGGCATGACAGAAAAGGGATTATTTTAAATATAGGTCACAGAGTCTGCAGTGACGCTCGCTGAAATGTTAATTCAATTCAATTCAACTTGACAAACATTTACAAACAATGTGCTGTTGAACTAAATTGAAATGTTTACATTTATCCTCCTGTGATATTTCTCTGCAAAATTAGGAAGTAACCTTAGACTATAAATTAAATTCCACCCTGAGATGAATGTTAACTTTGTAATAAATACGATCATCAAATATTTACATCTAGCCTTGTTTCAAGACACCTGTCATCGAATTACTTAGCAGCTTTGATAAAATAATGCAGAGTCTACCATACTTAAATAGTATGAGAAAAATACAAACAAGGGAACAGAGCTTTCTGAACTTTTAGTTTAATGGGCAACTGTGAATATTTATGGTAGACAGTTTCATGTTTTCACCCCTGTGTAGTTATCTCCCCACTTCTGACGAAGGCACTTTATCCCTGCTTCTAAGAGAGGTACACTCCTCACCCGGTGTCAGTATATTCTATATACGTAGGAGGAGTCGACAGTCTTCCCAGTGCCAAGGGAGAGCATGTGACTCAATATCACATTTCCCTGACAACAGTGATTGATTCAGATATGGACATTTGCCTCATTCAAAAGGAATTAAAACTTTCCTTGGGATTGTTGAGAAAGGAGCACTCTTTCCTTTTGACCTTGAAGTTGAACCTGGGAGGCTATAGATCTGACCCTCCTGGCAGCTACCTTCCTACAGAGGAATAAACTGAACATGGAGGAGAACAGACCTGATTGATGGACAGAGATTAAGGCCTGGTGATCTTGTTTAAGCTCCTAGAATAAGCCATTCCATAGTCATCATTACACTGGCTTATCAGTAACATGAGCAAATAAATTACCTTTCTTTGTTTATAATGCCTTGAATGAAGGTTTCTGTTGCTTACCAACAGACACAGTATTTACAGATTTTTCAAACTACTTTTTAAACCAAAATCACCAGAATTGCTGACTTCTAATAGTCTTCTGAAAGTGCCAAAGCCGTCTTTTCCCCTGTCCTTATATCTAAGCCCTTCGCCATGTAATCTTGCAGTTCTTTCTGCCTCTTGACATTGAGTTTGGCCATCTGACATTGAGTTAGGCCATCTGATCTCCTTTGGTCACTGGAATGCTAATAGACATGATGCAATCAGGAGCTTAAAGTATGCTTGCCTTCTTGGGCTTCTGTTACCACCATCACAAAACCAGGCTCTGGCTGGCCTGTTGGTCCAAGGAAGATGCAAGACATGCAGGCGGGAGACCCAGACCCTCCTCCTACCCCCACAGCCGCCGCAGGATGAGATGAAGCCGCTCCAGCCAACTTGCAGACCTCTTAGAATAAACGACTGCTGCTTTAAGATACTGGGTTTTTAGACAGTCCTCAGTAATGCTCAGAGCATCACTGTCACACAGAGAGGCGCAGAGAGCACCCATGCCACTTCCCTATAGAGAGAGGAAATTGCTTAAATCTCTCAGGAGACACTGCAGGTTTCTGCAATTGAAATATGAACAGGGAGTAAAGAAGGAGAGATTATCCAAACCAGAGATCACAAACTCTGATGCTTCTAGTGGCCAAGCAAGTGAGAAAATAATAACTAATAAAACTCATAGAGCATGTGGCATATGCCAGGCACCATCCTGGGTGTTTTACAAACATCAATTCATTTAATTCTACTAACAGTTGTTTGAGTTCGAAGCTGTTGTTACTTCCATCTTACTGGGATGCAATGGAGGTAAAGAAAGTTTTAGCAACTTGCCCAAGTCACAAAGCTTGTAAATGGTGGAGCTAACTTTTGAGTCCCGGCTATTAGCATTCTGTGCCACAGTAAAATAGGCTCAACAAAAACCAGGGGGCGTGGAGGGCACTGTGGGTCTCCAGAGTCAGGCACCACCATGTTCAGTGCCTTGTCACCAGGTGGGACTCAGAGCACTCTGATCTTTTGAGAGAAACCACGAATCTAGATTTTTGATGGTCTCCCTATTTTAAAATATTTGGAATGTTTAAATGTTTGATTTTTTAAAACACAATCCAGGTTAACCCAATGGAGCTCAGGCCCAACAAATCACATTTAAAACTACATTTAGCCATGGCCTGCCATCCACACACACTGGTCCAAGCTTAGCAGCAGAGTCCTGCTCTGGTGGCAAGCACCCAGCACCTGTATCTCAAGAGCTTTTCTAGTGTCGTTGAAAGTGGTTTCAAAACATTTGTCCTTACATTACAAGAAGGCAGCAATGACGGTGCTTCCACATCACCTTTACCTGTATGTCTTTCCACCAGCCCCACATTCTCACAGACTGTCTTTTCGGGTCCTTGAAGTCACCAGGATTTCTCCCACACCCAGAGATTTGGGCCTGGTGCTCCCTCCTCCTGAATCAATCTTCTCCCCTTTCTTCATTGGGTCTTAGTTGAATGTCACTTCCTCCAGGAAACCTCTGCCAACATCTCTCAAGAATGTACTAGGGAACCCTCCCGAGTGCTTCTGGAGCACCGTGTACCTCCCTTTACCCAAAACTAGGTGCACCTGTATTTTATCTGCTTTGTCACTTGGATGTATCTCTCACTAGGTTGGGATGCTGGAGGGCAGAGGGTAGAACTGCTTTGTTGGCAATTCCTAACACATACTAGGTATTGAGAAAATGGTTATTAGATGAAAGAAGGAATACATATATGGAAGAACATCTTTCTATTAGACACCCATGGACACACACACACACACACACACACACACACACACACACACAGAGCAAGTACCTAGATAAAGCAAGAGCGCGATTAACTTTTTCTTCAAGGCCTAATGTGCCCAGGGCCTTCCAGGTCATCCAGAACTTGAATGCGTCTGGTCTTCTGCTACATTGGATAGACTTGTCTCCCGTGTCATAGCTGACATCATAGAATTTATCCTGTTGGAAGAGGTAAGATGCCTTGGCAGAGTAGCATTTCTTAAGAAGGTCCTTTCGGGAAAAAAAAAAAAAGGAAGAAAGACAAACTGTAAGACTGTCCATTTTAGAATGCAGTTAATTTCAAAAACACATGCCCACCAACAAAACCTGTATAATATTCTACCACTTTGTGCCCAAAGTATTTGGTCTCACTCTGTGACTGCCCTACGTCAGGAACATTAGGTGTGTATTAACTTTGAGACACAGATGACCCGTTGTGTTTTCAAAAAAACCAAAAACCCCTCAGAGTTGAGAATGCTAAGTCCATCTTCACAGTTGTATTGATGAGTATTAAGAAGCTTTGAAATGATCATATCATCATCTGTATGACATATGACATCAAGATGGGCCAATTTCTCAAGATGAAAAAAAAAATTTGTCTATAACTCACTCAAGGCTCTGTATTAGAAAAAAAATACCCAACATATTGTACATACTTTATACAATTTCATAGGCAAAAAACTAGGCTTTTAAATCCAAATCCTTTTTTCAATTCATAACCATATTGAAAAGGCCAGAATTGACAGTAACCCAGAGATTTAAAAAAAAAAACCTGAGGAAAGAGCTTATGGAAGAGTCAAACAAGAACCAACACGTTTCAACCACCACTAAACAGCACCTACAATTCCATAGAATTGGGGGTGGGGGGTTGGTCTCACACTGGTTTTATTTGCAACCAAATTCAATTTGCATTTACTGACTGGTTACTTCTCTCTAAGATTTACCCTGGGTGACAATTTACCCTGTTTATTACCATTCTAGAGTCTTTACTTTGACCTCAAATTATTAGAGTTTAAGCCCTATTTCCTTCAATGTCATGTGGGATCTAAGAAATCCCAGGTATCCTAGCCCATCCTTCACAGTCCCACAATCCCCTGAGCATCTTCACTCCTAGAGAATACCCATTAGAACCTTCTGCTTCCCTAGCATAACCAAACTGCTCAACGCCCCTTAATCACTAGATCATGCCCCATTTGTATCTCTGTTCACACAATTTGCTTCTCTTTGTCTCTGTTTTAATGTATTTGACACACTTGAAAGAATAAATGCAGCATATTTATAAGTTGTGAAGTTTACTAACGCTGAACACAGTCGCCTCTCTTTCTCTAGGTCTGCCTTTCCTTTGGGTCCCATCTCAAGTTCTGCTTCCCCTCCAGCTTCTTTATCTGCCCATCCCGTTGGACTCCCTTCTTCTTTTCACATTTGACTGCATTTGTTGCCTTTGCTCCTGTGCTGCCCCTACTAAGTGAGCAGCCCCACATATTTTCTCCTCGTGAGGCCAAGCAGCTTCTTGAGGGCAGGAATCATTTCCTGTCCATGTCCACATCCACAGAACTTAACACCACTGGGCACAAAGACCCTCACTAAGCAGTTAGGGTGAGGACACCACCTCCCATATTCTGTACTTCTCCCACATCCCCCTGACATTTAGTATGAACAAAATAAACACAGATACAAGAACTTCTCATTTGGTGCATCTTCCAAACTTTAACAATGCAGAACCATCAGTGCTGTACAGGAAGCTACGGAGAAACTCCCCACGAGTCACGGAAGTCCTAGAAAATGATCCCTCCTGAAGAATGAATGTATTACATGCCTCATTTGAGTGATCAACATGTACTTAAAGAATAAGGAGAAAATCTCAAGGGATCACATTCCAAACAAGAGCACATATTTGTTGTCTTAATAACAATACTGTCTTGCGTGGACACTAATCTGGGTATTATATGCTCCAATACCAGAAAGTATGATTCTATACTATGTAAAAAATGATACACCAACTATAGTCAAGAACTCCAAAATCTGGCTCATCCAGTATCCAAAAGTAAACTGATTTTAAAATAATAAAGGAATACTAGTAGGCCTTCAGCCTGGCTCTGATGGGTAATATTGGTAGACACAAGGGAAGAGGAGATTGCCCCGACCTGATCATTAAGGTAGAAAAAGCCCTTATTCTTTAATCTTTACTATAATTCTATCATCAATCTCTCAACTCTGATCACAGCTGCCACCGCTGCATCTCCCTACCCTCAAAGGTCAGGAAATTTGGTTACTGCTTCCATAGCAACTACAGCCTGACCATATATTATAACATTAAAAGATCACTGCAGTTTAAGGACAAAGCACGTGCGTGCGCACGCACATGCGTGCGTGCACACACACACACACACACCACACACTTGTACTTGCATCATGATTATAAATTTACTTTCATCAACCATGAAAGATTCAAAAAATTCCCAAAGCAGATGAACTTTGGACATGTCTTGGGCAAGTTTCAGTGCCTTCTGCTAGTGACTGAAAGGGAGAGGAAGCCCATCCGTTAGAGGAAGACAAATGGCATCATCACAGACAAATGGAGAAGCGAAGAGCCCAGAAAGCATATCGCACGCAGAATGAGTGATTACCCTGTAGTCATGACACTGTTGATCTCACTGCACTGAAAAATCCTCCTGTCTTGTGAAGGTTTCATAAAGAACAACTAAAAATATTTCGATATTTACTTTATCAAAATAAATGAAAACTTTCCTCCCAAAGTCCCTGCTTTGCATTTTAGTTTCTATCTTTGTATTAAAATGGATGAACTGTCTTTAGTTTTAAGATAGACATCAACTAAGAGAAGATGTTCAGATCTCCGGAGAAAACATTTTAGAATAAGTGTGGTAAAAGTTAACATTTTTGAAAACATTTAATTAGTCACTGCTGTGCTATCAAAGAGAAGGACCATGTTCATCTTGCTCATCTTTATATTCTTAATCCTAGCAGGACAGTAAATACTAGTTATCCAAATTCTAGAAAGAAGTATTCAATGAGAATGCCAATTGCTCCATATTGTGATAGCGTCTCAAACAGTTCTCAGGAATTAGGAGACATTGGGTTAGGATACACACAGTGACAAGTGAAAGAAATGCAATCAAAGTAACTTAAGCAAAAGGGAGAATTTTTATAGGCGCATATATTTAACAATCCAGTCATATATAACCTTCAGGCACAGTTGGATCCAGGATTAAATCTGCAATCTGTCTTTTTCCTCTTGTTCTGTTTTCTTCTGTATTGGCCTCACTCCTAAAGCAGAAAGCTGGGAGGAAGTCTTGGAACAGTGTCTTCCAGTAGGACCTGTGAGCCCAGGGGGAGGCTCTGTTTAGAGAGTGATGAGAAACGTAAAAGAGGTAGCCTCGGCTGGTGACGCTACCCAAGCCAAGAGACCACTGGCCTCCCAGCCTCAATCTCTTCTGAAGCCAGTGGGCAAGGGAGCCCAGGAAATGTGGTTCCCAGCAGTAAGGTCCCTTGCAGAGCAAAGCTGAGGAAAACTGGAGAATGAATTATACAGTAAAGAGAAATGACAAATGACAAGCACACTACATGAGTGCAGAAGCCACAACACTCCTTTTCACCTAGCATGTAACAGTCATGACCAGAGCTAACATTTATGGAGTCCTTACTGTGTGTCAGGCACTGTGTGTGGATGAACTCATAAATCTCGTAACAACCCAAAGAGGCAGTTCTATTATTTTTCAATGCCATTGCACATGTGTGGAAACTGCAACCCGGCGAGGTTCAGTTAATGACATAAGATCATGTAGCTACTGAGTGGCAGAGCTGGGTTTCAAACCGAGGCTGCTAGGATTCAGGGCGTGAACTCTTTACCCATTATACTCTACTCTCTCTGCACTGGAGCTTAAATATTTGTGGAGGAGAGGGACCTGTGAAAGCTCATGAAGAGTTCTTGAACATGGCAGCAGAGAATATACCACAACAGAGGTCAAAGCAACTCACATCCTGTTTCAGATTCTTACTTTGTTCCTGTAAATACGACTTCTAGTCTTACTAGTGTAATATCTTCTCTGTAAAGCATTTTGAGATTTTTTTCTAAATACCTGTGACTGGTGATACTTAATTTATCACCAAAAACACATCCTGGATTATGAGGTTACGTATTTTCATTGTCAAAATTAGCTAAGCCATCTTTGATATCCATAGGCCAGACCAGATTCTGCAGGCTCTTTCCAAGGAGTCAGTGACTACTCACAGCCCTCACTTCTTGCAATCATGTTTTTCAGCTTAACAAAATCTCCTAAAAACTCTTCCCGTATGGCTTTTCACATAATCTGTCCCATATCACCATTATTTACATGCAAGAAATTGCCTAAATGCCTTAGGAAATGGGTATATTAATCATCTTTGTACTAATTAAGTCATTCCAAAATTAGGTGTTGAGAACTTTTATAACAAGCACTATGATGCCAGGAGCTTAGATATATAACCCCAGGGAGGTACAACACATCTAGGCTCATACTTGTTGATCGAATGTGCAAAACTAAATTTAGACTGTGAATAGCAGGAAGGCTTGGTTGCAATCTAGAATACAAAAGTGAATTTTTAACATGATTATAGCTTCTGATGTTGTCTTTATTTATTTATTGAGGAAACATTTTGAGAGCCTGAATATATGCCAAAAGCTGTGCTAGGCACTGGGGCTGTAGTGGTAAATGAGAACGTCACTGTTCTTAAGAACTTTAAGGTGGAAATGGGAACGGAAAAACAGTCAGTTAGAGTACAGAGCAAGACCAGGGGAAAGAGCAAGGTCTAAGGAGCAAGAAGGAAGGTCATCTTTCACTAACTTAGAGGCATTAGAGGCATTAGCACACACCATTCCCATATTTTCTTCTGAAATGTCAATCTTCCTTAAATTCGCCCAAACCACGGGTTAGAATGAGCAGATTCGGAAATGAGGAGGCTGAACTAAAAGACATTTTTAAGAAATGCAACTTAATACTTTTAAGCAGTGATGGTACCTACAGGAGAGGGTAAAGTCAGGCTCAGTGTCTCAAAGAATGTGTAAGGGCTTCTATAAATAGGCAAGAAACATTTGATAGCACAGAGAACGCTTGGCAATACCTCTGCGTGCCCTACACGCATTTAAAAATAGTTCTATCAGGCTTCTCTCTTAGGACAGATGGAGATTTTCTGATCTTCCCCAGGCAACTATCAACATACCTTCTCTGTTAAAGATTATCTAAAACAGTGTTTTTCAGTCTTTGACTACAACCCACAGTAAGAAATTATTTTTCAATAGTGACAGCATCCACTCTAAAATACATGAAACTGAAACAAAAGTTTCTTGATAGAGTATCCATCATTTCTACATGAAATGCATACTGATATTTTCTATTCCATTTTATTCTCACTGTTCAATAAAAGGGAAAATAAAACACTGATGTGACTTACAGTTGACTATATAACTCAAGACCAACTAGTATGGTGGTTCTTAACCCAAGTTAATATTAGAATTATCTGAAGAGTTTTTTGAAAAATAGCAATGCAGGGTCCTTACTCCAGATCAAAAAATCAGAATCTTTGATGTGGGGTAAGGGCAATGCTATTTATTTAAAAAGCTTCCCAGGTGACCCTATTGTGCAGCCATGACTGCAAAGCACTGCTCTGATGGGTCTTGACCTTATGTTGAAAAATCCTGATCTAGAAGTTTTGGAAGGCATTACATTCACATTGAATCTAGAAAACTCTCAAGTGTTGAGTTTTCACCAAAGCATATAAACCAGGGTGATTATCTGCCTTCTTTTTGTGCTGTGAGTGCCAATCATCAAAGTTTTATTTGTGTGTGAATACAAGTGAAGAATGACTTTAGTCCATGCAACTAAATAAAGAGCATACAGGTTCGATATGAATAATGCTGGAGTCTTCATCAGGGGGGAAAATGCTCCGAGCTATGAAACATATGTCCAAGGATTTGGTGTGGATGTGATGTGCAAAAAAATCCCACAACCTTAATCTATTACACTTTTTGATTAGCTAGGTGTTTGTGATGGGGGACAAAGATTCACTTGTTTTTGGAAGCTTAATCATATCGACATGGATACGAGTAAACCTCGCTCACTCAACTGAGATCTTGCATTACTCCCATCTCTGAGTTTCTACAATTCTACCTGATATATATCTATTGTCACCCTTCTTGTTGCAAAAGGGAGTTAAGGCAGCTTACAAAAATACGATATGGTGGGATTAGAAGAGAAAAGGAGGAAGGGGAGGCAAGAGAGCAGGGAAGGTAGGAGGATGAAGGAGGTGGGGAGGAGGGGGAGGAGGAGAAGGAGGGGAGGACACGGGGTCCATTCCGACAGAAAAGGTGATGTGGAAACACGATGAAATGTGGAGTGACATCTGTGCACAAAAGACACACCAGGAGAATGAAAGGGGACAGATATTTGCCAAGGTCTCAGCACACCCGGTCCCACAGGCACAGCAAAAGCATCCAGGCATCACTTGCTGCTTCTGAGCGCTGAGTCTTGACTGTGAACTGTCAAGTACGTCATGCTGCCCCATTGCCTCACTCATCATTCATCTGTAATTTGAGGATAATGACATTGTGTTGCATCCCACCTCCCGGGGATGGATATTCATGGCACAATGTTTAAGTGAATGTCTGGAAGAAAACATTTATTAACCCAAGACATATTTCTTCAGTCTAGATGGCTTAGTTGCCTCTCTCTAAAATAGGTGGACAGACATAGATGGAAATGAGGTCTTTCAAATTGGACAAAACGGACACCGAGCAAGTGTGCTGCTTTGGACGTGAGCTATGAGAGCAATTCTACAGCAGGAGCACAATATTTAACAAAATCAATCTATGTCTCCAGTTTATTGCAATGCTGTTCACAGCGGCACGTTCAGCACCAAGGCTGCCGGCCTACATTTCTAGGAGTTTTAGCATCCTTGAGAGGTCTGGCCTCTGAGGCCTGAGCACAGGTAAGAGATTGATTTTGCACAGGGAAATGTTACCCAGGGGGGCCATTTCTGAAACACTGTTCCCTGATTTTTGTAAAAATCCCATGAAAGGGTTGTTGGAAATTGTTGATATTACCATAACCATGGGCAATCCCACAGAAAACTGGCTTAAATAATAGTTTGAAATGAACTAGGAAGCACTTGGTAAAAACCTCTGAATAGAACCTAGGATGTAGTGAACAAAAGCATTCTTTTCCCAAAGACTCGTGATAAAATACAGAAATGTGCTTTTCCCACTGTACACATGGACATTTGTCCACACAGAAGAATCTGTGCATTCACATGTGCCCTCAATCTGGAGAGAACAAGGAAACAAGAAATGGCATGCACAGGGTGCCCAGCACATGGCTGGCAGCATACTGTGCGCTTCTGGACATTCTCTCACTCAAGGTCATATCACTTCTTCAAAATGGGAAGTGTCTCCATTTTACAGATAAAATAATGGAATTTCAGAGAAATTATGCGACTTGTCAAAGTCACACAGGGCAGAAGCAGAGGCAGAATTTGAACACAAGTCTTGCTGGGCATCAAGGGCCCTAGGTGGAGGGAGGTATGCACTGCGAAATCGTATTTAAGCCCAGAATTTCCTAGTCAAACTGTGGTCCCAGAGTGTGGGAAAGACAAAGTCCTCTCCTCTGGAGGTTCTAAATCAGGGATGGGCTAACGAGTTCTGTAAACAGCCAGAGAGTAAATATTTTCAGCTTTATAAGCCATGTGATCACTGTCACGGCTATTCAACTCTGGGATTATAGCATGAAAGTAGCCACATGGGATCCTTAAATGACCAGATCACACATTCTCCATTTCGGACTGTTTAGAACAGGTCAGAAATCAGGCAGTAACTGGGGTGAAGGCTTCACCCCGACTCTTACCCCGTATCCTCAAGCCCTTGAGCAGACCTCTGCTCAGAACCTCTAGGAAGGCCCTGTGCGCTGCCAGGTCCAGTGCCCAGAGGCACAGGAACTGCAAATGAACCACAGCTATCTTTCTTCTCCCGGCCTCCCCAAATCCATGAAATTGGTACAGTGATGAGGGACAGCATATCTTCTCTATGATTTCATGTAGCCTGGCACCGATGAATGACATTTTTGGTCCTAAATAATTAGGATAAATGCCCTGGATATAAGTGATGTCCTGTCTCAAGGATGCCTAAAGCAATGGCAGCTTTGGGGGACATCCCCATGTAGGGAAAGTTAACCCCCACGGGTTCCCATCACTTCATTGTTAAACTCTACAGCCAGTATCAGACTCTACAGTACACTGAAGATTGCTGGCTCCATGAAGTTAACCTCACCACCCACCAAGAGTGAGTCAATCCCAAAGCACAATCTTTTTAAATTAAAGAAGACATATAAAGAACTTCACTCCCCTGGAGGTTTTCCTCTTGGATTTCAACTGAACCCTTTAAGTGAAAGGCATCCTATAACTCTCATAATGGGAAAATAAAATCTGTTAAAGTGACTAACCTTCTAACACTTGCTGTTGCTACCTCACTGGTAGAAAACAATCTTTTTCTTATTATATATAAATTCCTGGTTCTCAGTAGTTCTGAAAAAAGCTATGTATTTCATTGAATTTCACTACATCTCTGGCAAGTTGGATATTGAAATGGCACAAAGACGCTGACAATACTCTAAATGCATGCATTGGTATTTCTGTGACTGGGTGTCGAGGGTTTAATCCGCACTATGGTGCCGTCTAAAACTGGTAATAAAACAGAGGAATAATATGCCAAGATAAGATCCAAAGGGCATATAATAGTGACATGTGCTACTCCGTGACAAGGGCATAATGAAATGTACTGGGGAGAGAGTAGCCTTATAAAAAAGAAGCCATGAACTTCTTTCTGACAACTGCTGTGAGCTAGAAACGGGCAAGATGCAATCCATCTACCTTGTTCCACTTCAGTTTCTGGACCAGGTTTAAAACTCAGCAATCCATTAGTAAGTTGTCACAGCAAGAGATGGAAGACATTTATAGTACACAATTTAGGCTCTCTGCCTGGTTCCCAGGGACCCCTTACTTCCCTTCTCTCCCACAGAGATGGTCACATCACACCTTTCCCCTGCCGTATCCCCCTGGTCCCAGCTTACTGGACCAGAGGTGGAGAAGACAAGGGATTTGGAATGAACACTGTGAGATTCTAATTTAGCTTGTGTTCGTCTTTTGGGTAAAGATGTAAACATCATACTGTGAAGTGCCAACTTTTACCTGTCACATGAACTTAAAAACAAATAAAATTGTTATGAATTTCAAAATGATATCACTTTGGATATGCAAAAATGACACTTCACTTTTCTTTCACTGAAAACATTTCTGATTTGGAGCTATGTTTATTTCCAATGCAAACTATTTAATCGGGTCACTTCCAGAAAAACTCAAAGCTCAAACTGAGTGATTTCTCAGACCATGTAGACATAAAACATGGGCAATCGAGATTTTTCCTCTGAGAGTTTTCTTCCTCTTACTTTTTGTTTAACATCGTTGGGACATTCACAAATGCCGCTAAGGAGGGTTATCAGATAAAATACAAAACCACCTATTAAATTTGAATTATATACAAATTTCATATAAATTCCTAAAACCCAAAATTTTTAGTAAAAGTATTATGCCATGCAATATTTAGGATATACTTATAATAAAATATTACATGTCATTTATCTGAAATTCAAATTTCACTGAGCATCTTATGTTTTCAATTGCTAAATCTGCCGACTGAAGCTAAGGAGGGGACATCTGTTTCTGCAGTGTGGTCACCACTGTCCTTGTGCTGACCACCTGACCATCTCTAGCTCTTTCCAGATGCTCTTTCCTGCTTACGTCTAAAAACCTGCCTTGGGCTGTGGTTGTCAGATCACATGAGTCATGCTCCTTGCTTCTTAACCCTATTTCCAGGCTCCCTTGTGCCCCCGGTTCATTTTCAGTCACTTTCAGTTGTTCTTCTGACCAGCCACTGTGAAGCCTACAGGAGAACTGGGGGTATCTCAGGCACTCTCATGCCTTGGATATACCCGCTTCCCATCTCTATTTAATTTCTGCTTTCCAGTTGACATGAGAGGTGGGGGAGAAGGGAGACTTCCCAAATCTCTGAGCCTCACCTAGAACTTGGGACAAGAAAGGAAAGAACCCACATATTCTATTTACAGGGAAGTTCTGGTTTTTCTTGAACCCCCTAGGTTTGCTTATTCATATTTAATACTTGGTTCTTCTTCAAACACTCTTCTCCCCTCCCCAAACTTGAGGACTCTTTATCTGCTTGGGAAAGAAAATGCAAACTAAAAGTGGATTCTGGATGATAAGATGTCCTTTCAACTTTTGAGTTTAAAAGGTAAAAATTCATCACTCTTGATCTCTGCTTTCATTTTGATTATCTGACTACAATAAAACAAACCAGAATTTCATAACACATCTTAAGCACTTGGGAAGTTAAAATTACTTTTATAAATCACCGTTGGCTCGAAGAGTAAATCAACACTGTGATTATAGATTAATTGGGAAATAATTTAAATGAGAATACTCCAAAACAAAATTTAAGGAGCTGAGCCAAAACTGCCCTCAAATGTAAAATAACATTTTTACAGAACAAAAACATAAAGAAGCAGGAGTAAATGAGTAACAATGAAATAAACAATAAAGATGTGACGTGAAAAAAAAAATGCAAGAAGTGATTCTTATGGAGAGAAGATAAGGTAAGCAAACTAAGAAAAAATATTTTAAAAATTAAGACTTCAGGCAAGGAGATAAGGTAAAAATTAGATGAAAATGATGAAATGATATAGATTCTACTAATATACTTGAAAATCTCAATAAAATGTATTAGATATTTGAGAAAATGTTCTTGAAATTGATCAAGTAGAGCATGAAATTCTTAACAGTTGAATAAAAATGGGAAAATAAAGAATTATCTCCCTCCAAATTTCTGAACAAGAGTTTTATGATTGAGTTTTCTCACCATTTCTAAAAGCTGACGATCTCTATGCTCTCATAATAATTCTAAAACAAATAAGACAGTTGAAAGCTGACAGTCAAAGTACAATCTAACCAAGATAACATGCACACGCACTCGCGTGCATACACACACACAGAGTAGATTAATTGTATGTATATAGAGGCCAAAATCTAAGTACACAAATCCATTAATACATTAAAGCAATTTACTGCAACTAAATGAGGTTAGTCAGTAATGTAGAAAATCAATGAACACACATCTAACTTTGTTCAGGAGTAAAATGATAGAACTACCTTATCAGATATTAAAAAGGAATATGGTAAAATTCAATACTCATTCCTAGATCATTTCTCAAGAGGACTTATACAGAATGTATATCTTAAGGCAACTTTAATAAAATCACAAAGAAGATAAAAATGCCTTCTATTTACTATTATTACTGAACATATTTTTGGAAATTTTATCAGTGCATTATAATTGCAACTGATATGAAGCAAACAAAATATATTAGAATATTAGACAGCAAACAAAATTACAGTTATATACTAATATTATTATATATTTATAAAATGCAAGAGAATAACTTGAAATCCCTCAGAACTAATATGAAATCTGGTAAGATAATGGTGGTCATAGTTAAACAAATGAATAATTTTAAATGAAGATTTTATAAGCCCAAGTGCCTCTGTTTTTTAGATAATGAGAGGGGGTAGGAATGGGTAAAGAAAGGAGATGCTAGTTATAGAAGCAAAATACATAAATCTATATCAACACAGATACAGTAACATAATATTCATCTATCAAGAAAATTTTAAATGATTTAACTTTGACTGGTGGGTACGAGTAATTTTTATATTCCTAATTATGCCTGACACTATGCTATTTTGATCCTATATTGCTTTAAAAATGGAAAGAAAATACCAATAACTGATATTTTAAAGGTCACCTCTGTTTCAATTAAGTTTTCTAGACCAGCTTCTTCAGCAGAGTTGTTCTTTCACTTGATCTACATTTCCAAAACACCTGCTTTTTACTCTATTACATAAATACAGATATTATATTTTAATTATTTGCTTAAAATTTGTTTCTTACTATCTCTTGAGTTCACTTATGATAGGGAGCATGTCTTACTCAACCAACACATAAGAGGCTGCACACATTTGCAGGTGGAATGAAAGGGTGAGTAAATTAACGAATGCTCATCCCCACTGGCAGCACTGAACAGCAGCTGATTATTACAAGGCCAAAGCCTGACATATATCAATGCTGGTAATAAAAGACTAGATGAACTTGAAATGCCCCTACTGAAAATAACAAGAAAGGCTGGAAAAAAACATAAAAACTGCATCTAATAAAAAGCGTAGCAGACCTACACAAGGCAGAAGTAAACGTCTGGGAGGTACAGGAGAGAAGTGGAGCTCAGAGGTGAGCCAGAGATGCTTCCACCCCAGGGGCATGTTCAGACTCAGAAGGGCAGCTGCAACAAGAGCTAGAGTGAGGAGAGGTGAGGGAAGGGGCAGTGTGGCCTCCACATGTGGGGACCTGGAGTATCACCATCATTTTTCCTCCTAGCAGGCATTTCATGGGCTTCAGGAAACAGAGTTCAAAGGTGGTCAATGTAACAAGAGCACTAAAGCAATCCTTTCTCTTGTTTAGGACCCAAAGGTCTCCACTGGAAAGAGAGGTCAAGATTATACTCTGAAGACCCAGAGAATCTTTAAGCGTTGGTCCTGGACTGCTAATCCCCCCCAGTTGCCCAGAGAATGAAAATAAAATCCTCTGTAAAGAAAGAGAGCTTCACTTCTAGTTTCAAATTATTCCTGAAGGTAAATTTTTAAATAAAATATTCAGTAAACCATCAAGGATTGTAAGGTACCTCTCTAGACAATATGAGAGCCAGGACTCACAGACTTAAGAAACAACAGGCATAGCACTTGTGGGAATCCAGAAACTAGAGTTAGCAGAGGCAGACTGTGAATCTATGTTCAGAATGTTCATGGAGATAAAAGCTGATCTTAAAAATGTCAACAAGAACCTAGAGACCTTCTATATGTAAAAAAGATTCAATTTGATGCTACGAAACCAGAAAGACAATAATAAAGTAAGAACCCAAGGGTTAGTGTTAATAGCAGATTAGACATAGCTGAAGAGAGAATTAGTGAATTTCAAATAGGCCCTAAAAATTATCCACAAGGAGACAAGGAAAGACAAAGTTATGAAACTTACAAACTAGAGTAAGAGAAGAAACGGTAAGAAGGTTTAATATGCATTTAATTGGAGTGCCAGAAAAGAAAGGAGACAAGGTCGATAATTAAATGGAGAATTTTTAAAACTTATGAAACATGTCAATCTTCAGATTCAAGAAGCACGATGGAGTCTAAGCAAGAAAAACCAAACAAAATATATATTAATAGCATTATAGATAAATGGCAGAAAATTAAAGAAAGCTAGAAAATCTTAAAGGAAGCCAGAGAAAGAAGTTATTTTGCCACCAAAGGAATGACAGTTAAGTAGTTAACTTTCTAATACACAATGCCAAAAGACAAAAAAAAAAAAAAATCATTAAAGTTCTAAAGGAAAATTCCTGACAGAATTCTATCCCCAGAAAAAAATGAAATAAAGACATTTTCAAAGAAGCAAAGTGTAATAGAGTATGCCACCTTTTGATTCATTAAGAAATTCCTAAATATGATCTTCAAGAAAAAGGAAAATTATACCAGATGGCACCTCTGGGACATAGCAAGCAATGAATACATGTACACAAAAATGTTTGTAGCAAAATTTTGTAAAATCCCTGAATTAGCATAACTCAAATGTTCATCAACAGCAAAATGGATAATCAAATGGTGATTTGCTCATGTGGAATAGTATAAAGCAGAAAATGAATAACCCTGTGACTGTGCAACTCGTGAATGAATCTTACAGACGTAAGGTAAGTTTGAGTAACAACAGTAACAAAGCCAAACCAAAAAATACATACTGCATGATTCCATTTACATAAATTTCAAAAAGGCAAAAGTAAACTATATTATTTGAGAATGCATAACTACAAAGCAAAACTAAAGAGAAAAGTTAAAAAGTCAGTAACAGGAAGGAGCACATAGGGGATTCCTGGGTTTCTGTTCTTTGTTTTAATCTGTGTGGGAATCACCTGATTATTCTTTTTAAAAAAATGAATTAAATAAATGCATTTCATGCATATTTTATATTTTCCTTATATTTCATAATAATTAATTGAAAAAATATCAGTATCTTCTAAACTCCCAAATAGCCCTTAGAATGAACTACCAGAGAAGCTTCTAATTCCTTTTGCAATTAACAAAACTGCCTAAATTATAATTTTCCATCAGCATCATAGTGACCTAAAGGCAAGTATGTTTGCTGAGTAAATGCACGTGTGCTTGCATGCACGCGTTGTATGTAACTTCAATATATAAAATGTGGCAATTATTTTACAGAGTTTCTGTTTTTCTACTCAGTCCACAATTAATTCCTTTATTATATGCCAGTAACAATTTCTGTACAAATTAGTGTTTAAGTACAACAGCTAAAAATCTATATAAGATAAATCTATATTTACCACCTCTGAGTTATCTATAAAATTAAAATACTTCTCTTATTCACATGCACTTGTATCTGCATTTTGAATTGCCATGGAAGAAAAACCCACCAAAAAATGGACTCCCTGAAATTATATGGCCTTGAAACAACAAAGCTAGAAAGCCTAATTAGGAGTGTCAGATATGTTTTTAGATATCTTCCTTGGAAAACAACAAATATGACAGCTAGAAATGTGCAAAGGAAAACAAATGGAACGATTTATGCCAAGAAGTCAAAAGGGCCTCAAGCGTCACACCAGAGAGTAGAAATAGAAGAGAAAGCCTTGGTGTAGTGAGTTAATAGTAAAAAATAAAATAAAGGCAAAAGGCAGATGCTTAGAATATTTAAAAAATGCTAAAATCAAATTTTAGCCTACCCACTGAGGCAGGTGTAGCTTGCTACTTATGGCATGCATTTTTCCATTAGCTTCTTTCCAGGTTTTCTTTTATGCCCTAATCCTTATGTTTCTTGTTTTTTTTTTAGATTTTAACTTATGTAATCTTCCTGTATTATGGGACCCTAATCAGTTTTGTTACAAGGTAAGATAGAGAAAATTCAATCTGTAAGTAGAATCCTCTTTTTGGGATATTTTTCAACTGCTAGTTTTTGTGGAATCAGAGATGACAAAAGGACATAAAGGTAGAATTTCCTATTTCTTCCCTCTTGGTCATTTCTTAGCAAATCTGAAGTTTTCTGTGATGAATGGCAGAGAAGCAAATGTTGCAGTCCCATAGACATGGGATGGCTGTTATGAAGAACGAATTCTTTACCTGGAAGGATATAAGAGAAATTCCCATATTCTTCGGGTTCTCCAGAAATTGACAGGCAGATGATATTAAATGCAACCATGGGCAGCACCCCAACTCACTCAAGTCAAACTGATGAAATAAATGTAGCTCAATCAATAGGACCAGGTGGCAGCCACCCAAAGGTTTGAAGGAACTCAAGGATGAAATTGGAAAACTGTTGGCCAAGATGCTTGATCTAGCATTACAAACAGCCACCACCGTCACCCTGGCAGATTGTGAATGTCATTCTGTTCATTAGAAGGGGTCAAGAGAGGACCCGGGAGCCCTGGAAAAGCAAGCTTCTCTTCCGCTTGTCCACTATCCAATAAAGCACAGCATCATTAGACACTGAAACAAAAATAACTTTCTAGGGGAAAGACAATATGGTTTCTGCAAAAAGGAAAGCATGAGTCACTGATTTATTATTGGTCTCTGAGGCACGTAGATAAAAGGCCAAATGTTGGCACAGTTTAGGGTAGACTTTTTCTAATCACCAACATGAAATGGGATGTAAGGAGATAATGGACATCTCAAACCATATGGATAAGACAAGCAATTTCTACACTCCCTCAAAAAAAAACCTCTATGTACTAGCAAGAAGGGACGCTCTGAGACTTGAAAGAGATCAGGTTGTGGTGATAAAGGATCTACTGCAGGTAACAAATTTAAAATATTACCATTTGATAGTATTGGAAAAAGATACAAAGTAAGTTCACTCCAGGAAACATTTTTATTGAGCATGAATGGAGTGTCAGGCTTTGTACTAAGTAGTGGGAGTACAGCAATGAATAGACCCCTTCTGCTCTCCAGTAACTCACAGTCTACCATATAGATGATTCCAAGAACCAAGGGATAGGTTCTCTGCTGGGACTTGTGCCCATTTATGACATGATGGCAACTATCGACTGGAATCAGATAGTACAATCATGATCATGCAATAACACATCCCTCAGAGCTGCAGTTCACCAAGGAGTTAATATACTAGGTTATATGATGCATGGTTCTAAAACAAAGTACAAATCCCCTTGTTAAAATTAATGACAATTGCAATACGAACCCAGTAAATCCTAAAACCCAATTTATTGGTTTGTTCAGTGGAGAAAGATATGCTGGGTTTTGAACACAAGCAATTCTAACATTAATTATTATCTCTCTTTACCTCATGGGGAAGGAAAGCAGACACTATACCATGTGAAGTTTTTTTAATGTGATGTATATATATATATATATATATATATATATATATATATATATACGCACAAATTTCTAAAAGCCTCATGAAAAAATTAACTTTTTTCATTATAAGTAAAAAAAAAAACAGCAATTAAAAAGAAAATGGGCTATTTACCAACCACGAATTTGTTGAGCTCTGCCAGTGTTATGAAATTCTCAACCTCGCTGAAAAGTTGAAGAATTTTCTGAGCTCAGGCAAGAGTCTCCAAGATCTGGAGAATAATTTCGGCAGCCTCAAGCCGAGGAGACTGATGTCTCTCCTTCAAGTCAAATGTTTCTTTTTTTCTAATCAGTTTTTTTTTAAAATTTTTATTTATTTATTTATTTATGGCTGTGTTGGGTCTTCGTTTCTGTGCGAGGGCTTTCTCTAGCTGTGCCAAGCGGGGGCCACTCTTCATCGTGGTGCGCGGGCCTCTCACTATCGCAGCCTCTCTTGTTGCGGAGCACAGGCTCCAGACGCGCAGGCTCAGTAGCTGTGGCTCACGGGCCCAGTTGCTCCGCGGCATGTGGGATCCTCCCAGACCAGGGCTCGAACCCGTGTCCCCTGCACTGGCAGGCAGATTCCCAACCACTGCGCCACCCGGGAAGCCCTCTAATCAGTTTTAAACACTGACCTTCCCCCTTTTCTGTTCCATTAGCTAGGAGGCTGTCATTCCAAAGAAATGTATAATGTACGTGTGTAGGGGAAGTGTGAATGTTCTCTGGAATGGGAGAAAAGAAGTTTTTGATGATCAGATTGTTCAGTATTTTCAAGCCATCTAACGGCACTTCCATAGGAACTCCATGAAGAAAAATGAGAGCTGAAAAAGAAATCCTCACCAAAGCAGACACAGTCTGTCCTAGTTTCTCTGATAAGCCATGTTCTCTCCCTTTTTTATTTTCTTGCACATTTTTTTAATGGCATATAATAGTTGTCCTTTGCAATATCAATGATCATTCAGGATAAAAATTTAAGTGGGTCTGAGAGAGAACACATTTCTCAGGTGTGGTATCTCAGTGAAAAATTCCTGCCTTCTCTTGGGGAACCACACTGGGAGATGGTATTGAGTCCCCTTTTCCATTTTTTCTCCATGCATAGCAGTGCCAGGCCCACAGTATACCTTCAATGAGTGTATACTGAATGAACTCCCTGCTCCTCTTCTTCCTGCTACTTCTTCTAAAGAAAAACTGGGACCATCCTGAGCCTCCTCTAGACTGAAGATGAAAGGGAAAGAATTGCAAGTCTATCTCCAAAGCCTCACATTTGAAACCTAAGTAGCCCAGAATTGCATGTCAGTACCTCCAGCTAAAGAAGATCCCTGAGTAGGAGGAGATACAGTACATCACTGGATAAAATGAGAAGGAAAATGGTTATGTGTCTGTAAGTATGGGTGTACAAATGTCTTGCCTGTCAAATCAACAAAGCTAAAAACCCTTGCTATTTTGACGTCAAAAGCTAACACACACACACACACACACACACACACACACTCGCATACTCTGCTAGTGAGAAGGCAAGCAATTTTTTAGAAGGAAAATTAGGAAACAAGTATAAAAAAGCATCATGAAAGATGATCATGGCTCTTCAACTTCTAAGAATTTATTCTAAGGGAAAAATAAAGGATATGCCCAAAGATTTAGCCTCAAAGGTGGCAGCCACATCTATATTAGCCCAAAATCAAAACAATCTAGTTGGTCAGTGGTAAGGAGGTAGCCTAGTTAATTATCAAATATCAAAATGATAGAACACCATGCAGCTACGGAAAATGCATACAATGCATATTGACATAGAGCAATGTTCACAATTTTGTGAAACAGAAAAAGCATGCTAAAATCAAAATATGTTTTTATGTTAGATAAATACATATGTGTACATTTAAATATATAAATATGCCTAAGAAAATATGCATCTTCAGATATTTGTAAAGGGCATCTTTTTTCTTCATCCTTCTCCCTATCTGAATTTTCTGATTCTGGTCTATGATGTAGGTGAATTACTTCTGAAATAAACATATAAAAATGGACATAATAAAAAAAATCCTTAGTATCTACATAATTTTTCTAAGAAAAAAAATGTCCCTTTAATTATCTATAGCTGCTAGGTTAAACAGGAAGTCCTTGTGAGTTAATATTGGATGATGATGATAAATAGAAATAGAGAGGAATTATTTATTCTCAAAAAGTCATCTGATTAGCATTTTTCATGTTCTCATATATCTGTTAGATTTTTTTTTTAACTAAATAGTTCTTCCAGTAAACACTAAAAGTCAAAAAGCCAATACTGAGATTTTTCTCCATCTATGCATCTGATTCTTAGACTGTATTGCCTTTTATTTTAGATCAAAGCATCAAAATTGTCTTTGATCCAAAGCAACCATGTAGACCCAGCATTTACATCTGAAGTCAACCTATTTATAATCACAGATTTTTTTTAAATCCCTGATTTTGTTTTTATCCCTATCATGCAGAGTGTTAGTGATAGTATGACTTGGAGAGCAACAGCTCTTTGTTTTGGAAGCAGTCTTCCTTATGGATACAGGAAATTAAAAGTGTGAACAAACGCCACCAGCTAGTCAAACAGGAAAACAGCATTGTGAATGCTGGGGCTTTGAAGGTACAATTAGGGAATTAGTTTTTCCCTTAACAGAAGTATGTTCACTAAGTAATTTGCTTTCTTTTAACTAGAGTTACCCGCTTCCATTAACTGGAGAAGTAAGCCCAAATAAAAATCACTATTCATCAATTGCCTGCTGGAGGCACACTCAAGCCTTGTGTTAGGACCAAGGCAATAAAGCTCATCAACTATCATTTTAATCATTGTTACCTCAGAGCTCTCAGAAGGAATAATTTGGGGTAGGGGAGAAAGTGGAAACTCCTAGTTATTGCTGATATGAAGGCAGATATTTCTGAGGATTTTAAATTTACTGAATCATTCATTTTTTCAGTGGATTTTTATTTTTTCCTCGTTCAGTGAGTACTTGCTAGGCACGCAGGATACAGTGGTGAATATAATGACATGGTCCCTATCTATATATACAGCTTACATTCTAAGGGAGGGAACATTAATACATGAGAAATCATAATTACAAGTTGTGATGAGCACTTTAGAGGAAGGGAACGGGCTCTGAGAAGGAATAATGGAGAGATGACAGTTACTTGGGTGAGTCAGGAAACTCTTCCTTAAGGAAGTGATACTCAAGCTTTGACACTAAGACAGAGTCACACTCCTCCTAATATGTTTCTCTCTATTTCATTAGCATCACCCTTTCCTGGTCCTCCTACTGTCTCCCTGGCCATTCCAACGCAGCTTTCTCTCTCACTGCTGGTTCCTCCTCTTCTAAACTCAGACTCTGAAGTTTTTCAGGCCTAAGATCTCCATCCTCTTCTCACTACAAAGTTCCTCCCAAGGCAAGCCATTCCACTCTATGACCTCAAGCATCATCTGCACTCAACAATCCCCTAATATATTTTTCCAGCCCAGAACCCTTTTCCTAGCTTTGGATCCATATGTCAACTGCCTACATGACACCTTCACTTGCATACCGCACAGGAGTCTCAAATTTAACATAGCCCATGCTAAATCAAGATATTTCCCTGTGGAATCTTCTCTTCCTTCAGCAATCTCCATCTCCCTACACAGGACCATTCACTCAGTTGCTGTATCACTACTCAGGGAGTCAACCATGATGCCTGCTTCCTCCTCATGTCCCATATATAACTGGGAATTCAGCCCGGTCTAGTTGATAGCTAAAATATATCTTGAATTTTATCACACTTTTTCCATACCCTACCATTATCTTGTCTGGATACTGCAAGTTTTTTCTCATCTTGTACCCATTTTTGCCCCCCTTCAATTCATTGTCTTAAATGAAACTCTTTTCTGATTACTCTTTGCTTTTAAAATTCTTCCATTGTTCTGAACATCGAATCATTAAAATGGTTTCTAAGACCGTGCATGATCCATCCACTGCCTAATCTTTTAGTCTCATCTCATGCTGGTCTTAGCATTACTCTCTGTGCTTCAGCAACGATGAACCTCTTTCAGTTCCTAAAGTTTAAAAAAGGACCCTCCTTTCTTAAAGACTTTGCACATGCTGCTCCTTCCATCTGGAACTTCTCAGGTGTCCCTGCTTTGTAGTCTGAGTAACACACTGTTCTCTGTCTCAGATAAGAGTGCATTTGGCTTCAAGTAACAGATTACCCAGTAGAAGTAGTTTTAGCAATAAAGACACTTACCATACATATCACAAAAAGTCTGGAAGTGGGCACTTCCATACTAAGTGCAATATTTCAAAACTGTTACCCAAGACTATGCTCTGCCATTCTGTGCATGTTCACTTTTTAATTTAGGGTCATTGCCTTATGGCTACAAAGTGGCTGTCAGAGCTCCCTATATCATGGTCTGACACAACAATGTTTCTGCATTCATGGTAGAAAAGGGGGCAGAAAGCTCTCCTCTTGGGTATAGCACCTCTACCAGAAACTAAAAGCTTTGTTTCACATTTCTCCCTCATCATAGTGGCCATATCTGTGTCATATGGTGACTCTTAGCTGCAAGGGGGGGCTCGTTAGATGAGCATCAGGAGAGAGAAGGAAGGAGGTCGGGACAGCTGGTGAATATATAATCAACAGTGTCCAACACGGTCTTCGGAGCACTTACCAAAATAGTAATCAAACAATTCAATATGCACACTTTGTTCACTGTCTGCTCTGTGAGATTATAAGCACTTTGACTATGGGGAATGTGTCTGTTTCTAAGCCCAGCATCAGTACTGCGCCCAGCCTATGTAGGAGTCAGTTGGCAGTGGTAGAATGAATGAAAGTACGAAAGAAAACAACAGAGGCAGAAAATAGCTACAAAAGGGACAGAAAACTGCCGACACAGAACTTAAGCCGATGGTCATATCTCATACCTCATGGTTCAATTCTGCATTCCAGGTAATTTGAAAACAGTCTTTCATCAAAAAAAGGCAACTTTTGAAAGTGCTCCATTCTTTGCATCATGAATGCAATTTTCCTAATCTGTTAATTCCTGCCATGTGAGTAGACATGGGTGCTATAGTTTGCATTGAGATCCAGGAATGAATTCTTCAAAAAAATTATTTTAACCACTGTTATATAGTGTTAGATGATCCAGAAAATTTTAAATTGCCTCAAGGACATGAATGTAAATCAATTCTTAGCTAAATCACTCCAAATATCATTCAACAAGAAAAATTTATAAAAGCTAGAAAGTTATTTAAAAGAATAGTCATAAAATTTGGGGTCTAAATTTTCCACTCCTGAGAGCATCACACTAACAGATAAGGATGTCATTCAGATTATCTGATTAGGGAGAAAGCAGATGTAAAATGCCTGGCACATAAAGGATGCTTGGCATGTTTTTGTTCTTATATCTAGACCACAGGAAAACCAGGGTTTACTCCTAACTCTTTCATGTCCTATATATGTAACTGTGGGCAAGCTGAATATGTTCTTTGGTTCATAAATGATACAGTAATCTTTAACCACCTTTCAGTTATAACATGAAGTCACTCTACTATTGAAAAACTTAAATGAATAAAAGTTAAGTGGCATTGAATGCAGTCCATAGTAGCCAACCTAATAAAACATGAAGGAATAGATTCATATTCCCAAGAGTCTCTCTATCTACAGATGCAGAATCTGTTCATAGTTTCTGACGGACATCCTGTTTGGTCATCTCAAAACACAAAGGGCACCAACATGCAAATATCACAAAATTTTTTTAAAGAAAGTTGTAACCATCCACACATACGAGACTAGATTTCAGGTTTTAAATATGGTTGTCATTTGAAATAAAATTCCTTAAAAAGAGAAAATGACTTTAGCATTGGCAAAGGGAGTCCCCTAAGAAAAAAATGTAAACAGATGGCTGAGAAAGATCACCCACATGCTGCACACAGATCTTGAGGAGGCATTTCTAAGAATGAAGTGGCACTTCCCAGCCTGGGCCACGTCCCACAAGGATCCTTATTTAACCCAGAGAAAGCATAGAGTTTCTACCTCTAACCAAGAGGAACTTCAGCCTGCTTGCCTCACAGCAATCCAGACTAGTTTCCAGCTCTCCCCAGTGCTCCAACAGAAGCTAAGTACCGACCACGTGAGACAGGCAATCCCCTAATAAATCAGGGTTTGATGATCAGCCCTGAACCAACATCTTCCCATATAAAGGGGCTGTTAAGCCCCAGCTAAGCATATTAAGCATTCAATTTAATGTATGACACACATCTGCTCTCCTTTCTCAGGGAGAAGTTTCAAGATAATTTAAACCCCAGACTTAAGGGGAAAAAATATCTTGGCAATGTTTAAAACTGAGTTTAAAAATATAATCCAAATGAGGGCGAGAGAGACCATTTTGCTGTAAGTAATGAGATTATATAATACCTAAATCAAATACACAACATTACCTGAGCAGAAGCACTTGTTTCTTTTATCTGGGTCTATTCAACTTTCCTTTTGATTCCATCAACATTTACCAAAGACCGTCATCTACCTCTGGCCCAAGGTATAAAATACAAGCAAAAATGGGTCCTCTGCAAATATGGTAATCTACCCCCATCCATGCCTGATGAAGGCCATAAGAGGAAAACTCACAGATTTGTCTTTTACAAGGAAAGCACAGCACTGAATCCCAGCCATCAGCATCTTGTGTGGATTCCATGCCACAGAATCAGCCCTGTTACGTTAAACAAAGACAAAAACAGGGTAGGGAGGGGGAGACTCAATTAGTTTCTACTGGTGGGAAGAATGCTGGTACATTCAGTATTCACGTCCAAGTTAGTGCTCCAAAGGATTCCTTGTGTGAGCGGTTTAAGGAGTTTGGGATTTTTTTAAACCAAAACAATTTCTTAGTTTTTTGCCTGTTTTCAAAAGGTCACTTAATTGGGCAAAGGCCAAAGAGAGTCCCTTGCCTAAATAAAAGGCCCTGTGACTGGGGAAACTACATTTACCTGTGGATGCCGTGCAGAAGCTTGCGGTGCTTCCTTGACATCAAGGCTGAGCCACCCCAGGAAGCCTGTTGAGATATTTATATAACCAAAATGATGTTATTTCTATGGTACTTGTTTACCAGCCAGTTGTCATTTGATGCTTTAAGTCGATGTTAACCAATGTGGACTCTAGGAAATTTTGATCACTGGCTCTACTCAGGTGATCAGAACCTCAAAACAATTGATGGTCCCCCACTGATGCTTAGGAGTTAAATTCCCACACTATAAAGAAATTGGTATAGTATTCATTGAGTTTCCTGTGGACAAACAGAAGTGTAAAAGACACAGTTCATATCCTCTCAAATCTTAGAATTTAAAATAGACAATAGCCCTTCAGTGTTGACATTCTACCATACACGATGTACAAGTGCTGATCATGAGACATGGGTTCAGGAAAGGAAATCCCATAGTCAATAAGTCTGGAGGAGAGGGAGGAAGAATCAATGTGAGAAATAAGAAAGTCAGTTTGGTACTTGAAATCGAGCGGACTTCTTGTGAGGGAATATGAGGGGACCAGCGTGGGAGATGTTGAAAGCTCTCCACGCTTATTTAAACTGCACAACGTTGCACTGAGAACAGAGTTATCACCATGTCAATTTTTTAATAGAAAAACTAAGGTTTGGAGGTTATAAATTTTCCAAGGTCTCATAGGTAATAAAAATCAGGTCTGAGAGACAAAAGCCCATTCTTTACACTAACATCATATCTTAGGGAAGGTGACCAACTGGCCCGATGGTAGAACTCAGCATGGAGAATTGAGGTAGGAGGGGGGTTGCCTAGCAGAATTTTAAAAGGCAACCCCAATGAACATGCACCCCAATGTTCATTGCAGCACTATTTACAATAGCCAAGACATGGAAGAAACCTAAATACCCATTGACAGATGAATGGATAAAGAAGATGTGGTTCATATATATTGGGTTGGCCAAAAAGTTCGAACTTTTTGGCCAACACAATACAATGGAATATTAGCCATAAAAAAGAATGAAATAATGCCATTTGCAGCAACATGGATGGACCTAGAGATGATCATACTAAGTGAAGTAAGTCAGACAGAGAAGGACAAATATCATATGATACCACTTAATATGTGGAATCCAAAAAAAAAATGATACAAATGAACTTACATATCAAAACAGAAATAGACTCACAGACATAGAAGACAAACTAATGGTTACCAAAGGGGAAAGGAGGGGAAGGATAAATTAGGATGTTGAGATTAGCAGATACACACTACTATATATAAAACAGGTAAGCGACAAGGACCTACTGTATAGCACAGGAAACTATACTCAATATTTTGTAATAACTTATAATGGAAAAGAATCTGAAAAGAATATATATATAATTTGTATGTATAACTGAATCACTTTGCTGTACACCTGAAACTAACACAACATTGTAAATCAACTACATTGCAATTTAAAAAAAGATCTTTCCAAAAACTTTATGTCCCAAACTTTGACCTTGAGCATTCTAATATGACTATAGTGAGTATAATAATTTAATTCAAGAAATATTTATTACATATCTAAATAGACTGACACTGATATAAGTGCTAGAAACACAACAGTAAATAAAACACTGAAATAATAACTCCAAAAAAAAGGTAAGGAAGAGCCCAATATCATGCAGAAAGAAATGGCAAGATTGTGTGCACCATGGATGTGAAGGAGGAAGTAAGTGAGAGGTCTCCACGATCCTCAGAGTATTAAAAAGCTGAGCCCAATGGTGGACAATAAAGAGTGGCCTTAAGAACAGCTCTCCACTTCAGGGCTGGGCCCAGGGGCAAGTGAGCGAGTCACCCAGGGTGCACCCTTAAGCTCACTCCCAGAGTTGGGCTCTTGCATGGCCTTGGGAGTGAATGCCTCCTTAAATTTTCAAATACCAAACTGACTTTCTTATTTCTCGCATTGATTCTTCCTCCCTCCCCTCCAGACTTACTGACAATGGGATTTCCTTTCCTCTCCTTATTCTCAGCTCTCCTCTCCTTTGCTCATAATACTTACCTGTCCAATGAACCCTAGGAACCTCACTTGCCTCACCTTAGTTCCAGCCCTGTTTCCTGGGACTAGACTCTCCAGTGATCCCATAGGGTTCCCAAAGGTTTGTGGGCCGAAGGTGGTGTGCAGGCGAGTTCCAAAGATGCCCAGATAAAGGACTGATGATCAGGACTGTCAGTCAAGTGCCCTTGCTGCTGCCCTCTCTGTCCCACCGGAGTTCATGATGGACCATGTGTGACCAAAGCTGAGCTATGGAGGCAGCTGCCCTCAGCCTCTGGGAAAACGTGATCTGAACCTGCTAACTGAGGCTCCCCAGACCTGGGGTTTGAGAACTTGACCCTCAGGAACATGAAGATGACTTACATATTAGGTTCTTTTATTTCTCTTACATCCCTAAACTCTAAGTTGCCTGCTTTTCTCAATCTTTTTAACCCCCAACTGCATTGAGAACCTACCAGTGGCAACTAGGGGAAGGATTAATCAGTAAAGCTCAGCCACGCCCACTCACTCTCACCCTTTCCACCTGCCCACTCACACACCTGCCCTCCCTGGTGCCTCCTGCACTGGCCTCTGCCTCTTCTTCCTCCTCAAAAAGCAGACAAATATTCTGCCAATCTTAGTGAGCTGGACTGAAGTTTTAAAATCACATGAACTCTTTCAAGGCATTAGTTCACTGGTTTACAGGGTGGTAGGCAGCGTTAGAAGCAGCTCGTTCATAAATGTATTCCTCAAAAGAGCTGAAAGGGGAAAAACGACGCACCTGATGCCAGTGCCCTACTTGTACTGGCTTCACTCCACAACCCCCTCACTCCAGAGCTCGCAACAACATCGAACCAACGGATGTCATTATTGAGCTATGAGCCAGACACCATGAGTACCATTTTACTACGTTTTTCTCTTCAAGTAATTAATTAATAATTTAATTGTACAGCCAATCTTGAAAGGGAAGTGGAAGCAGGGTGGAATGTAGAGATGGCAGCCCCTAAAGCCCATGATTTTAAATACAGTGTTTGTCACCTCCCCCGGGACTTGGGATGGAGTGTGGGTGAGACACCGTAGGAAGTGTTGCTGGGAGGGTGAGGTTTTGCAGTGGCCGCAGCCTCTGCTTCAGAGAAGAGCTGGACCAGCCCTGAAATGCTGGTCTCAGGCAGAGGCTGGGATAACATTGACTCTCGCAGATACAGAATAGTCCTGGAGGCAAAATATTCTAACACAACTGAAGTTTTTCTTATTCTGTTGTTTAAAAATACATTGTAATTAACCAAATTGCAGGCACTATCAGATGTAAGAGTACCATTTTTTTGTGGATTGCTAAGAAAAAGAAAAGTGACATCAACATACCAATTAGGTATATTAAAAATGTAAACAAAATATGTGTATCTTAGAAATAATAAGATATGGTATATATGCCAGGCAACCTGGTTTTATGGAAAACGCAGAAGACCAAGCAATTCTAATTACATTTTTAAAAAGAAAGCAAGTAAATGCCAGTTTTTAATATTTTAAAGGATCTTTAAAATACCCTTTAGAAAATTTCAGGACTTCCCTGGTGGCGCAGTGGTTAAGAATCCGCCTGCCAATGTAGGGGAGAAGGGTTCGAGCCCTGGTCCAGGAAGATCCCACATGCCGCAGAGCAACTAAGCCCATGTGCCACAACTACTGAGCCTGCACTCTAGACCCCCCGTGCCACAACTACTGAGGCTGCGTGCCACAACTACTGAAGCTCATGCGCCTAGAGCCCGTGCTCTGTGACAAGAGAAGCCACCGCAATGAGAAGCCCACGCACCACAAGGAAGAGTAGCCCCTGCCCACCGCAACTAGAGAAAGCCGGTGTGCAGCAATGAAGACCCAATGCAGCCAAAAAAAAAAAAAAAAATTCAAACAAGCCAAAGTAATCACTGTAATTTTACTAACTTTTTATCTGTAAAATTAATAAACTACCCTTGGTATATGAAGTTTCTTCAAGGGAAGTTATATGCTCCTGCATAAAATTTTATCAACAGAATGATGTCTGCAATATTAGAGGATGAGTGAGTACTGTCTCAATGTTAGAGCTAATTTCTTTAATAAGTCATATAAACAGTTGTCAGATTTAATCTAATACTACAGACATTCAACTTGAAGCTTATTATATGCAAATAGAACAATTTGCGTGGCTTAAATATTCCCTTATAAAAGTGTTTTCTTCAAAAATTCAACCTTTGATTTTTAGAAAATCTAGAGAGGTTTTCATTCACATCTTATAAATCACAATTCTTTCTAAGCCCCGTAAATCTCTTAATATCATTCCCAATTTGGAAACTGCTGTAGTTACTCTGTTTTACATAAACCATATAATCCATATTTGATGTTTCTTTTATGAGAGTAGAATTTTTAAGTATAACTGCTCAGATATTTGATTTTGCCCCTATTTCCACAGTCACAAAAGTACTCACTTCATATTATCTTTCAGGACATACTGTATTATTATGCTTCTAAGTCTATAAAAATCAATAAGATATAAGTTGAAATGTGAACAGATACAGATACTATAATCCCATTTAAAGAAGTCACAAATAATCTACCTGATGTATTGCCATTGGCTTACTAATCAAGCCTATCACTCTAGTGAGCTTTATATTACTACTTCTGCTTTTACCAAATATTAGCATACTTTTACTGAAAGCTTTGAGTTGCTGAAAAATTCTTTCAATATTATATCATAGAAACTTTACCTTGAAAGCATAAAATCATACAAACTATAAAATTATGTGCAGGCATATCCCCCAAATAAATGCTCAGTTACCTAATGTTCAGTGAGTCAAAAATATTGTCCTTTCTTTTTCTGATAAGGAGGACACGAACCACTCACTTACTGGAGGAAAGTTCCTCTCAACTGCAGGTTCAACAGTTCTTTCTACTGGCTTGAATCAAACTAATTAACTGCTGTTTTCACACACACACAAAGAAAACCAAAACGCTCAACAAGCATTCATAACCGGCTGAATTCAACTTTTTAACCCTAAATAAGTAGAATTTTAAGAGTTACTGTTAATTTAGGACAACAATTATTATGAACAACCCCAGGACCTACAAAACTAATTAGAAAAAAAAAAAAAGGCCAACCCTTTAAGTTAGAAAATTAGCCCTTTAAGTTAGAAAATTGTGAAGAATATGTTATCCCAATCCCTCTCCAATAGTTATCTATGATAGATCCAGATAAAACCTGTTTTAATTATGGCATGCAATGAAGTCATGCAGCCTTTTGCATTTTCCAGCTGATCAGAAGCACAGAATGTTAGAGCTAGAAGATCCTTTATTGACCACGTCAGTCATTTCCCTCTTTACAAATGAAACCAAAACCCAAACAGCTGGGGTCACAATGAAGAGGAGGCAGATTCGAATCCAAAACCAGCCTCTTGACTGCACAGTAGGAAATGTGTCCCCCACACCGTGTTGCCTCAGTGACAGTAGATCCAAGGGACCAAAGAAATGATTCAGGACAGAAGAGGAAATCTGGAAAACTAAGACAAAATGCGCATCAATGCGGGATCTTCTTCTTTATTACCTAACAGGAAACAACACATTTATTTCCCCTAATTAGAAATATACATTTAAATACAACTAGCTGGGGACCTCACATTTAGTTACTGAGAATACGAAAAACTTCCCACCAAAGCTGCAAAAAGGCTAGAAAGTTTAACAGATATGCACACCCAGATGAACTTACATCCACGTGGAGCCAGAGGCCATGCCTCTCGCAGATGTCCGCTATCTCATCCAGAGGATCGAAGGCCCCCAATACCGTGGTACCAGATGTGGCACAGACAAGGAATGGAGCTGCGCCCTGTGAGAAGGACCCACATGTGAGAATTATAAGAATCATCATCGTCACCATTAAATCTGTGCTACAGTAGGTTGGTAAACACAAGGGTTATACACCCAGACATTTATCTGGTTTCTTTGGAGATAAACATTCATTGAGTGAGTGTTGTTTACACTTCTCCATCACATGGCCTCTAGTCACTATAAATAGGTTAAAGAAACAGAAAATGCCATGGCAATAGTATCCTTTGTCCCAACTCCACATGCATCCTTATTCTCTTTACTCTCATTTTCTTTATTAGTCTTTTCTGTTCTCTAGCTTTTCCGGATAGAAGTGAATAAACTCAACCTCCACAGCAAACTGGCATCCTGTGTGACTCCTAACTCCTTCCCAGGGAGACTCATCGGGGCCTCCCTAGCACCTCCAAAATAAGAAGGAACAGGACTAGAAGACAAACAGCCAGCTGCAGGGGCAGGCCATGCAGGCCTGTCTGCTTGTCACCTGGTGAAGTAAGTGCAGCTACAAGGCAAGGGATGTAATCAGGTACGAATTTGGCGTCAGAGGGGATACGGTAACCTCATTGGGATACACTCCCCCAAACGGGTGCTGCCACAGAGAAAGTCATTAGAATGTGCTGGAAAAGAGAACCTGCGTCTTTCTGCCATAATTTTCCCTCCTCATCCAGTCCATGGCTGCATCTTGCGGAGAGAGCAGGTACCCATGAGAAATGGGAGGAAAGGGAGAATGTGGGAACAAGTGCAGAGATGAATGGTAATTCCAGTCGAGCGAGCCAGGCACCTGGTCTCATGAGGGATTTTATGGCAGCCATGTAGAAGAGCGTACACGAGGTTGTTTCCAGATAGATCCATCCTCCCAACGTGTTGGCAGAGGTGTGTTGCTCTCTTTGGAAGTGCCATGAGGGGAAAATTTGCAGACAAAGGTGGGGGTCAGGAGAGCAAGTAGAATCCTGATTCTAGAGCACAAGAAGTCAGTGACAAGAATACTTACTTGCAGAGAAAGAGTCAAAGTCATTTTAGGATGGAGTCATTTTTCCCTCAGTTTTATCGTGAAATACACTTGTTCTTGTAACATATTTTTATGTCCCATTTAATGTCAGGGGTGTTCGGCTTGAACCAGATTCATTCCAATTTAGCTGATCTTTGACAGAAAGAAGTTATTTCTCGATGGAAAGCAGGGCAGAGCAAGGACGCTTGGTCCACATCTCTAGGCTGAGATGCATAGGAATCAAAGTGATGGTACACAATGGATCCATCTGCCATGTGGGGAGACGGCTGTGACACATGGAATACAGTCCACCAAGCCTCCTAGAGCAGGGCCAGTAGGTGACAGAGCCCCTGGGACCATAGGCTTTGGGACTTCTTTCCTGTAATCAACTACCAACAGATGATGTCTTTATCATGCCCATGACCTAAATGAAATGTGACCAGATTTACATCAATCAGGAAAAGCAATAGAAAAAGTAATTTACTAAAACCACTGAAGGTGTCTTTAATGGTTGGGCTTTCCTTATAAAGTCTATGACATCCTGACAATTGTGAGGAAAATATCTATGCTAGCTATTACAGACCATTAATGAGTTTTCCTCACCTTTTTAATCTAGCTATAAATATAAGTCCCAGAAATTCAACTTTCATAATCTGGATTTAACCTTCCAGGTTTTTTTTTCCCTTTCTCATATCTCACACTATTAATGAGAAAAGTCAGTGGAAACAGTATTGATTGTGTATTGCCAATGAGTTGTATTCTCTAAGAAAGTTTGTCATTTCAAATACTCATACACAAAAATACTTCCAATTATTCAGTGTTTACACTAGTTTTATCTTTTTATAAGCACTTTAGAACTTCTAATGCTTCTGTGGTTTTTACCATCTTTGTAATGGCATCAAGGTAAAGGTCACTGCTCAACAGATTTTTAATGGATCGTGGTTGGCCAGGGAATTGAATCCCAGCAGCAAAAAAAAAAAAGTTGATAGCTATTTCCTACATCTGTAACAATATGAGTTAAAAGCTTGAAACAAACAAACAACAACAAAAAGTAGGTCTGAAGCTACTGAGAAAAAGAAACTAGTCATCAGGTATTAAAATCTCAGAATGGATGCAAGATTTGTCCTCAGTGAATCCAAGCCCAAGTTTTAACTGACTTGAGAGAAAACTGAGGAGGCATGCCAACTCTAACCCTGTTGCCCTACTTTCAAATGTGCCTAAAGCAATTTTTACTTTTTAAAAACTTCCCTTTCAAGTTCTCAACTTCAGGATATGTCACTTTCATGGACTTTCATTGTCAAAACAAACAGAAATTTGAACAATGAAAATAATAATGACTGCTGTGGAGTAAAATCCATCCAATATGTTAGAAGATGAGTTCTTCATGACACTTTAAAAAGAAAAAAAGGTTTGGCTATCCTTCAGGATGCTTGGTAACTCACTCACTATTCTGAAAATTGGTAAATAAGGGAAAAGAATAAAATATTGATTCTGTCTTGCTTGTCCAAACTGTTTCCTTAGGGAAACCAAATATGGATGAAGAAACAAAAATGTTTAGAGTAGGAGGCCTGCCACTAAATGAAGAAGGAATGAGAGAATGAATTAGAACATCACTAATGAAATAACGGATCTAGACAATGATGACAAATGGCAGCAAAATCCATGAGGTGAGAGGCTGATGCAGAGTTCTGTGATAGATGGACCGATAACAAAAGGAGGCCCAAGACGTCTCCTGATTGAAGGGCAAAATGCCACCCATGAAGTCTTCCTGGTAAAAATTCCAACCTGAACCCAACCTGAATCTCCCCAAGTCTCAGTATCTAACAGCCAAATTACAGGAAATATAGAAAACAGATGGGGAGGTACAGGGGAGGGGAGCGCTTAGAGTCTCAAATTCTTGATGGAATCAACAAAATCCATAATGTGAAAACTCTACAGGACAAAGGACTTGGTTTCTCCAACAGATCATTTGCAGGGGAAAAAAGGAGGGGAGACTGTAGGTTAGAAAAGATTTATGTGATAAATCAACCAAATGCCACACATGGACTTTGTATGACTCCTTATTCAGACCACCAGCTATTTTTTTAAAAAGGCAATGGGAGAAAATTTAATCAGAGTGAATACTGGATAATATTAAGAATTTATTCTTTCTTATAATTGCATTATGGGGTTTTTTTTAAAGAGAGAGTACATATCTTTTACAGATATACTTAACTATTTATAGATCAAATGATATAATGTGTAGGATACACTTCAAACTGATCTAGAGGTACTGGGAGGGGAGGCGAGCATAAGCTAATGATTGTGAAAGTTGCATCACTGGTATGTGGAATCTCATTATATTAGTTTTACATATATTTACAATTTTCCATAATGAAAAGTTTAAAATAGAAAGAAAGAAAGAAAGAAAGAAAGGGAAAGAAAGAAAGAAAGAAACAAAGAAACAAAGAAAGAAAGAAAGAAAGAAAGAGGAGGGAGGGAGGGAGGAAGGAAGGAAGGAAGGAAAGAGAAAGAGAGGAAGGGAAGGAAGGAAGGAGGAAGGGAGGAAGGAAAAAAGGAATCATATGAACCATACAAAAAGCAGAGTCAATATTCCCCACCAACAAGCATTAATAACATAAAGTTCTTTTTGATAGGAACTTCTGTAGAAAAAGATAAAACTAGATTTTAAAAAATAGATAAAAGTAGAAGGTGATATCTGTAGTTCACAGCAGAATAAACAGGTTGCAATATAGAATTTTACCCAAGAGATAAAGAAATCTGATAACCTGTACCACCAGACAACTATCAAATCCACTTGTCAATGGAATGTTTTAAAAAATGTAGTGCTAAGGACACACACCAGAAGCCAATACATCTGCAATAAAGGCAGAACTTTCAAGTACAGAATTTCACACCAAATACAGTGATCTAGCATGCTCCACATAAGTTGAATTTCATGAAAAATTTAAAAAAATATGAAGAGTGAAAGAAAAGAAATATAATATTAAATCTTAAAAAATGAAAATAAAAGAACCCATCTTTCCTAAAGTGTGAAGCCCTGTGAGGAGAGATAAACTTATATCCCAGCTCAAAAGCTGGGCTTTTAATTTTTCAGCAGTCACACCCGACGTTGTTGCCGTCTATTGGAAGGTGGTGGGAGAACAGCCTGAAGCTGCACTGGCGTGGGGGCTGCGGGAAGACGGGAGGGAAGCAGTGAAGGGGCTGCACCTAATCCAGTAGGCTTTTGGTCCAAGAAGCAAGACGGCTGCACCAAGACAACGCCACACCCGAAAAGCAGACACCAGGCTGAGCTGGAGTACAGCAGGTGACCAGGGCCATTCCTTGCCTACCCCAGCGATGGATATGCCAGCTTTAATACATCCTGGCAGCTAAGGAAGAGAGGATAGTCTGCCAGAGCTGAAATACTAGACCCACACCCAACAGGGGGTGATGGTCATGGATGGGCTTTGGGCGGAAGCAACCCAGGAGGACAGTTTGATCAAGAAATCAGAAATCATCCTGAATGCAGCCCAGAGACAACTGGTTTAGCCTGTAGCATCCTCAGAGTCGAGAGCTACGTAGGAGTGTGGATGCTGGGACCCTGCTAGAGAGGCTGGGCTCATCTTTTGAGGCTAATTCTAGGCAAGAATCCGGAATCCAGTGATGTCAGTGTTTTAATAAGCTCCAGCCACCTGGGAATGAGAACATCTGAGAAACTCCTCAGAACGTGTAGAGCAAGCACCCAGAAATAGCACATCTGTAAATGAGCTTCCTCCTTTAATTCTAAGGGGCCCTCTTCTCTCTCCCACACATACAGACCTGGGCCTGGCTGCGGGCCCTGCATGCTCCCCCTAATGCCCAGACACACACACGTTTTCTCTCCCTCCCTCTCCTTCCCCCGCTCACCTCTTTCTTGGCTTGCCACACTTGCCTCTCCAGCTCCTCAGGTATCATCTTACCTCTAAGAGACACAGGTTTGAGACATTGTTATGTTCAGCAGTGAACAGACCTTGGTACTGCTTTTTAAATAGTATCAGTTTCCCCCTCCACCCACCAGGCTTCCGGATCCTGTCCCCATTACCTTCCATCTGTTTCCACAAAGCAAGCATTCTCAGTGCCAATCCCAAGAAAGGAGGCCGCCTTCTTCATAGAGTAATGACACTACATTCAAAAAGGCAAGGGGGAGACAGAGACACAAATACGTAACATGAAAAGAGTACTGTTTATTATCTAAATGGGTGTACATCATACGGCTAAGCCCAACCTTTGGAATAGTATTGCCGTAAAAAAAAAGAAAGTCATTTAACTGAGCTCTTTAGTATAGTGGTTGAAAACACTGATTTTGGTTGGGGTCAGAGAAACCAGGATGTAATTCCAAGTTTTCCCAGTTACAGCTATAGACCCTTGAGCAAAGAACACATACTCTCCCAGCCTCCATCTGCTCATCTATAAAGCGGGCACGTGGATGCCTCCTCCATCTGCTTGTCATGGAGTTAAATGGGTTAACGTCTGTAAAGAGCTAGCACAGAGCCTGGCATATGGAAAAGACTTGGTCGCCGGAGGCTGTTGTTTTACGTAACATTGAGAAAAGTTTCTCTTGATGCTACTAATAAAACTCAGTATTAATGGAAACAGAATCTAGTCCACTGCTGATTCAAAAACCCTCTAAGGAGTGAGCAAGACTGTCTCAAAAATTGTAGTCACAGACCACAGAAGAATCTATTTTCAAGAGCAAACAGTGGGTTATAAATGCTGATCAGACACTTGACCAATCTTGTTTAATATTGAATATAAGACTGAAATTAGACACACGGGAATGTGGCTAAATCATAACAACAGAAGTAATAATAATTTATAGACACACTACTGATGCAGCCCTGGCATGAATGAGGCTAAGAGCTGGCTTTGGAATTAGGTCTTGTCTATCTTTTATTGGCAAATAGTGGTATATACTTTGGATTGTTGGGCCTTTTTGCCCTACGTAAATCCTATAAAATAATTAGCATTCAAACACTGGAGATGTCGCTCTTCATACATTATTGTGGACAGGTGGTCAATTAATTCTTTTTCATGCCAGAAAAAGTGAAGGTGCTAAAGGACATTATTGTACCAAAACACCTTAGCAATTTAATTTGTAGGTATGAATACATTAAAAGAGTCGTCAAGCCTTCACACTTAACTTGATGTATTTCCCTCAAATGTGGTAAATTTTTTCCTCTTTTGTCAAGACAGTTTTATGGGGAGCTCTTTTTTAACTCTGTAAAAATAAATGCAGAAGTAACACCATCAGGAAAAATGAAACCATCCTAAATAATTAATTTCCAAATATCAAATAGGACACATTCAAAATGCCTGTAGGATGCATTCATTTCGGGTTGTTACAAGAACATGTGCAGAGTGAAGAGTAATAATGTACATGAAAATATAGTTAATTCCCTACTTGCTACATCAGCCCACCATAGCTAAGGTGACACAGCTAAGGTGAATTATTTCTTACCAGAGATTGGGGCTCTGGCACCAAACAGCTATTGATTTCATAATGATAAATAGTAGCCTACCCCCACTGACATCTGCCAATAAGGAAAATCACATTGCTTTGCCCTGAGAAATAGCAAAATACCCCCAACCAATGGATCTGCTGAATAAAAAACCTGTCATCAGAATAAGAACAGCTTCGGTGGAGCTATTTTTGGGTATCTCAGGGCAAAGTAGAGTCCAATGTCAATCTCAGATGGATAGAGAGAGATTTTTACAAGTCTGAAAAACTGAAGTCTAAACATCTGAAAGCATCAGAGGAGGAAAAGAGCCCTGGAAGGGGAAAAAAAAGAAAGAGCAATGCTTCAGACATACTGAGTAGTTTCAAGAGAAGGAAAAACCTAGAAGGCCGGAGTTCAGAAGTAACAGCTGCATTTAGAAACAAGAAGTGCCTACTCCCTTCACTGGCAGAAGAGAAGTTAGTCCTTCTAAGACCCAGTCTCCCCCTGAGTTTCACTCGTCCACAGAAGACACATAAATCTCAGTGGGTATTCATTTCTATAAAAGTAAGATGGCCAGTGCCCACAGGAAAGACAGAATTGCACTGAAGTATTCCTTCCTGGTTCCAGCAAGGATTTCATCTGTGACCTTGGGTTTCTCAGTGAACCGCTGCTTTCCCCTCCTGTGGATTGTGTTCTGGACATTTGGAGTCCTAAGATGCTGACTAGTTTGAAGTTCAAATTAGCTTCAGGTGGTGGGGAGAGCAGGGTTATGAATGTTATGCCTTAGGAAATAAAGAAAAGGAATGTACAGGGACTTTTCCAAGAGCACGCAGCTGGTTCAATTCCTAAAGAGGCAGAGCCGGAATCCAGATGGACTACCTTACACTCTGCACAACATCCTGAAAAGCACCTGCTGGCCTGTGAATGCCTGCAATGCCATCCAAACTCAGGGCAGCCTCACCTAGAGAGCAGGGCCGCAATGGAGGGAGTCAGGCACCTCAGGTGCAAAATTTAAGGAGGTGTGACCTTGAGACCTGGACTCTAAACGTCTCATTTGCCTCATCCCAGCCGCGATCCTGCTAGTAAGGAACTAGGACAACTGATCGCTGGCCTGGGAGTGAAAAGAGTTTCTTTTCTCCCTCACTTTTTAGTGGCGGACAATAATCACTACTTCATGCTAATTCCCAAAATAATTTGAATGACAACCCTAAGATTTCTATAAATGTAAGGAATTCATATCTAACTGCTAATCAGGCCACAAATCTGTTCCTTTTATTATTTTTCTCCAAAAGTCCCCTTCTCTTTGGTTCCCGCTTGGCCTGGAGAGGCTACCTTAGATATGCTGACAGTCTAGGGGTCTCTGCTGTGATCTTCCTGGTCTCCACCAACAGCTGAATTACCATGGACGCCTGAAGTGTATGCAAAAACCCCTTTAGTGGTGAGTGCACACATTCTGCATTTGATGGTGCAAGGCAGAGATGGAGTAACTTACCCCGGTTCATCTGGGGCTGCATAAAAACTGGAAAAGTAAGGGCACCTGATAAAACAATCTGGGAAAATAACCAGGGGGCCATGGGCCAACGCCTGAAAAAAAACAAGGGGGCTATAACAAAAAGATTAGCATAGGGTTTAGGATCTTTTAGGAAATACAGCTTTCTTTAATTCTTTTTTTTTTAACTAAGTAATGGATTGATTTGTTGTAAATAGTGGTACAGAGGTCCCTAAAATATGAATTAAAGTAGTGTCAATGCTATGACTTGGGTCTCTTTGGCAGAGCAGGGAAAAGAAGGAGCTACAAAGAAGAGTATGGTGGATGGGGTAAAATTTATATTTTCAAGGCTACAGTGTGTTCAAAGTTATGGAATTTTTCTGTGGAGTTCACTTTGTTATGGACTGAATGCTTGAGTCCCCTCAAAATTCGTGTGTGTTTAATCCCTGGCCCCCAGTGTGATGGTCTCCAGGGCGAGACTCTGATGGGATGAGTGCCCTTGTAAGAAGAGGAAGGCAGGCCTCACTCTGACCACGAGCCTGGACAGAGGCAAGGCCATGTGAGCACAGAGGTTCACTCGCCAGGAAGCAGGTTCTCCCCAGACACCAGACCTACCAGTACCTTGATCGTGGACATCCCAGCCTCCAGAACTGTGAGAAATAGACATCTGTTGTTTAGGCCACCCACTCTATATTTTGCTAGAGCAGTCTGAGCAAACTAAGACACACATCTAGCTTGGTTTTCTGGCTCCATCCTCTGCTGGTCTGTTAGCCAAGGCATATATTTTACCTCTTTTTGCACCTATATCTCCACCGGAGATTTTAAAAAATACTTAGTTCTGGGTTCACAACTTTTCAATTTCATTTCATTCCCAACTTGCCAGCTACACCTGTTACTGATCTTTCCCAGGCATAATCTTTATTTTAGGCTTCCACAGAAATTCTTCCCTCTTTCTGGAGCAATTATCCCAGAAAAGAACTCTGGTACATTTTAAACCAAATGAAGAACGAAAAAGGCAAAGGTAAAAGCACTGCACTGATAGCAGGGCCCCTGTTTAATCAGCTTTCCAAGGCGTGGAAATAGCAATTCTAACACAGAAGGGGCTCTGCATTTCTGATACACTAGGGTTCCTCCAACTGAAATACCAAGGATTGGAACCCGAGGGTTGGAACCAAAGTTTCCCAGGGCAGGGAAATTCTACTCCATAATCATTCTAAATAACCAAGCATTTTCCCCAGGTGTCCACATTCCCAAGCATTCTTCTCTTGCTACAGAATGAACATCTCATGAGGAAGGGCCTGGCGAGCTGAGGTCAGAATCTCAGACTAGGTGACTCCTCCCAGCTGCCCCCAACTCAATGCCCACTTTGCCCTTAGCACTGAACTAACCAGAACTCAGGCAGGGCAGGGGGAACACGCGGGGGTGGTCAGGTTCCTGCACCATTTATACTTTTGCCATAATAAAGTAACTTGCTCTTGAAAGAAAGTAACAGATACAGGAAAGTCCAGCTGGAATTAACAGAGAATTTTCAGATTTTGCCCGCCTCACGTGTTTGACAGGAGACCTAGGATTATTGCAGAAGGTACAGGAGGGGACATGGGGAAGAAGCAGTGGTGGGATGGACCCCCAGAGGCCCCCACTGGAATCACAAAAAGAAAAACAAAAAAAGCATCCCTTCTAAGTAAGACTGCATATGAGCTGTGCTCCGCGTTATTATTGCTGGGTCATTCTCCTCCTCCTATTACTACTAATAGCTAACGTTTTTGTCTGTCTAGCATGTGCCAGATGCTACTTTACATGCTTTAACTCATTCAATCTTTGCAATAACCCACTAATCAATCAGTGCCTACTAAGCTCATGTCGCCGCTGGGCTGCTTTAATGGCCCCAGACTGTTCACTGCTCCCTGTATCCAGTCCCTTTTCCTGGTGGCTTTACAGAGTCTCCTTAAGAGGTGAAGTCTATTTTCCCACTTCTTGGATCTAGGTTCCTATATACAACTTATTTTACCAAGAAAATGAGGGAGAAATGACAATGTGCCAGTTCTGAGCCCAGGACTCAGGAGGCCCAGTGTGTGCCCATGCTGTTTTTTACCTGCACCACTGTCCTGACAACACACCTGGACTAGCCTGCTGGAGGATGAGAGACATGTGGAGCGTCACTGGGGTCATCCCAGCCCAGCCGCTCCCAGATCAGCCACTCGCCAGCCAAGCCCAGCCAAGAACAGCAGCACTACCCAGCTCTCTCCAAACTCGAGGGCGATAATATCTGGCTATAGTTCTATGCCACTGGGTTTTGGAGTAATTTGTTAGATATTAGAACTAACTGATACACTCATTTTTATAAATTAGGAAACTGAGGCACAGAGGAGTTAGTCAACTTACCCAAGGTCACTCAGATAGTAAGTAGTGGAGACAGGAATTGAATCCAGGCAGCCTAGCTGAAAGCCAATGTGCTCATCCACAATTGGACCTCCTACGTCAGTGGGGAGCACAGTGAGATAGGGGACTGTGGCAACATCCAACTGTGCGTGTGTGTGTGTGCGCGTGCGCATGATGTTCATTGTTACTGAATATCTCCCTTTCCCCTTGAAGAGCCCTTGTGTTAGCCATTCAAAGCAATCAATTTCACAAGGAAATGGGAGTAGAAGACATACCTTGATATCAGTAGCAACCATCTAAGTTCTCACAAATAAGACACTCAGAGATTCATAGAAAGAGATGGCACTTTCAAATTAAGTGTTCTCTTTTCTTAAGAAAACGTTACAGACTATAAATTTTAAATAAAGGTGATGTACAAAATTGGGTGGCCAGGGCTTACAATATCAAACCCATCAGAATTTCTTTTGGAATGAAATACAACGTTGTACGTAGGCACAGGACTTACACATGGATGGGATAAAAGCACATCGGGAGCACCCAAACAAACAAGCCCTCTCCCTTCATGATGTATTCATTCTCAGAAAATCTATATCTCATATCAAAAATAATTTGTTTTTTACCTCTGCCGATGTGAAAAGGATTAATCTTGGCAAGCCAGACAGCCCCTTTTCTTTAATATCAGGACAGTACTTGTATCTGGCTAAATTCATGGCATACATATTGGACACTGAACCACCTGCAAAAACGAAAACAGAAATATGTATAGCATGATGTCATTGTTCCCCAAGTGCCGGCTACAGTGGGAGGCATGGATGGCTGCAGGTGCACCAGCTTAATGACAAATTACTGTCAAAATCAAGGGAGCATCCCCCTCCAATCCCATTACTCTTACACACTTCCTCATCTCCAGTTCCAGAAGTTATGGTCTATTCTCTCATTCCAGAGCTTTTCTAAACTAAGAGTTTCCATCTATGGACTTAGGGCCAGTACCCAAGTCTCCATAGTTAATAATATTCTTTCCATCTGTCTCTAATCAATAAAATGACAATACATGCTCCTCCCTGGTTCCAAAGAAGGACTGTAGGAGAAACAAAATATGATTCAGGAAACTTCTCAAGTAAAATTAATTGATAAACTTGAAAAACGTATGATAGCCCTTCCTAACTCCCAGCAGCAGATAAATTCATTTGTGTTGGATATAAATCCAAAATTGTAGACATCTCATTTGTTAGCATGTATGTCATTTCTGTAGCATTTAGGCAAAATATCATCACTCTGGAGAAAGGCACAAGCTCGATTCTCCCCAAGTGGAATGATTAACATCCAAGTTTTTGTAATGTGGAAGTCTGTGGGGAGTTGTTCCTCAAATAAGGCATGAATAAAATTGTAGATGCTTTAATGGAGGCAATAACTAATTGTACTTACCTGGGTTAAATATTCCATCCCCTTCTTTCCAGCCAATAAATTCAATCATTTTCTTCAGAACCGCTTCTTCCACTAACAGAAACACTGGGGACACCTCATACGTATAACTAGATAGATATAAAAAACACTTCACTTCTATGGCTAGAGTCAAACCATCCCTTTGGAGTCCCAAGAAATGCACATAGGGTTTTATTAAACCAAGTGGCTGTTGAAGTGTGGGTAGAGTCTTTGGAAATGAATCCATCGGAAACAGAGAAATACACAGTCTATGACAGCACTGGTCATGGTTAGATAAATGTCAGCAGCTGGTGGCTTTAGGGATACTAGCTACTTCGCAGTCTTAATTTAGAGGAAACCTTCAATTCCATTGCAAGAGATAAAAGCAATGCACCTGGATTCTTTGTATTAGCCATGAACAGCAGCCGTTTAGCTCTTTGGATGCTGCTTTGGATGCTGGTTAAAGAAAAACCATTGTCATGGTAGCCAGGTTTATTAGGTTACTACCATGAAGTACCCTAGCAGTCAGCTCTAGAACTTGGGATTCCTCCACCACACTCCTGGGTTTGTACAAATAGCAAGAGCGCTGTGGACATCTCTTATGATGTGATGATTTTACTACACAGCGCTACCTGGATCCCTGTCATGAAGGTTTGAGGCTCTGGGCTGGAATGTTGTCATTAGAGAGCATTGCTAAGTTAGCCCCTTTAGGAATGTCCTGTGGTGGTCCACACCCGATGACTGGTCCAGCTGGAGGTACAACTGGGCCTGGCCTTGGGGGTCCAGCTCCAGACCACACTGAAGGGCCAGGGTAGCTCCAGAGACGTCTGTGGGGTCAGCCAAGGTGGTCTTAGAGCCTACACAGTGGCTTGACTCCTATCTCTGCCCACTCCTGCTTCCTTCCCCTCCCTCACCCATGTTGACCCCAAGGGTTTCCCTTAATAAACATCTTACTCACTAAGCTCCATCTAGGGCAGCTGCCCAGGAATCCAGCCTGAAACAGTTACCATGTAATTTTATAACGTTTCTTTCTTTCTCCAGATAACTGGAGGGTGACTAATATGTATAATCTCCTTCTCGAACAATTAGGTGATTACATTAAATTGAATCTGAATAAATACGTACTCTAAATATGTAAGCTAAGCAGACACATTTAAATTCATAGTCACGGAATTTAATGCAATTATGTTAACATCAGAAGGAAAAAAACTTTGGTAAAGAGGCAAAAAAAAAAAAAAAAAAAAAGGAAAAAAGAACACCTACTGTGTTATCACCTCCCTACCTGCCAAGCACTCTACAGAAGTTACATCATTTTTCAAACAATTTAGCTTCTATTTTCAACCATGCTAGGAAACCACTTTACACATATCAAAAGTGTGAAAAAAAAGTATATATGTGTATGTGTACCTACAAATAAAAGTGAAATGATCATTCACTTTTTAGTAAGAAAAAAATACTATTAAACTTGTCTTTGCAAACTAGCTCAACCGTAAACCTGGAAATTGGCCTGGAGGTGGAGGAGAGGACAATACAGAATGCGCTCGTGGCTTCGTGATATTTTGAGTGGACTACTCAGCTTAGCAGCAATTTAATACTTCAAAAGCCTCTAAATATTTCAGTAAAAGAACCCAGATGAGGAGTTAGAGAGATCCCAGGACTTACAAGGAGAGGTTCACAGAATTGTGTAATTTCACTATCTTTTCTACCACTTAACTCTTCTACCCATTGTAACCTGGTATCTGGTATTGTCTTGAATTATTCCACGAAAAATTCTGTAACTGAAGTCACCAATGACATCCATGTTGTTAATCCAGGGGACATTTTTAGTCTTTGTCTTAGTTAAACACTCCACTCAACAATATATGACTCTGGACACACTCTCCTCCATGGCTCCCAGGCCTTCCCAGTGGATTTTCTCCTTCTTCTCTCTCTACTGTAGGCTTATTCTCCTCCTCCCAACCATGAAATATCAGATGCCCTCAAGGCCCAGGCCCGAGCCGTCTTCTCTCCTCACTCTATGCTGTCCTGCAGGCAGTGCTTCTCCATCTCCTGGTTTGTTTTTATTTAAAATGTCTCCATCCTGCTCATTAAAATCACTTGTTGGGCTATGAAAATATATCAGTGCCCGGGACACATAGACAGAAATTCAGATTTAATTGGTCTGGGTTGGGACCCAGGTCTTAATATTAACCCAGTTCCTAGGTTGATCCTAAAGAGCAGAAAGGGTTGAGAATCCCTGACTTTAGGAATCTCATCCATGCCCACTACTGAAACTACCATCCTTCGCCAGTGACACCTACGTTTATAACTTCCATATAAATATCAGAATTTCAGGCCCATATATATCTCAACTCACCAAGAGTATACGCTTAAATATTTCAAAGTTACTGCAAATGCAAATGTTCACAATGGAAAACTGAATTACTGCTCTTGCCTTTTTCACCATAGACTTGAAAATTGGCCCCTCTTCCAGTGTTTCTTATCTCAGTGAGTGACATGACTATCAACCCAGCTATTAAGGCCAGAAACCCAGGCATCATCTTATAAACCTCCCTCTTGTTCCCATTTCCAAGATCCAGTATATTATCCAGTCCTTTCTGTTTTATCTTCCAAACACATTTTTCCCCCTCTATTCCTAACACTTCTGTCTAAATCCAAGCAACTATCATCTCTTACCTGACCAAGGTAATGCCATCCTAATGGGTCCCCTCCAATCCACTCTCCATATTTCCAATGATCTTTTTACTAAGCAAATGTCACCTAGTGATGTGGAAACCTTCAATGGCTTTTCATTGTACTTAGAATAACTTATAAATGTGGCCCACTGGGCCCTGCATGTCTGGCTCCAATCTTGTCCTCCATGACACCCCCCATAACTTTCTCAGCTACACCCACCCTGACTTTTCGGTTCATAGCACATGTCATGCTGTCTCTTGTCATAGAGTCTTTGAACATGCTGTTCCCTCTGGAACCCATCCCTCCTCTTTTCACCTAGTTAACTTTCATTCATTCTTCAGCACTTAGCCGTCACTTCCTCAGAGAAGACTTCCCTCAGTGCCCAACAAGGAAAACTTGTCCCATTTATATTTATAGCATCATGCACCTCTCCTTCATTTGAAAATAATACATTAATTTGTGTAGATCATTTTGATTAATTTGCGTGCATCTCTATATCACTAGATTATTTGCTTCATGGAGGCAAAGTGGAGGTTTGTTTTTACACAAAGTATCTCTCCAGCACCTTAGCACAGACATGGCTTTTCATGTAGGAATGAGTTCTTAATCAATTTTCTCATCTGTTAAGTGGAGATAATTCCTGCCTTACCCATCTCACAGTACCACTATCAGATCAAACTGTTCTTTGAATACTGCAAAGTGTCATAAGACTATTCCATTATTTATGATGACACTGCACAAATTAAACCATTAAATAGAAGTTAATGAAATAAAACTTCACCTACTTAACAAAATCTCTAATCCATATTCCTTGTAAAATTCCATTTAAAGGTACTCACACACTTGGGTTTAATGCTTCTGTCATAAATCTGGCCACCAAGGAGTAATAATCAAGTCCAGCATATAACTGGTTGAAAAATCTTGGATGGTCTGTAAATTGAAATAGAATATTAATCTACACAGCAGTAAAAAAGAAAGAAAACTATCGACACAGGATAATATAAGTGAATCCTTCAGACAATGTAAGCAGCTGGATACAAGGAGTATACAATGCATGATTCCACTTATATGACATTCAATATGGGGCAAAACTGATCTGTGGAGACAGAGATTAGAATTCCAGGTACCTTTGGCAAGGAGATACTGATTAGGAAGGGGCTTGAGGGGGCCTCTGGAGTCCCAGGAATGGTCTATATCTTGCCCTGGGTGATGGTCACTTACATGCAGATAGGTACAAATTCACTGAGCTGAGCACCTGAGGTTTCCCACTTTCCTGAATGTAAATTATACCTCAATTTTAAAAAAGCATTTAAAATATTGTCATGTACAAGGGAAACAAATGTTGAAGACCCATTTCATAGCCCTGTCTACTGAACAATATGTTTCTAAGCAAAACTTGAGCACTCTTTTGAGAGCTTTGCTTTACCTGTTTCTTTTTAAATACAACCCAGACCCAAACCAGAACCTTGAGAAATGGATTATTTGAGCAGTTTGTCCACATATCAAAGCCTGCTGCTACCTTTACCTTCTAAAAATATCGATGTTAATTTCCCTAATTTAAACACATTTCACTCACCAACAGGGTTCACTTCAGGCTCCTGGCAGTGAGTGGCCTTTTAATTTTTCAGATTGGACCATTTTTTATAGTGCAACTGGCATCGTGTTGTTGGAGTAAGATGTGACTCATCATGCAGCTTACATAAACTTTCTGATTCAATGCACTTCAAAGGCAGTTGCCTTTAAGGCTCGAAAAACTTCAGTTCCAACTTTCTATTTTTTTCCCTCCTATAAAAGGTCTCATAAAGGTTCTTGGCTTTACACAGTGGGAATATTCACACCAAACCCCAGGCTAACAGCTGGCTTGACATTCTCAATCATAGGAAGTCCAGTGTGACAAAGAATAAAGAGGTAGGAGGCCTATTTCTAAATTTGGGTATTTGGGAATCATTTTCGTTAGTGACCTCTCATTGCAACTCATAGCATTTGGTTTTGGGGTTTTTTTCTCTTTAAACTAGTTCAGTGAAAAACAAAAGTCTCAGAAGAAAATGCCTTTTCATATAAAACATGGCAAACTTCTTCTAATCTGGCAAAGGAAACCAGACATTGCTACAAGTAATTTTAATAAGACTTTTTTTTAGTTCCACGTTAATTTATGATTGATTTCCATGGTAACTTTATGGAAAGTATCCAATAAACTGAAAAACCTACTGCATTAAATGTCATTCTACACTTCCAACATGCACTGTAATAATGAGATATGTATCTCTGCATTTGAAATGTTAACTGGTTTTTTGATACATACACCAGACTTTCCCAAGGGTATATAAACCAATTATTTTTAGCCAGGATTTTATTATGTTCTTTCCACTAAATTTAGTTCAGTGTCAGAACTCACAAAGCATAATGCCTGTATGGTCTTAAGCACTAGATTACCTTTATATCACACTGAGAAATGCATATTTTGGAAAGTTATTCTTCTACTTCTGAAACTTATTCACTGGGTATGTAGGATATTAACAGTCAGTTGGAATAGGACTTAAGCACAAGACAAAGATCATGTTACTGCATTTACAAAAGATCACAGTGGTTCAGCATTATTGTGAAACTATCAGAGCAAAAACTCACCATGCATTCATTTTCTTATACCTTCCGAAAGGTTTTTATCTTTTGATCCTGCTAGATTTGATCAAATAATTTGGTACTTGCCAACTGCCAAGAGTACTTTACAAATAAATCTATCCCTGTTTATAGTAAAGACACCCTCTTGAACATTTTGGGGGGCCATATTCTGGGCAATCAGGATTTAAAATCCCTTAACAACTTCTAAAATCAAAATACTGTTTATCAGTTTGGACCAACAAAAGAAATGATAAGTAGCAGTCATGATACTGCTACTTATCAGGAGGATGAGGATTGCTGAAGAGCAGATAATATTTACATATGACCACTAACACCATCAGTTTTTCTATCAACCTATCTTTGGCCTTGACAAATCTATTTTACGGATTAGACATATGGACCATTGTCAAAACATCAGAACCACTATTTTTGATCCAGCTTTCTCATCCCATAAACAGCGCCCTAGTTGCCTTTACTATGAGGTAAATACAGGCTTAAGAAAATGGAAGAACGTGTTAGAGGCACGGATCAAGGGAGTCAGTGAAGTTCTTACTGGTCTTGACGCTGTAGCGTATGACATCCTGGCAGAGTTCCAACAGCCGCTGGTGTGGCTCTCCTGTGTCCCTTAGCTCCAAGTCGAGAAGCTGTTTCAGCTGTTCAGGGGGCCGCCACTCACAGACCTGGAGATGTGGCAAAGGCACGGTTAACTGGGCACCCGCTAGAGCCAGGTGTGGAGAGGATGTCGGAAGCGTGGCCCCTACCCTTGCGAAGCTTCCAGACAAGTGGGAGAGAGAGAGATTTAACCTGCAAACATAGTTCCCTGTGACCAGAGCTATGATGGTAAAGCAGATGTTGCTGGAACATAGGAGGGACCCCATCTTACATTTGGGAAGATGTCCTGGAGGAACTGACATCTAAGTTGTGACATAAAATAAGAGTGGGGTGAACCAAGCAAAGATTAAGGGATGGGGTCATGCAAGGGGCCTTCTAGGTGGGAGGAACAGCACAAGCAAAGCTGAGATATAAGGGCACCCACAGCCCTTCTGAAGAGTGAAGTCCGTTGGGTGTGGCTTGAACACAGAGCCTGGGGGAGGGAGGGAGAAGTGAAGCTCGGCTCCCGGCATAACTCCTAACTTGTCTCTCTGCTTGTCCCCTGGCCCCGTACAATCTACTCTCAGCCAGGCAGCCAGAATCCAGAATGCTCCTCTTGTATATGAGCCACGGTCACCCCTCTGCTCTAACACCTCTGATGGCTCCTCATTCTTTCAAAGTAAAAGCCTAAGTCCTTATAATGACCTAAAACGATCCTGTACAACCGCCTTCCCTGGTGGCACTGCTTTCCTCCCAGCTGACTCTGCCCCGGCAACCTGGCCTCCTTTCTGTTTCTTAAAAGACCAGGAACATTCCCACCTTTGGGTCTTTGCCCTCAGCCTGATGCCCCCCCAATATCCTCATCACTAACTTCCTCACTTCATCCAAAACCCTTCTCAAATGTCACTTTCTCAATGACAGCAATCCTGAGTCCTTATTTAAAATCCCAGGCTGCACATTACCCCATGTCTAGCAATTCCCCCCAACTGTTTCTTCTCTTCCTTTTTCCATAGCACCTGTCACCTTCCAGCGTCCTGTGTAATTCATTTATGATATCCTACACAATCTCCATGAGAGCAGACATGTCAGTCAGTTTGCTCACCGATCCCTAGTAACTAACAGAGCCTGCCATAACAAGAGGTTATCAACAAAGATGTGTTGAATGAATGAATGAATGAATGAATGAAGAGATAAACAAGGCTCAGATTGTGACAGGCTTTGTGTGGCATGTTACAGAGTTTGAACATGGCTCTAAAAAAACTGTTATGTTTTGGACAGGGGGATTATATGATCATATTTGTGTTTTAGACAATAGCTTTGGTTGCTATATGGAGATTCCAAATAAAATTGGAACTAAGAGGTTACTCTAATAAACCAGGCAAGAGAAGGTAGTAGTCTGGATGAGGCTAGCTGCTTTAGGAATGAAGCATATATGGAGATTTTGAAAATGCACCATCATTAGAACTCGGAAAGCAGTATCACATTAAGGATGAGGGAGAGCAATGAGCCAAAGGCCATCCTGAGGTTTCCAGCTTGCACACGGGTTGATGGTGGATGGGGTGGGGTGGGGATGACGATTTTGGGGCATATTTAGTCCAAGGCACCTTCAGGACACCCAAAAGGGGTGTAGCAGTTGGTCTGAAGCTCTTGTAAAAGATCAGGAACAGAGTTCCAGGCATCCATTATAATATGACACAGGTGACACAGCTCAGGGGGAACCTACAGTAAGAGGGGAAGGCGCAGGGTCTCACCTGGGCGGCGCCAACGCGTAAGAAATGGGCAAAGGGAGAGGAGCTCAGTTGTGAAGTGGAGGACAAGCCAGGGAGGCAGGGAGAATCCCAGAAGAGTTTTGTGCTACTAAACAAAGGAAGAAGGATGCTTGAAGGAGGAGACGGTCATCACTGTCAAATCCTGCTGCTACTAAAACAAGGAAGAAGGAGGAGATGGTCATCACTGGCAAATCCTGCTGCTACTAAAACAAGGAAAAAGAATGTTTTAAGGAGAAGATGGTCATCACTGTCAAATCCTGCTGAGAAGCCAACTTAGACAAAGCCTGAGAAGTGCTCCTGGGATTTATGAACAAGGAGGTGTTCTTGGCAAGAGCATTTGACTGAGGGAGGTGGGAGTGGAGGCCAGATTGCGTGAAGTGAGGATGTAGGAGGTGAGGAAGTAGAGGGAGGGGGGCAGTGTTGACAATCTTTAAAAAGTTTCGCTGTGGAGGGGAGGAGAGAGACAGGGGGGCCTCCAGGGAGTAAAGACCAGGATGTGGGAGACTGCAGAAAGGAGGAGGAAATACCAAGTCGTGCGAGAGGTATGAAATCAAACTCTCAGCTTAGAACCATAATGGGCAGAAGTAAATCAAATGGACTGAGCCCATCAAAAGGAAGGACTATGGATTCACGTAACGTGGATGAATATCCAGCACATTTCGCTGAGAGAAAATAGCAAGACTCCAAAGGCTACTTGGGATATGATTCCATCTACCTTACCTTCGGAAAAGACAAAAACCACAAGGACAAAAAAAAACAACAACAAACCACAGATCAGTGATTGCCAGGGGCTAGAGGTGAGGGGAGAGGTTGACTATGGAGGGGCACGGGGAAATATGGGGGGGTGATGGATCTTAATCTGTATCTTAATTCTGTTCATGGTTACATGACTTGTCAAAACTCATAGAACTGCACACCAAAAGGAATACATTTGACTGAATGTAAATTACAGTTCAATTACAAACAAACAAAAAAAGTGGCTGAGAAAAAGTGTCTATCAAAGAGGGCACTAGTAATAATCATCTAAGTGTGGGGACCCATCCTATCCTCAGGTCACCATTGAAAGGGGACTTGTTGAATCTCTGACCAAGTAGGCTAAGTCAGCAGCATAAAATCCTCACCTCCCTCTCCCAACCTCAACATAACTTTCAATCCAGCTTCATATGGATGCACGTCTACTATATTGCAGTGGGCTTGGGGTTGCTTAATTGACAACTTAGGATCTCAAGCATACCCTTCTCATCCTACCTCCCATTAGTGCCCTGTATGAGCCCTTCTTTCTAGGTTTCGAAGGGTCCTCTTAGTGTATTAAATACCTTATCCTATTACAACTCTCTATCATTTACCTCCCGCTTTCTTCAACACACCTGTGCTGACTTCTCTCTGTCCATCAAAACCTTACTTCACCTTCAGACTCTGCATCAAAGTTCAAGGTGCCCACTCCTCAGTGAAATCCCCAAAGTCTGCCCAAATCACACAGCATTTATCACGTTCTTATTGGGACCCCCTGTTCTCTATCCCAACAAAAACTTGTTCTCCCAATGAGATTAAAATTCTGTTCAAAGCTGAACCTTTATCTTACTTTTCTTTATATCCCCCAGGCCCAAATGTAATGCTTTACCCTTAGCTAACACTCAGTTAATATTTAATGACTGAATAAAGGCCGATATAAAAAAAGTTCCAGGGGAGTAGTTTACTCCAAAGTAAAGCAGGTCCAAAATATTCCCAGAGTACAAAGAAGACAGGAAAATATGCAATTATAAGTACATATCAGGAAACACCTCCAGTGACTTTGCCTTGAATTTAACCATTCCAAGATCATGGGTCATTTCAATCTATTTTCCTATTAGTTTTCCCAAATGCATGTTACCAAAAATTCAGAATACCACTTCACATTCAAAATCATTTTTTTAAATGACATTTATTTCTCCTGATAAAAGTGAAATGAAAATCTCTCCCTCCATTTCCTGATAATCTGATTCCAGTATGAAAGGTGATCAATGTGACAGAGGTTAATTTTGAGATTTTAAGAAACGTATGGAGGAATCATTAAAAGCACAAACTCTGAAGCCAGCCTGCCTGGAGTTTAGTACCAGCTCTGAGACTTGCTAGCATGTGCTTTGGGGCAACGTACTTGACCTCTTGTGCCACATTTTTTCCCTCGTCTCTAAAATGGAGTTAATAAATAGTACCTGCATCTTAGGGGTCTTTAATGATTAAATACACAAACACATGGATTAAATACACAAATACATATGGAATAGTTCTTAGAATATCACCTGGCACGTAGTAAGTACTGTTAAGAATAGATGTTATTAGTGGTAATTCCAATATCAATTTGCATCTGAATTTGAGTCTGAATTTGAAACCTAGAACCAGTCATTGGTACCAGTCAGAAGTCAGACTTAACAACCCACGATTTCTAGTCTGAGCTCAGACAAGGTTCTGGTAAAGACCCTCAGATAAATTTCTAAACTTTTCACACTTTTTCTACCTTCTGCTTGGTTTTCCCTAGTAACATAAAGAACATGCACAAGAAAATGGAAAGCAGAGTGTGCCTTGGAGAGTGTAGAAATCAGATCATTGGGTGGTTTATAATCTATATTGTTATCTGGGGCAGAAAGCTTCATCCTGTGCTTCACAGCCTTACCTGGTTAAACTCTGGGTCTCAGCCAATTTCCTGACACATGCTGGGTGGCAAAGTAAAAGTCAACCCTCCCAGGAAAACAGAGACTGGGTGGGGGTCTGGAGGCGGGGATGGGGTGGGGAGTAGATACAAACTTTGGTATCTGGGCATCCCCTTGAAACAAAGGTATAGAGGAAATGAAAGCATGATTCCCATTTCCCTTACATCTAGCCATCCAGGTTTGGTTAAAACCTATCTTTCCCATTCTTAGGGTTCCTTATAGGTTTTTATATTTACCTTCTCATTGATGTCTGTAGCCTTCAAAACCACCTCTTCCATTATTAGTCTACAGGCCTCTTCGACAAATTTTTCTCCTGCTCTTGCATCTGTTGTGGGGCCATTCAGTATGACTCCATCCACGAAAACAGTGTTCTTCCTGCTGGAAACCATCTCTTGTGGATCGATATCTCCTGGAAGCACACAATCAAACCGTGTTTGAGAGATAATCTAATTCGAGCACAGAACAAAACACAGGGGAAATGGCTCACTGTCCTACCTTCAAAGGGCATACCTTCTTTTAATACATTTGAGGCATTGAAGCTGACAGCTTCTTATGGTGCCCAATGGCATGACAGAGTTAAAGAAAGAAAGTTCCATTTTCCATTCCTGCAGCATCTTGTTTAGCATCAGGGAGCATGGAGGAGCTCAAGCAACATAAATTCAACCCATTTTACTCACTCATACAAACATCTTTCAGACACATGTACAAAAAGATCTTTGTAAACACAAGCCCATGTCTATTTCATGGGCACACACTCTCTTGTAATTTAAGGATGACCATACATTTCCTTTTCATAAGTCATTCCTAAAGAAGAAGAAGTAATGTCAACGTGCCTTTTCTCTTAATTTTACATTTTAAGCCTGTGATTAAATGCCCCTCTGCTTTGTCTATGAAACCCCTTGTTAAACCCACTTGGCCATTTCCTACTGGGAGAAGGAGAAAAGAACGTGAGCAGTGTCACAATTCCTGTAAACCCGTATTTAACACCTTTAAACTTTTCAAACTTGCAATTTAGGCAGAAGGATGGAGCAGGACATTTTCAGGACTGGACAGTTGCCACTCAGTGACTAAAGGTTAAAAGTCAACATGGAAATCTATATCTGAGAATAAAGGTTACTGCTTACCCAAAATAGCCCTCCTCCAAAATAATTCTGGCAACTTAATCCAGATATTCAACCAATATCTGCCTCAAGCTCTGACTCGATTGTGTTCTCTTTTTCTAATCACTATCTCTTTCCTCCTTATAATGTACATGTTCACTGAGTTGTGGAAATTTACAGAAACAATTTTTAAAAGTATTTTTCAGCGCCTCAGCTAGCACAGCACCTCAATTATTCTTTGTAAATACACCTTAAATATGCTGATGGTCTGTATGTATTTCAAACATTTTTATACTTACTGAGGGTTCTAACAGTATTAACAGTTATTATGCCCTGGAGTCCATCTTCTCCTCACAGTTAAATGTTTGGTATAATTCCGTGGTTTTCTAAACCCTTTAATTCTATGACTGGAAAACTCAAATGGTGTCCACGAAGACAGATAAAAATGTCACAAGAAGATTCCCCAATTTGAGAAAGACAGAATCTGTAGCAAAGGATCGATTTTTTATCCTCACACCCAAGGGTAAACCATCCAGAGCTCCCACGATGAATTTTAGTTCCATCCTACACTTTCACTGATCTTTCACTTGAAAAGATGTATTTAACATGGTTTAGGACAAATGGTGAAGCCCTGGAGTTGAGCTTTTGGATGGAAATGCTCTACACCTAAAGGCACTTTCCTCCCCCCAAATTGTAGGTCCTAAAAATAAATTGGAAAAGAGGACAATTATTCAGGGAACCCTGGTTATGTAAGTGGGCAGTGCTATTATTAAGCACACAGAAAAAGTTCGATTTTTTTCTAACCTCATTAGTAGGATTTCAGGTTTTTATTGCCCAGGGAATAGCAACCACTCTGTGGGCCTCTCAGAGTTTCTCTCTCTCTCTCTCTCCCTCTCTCCCTCTCACACACACACAAACACACTAAAAAATGTCAAACACCCACTTGAAACCAGAATAGCAGAGAAATTGAAATTAAAATTGTCTGTTTCTCCACAGCCATCAATTACAGAAATCCCCCATAATTCAAACAATTATATAGGAGAAAATACTACTTTTAAAAAACTAAATAGAATTGGGTATAGAGTATGCATCTTTTCTTGAGAGATATGTTTTATTTCTATTACCAGATGTGATCATGTCCCTCTTTCCCCACTACATTTGCCCAACTGGAAAAGACCCTCTGGAGATTGAACAGTCAGTCAAGCTGTGATCTTCTGGGGATGAACACCCAGGACCTCCCATCTAACTGCTAGAGTTGATAGCGGTAAATAATGAAATTGTTCAATGGGAGGAGTGTTCCATGAAGAATATACCCAGAATCTGTCTGCTCTTCATTGCCCCCTCCCTTATCACCATCAAACACTTGGGTTAGCCTTCCAACTAACCCCCAGCTGCCACCCTGCCCTATGTACCGTGTAGACAATTCTCAACATAGTAGCTCCTATGTGTCTTTGAAAAGATGGCAGATCACATGATGACTCCTCTATTCGAACCATTCAATGACCCCTTATCTCATCAAATTAAAAGTCAAAGTCCTAATAATGACCTCTAAGGCTTTAAATGAACTCCTCCCCCATTATCTCTTGGACCTCAAACCTCATCTCTTATTCCTGCCCTCAAAGCTCACCACGTTTCACCCACTTTCTCCTCTTCACTCTTCCTCGACTCTTTCCTTAAACACCAGCTTCTCAGCGAGGTGTCCCCGACGACCCCATTTCACACTGCACCACTCCCCTCCCCCACCTTCTTTCTCTGCTTTATTTGACTCAAGAGCAGTGACATACAATTCTTATTAATTTACTTGTTTAAATATTGTCTCTGCAACAGAGGTTTCGCTCTATGGGAACATGAGCTTGTGTCTGTTCCACAGCACCCAGAATGTGCCTGGCAGTTTGTAGGAGTTCCATAAACATTTGTTGGCTATTAAATTTAACAAGCCCGGGACCCTGGTTCCCTCCACCATCCAGTGATCATGTCCCTTCCTCTGAGGAGCCATCGCAGGTTGCCAGCCCTAACCGAGGAGGAAACACCTTTGGTAGGAATAGGGCAGACATGGAACTCCATTCATGAGCTACAGAAGGGGCAGCAGGGGCTACAAGAAGGACCTGGAGAACAGGGTCAACAAGGCAAAACTGAGTTTGCAGTCTGGGTTATCAAAAGAAACAGTTGGTGAGAGGCTCTCACTTTCCTCCCTGAGCCGTTCTTTTCACCAAGGCCACTCTCTCTTTTCCCTCCTTCCCTTTTTTGTAGTCATTTGACTTCTGAAAGTCAGTCCATAACAAATCTCATTCCAGGAACCACAATTCCAAACGTGGAAGCCAGTCAATCCTGAAACACTCCGACTTCTGAATTTCCACCAATTCCTCAACTCCATACTTTCTAAACCCCTATCTATATAAGCTCAACTTCTGTTTTGCTTAAAGAGATGCACAGCTCTGCCTTGCTGAACAAACAATAAATTCAGCTTCAAATATTGTTTCAGAGATTCAGTCGTGGCCTCTTTCGTTGACATAGAAGTAAATGAATTAATACAGACGAAGACCTAAAACAATGCCTGGTGTGTAGTGGGCACTCAATAAATGTTAGAAATATTAGCTAACTCAGTAAGTGTAAGTTAATAGTAGTAGACAGTCAAGACTATTTATTAAATACATAAACAAACAGGAGTAAATTACATGTGACAGTAAGCAATGACAGTAGAAAGGGAGATCTCAGAGTAATCAGATGCCCAGGGTAATGAACTCTAAAGTGGCTGATGAGTTACCCCCTGGAAGAATGGGAAGATGAAGGCTCAGTGGGAAGGGATTGTCCGTATGAAGAGAGTTGAACTTCTGGCAACAGCCAAGCAGTTCAGCCCACATGGGGTGGGCAGCTGTCCAGACTTCCCACCTTGTCACTTTCCACCTTGCACCGTGGTTATCTGTGTAGATGTTTTATTTCTTGCACCAGATTGTAAACGCCTACAGAAGGGATCCATGCCTCAATTTTCTGGATATCCCAGAAAACCGTTCAGCCGTTGGCATTCGTAGGCACTCAGCAGCTCTCTGAGGACTGACTGGCTGAATGTATTGTTATCTTGGAGGTCATCTTATCTAACCCTTTCATACAGTCCCCCAAATCCCCTCCCCAACCCAGTGGCTGATACAACAGGAGATCTGAGTTCTAGCCTCTCAGGTTCTTTGATCCTGGAATAATACATCCTCTCTGTGCTTCAGTTTCCTCATCTATAAAATAGGAGATAACCCGAGGAAAGTGCTGGGCTGGCTGCACGCTCACTTACACTAACAATACTGAAATATACTAACATTGCAGGTGGGTTTAGGAACCACTGTTCTGGTTGACCTCTAAGATGCTCCCAGAATCCTAACATCTTCGTTTGCCTGGCTTCCCTCTTATCCTTTAATAATTATGTTTTCATTTCAACAAACATGTGTTATTCACCTACCATGTGCCACACAGTAGGTGGGGGCTAAAGACAGGAATTGGATCATCTCCTTGAGGATCTCAAAGTCTCTTTGGGGAGTTAGGTGCTGAAAATTGACAAGAATAAAAGACATGTAGGGTAGGCTCTGTTCTAAATTTTATAGATTTAGCAAATTTAATTGTCACAAAATTTCCAGTTAGTTACTCAGTTTTATAGTTGAGGAAGCTGAGACACAGAGGGTTTAATTGGCTTGCCCAGGGTCACAGAGCTGGTAAGTAGTGAAACTGGGGTAAATAATATAATATATTGAAGTTCTACAAAGGAGCAATGAGATACTGCTCTATGGGCATCTACAGTTTGCAAGGCAGTGTTAGGGAGTTAGTAATGACAGCAAGATGAATTAGACTCAGTTCCTGTCCTCGGTAATTGAGAGCCTCAGAGTTTGAATAATGCAATAGAAGATAAAGGGTGTCAAGTGCCATGAGAAGGATACCAATAAAATGTTTTGAATGTAAGCAATGTAGACAGTTAGGGTTAAGGCTTAGGGTTATAGGAGAAGTTGAGGTATCAGAGAAGACTTCTGAATTGGAAGACCTGTCTTCTCTTTAAATATCTGCAGTAAGAAATAATAATAATAATTTTAAAACCTCATCACAAAGTTATAATTTTAAAACCTCATCTTAAAGTAGCAAGTCCAGGACAAACAGCTGGGAGTGGTCACAAAGCTTCTCCTACAGTGACTCAATATGCATTTGTGTCATTTCTTCAGGCTTTTACACTAGATGGGTAGACAAAGCGAGTCTAATTTCTCTTCCATGGGACTCTAATCCAAACACGTGAAGACCTTTATCAACTCTCATCTAAATCTCTTATTTTGCCAGTTAAAACTGTTCCAGTTTCTTCCATGGATCTGAGAGACCATGGTTGTTAGTCTGGGTCAGTTTATTTCTATCTTACAAAATGAGGCATACCCCAGGTGTGGTCTCACCAACTCAAAATACAGTGAATTGGTATTTCCCCTTCTTTGGTCATCATGATTCCATTAGTAAGGCTTCTATTAGCATCCTAGTTGATTCCAAAGCTTAAGCTTTGAAACCAGGCAGATCCTGGCCCCAATTCTAACCGTGTTGCTGTGATCTTACCCATGTCACTTAACTTCCATGTGATCCAGATTTCTTATCTGGCCAACAGAGAAAATAGCCATGCCTATTGCACTGAGTCATTGGGAGGGTTGAATGTGGCCATACGTGCAAGCTGCAGAGCCAACTGCCAGGAGTAGAGTACAGGACACGGTGAATGGGGACCTTTACTGTGGCTAAGTCTACATGAACTCTCTTCTAGCACCCACGTTACACTGCTGGCCCAGGTAAAGTTTAGAATCAATAGCCTTAGGTCTTTGTCAGAAGGTCTGCCAATAAGAGTCAAGCTTCCAATATGAGATTCTTTAATTGTTAAGAGCAAAACAGCACTAGGAAAATAACTCTTGCTTCCAAAGGATGGAAAGAGGAACAATGGATCAAAAGTGAATCCAGGCATCTGGTGGGGAGGCCAAGGAACTCTTCAGAAAACTTGTGCCAAAGATATTGGGGCCCCAAGGAGAGCTGAGGGTCAGGACCTGGAGAGCCCAGTAGGCCAGTCCAAGATAGGAATGAGAAGCAAAACCTGGGAAAAGAGGATAGTATTAATTAATAAATTAATAAGGGCCTACTGTGTACCAAGCACCAGCCTGGTGTCTGGGAATACAGAAATTAAAAAACACAGAATCTCTGCTGTCAAGTTGCTAAAAGTCTTGAAAGACAATATCCAGGGGGCCAGGGAGAAGAAAAATAGAGCTGAACAAAAGTTGAAGAGACATTCCTCTGTTCTGGAGTTTTCCAAGTCAGGTGTCTCTTCTAAGCTCAAAAAAGTGGACACCTAATTTAGTCAATGTACCTGGTCCTGTAAGACTTATATATTGTTTGCATCCCTTTTGAATTTCACATCCATTTTAAGTCATTTTTGTTGTCTTAGAAACAACACGCCAATGCCAGGGTAACTACGAGCAGTCTCCAAGGAAGAAGACTATAGGAAATAAACAAATATTAAGAAATAACAATAATACAAAGCAGTGGCCACAGAAGCTCTGAAGGTGTGGGTAGTAGCAACAAGTACAGGGACTGAGTGTCTGAATCTAGCTCTGTGATTGGTAGAATCATAGACCTGACTTAGAGACCAAACGATGTCCACAGTACAGCCCCCAAATATGAAGTCACAGGAGAAAATGGCAAAACTATGCTCACAACTTTAGTCAGCTAGAGAAGGGCACCCAAAGGCAAAAAAAAAAAAGAAAATTTAAATCACTCAGTCTCATTTTTGGGGTTAAACTCTCTTTAGTTGAAATACACAGTGAGTTAATACTTCTTTCATTTATACTTCCCAAAATATTTACTGAATACCTGCTATGCATAAGACACTGGGGTAGGCACTGTGGGAGACTCAAAGATGGATCAGACACACAGACAGTGACCTCAAAGTCCAATAAGGAAAATTAGACACGTTTATGAATACCTAGAATCCCATCCAGAAGGTATAAAGCGTGATACTTGAGGTCAGACAAAACACACACTGAAATTCCAGAGGAGGGCTTCTGACTGTGAGAAGCAGAAAGTCCTCTTAGATGATATTTAAGATGGTCCTTCATTCAACCATTCAGCAAATACTTACTTAGCACCTGTTATGTTCAGAACACTGTGTGAGGCATTGGAAGCTGAGCCATGAACAAGAAGACACAAATTTACATTGACTTGGGATGGATGGGAGAGATAGTTAATAAAAAGGCAAACAGATAAATAATTAAAATAACTGCAGACTCTAATAAATGCTCTAAAGGAAATTACCTGAATGACTTGATAGGATGAAGATAAGGAGGTATTTCAGATCTGATCAGGGGAAAGTATTTCTGAAGAAGAAACATTTGAATTGAGATGCAAATGAGGAGAATGTTCCAGATGTAAAAAGACATGAAAAGAGAATAGTCCAGAAAGGAACAAAAAATGCAAATAATCTATAAATTGTCCTTTTAAAGGAATAGAAAGACATCAGTGTAGTCCAGTGTGAGGACAAGGGGAAGGAGGAATAGAGTGAGCTTTGGAAAGACAGACGGGGAGCAGGTTAGGTAAGGTGTTTTATTTTAAAAGCAACAGGAAGCCACTTAAAGGTTTTAAACAAAGGAGTAACATGATCTGGTTTACATTTCTAACAGATTTCTCTGGTACCTTGTAGAGGATAGACTGTCTGAGGGCAGATGTGGAAACAGGGAGATTACTTAGGAGGCTACTATAGAAGTCCGGGCAACAGAGAATGGTGGCTTTGATCCAGAAGATGTAGGAAAAGCATTGCAATCTGGGAAATTTTGGTGGTAAAGCCAAGAGGACTTGCTGATGAAGTGGGTGCAGGGGTCAAGAAAACAAAAGACTCTTAGATGACAGGGCCTTATGCTGATACAGGGACCACTGGAAAAGGGCAGTTGGGTCAATGTGTGGTAAGGTGGGGATGGAGAATCAAGATTTTTGACTGATTTGTAGAAATTGGTTATGATGGGGTAGAAACAAAGATTATGGCAAGGACATTCATAACCAAAAAGGAAACTGAACTAGGCAAAAAAATGCGTGTGTGTGTGTCCAGGAAACCTTAAGTACTTCTGTTTGTCCAAGGGGCAGGGTCTGTAAATGGGAGAAGTGACTGACTGCTGAGAGGTGACATGGGCACTGATCTTGCAGGAACCTCACTGGAGACTGAGGAATGTGTATGTTACTTGGTAGGCAATAGGGAGCCATTGAGAACTTCTGATAAGAAGAGTGCTTTAGAAAGATGAAGTGGGTACCAGTGTCGAGTTTAGGTGGGAAATCAAGAGTTCAAGTTGGGGAGACATGATGGCAATAATCCAGGCCAGGGAGAGGGAGGACACGGACTAGATAATAGACAGGATGGGGGGTTATATTTATTTTGACGTCTCACCTACAATATTATTACTGCAAACTTGTCAGGGATCCCGTGTCTTTCTAATGAGCCCTACAACTGTACGTGGATAGTATAGTTTTCTATCTTCCAGTAAGTTTATGTTCTAAAATGATCTTTGGATGAAAGGTGAAAGAATAAGATAGGAAAAGGTAATTTTGTGTATCCATACATCAGCTCCTCTCTTGCAAAGCATGGATGAACACAGAACATTTTGGTGACATGTTCCCATTACCCTGGGTTTTATTTTATGAGACCCTGTTGTGTTAGCATCTGGGATGTCAGTCAAAGGACTCCGATTCTGTGGAAACGCCAAGGCATGCCCTTTAACAAAAGAGCTGGGTCCATCAACACCATCCATTCTCTGAGAGGACAAGCTTCTTAGAAGGGAGTCTCTGAAACAGCTCCTTAATATAGTTGTCAGTGCCCTGCCAATGGCCAATAAGTGCATGGTCACCATATACCCTATTTATTTATTTTTAATTTCAAAAATGTTTTCCTTTCACTGGGCACCAGGCCAGAAATTGGGTAACCTTCTGATGTTTTCAGGAGAGTAGGATTCCCCGAGACATCTACTCCTATGGCTTGAGTAAACATTACTTGACAAGATCTACATGCTGGTATTGTAAGTCTTAGCTTGTCATATTGATGGCCAGCCCGTGAAATCACCCCCAGCCATCATCCCCCCTCTACACCTTATGAACTGATGGGTACTACTTCAGCTTACAGGGACTTGAATGCAGCCAGGCTCTATGAGAAAACTGGATTGGCATATGCATATAGTAAATTTCAGCCCGGGCTGGAGAACCTGGCTATGGATGATGTCCTTTCATCTGGCTTATCAGCACCGTGCTCCCCAGGAGCTGCTCTCACCACGTCTGCCCCCTCCTTCACTGGCCACTGCCCCCCAGGGTCACCATTTCTGCTGGCACTTCCCCCTCTGCCATCTTGGCTCTGTACCCTCTCTGACTCTTCATCTAGTTTCTTGCCTACATATAGTTGTGAAACATTTCATTTGACTTGTTGCTTTATCAGTGACTCCTGTGTTTTCTGAAATTTGAGGCTGAGTAGGGAGAACGTCCATTTTGAGTTTGCTTGTTTGCTTGGGGAATTTTTGGCCTAATCGGCATCCCAACTGGAACCACTCTTCCCCCCAGAACACAGTCTCGGAAGCACTGTCAGTTAAGGTGTTCCCCTTTCATGGTATCTCCAAGTCTCAAGTATTCCAGATCTCCAGAGTTGCCCTGGCTCCTGTCTTTTCCAAGGCCTCATTATTTAGTTCTCTCTCCAATTCTGTGAGTTCTCCCAAATCCTTCCAGTCAACTCCCCCTTCTAGTGAGCAAGAGTCATTCTGTGTTCTGTGAAAACAGAGAACCGTAACTAATATTCTGAACAACTTGACTTCTGTAGAAATTCCCAACTAAGGAAAGTTAAAGCCAACTACACACAGCTTAATAAGTATATTCTCTGTACCTTCAGAGTTTCCCACCTATTTTTATTGTTCTCCAAAACTTAGAGGTCATCCAGTTACTGTCAAAAAATAAATACTGCATTTTTTCTCTTTTTAAAAATATTCCACTTATGTACAAGTCAGGATGTTTGTGGCCAGTGGGTAGAGCACTGTCTTAGCAAAAAAGAGTCTAGAACAGCCCTGCCAAAAAGAAATACAATTCCAGCCACCTGTGTGATTTTACCTTTTCTAGTAGCTTTTCTAGTAGTAGTATGGCAGAAAGGGAACAAAAATATAATTGCATTTAGAAAATAACAAAAGCTAACATTTATTGGATACTTGCAATGGATCAGGTACTGAGCTAGGTACCTTATATGTGTTACTTCATTTAATTCTGATAATAATTATCTTCATTAACTCAATTTTACAGATAGGAAAACTGAGGCCAGAGAGATGAAGAGAATTATAAGTGACAGAGCCAGAATTCAAAGCCAGGCAGCCTGAGTTCGGACATCATGTTTATAATGACTATATTCTACCTTTTTCCAAAAAAAGGTGAATAAAGAGATATTGTTTCTCATGTTTTATCAACCACTCTAAACTATTTGGACACATATTTTATACTCCTAAAGCAATAAGCAATTATCTGGGAACTATGTATTAAATTGCAATGTGCTGCAATGTAATATATAGTTTTAAAACCAATTTGCTCAAGTGTTGACTGCAGGATTTTAAATGATTCCACTTAACCTGCAATTTAAGTGAAAACTCATATATATGCTATAAATGGGTACCTCATTTGCATGATCCATTGATTAACTCTGATGTGATGCTCATTTGTGCCCAGGGTACTGCCTCCTAGCCTAGGCTTTTGGAAGGTCATCTTCTAGGTCAGTAGTGGGCAATTACTCTCAGCTCAGTATTTCAACACACGTGCTATGACATTCACACGTGGCCACCCTCAAATGCAGAGAACATCACTTACCAAAACCTCTTTATGGAGTGTATTACATGAGACTGGAAAGAATATACTGAGAAGCTGCTTGGGATGGCAATAAGACCTCTCCAAGAAGCATCTTTAAGTGAAAATAGATAGTCTAAACTGCCTTCTAAGGAGGGAGGACTCTTACTTGCAGGGCAAATGCATTGCTAAATGGGGTATGCAAATTTGGGTTCAGAGATGAATTGCTCAGTAGAGAAGAGGGTGAGGCAACCACCAGCATCTTTCTCCTCATCCTTTATGCTACACAGAATCAGCCTCACCTCCAAATATAATCAGAGCAAATATTCCAAAATTTTAACCTACCTGGGAGCCAACACAGTCACATAAACTACATTATAGATGGTGCCCCTGAAATGGCAAACGTGGCAGCTCTGGGGGATGCCCACACATCTCATTGCTACTCTTATGTTGATAAGTGAGGCACTCACAGAACACTGCATAAAAGACCATAAAGGCATTGGCCTGGGCTAGTCTACAGCTGAGACCCAATGAGGCATGAGTTTAGAGCCATCTAGAATATGTGCCATGGTGGGTTTTTGGCCAATTTTGTGTCGGATCATGGGATCTTAGAGCTTGAAAAGCACTTACAGATAATTTGGGAAATGTCCTCATTTTGAATTTGAGAGAACTGTGATTCAGTGGCACACAGACTGTTTGATGTTTATGTATCCCCTTCTATAAGTCTATTGGATCCTCTAAGGGCTGTCCACACTACACCTCTCATAAGTATTTAGACCTTATTTCACATAATAATAGCTACTATTTATTCAGCCCTTCTATGTGCCAGGTTTTGATAAGTCCTTTACAAACAGCAGCACATTTATCCTACACAACAACCCTGTGAAGATACAAACAACTAAAACCCACTCTGGTTAAGTTAAACAGAAAAATAATTTATTGGGAGGGTGTGTAAGTTATCTATAGTTGTGTAACAAATGACCCAAAAACTTAGTGGATTAAGTCAACAAGGATGTATTATTTCCTGTGATCCTGTGGCTTGGCTGGGTCTGGGTAGTTTTTCTGGTCTTCCCTGTGCTAACTCACACACCTGCAGCAACTTGTATGTTGGCTTGGAGCCGAGTTCAGAGCTGGGAAGACTGAGCTAGCTGGACCTCTCTCTCCCTGTGGGCTTTCATTATCCAAGAGATTTGTTGGGTCTTCCTCAGAAGGTGATGGCAGGTCTGAAAACAGTGAAGGAAAAAGCTGACAAGCTTCTTGAGATCTCAGATTGGATGTCACACAACTTTTTTTTTCTTTTGTTATTTTTGACACACTCTGTTGGGGAAAGCAAGTCACGAGGAAAATTGTACTCAAAGATACAGGAAAAAGCTCACCTCTTGGTGACAGAAGGCAACATCACATTGCCAAGTGTATGCATTCTCGGAAGAAAGGAATTTGAAGCCATCTTTGCAACCCATCAGAGTCTACCCCTTGACCACAAATTATTCATATTCCTCCCATCTACAAAATACGCTCATTTCCATCCCAGGACCAACCCAAATCTTATCTCATTATAGAAACAGACTTCAACTCTGGGATCTCATGAGTTGTATCAAGTCTACAGACAGACAAGGCTGTTAAACTGCAGCTGCTCTTGATCCAGGGACCCATAAACTAAAACATAAGTTATCAGACACCACGCACAAATAGTGAGAAGAACAGGATAACTGCCACAGACACACCCAGGAAAGAATGAAAGGCCCAGGGCCAGGCACTGACCCATAGCAGTTCTGAAATCTAGCAAGGCGTATATTGCATATATTGAATGTGATCTGATTCTGCCCTCTGGGATGGTTTCCTAACCCGTTATTCTTTGTGGCTCTTGGCTCTGCACTCTGGCAGAAGTGAAGAAACACCCCAGCCTCTCTGATATTCTTTGAGGTCGCGTACAATGATGGGTAGTTGCAGACATGCAGCAGTGAGCTTGGCCTCACTCTCTTCTTCTCTCATCTGGACGCTTGGTTCTTGTTCCCCCGAGATGGCAACTACACAGAGAAACAACTTTCTTTCTCCAGCTCCTTTGACAGTCACTCTTTGGCAACTGTGTATGCCAGCATTCATGGATTCCCACACAAACTCTGACCTGTCCATTCTTGACGGTGCTTCAGGAAGGCTGGTTAGTGACTTTTCTGTGACTTCCAACTTCCCCTTGTGGATTTTCCTTTCACAGCTCCTCCTACATTTGTGTAAGGTTTAATTCCAATAATAAAGTCCTTATTCCACAATGCATCTTACATACAACGTGTTACTGTATTTAATCTTCATCACAGCTGTACAAGTTATAGATATCCCCATTTTACAGACAAGGACACTGAGGCTCAGAGAAGTTAGGACACTTTCCCATGACTTCACAGCTAAAATATGTCAGAGCTCAGATTTGACCTCAGATTTATCTGATTCCCAAGCCTATGCATGTAATTCCTATTCTCCATCTACTGGGAGAAAAGGGATGGGAACAGTGGTGTGCTGCTAAAATTGTTTCTGAAGAAAAATGGATCCGGATAGATCTATTTCAATGGTATGGTATTCCCATCAAGCTAATTTCAAGGTACCAATAGTTTACAAATTGGCTTACAACATTTCTGAAAAGCTGACACTCTCATGAGCTGGTATGAAGTAGCTTCTGCCCACCATGGTATAGGGATCTAGGAAAACAAAAAAGGTCTTCAATAAGGAAATGTAATCATAGTTAACAAAAGTTGGGTAAGGTGGTTCTTCGGGTGTCTCATCCATGTGCATGCTACCTGATTTCCAAGTGCTAGCACTTTCATCTCTTTGCCTGTGGCCTTTCTATTCTGCCCACTCACATAGCAAATCAGAAGCTTTGAAAAATTAATACCCATATCAGCATCCCTCAATCAACAAGCGATAAAAATTAATGTGTAAACATCCAGCTCTCTTGTCCTTCATATGGGATAACTCTGAGAGGTGTATTCTTCACTAACACTCCTAGTTACCCAGTGGAAGTAAGCTGTAGTTACCCTCAGTGATAACTTGCTTTATAAGGTATTCTCTGTTGGCCTCCCTGGGACCACCTTCCAAAGGTACTACTTATGCTCCAATCCTTGACTGCTTCTGGAAAATCCAAATCAAAACAAATGACTACTGTTTTTTGAACGTCTGTGGACCAGACAAACACTGTACTAGGTACTTATGTTACATGTCTTTATACGAATCTTCATAGCACCTTATGAGGCAAGTATAACACCCAATTCTAAAAATATGGAAATATGGATCCAAGAGTTTAATTAACTTTATGCAGGTCACATAGCTGGCAGGGCAAATAGCAGAGCTGATATTTAAACTATGATTGATTGCAATGTCTCTTTTCTTTCCACTAAACCATGCAGCCACTCTCGCCAAGGAGGTTGGACTAACACAGGTGAAACAATAAAAGAACAATTAACTGCTAAGCTGACATATTGTATTGAACACTTCTGGGCAAAAGTGTCATCATATGTATGTTCCACAATTACTTCCTAAAATTCTCTTTTGTTGTGCCATCAACTTGAAAAATAAGGCCATGGACAAATATTAGGAAATTCAATTTTTCATAGATTTTCTTTCTCCTCTATCACTGCTTCATACAAATTAGGTACTGAAATAAAACTGAGTGGATAGCATAGCAGAATATACCATAAGGAAAATGCATATGAGGAAAATATGTTCCCTGGATGTATTTTTTGGCCCACATAGCATCTGAAAGAACAGGTATGTCATAAAATACCAACTAAGTCTCTATTGATTTTGTAAGTCGATACAAAGTATTAGAAGATCAAACAACACAGCATCCAGAGTGCTGAATTGGGATTAGGCTTATCAGCTAGGAAACTTAAACAAAGGGAAGATTTAGCAATACATTTAAGAGGCAAAAAATTGAGTGTGGGAATTTAAGATTTGTCAATGCTACAGCTAAATCACCAAAACAGATTTTAATATTTAACAACGGCTTGCTGACCTCAAGTAATTTAGATAGTTGCTCTGCAATATTTCCCACTAAGAAGCTCTTGGATGCTGAAATTCTTAGCACTGCACGAAGACTTGGCAGATGCTGGTGGAAACAAATATAAATCCAACTCTAATTTAATCAGTATTTTGCAGAGTTGATTTCTTACATTTAATTATCTGCTCTGACAATATGCACAGAAAGAACACTCTGGAATTTGGAATGGGGTAGGAGTTCTTGCCCCAAGTCTGGCTCTATATAGTTCTGTGGCTGCCAAGTAGTACTTTAACCTCTCTGGTTAAATGATGCTCTCAGTTAAATGGTGCTCTACAAGATGACTTGCCACCCTAGTCAGTGATTCTATGGCTAAAGCCCTTTTTTCAATTAAATTCCTATTCATGTAATTAACATAAATCACATTCCAGCATTTCTAAAAGCAATCCTCATCAATGCTCTGCAGAACTGTCAATTCCTATAATGTTTCAGGACCTCCATGGTAGTGGCTCAGGGGAGGAACTGATGGAGATGATAAGCAGGTGAGCCTGTTTTATCTCAAAAGCCTCTCTATACTGTTTTGCTTAAACAGAGCTCCTAGGCATGAATGAATGAAGGAACACTTTGGCTTCAAATTACAATATGACTGATGGACTTTTGGCAGCCATTACTTTCCCTTCTTTAAAAAGTGGAGAACTTATCTACTAAGCCTCTTGCCATGGGACACTTCATCAGCAGACCTGAGATCCAGCTTTACACACATTTGTCTTTGGCAACTGCACTCCCCCAAGACAGTGCCAGTGTCAAGGGCAGTCACTAAAGCAGCCAATTTCATTTGTTTCAAGGCTATTTGTAGCACAATTACATGTATGACCCTCAGGTATACTGAGAAAATATAGTACTGACATACCTCGGAGATATTGCTGGTTCAGTTCCAGACAACCACAATGAAGCGAATACCAAATAAAGCGAGTCATGCGAATTTTTTGGTTTCCCAGTGTGTATAAAAGTCATGTTTACCCTATACTCTAAACAAAGGGAGGATTTAGCAATATATTTTAGGCAACAAATGAAGTGTGAAAATTTAAGATCTGTCAGTGCTACAGCTACAGTTAAGTGTGCAATAGCATTATCTCTAAAACAAACAAACAAAAACCCACTTAACTAAAAATACTTTATTGCTAAAAAATGTTAACCATCACCTGAGCCTTCAGTGAGTCCTAATCTTTTTGCTGGTGGAGGGTCTTGCCTGGATGTTGATGCTGCTGACTGATCAGGGCGGTGGCTGCTGAAGGTTGGGGAGGCTGCGGCAGTTTCTTAAAACAAGACAGCAGTGAAGTTTGCCACATCAATTGACTCTTCCTTTCATGAATGATTTCTCTATAGCATGCAGTGCTGTTTGATAGCATTTGACCCACAGCAGAACTTCTTTCAAAATTGGAGTCAAACCTCTCAAACCCTCAACTAAAGTTATTCTAAATCCTTTGTTGTCATTTCAGCAAGCTTCAAAGCATCTTCACCAGGAGTAGATTCCATCTCAAGAAACCACTTTCTTTGCTCAGCCATAAGAAGCAACTCCTCATCTGTTCAAGTTTTATCATGAGATGCAATAATTCAGTTCCATCTTCAGGCTCCACTTCTAATTCTAGTTCTCTTGCTGTTTCCACCACATCTGCAGTGACTTCCTCCACTGAAGTCTTGAACCCCTCAAAGTCACCCATGAGGGTCAGAATCAACTTCTTTCAAACTCCTGTTAATGTTGATATTTTGACCTCTTCCCATGAATCATGAATGTTCTTCATGGAATCTAGAATGGTGAATCCTTTCCAGAAGGTTTTTAATTGACTTTGCCCAGATCCATCAGAGGAATTCCTATCTATAGCCTTACTAAATGTATTTCTTAAATAATAAGACTTGAAAGTTGAAATGACTCCTTGATCCATGGGCTGCAGAATGGATGTCGTGTTAGCAGGCATGAAAACATCATTAATCTCTTTGTACATCTCCATCAAAGCTCTTGGGTAACTAGGTGCCTTGTCAATGAGCAGTAATATTTTGAAAGGAATCTTTTTTTCTGAGCAATAGGTCTCAATCATGGGCTTAAAACATTCAGTAAACCATGTTGCCAACAGATGTGCTGCATCCAAGCTTTTCTGTTCCATTCATAGAGCACAGGCAGGGTAGATTTAGCATAATTCCTAAGGGCCATTTTTCAAAATGGTAGATTTCAAAATGGTAAATGAGCATTGGTTTCAATGTAAAGTCACCAGCTGCATTAGCCCCAAACAAGAGAGTCAGCCTGTCCTTTGCAGCTCAGAAGTCAGGCATTGACTTTTTGCCTCTAGCTATAAAGCAGAAGGCTGCTTCATCTACATTGAAAATCTGTTACTTAGTGTAGCCACTTTTATTAATTATCTTATCTAGACTTTCAGGAGAACTTGCTGCAGCTTCTACATCAGTACTTGCTGCTTCACTTTGCACTTTGATGTTATGGAGACACTTCTTTCCTTAAACCTCATGAACCAACCTCTGCTAGCTTCAAACTTTTCTTCTGCAGCTTCCTTACCTCTCTCAGCCTTCCTAGAGTTAAGGAGAGTTAGGGCCTGGCTCTGGATGTGGCTTTGGCTTAAGGGAATGTTGTGTCTGGCTTGATCTTCTATCCAGTGCACTAACACTTTCTCCATATCAGCAAAAAGGCTGTTTTTCTTGTCATCCATGTGTTCACTGAGTAGCACTTTTAATTTCCTTCAAGAACTTTTCCTTTGCATTCAGAACTTGGCTAACTGTTTGGCACGAGAGGCCTAGCTTTTAGTCTGTCTGGGCTTTTGACATGCCTTCCTAAGCTTAATCATTTCTATCTTTTGATTTAAAGTGAAAGACTTGGGGGGAGACCTTCAAGATGGTGGAAGAGTAAGACCTGGAGATCAACTTCCTCCCCACAAATACATCAGAAATACATATACATGTGGAACAACTCCTACAGAACACCTACTGAATGCTGGCAGAAGACCTCAGACTTCCCAAAAGGCAAGAAACTCCTCACGTACCTGGGTAGGGCAAAAGAAAAGAGAAAAAACAGACAAAAGAATAGGGACATGACCTGCACCTCTGGGAGGGAGCTGTGAAGGAGGAAAAGTTTCCACACACTAGGAAGCCCCTGCACTGGCGGAGATGGGGGGTGGGCAGGGGGGAAGCTTCAGAGCCACAGAGGAGAGCACAGCAATAGGGGTGCAGAGGGCAAAGCAGAGAGATTCCCTCACAGAGGATCGGTGCCTACCAGCACTCACCAAAATGAGAGGCTTGTCTGCTCACCTGCCGGGGCGGGTGGGGCCTGGGAGCTGAGGCTCGGGCTTCAGAGGTCAGACCCCAGGGAGAGGACTGGGGTTGGCTGCATGAACACAGCCTGAAGGGGGCTGTGCACCACAGCTAGCCAGGAGGGGGTCCGGGAAAAAGCCTGGACCTGCCTAAGAGGCAAGAGACCATTGTTTCGGAGTGCGTGAGGAGAGGGGATTCAGAGCACCACCTAAACAAGCTCCAGAGATGGGTGCGAGCCGTGGCTATCAGCGTGGACACCAGAGGCGGGCATGAGACACTAAGGCTGCTGCTGCAGCCACCAAGAAGCCTGTGTGCAAGCACAGGTCACTATCCACACCTCCCCTCCTGGGAGCCTGTGCAGCCCACCACTGCCAGGGTCCTGTGATCCAGGGACAACTTCCCCAGGAGAACACATGGTGCGCCTCAGGCTGTTGCAATATCATGCCGGCCTCTGCCACCACAGGCTCGCCCCGTATTCCGTACCTCTCCCTCCCCCTGGCCTGAGTGAGCCAGAGCCCCCTTATCAGCTGCTACTTTAACTCCGTCATGTCTGAGCAAAGAACAGACGCCCTCAGGCGACCTACACACAGCGGCGGGGCCAAATCCAAAGCTGAACCCCAGGAGCTGTGCGAACAAAGAAGAGAAAGGGAAATCTCTCCCAGCAGCCTCAGGAGCAGCAGATTAAATCTCCACAATCAACTTGATGTACCCTGCATCTGTGGAATACCTGAGTAGACAATGAATCATCCCAAAATTGAGATGGTAGACTTTGGGAGCAACAACATATATATTTTTCCTTTTTCTCTTTTTGTGAGTGTGTATGTGTATGATTCTTTGTGTGATTTTGTCTGTATAGCTTTGCTTTTACCATTTGTCCTAGGGTTCTGTCTGTCCATTTTTTTGTTTGTTTTTTTGTTTTTGTTTTTTTCTTGTTTCTTTTGTTTTTTGTTTTTAGTACAGCTTTAGAGCTTGTTATCATTGGTGGATTTGCTTTTTGGTTTGGTTGCTCTCTTCTTTCTATCTTTTTTAATTACTTTTAAATTGTTTTTATTTTTAAAAATTATTTATTTTTTATTTTAAGAACTTTATTTCATTTTATTTTTTTCTTTCTTTTTTTCTCCCTTTTCTTCTGAGCCATGCTTGGTGCTCCGGGCAGGTGTCAGGCCTGTGCCTCCGAGGTGGGAGAGCCGAGTTCAGGACATTGGTCCACCAGAGACCTCCGGGCTCCACGTAATATCAAACGGCGAAAGCTCTCCCAAAGATCTCCATCTCAACGCTAAGACCCAGCTCCACTGAACGACCAGCAAGCTACACTGCAGGACACCCTATGCAAAACAACTACCAAGACAGGAACACAGCCCCATCCATTAGCAGAGAGGCTGCCTAAAATCATAATAAGGTCACAGACACTCCAAACACACCACCGGATGCGGTCCTGCACACCAGAAAGACAAGATCCAGCCTCATCCACCAGAACACAGGGACCAGTTCCCTCCACCAGGAAGCCTACACAACCCACTGAACCAACCTTAGCCACTGGGGGAAGACACCAAAAACAACGAACCTGCAGCCTGCAAAAAGGAGACCCAAACACAGTATGTTAAGCAAAATGAGAAGACAGACAAACATACAGCAGATGAAGGAGCAAAGTAAAAACACATCAGACCAAACAAATGAAGAGGAAATAGGCAGTGCACCTGAAAAAGGATTCAGAGTAATGATAGTAAAGATGATCCAACATCTTGGAAATAGAATGGAGAAAATAAAAGAAATGTTTAACAAAGACCTAGAAGAACTAAAGAGCAAGCAAACAATGATGAACAACACAATAAATGAAATTAAAATATACTCTAGAAGGAATCAATAGCAGAATAACTGAGGCAGAAGAACAGATAAGTGACCTGGAAGATAAAATAGCGGAAATAACTACTGCAGAGCAGAATAAAGAAAAAAGAATGAAAAGATTTGAGCACAGTCTCAGAGACCTCTGGGACAACACTAAACACACCAACATCTGAATTATAGGGGTCCCAGAAGGAGAAGAGAAATAGAAAGGGACTGAGAAAATATTTGAAGAGATTATAGTCGAAAATTTCCCTGACATGGGAAAGGAAATAGTCAACCAAGTCCAGGAAGCGCAGAGAGTCCCATACAGGATAAACCCAAAGAGAAACATGCTGAGACACATAGTAATCAAATTGGCAAAAATTAAAGACAAAGAAAAATTATTGAAAGCAGCAAGGGAAAAACAACAAATAACATAAAAAGGAACTCCCATAAGGTTAACAGCTGATTTCTCAGCAGAAGCTCTTCAAGCCAGAAGGGAGTGGCAGGATATACTTAAAGTGATGAAAGGGAAGAACCTACAACCAAGATTACTCTACCCAGCAAAGATCTCATTCAGATTCGACAGAGAAATCAAAAGCTTTACAGACAAGCAAAAGCTAAGAGAATTCAGTGCCACCAAACCAGCTCTACAACAAATCTACAAACAATAAATGCTGGAGAGGGTGTGGAGAAAAGGGAACCCTCTTGCACTGTTGGTGGGAATGTAAATTGATACAGCCACCATGGAGAACAGTATGGAGTTTCCTTAAAAAACTAAAAATAGAACTACCATATGACCCAGCAATCCCAATACTGGGCATATACCCTGAGAAAACCATAATTCAAAAAGAGTCATGTACCACAATGTTCACTGCACCTCTATTTACAATAGCCAGGACATGGAAGCAACCTAAGTGTCCATCGACAGATGAATGGATAAAGAAGATGTGGCACATATATACAATGGAATATTACTCAGCCATAAAAAGAAACAAAATTGAGTTATTTGTAGTGAGGTAGATGGACCTAGAGTCTGTCATACAGAGTGAAGTTAAGTCAGAAAGAGAAAATCAAATACCGTATGTTAACACATATATATGGAATCTAAAAAAGAAAAAAGGTTATGAAGAACCTAGGAACCTATGAAGAACCTATTCCTGGCAGGACAGGAATAAAGACACAGACAGAGAGAATGGACTTGAGGACATGGGGCGGGGGAAGGGTAAGCTGGGACGAAGTGAGAGAATGGCATGGTTTAATATATACTACCAAATGTAAAATAGATAGCTAGTGGGAAGCAGCCACATAGCACAGGGAGATCAGCTCAGTGCTTTGTGACCACCTAGAGGGGTGGGATAGGGAGGGTGGGAGGGAGACGCAAGAGGGAGGGGATATGGGGATATATGTATATGTATAGCTGATTTGCTTTGTTATAAAGCAGAAACTGACACACCATTGTAAAGCAATTATACTCCAATAAAGATGTTAAAAAAAATAAAATAAAGTGAAAGACTTGGGACTCTTCTTTTCACTTGAACACTTGGAGGCCATTGCAGGGTTATTAATGGCAGAAGTTCAGTATTGCTGTGTCTCAGGGAATAGGGAGGCCCAAGGAGAGGGAGAGAGATGGGGAAGAGCAGTCAGTGGAGCAGTCAGAACTCACACATTCATCAATTAAATTCACCATTTTATATGGGCATGGTTCCTGGTGCTGAAAAACAATTACAGTAGTAACTTCAAGGCCCATTAATCACAGATCACCATAAAATATATAATAATAATAATAGAAAATTTAAAAATATTGTGAGAGTTACCAAAATGTGATATAGAGACATAACATGAGAAAATACTGTTGGAAAAATGGCGCCCGTAGACTTGCTCAACACAGGGTTCCCACAAACCTTCAATTTGTAAAAAAACACAGTATCTGGGAAGTGCAATAAAGCAAAGTATAATAAAACAAGGTCTTCTCGTATCTTTATTTTGTTCTCTAATTGATCTTATCTTCCCCATGAGTCTCCACTGATGGAAGGAGTTGACAAAACTTCCTCTATTTAATCCAATCTGGTTAAAATGTGGTCAGCTATGATAAATTAATTAAACAGTCCCTTTAGGCAATGCTCAGTTTTACAATGCTCAATAAAAATGCTTGATCTCTCAGATTTTCACTCCCCTGTCTCCATATATTCTTTCTGGTGGCTTCTAGGTACATGGGGAGGAAAGCATTATGTTACTCAACTTCAGGATGGTGTAAGAGTGGTGGGGTCCTTGGCTCCGTGTAGGCTCCCAGGCACCTTTGTCTCTGGCAATCTCACTTATCTACATCTTTACTTCTCTCCCACCTGGCAGTCATGGCTGAGGCATACTTGTGGTCTCTTCTCTCTCATCGTGGTCAGATACTGGGGTTGCTCCCTGGCTAAGACGGACTCACCTTGGCTGTTGGTAATGATACAGACCCCTCTGGGCTTATGCCACATTCTTCATCAGCTCCCTAATAGAGCAGATTTATCCTACTGTTTCTACCTTCATCCTCATCAGAGAGAGACCCTTGGGAGGATCAAGAGTACTCTATCCAGCTACCTTCCTCTGAGGAAAAGAGGGTCTTTCTGAGTCACCTCCACCTCCTGAAGAGCTAAGTCTAGCCTCTCTCTCTCTATCCACCTCAGTGAGCCATCACTTTTTGCTCTGAAGAGGTTGCAAGGTGGTCTCCTCCAAGAGAAGTTGGTAAAGATCTCTGTTGTTCAGTGTTTCCATTAAATTACCGTGTAAATGATCTACTGCCCCTCACTGTCCCTTGGCTTTGATCTCAAGTAACATGAAGTAGAGACAAGTCTTTCAGCACTGACCTATCTTGCTTCAATCTCTTTTTCTGTACCCATTAACTCTTCAGGTCTTAAGTGGAGATTTTTTCATTGAAGATTTTTACATTAAAAATTCTGTTTTTTGACCCTAGCTTTATGGATAACCTTTAAAGGTGCACAAGGGGATCTTCTCTGTACTATGGACAAAACCCCATGATTTTTGCCTCCTAGGTTTAGTAGATCATGTTCAAGGGGAAATACAAGAATTTAGAGGGGACTTCCCTGGCGGTCCAGGGGTTAAGACTCCATGCTTCCACTGCAGGGGGCACAATTTCCATCCCTGGTTGGGGAACTAAGATCCGCATGCTGTGTAGCGTGGCCAGAAAAAATTAAAAGAATATAGAAAGTCCTATCTGAAGGCAATAGTCTGTCCTGCAAAACTATTGTTTTGCTTTGAAATTCTTATTTTGACCATAGTAATCTAAACAGTAATTGTCTTTCTCTTCGCATTCTACCCGCAAAGGTCACAATCTCTCTCAGGCAGACATCAACTTGCAGAGAAGAGCAGGTACTCAGAAACAGCAGAAGAAAAGCACAGTAATACATTTTTGAAATATCATACACATGGAAATGCCCTAAAATTGGATTTTGGTGAAGGCTGCACAACTCTGTACATTTACTAAAAATTGAATTGCACAAACAGGTGAATTATATATGTAAAGACCTAAAGACCTATGTAAATCATACCTCAATAAAGCCCTTAAAAAATCATGTGCATTGTAAAGAGGAGTGAAGAACAGTTGCCCAGCCTCCTGTAAGCTGTACTACAGACCTCTTAGTAGTGAAACCAAGCAGGACCCTGTGGTGCTCCTGGGCATGGAAGCCTTTCTGTGCCCCCGTTCCTTGTTTATAGGGAAGAGACTCCAGCCTCCTTGACCTTCCCTGAGTTCCAAAGGGCAGATTCGAATAGTTGTCAATCAGGGAAGGAAGGGGATGGAGAGATAAGAGAGGAACAGCCAAGAAACAATAGTGCAGCCTTGGGGTAGGGTCCTGGTTCCACCTCAAGGGATACACAGAACAGTATCTTTGAGCTCTTTTTAGAACAAAAACCCCCAACAAATGGAAGATGGTAGCATTCTTCATTCCAGAGAAGACCACCTAAGGCCAGATTAAAGGAACCAGAGAACCTCATCAAGAGACCACCTGAGGCCAGATTAAAGGAGTGCAGGCACTGCACACACCCTAATCTTATCAGCAACCCCATACCCTTGAACTACTGCTATAAAACTCCTCACCAAATCCTCCCAGGTTGGGACACACAGTTTTCAAGGGTAAAACTTTGCCCACTGTGTCCCCTTTTGCCTGGCAAAGCAATAAAGTTATTCTTTTCTACTTCACCCAAAACTCTGTCTCTGAGATTCAATTCAGCACCAGTCCACAGAGGCCAAGTTTTCAGCATCAGTAGGGCAGCTGATGGGAGTAGTGTAAATAAAGCAAGTAAGGCAAGAACATGCAGGAATTGACCTTTTCATAAGGGTTAGAGACCAGTCATACTCCCAGTGCAGTTCAGTGAGTAGAAAGCTATAATTTTCCCTTAAACTGGGACTTACCAACTATGTTTACATGTGTATCTCTTGAGCAATAAAATGTTATCCGTTTCTTCAAATTGTAAGCATGAACTGTAATTATTCATGCATATGTTTACATAAAAATATGTTTTCATCTACAAACACTCTATATGGAAGCTTCTTATCTGGCAACATCGAACATCCAGAACTACACAAGAATACAAGAAATGCAAAATAAATAAATAGAACAATGTCAACGTGACAGGTACTTATAAACTCTTCTCATAGACCTCTTCACACCTCATTCAGAGGCAATCTGCTTTCTATCATGGACAATTCCAACCTTTTATAAGCTAAAAAAACCAAGATGAAATAATTGCCAAACTTGTTAAAAACAATAAACTGGAGTAAGTGCAGCAAATGGTGATTAAAAATGCTACTAAGATTTATTAGGAGAAAGAAAATGTAGCTGACACTCATGGGAAACCGTGATGAGGGAGACAGCAGCAGGATAAAAGAAGATGCTAGAATTCAAGAACAGCAATCTGACATCGTTCAATGAAGGGACAAAGAAACAGGTGGACACATCTCAGCTCCTGAGAATGTTATAATATTATTCAGTGCTCACAATGGCAATGCCAAAATACACAAAGAAGGTTAAATTGTTCAGGGAGGCAAGTGAGTTCTTAAATTATTTTATAAATTTTTCTATCCTTAAAAGTATTTTTGTTTGTTTGTTTTTAAATTGGGTATTCCTTTTTTGTTGTGGTAACAAAACACATAGCATAAAATTTACCATCCTAATCATTTTTAATTATACAGCTCACTATGTTAAGTATATTTACATTCTTGTGAAACAGATCTCCAGAATTTTTCATCTTGAAAAACTGAAACTCTATGCCCATTAAATACTTCCCATTCCCTCTATTCCCCCAGCCATTGGTAACCACCATTCTACTTTCCATTTCATATAAGTGGAATTATACAGTATTTGTTCGTGCCCGGCTTCTTTCACTTAGCATAATGTCCTTAAGGTTCATACATGTTGGAGCATGTGACACGATTTCTATCATTTTTAAGGTTAAATAATATTCTCTTGAATGTATATAGCATATTTTGTATATCCATTCATCCACTGATGGATATTTGGGTTGCTTCCACCTGTTGGCTATTGTGAATAGTGCTGCTATAAACATGGGCATCTCTTTAAGACCTTGTTTTCAATTATTTGGGATACTTATCCAGAAGTGGAATTACTGGTAGTTTCATTTTTCATTTTTTGAGAAACCTCCCTACTGTTTTGCACAGCAGTTACACCATTTTACAATCCAACCAACAGTGTACAAGAGTTTATAAAAAACTGCCCCATAATGCTCCCAAATTACTAATACTTGAAATAATTAGTAAATGAGAGCATCAACTTTCAACCAATTCATTATAATGCCTAATGAAGTTAATGCAAGAATGGAGGAGTTGAATAGGAGAAACTTAATAAAATGTTTTATTGCCTAATAATAAAAAGCCTAAGAGATAAAATGATTTCATGGTTGTTTCTAGAATTTAAGGATCAGACTAATAAATGTAATTTAGCCAAAAGGACTGAGAAAGAGGAAGGGCTAGGGTGGTATAAACCAGAGTTCAAAAGAAGGCAATCTTCAAGGAAAATGTTAAACCATGAGCACAAAAGCAGCAAAATCCAGATTGTGGGGGATTCTATAGACCAAATGGCCCATGTTCTTCAACAGATAAATTATTTGAATAGAAAAGGACAGTACATCTATAAATTAAAAGATCTATCACAATTTTTTAAATGGGTAGGACTAAATTGTTAGGTCTAGAAATGCATATTTGGTTGGTTAAACTATGAAAAATGTAAAAATCAGGGTAATGGTTCCTTACAGGGGAAGGAAAGGGCTATGTCTTAGTATGTGTGACCTCAGGACACTGGTAAAATTATACTTCTTCATCTGGGTGGTGGTTCCAAGTGTACAAAATGACAGCTAGGTGTTCTATATAATCAGTCCCTCATAATCCAAAAGGAAGTCTAATGAACACAGTCTGGAGAACAATCATCGTGGAGTTCCAGTCTCTCAGGGACCATCAGAACCTCAAGGTGAAAAGAAAGTGGGAGGGGCCAGAAGGACTGAGATGGATCCATGAGTGTTGGAGCAAATTTAATGGGAGGGATCCTGTGTCTGAGACATTATTTCCTTCCAGGTATTTTTCCCTTTCCATATCCCTTCTACCACAATGGGGTGGAATAGGGGTACCATCTTCAAATGAAGAGGTCAGGACCTCTAGAGAAGGAGTGTAGCAGAGCTGGATAACAGGGAAGGGATGAGGTCCCCCATACTCAGCAAGGTTATAAGAGTGTTTGGGAGGGAAAACCTAAAAAATTAGGTAGGGATTTCCTTCAAGACTGAAAGAGTTCTCCACATGGAAGAGAAAAGAGATGCTGCTGACAGAACCTGGAAAAAGAGGCCCAGGACCTACCTCTCAGTCAGAAGCCTGAAGAAGCAATGAGAATTAGAAAGGAAACAATATCATGATGTCACCAGGGATGCTGTAGAAGCGGCATTGTGATTTCTGTGAAGTACATATTGATAAACATAAAAGGTTAAGAATACTAATTCTTCCAATCCATGAACACGGTGTATCTTTCCATCTGTTTGTGTCATCTTCAATTTCTTTCATCAACATCTATAGTTTCCCAAGTACAGGTGTTTTGTCTCCTTAGGTAGGTATATTCCTAGGTATTTTATCCATTTGAATGTGATTGTAAATGGGATTTTTTCCTTAATTTCTCTTTCTGATGGTTCATTATTAGTGTATAGAAGTGTAACAGATTTCTACATATTGATTTTGTGTTCTGCATCTTTAGTGAATTCACTGATGAGATCTAGTAGTTTTCTAGTGGCATCTTTAGGATTTCTATGTATAGTGTCGTGTCATCTACAAACAGTGATAGTTTTATCTCTTCCTTTTTAATCTGGATTCCTTTTATTTCTTTTTCATGTCTGCTTACTGTGGCTAGGACTTCCAATACTATGTGAAAATGACAGTACTACCCAAGGCAGTCTACAGATTCAATGCAATCCCTACCAAAATATCAAAGGCATTTTTCACAGAAATAGAACAAATAATTTTAAATAATTTTAAAATAGAAACACAAAAGACTCTGAATAGTCAAAACAATCTTGAGAACTGAAGGAACCATACTCCCTGACTTCAGACTATATTAAAAAACTACAGTAATCAAAACAGTATGGTCCTGGCACAAAAACAGACACAGATCAATGAAACAGAATAGAAAGCCCAGAAATAAACCCATGCACCTATGGTCAACTAATCTATGACAAAGGAGGCAAGAATATCCAATGGGGAAAAGACAGTCTCTTCAATAAGTGGTGCTGAGAAAACTGGACACCTACAGGTAAAAGAATGAAATTAGAACATTCTCTAACACCATATACAAAAATAAGCTCAAAATGAATTAAAGACTTAAATGTAAGACTGGAAACCATAAAACTTTAAAAAAATGGGAGGAACACTCTTTGACATAAATCACAGGAATATTTTTTTGGATCTGCCTCCTAAAGCAAAGGAATAAAAGCAAAAATAAACAAATGGGACTTAATTAAACTTAAAAGCTTTTGCACAGCAAAGGAAACTATTGACAAAATGAAAAGACAATCTACTGAGTGGAAAAAAATGTTTGCAAATGATATGAATGATAAGAGGTTAATATCCAAAATATATAAATAACTCATACAACTCAACATCAAAAAACCAAACAACCCAATTAAAAAATGGGCAGAGCACCTGAATAGACATTTTTTTCCAAAGAAGACATACAGATGGCCAACAGGCACATGAGAAGATGCTTAACCTTGTTAATCATCAGAGAAATGCAAATTAAAACCAAAATGAGATATCACCTCACACCTGTCAAAATGGCTATCATCAAAAAGAACACAAATAACAAATGTTGGTAAGGATGTGCAGAAAAGAGAACCTTAACATTTAGAGAAGAGCTAACACCCATCCTTCTCAAACTCTTCCAAAAAATTGCAGAGGAAGGAACGCTTCCATACTCATTCTATGAGGCCACCATCACCCTGATACCCAAACCAGACAAAGTTACTTCAACAAAAGAAAGTTACAGACCAATATCACTGATGAATATAGATGCAAAAATCCTCAGCAAAATACTAGCAAACAGAATCCAACAACACATTAAAAAGATGATACACCATGATCAAGTGGTATTTACCCCAGGGATGCAAGGATTCTTCAATACAAGCAAATCAATCAATGTGATACATCATATTAACAAAATGAAGAATAAAAACTATATGATCATCTCAATAGATGAAGAAAAAGCTTTTGACAAAATCCAACACCCATTTATGATAAAAACTCTCCAGAAAGTGGGCATAGAGGGAACCTACCACAACATAATAAAGGCCATATATGACAAACCCAAATCAAATATCATTCTCAAGGGTGAAAAATTGAAAGCATTTCGTCTAAGATCAGGAACAAGACAAGGATGTCCACTCTCGCCACTATTATTCAACATAGTTTTGGAAGTCCTAGCCACAGCAATCAGAGAAGAAAAAGAAATAAAAGGAATACAAATTGGAAAAGAAGAAGTAAAACTGTCACTGTTTGCAAATGACATGATACTATACATAGAGAATCCTAAAGATGCCACCAGAAAACTACTAGAGCTAATCAATGAATTTGGTAAAGCTGCAGGATACAAAGTTAATGCACAGAAATCTCTTGCATTCCTATACACTAATGATCAAAAATTTGCAAGAGAGATTAAGGAAACAATCCCACTCACCATTGCAACAAAAGAATAAAATACCTAGGAATAAACCTACCTAAGGAGGTAAAAGACCTGTACTCAGAAAACTATAAGACACTGATGAAAGAAATCAAAGATGACAAACAGATGGAGAGATATACCATGTTCTTGGATTGGAAGAATCAATATTGTGAAAATGACTATACTACCCAAGGCAATCTACAGATTCAATGCCACCCCTATCAAATTACCAATGCTATTTTTACAGAACCAGAAAAAAAATCTTAAAATCTGTATGGAGACACAAAAGACCCTGAATAGCCAAAGCAATCTTGAGGGAAAAAAACAGAGCTGGAGGAATCAGACTCCCTTACTTCAGACTATACTACAAAGCTCCAGTAATCAAGACAATACGGTACTTGCACAAAAACAGAAATACAGATCAATGGAACAGAATAGAAAGCCCAGAAATAAACCCACGCACCTATGGTCAACTAATCTATGAAAAAGGAGGAAAGGATATACAATGGAGAAAAGACAGTCTCTTCAGTAAGTGCTAGGAAAACTGGACAGCTACATGTAAAAGAATGAAATTAGAACACTCGCTAACACCATACACAGAAGTAAACTCAAAATGGATTAAAGATCTAAATGTAAAGCCAGACACTATAAAACTCTTAGAGGAAAACATAGGAAGAACACTCTTTGACATAAATCACAGCAAGATCTTTTTTAACCCACCTCCTAGAGTAATGGAAATAAAAACAAAAATAAACAAATGTGACCTAATGAAACTTAAAAGCTTTTGCAGAGCAAAGGAAACTATAAACAAGATGAAAAGACCACCCTCAGAATGGGAGAAAATATTTGCAAGTGAATCAACAGACAAAGGATTATTCTCCAAACTATATAAATAGCTCAATATTAAAAAAACAAACAACCCAATCAAAAAATGGGCAGAAGACCTATATAGACATTTCTCCAAAGAAGACATACAGATGGCCAAGAAGCACATGAAAAGCTGCTCAACATCACTAATTATTAGAGAAATGCAAATCAAAACTACAATGAGGTATCACCTCACACTGGTCAGAATGGTCATCATCAGAACATCTACAAACAACAAATGCTGGAGAGGGTGTGGAGAAAAGGGAACCTTCTTACACTGTTGGTGGGAATGTGAATTGAGACAGCCACAATGGAGAACAGTATGCAGGTTCCTTAAAAAACTAAAAATAGAATTACCATATGACCCAGCAATCTCACTACTGGGCATATATACTCAGAGAAAACCATAATTCAAAAAGACACATGCACCCCAATGTTCACTGCAGCACTACTTACAATAGCCAGGTCATGGAAGCAACCTAAATGTCCATCGACAGACAAATGGATAAAGAAGATGTGGTACATATATGCAATGGAATATTACTCAGCCATAAAAAGGAACGAAATTGGGTCATTTGTAGAGACGTGGATGGACCTAGAGACTGTCATACAGAGAAAAACAAATATCGTTTATTAACACATATATGTGGAATCTGGAAAAATGGTATAGATGAACCGGTTTGCAAGGCAGAAATAGAGACACAGATGTAGAGAACAAACGTATGGGCACCAAGGCGAGAAAGCAGGGGGTGGTGGTGGTGGTGGTGGTGGTGTGATGAATTGGGAGATTGGGATTGACATGTATACACTAATATGTATAAAATAGGTAACTAATAAGAACCTGCTGTATTAAAAAAATGAAATTAAAGAAAAAAAAGAGAAAACCCTTTTACACTGTTGGTGGGAATGTAAATTGGTGGAGCCACTGTGGAAAACAGAATGGAGGTTTCTCAAAAAACTAAAAATAGAACTACCACATGACCCAGCAATTCCACTCCTGGGTATATATTAAAAAATAATGAAGACACTAATTTGGAAAGATACATGCACCCCAATGTTCATAGCAGCATTATTTACAAGTGCCAATTATGGAAGCAACCTAAGTGTCCATCAACAGATGAATGGATAAAGGAGATGTAATATATATATATGGATATATGTGCATATATATATGGGTATATATACATGGGGGTAGGGGATTAAGAGATACAACCTACTATATATAAAATAAATAAGCTAAAACGATATACTGTACAACATGGGGAGTACAGCCAATGTTTTATAATAACTATAAATGGAATATAACCTTTAAAAATTGTGTATCACTATTTTGTACACCTGAAACTTATGTAGTATTGTACCGCAACTATATCTCAATTTAAAAATTTAAAAATATGTAAGGTTAAAACTTACTCATTCACAACTCTATTCCCAAAGAATGGTGACTTTAAAAAAAAAAAAAAAAAAAGGGAAGAGACCACCCTGCTTTACAAAGTTCCTGTTCCTGGAACTAACTCTGCAAACAAAGAAAGTATACAACTGGTAGCCACCATGAAAGCACCTCAAGTACATACACAAAACAATTAGGGAACACTTACTAACTAGTTATTCATGAACTGTCCTAACATCTTTATACAACAAAGGAAGGAAAGCCTAGGGCAGAGGGGAGATTAAAAGTTAACTATGATTTGCAGCAAAGCAATGTATTCAACAAGAAGACATGTTGGAAAATTAGTATCTTTTGTCCTTGGCATTGAGTCATTGGTATTCTTTTTCCTACTTTGGGTTTCTTTTTTTCAATTGCTCATCTCTTTAAAAATCAATTATGCTACTTTGTAACCCTGAGATGCTGAAACTTATTTAAATGTTCAAAACAGTTAGGCAGACAAATTTGGAAAATCAGTTGAGAAGACAACTTAAGTGTCCAGTGACAGGGGATTAGGTGATGCAGTGTAAGTGATCTATGATATTGTTTTATAGTACATAGTTCTTGTATTGTGTTTCTTCCTTAAAAGAGAAAGCAAGTTTATTACATAAGAATCAGAAACATAAACAAGCAAAAAAAAAAAAAAAATCCATCATCCCATCTACCCAGAGGCAACACCTATTAATCCTTTGTTATCTCTCCATCTAGATCCTCTTGCAACATATAATCATTTTCCAAAAGCAGAATGCCTTCACATAGCATTTGATAGCCTTCCACAATTTATTTAAGCCATCCAGAAAAGGATATTTATATGTTTTAAATAACACCCTATTGTTTGGCATGTAAATACTTATAAATTTTCACTATTATAAACAACTTGTAGAAGGAAAAAGTGAATACGAATTCAAAACTTAATGCAGAAAACAACAAGGACTAAAGTATTTCAGGAATCACACATTGTTACCTCCCATCACTTTCTTATTCATTCATGCAATTCTTTATTCAACAAACGTATGTTGAATATATGTACCTACGCTGTGCCAGGCACTTAGCTACGTACTGGGGATCCAGTAAATAGAAAGATGTGGCCCATGCCCTATGGATTTTATGTAAGAAACAGAGATACACAAAAACAATTAGAAAACACTTTGAAAAGTGTTAAGATACGGACAAAACAGGGTTTACCAAATTACACTAGAAAAATCAGTGAGCAAGAATCAAAGTCTTGAAAGTCGATGGTGAGGGTAACTCCACGGTGCCATGGACCAAACTGCTTTCTGAAAATCACTCTCCCACAATTCACCTGGACTCCCAACGCATCTTTCTGTTTTAATATATAAATTAACTTCTCCTCAGTCTTTCCCCAAAATGAAAGCCCCAGTTGCAGACACAGCAGCCAAAGCACATACACACGCACACAGCCATCTGTGGCTGATCACACATCTGGCAGGCTTCCTGCATCAGTAGGTAGATTGTGCCCGGTAGTGTCATATAGTTGAATGGACGTCACGTTAGCCCTACCTTTCTGGGGAGCTATGTGTTGCTCACACATTCCAATGACCTCATTAAACTCTACATCCAATTTTCTGGATATAATAAGTTTATGGGGAGCCTGCTACTTGCCAGACACTCTGTATATTAGTGCTAATGTTCACAATAATTCTAAATAGTGGATTTTTTAATCCCTATTTTACAGATGAAGAAACTGAGACTCACAGAGTTTTAACCATGTATCGAGAGATACACATCAGAGCAGGCTGAAGCCAGAGTATTCGCTGTGCATCTTTCTCCTTCTTCTGTTCCCACAGTTCGCCACAGAGAACAGCTCTGCTCCACTGTGGGTCAGCCTGCTCCCAGCCTTCTTTTTTTATTTTATTTTATATTGGGGTATAGTTGATTGACAATGTTGTGTTAGTTTCAGGTGTACAGCAAAGTGGTTCTGTTATCCATATACATGTATCCATTCTTTTTCAAATTCTTTCTCCATTTAGGTTGTTAAATAATATTAAGCAGAGTTCAGGGCACTGCCTTCTAATGTGGCCCCATCTGCTGCAGCCTGAGAAAGAAGGGACCCCTGGTCCACCTGCTCCAGAGAAGGGCTTTAGAGAGTGTCCCATGGGGCACTGCCTTCTCCCTCAGAAAGGCCAAGCTGTCCTTTATTCCTAGCAACCAGAGGGTTCCTGCCCCAGGGGCAAAGCACAGGTCCCTACCCTGGCCAGAGGGGCAGAAGGAGCTTCCACTTCCAGCCCTTTGACTACTGATGGTCTTTCCTCCCATTTTCCCACCCAAAGGAAGCGGGAAGAATGCTGCTCTCACTTCAATGAGCTTAGAGCCACCTTCCAGGGGCCTCTCCAGCATTCTACCTGTGGTCCCTGAATAGGGTGGCGGAGGATGCTGTGGGCCACCTGTGGACGTTCAACATTGTGGTCCAGCAGGAGGCAGGACCTGAACTGGGTGGGTTTGGGGCATGTGAACACTCAAGGCTGACAGTCACCCTCTCAGAGCCTCGGTTTTATAAAAAAAATATTAATAATAATAATAATAAAAGCAGATAGTGATAGTTCTCCTAGCTAGTGAGGGTTAGAGAAGCTGGTGCTTGTAGCTCAGCATAGCAGGTAAGTAACTGTTCAATAAATGTGAGCACTTCTTATCTTAAACGAGGGATCAGCCACTGGGTGATACATTTTACCTGCAGTGGATTTCATTTAAATTATGATCAAAAGGAGTAAATAAAAAGTGAAAAGTTTACAGACAGAAAGAAAACGAAGCAATATAGAGGAGGCCAAAAAAATTACACAGAAATTTTGTTCCTGAATATCATGGTTTCAATTTTATTCCAACATACCAGACTTACAACAGGCTATAAAAGTCAGATTTTCAATAGAAAAAGTTTCTGTCCCCTGCTATTAAAACTTAAAATTTTCTTCCATTTTAAAAGTGTTTCAACAAGAATCAAAGCTGCATAAAATAAAAACGATGACTTTGCAGGCCAAAATTATATGGAAGGTTTGTGTTATGATTTCAAACCGAAAGGAAAAATATGATTTGAGTCCAAATAATTCTTTATTTCTAACGGTATTAAAATTTGAATCTGGTATAATTAATTGCCTAAATTTCTCTGGGATGTACTACGGGCAGATTATAAACTGGATCAAAACATGAGAAGTAGAATAAGAATTCTTTATCTGCAACAGGATTCCCTATGACGTTCTTCCATAATGTATAGTCTGTAACAGATACTCAACCAGAGAGCTTGTTCAACACAGGCATGTCATTTAACATACTCACCACATGTCACTTTCACAATCTTGTCAAACATACTTGGAAATTTACTAAGTCTGACAGATACATATCCAGTCCTCTTTTAAGATGTCATAGCAAACATTTGGCACAATTAGGTGTTATTGGACATGTTATCACCTTGTCACCTGCTCAAGGATAACCAGACTGACAGCAGCCTAAGCCTTTTGGTATCCTCTGAAATTCAGATTTAAGGTTAAACTCTGCACTTTGCTATTCACATATAGTAATTACTGAAGTCCTCACAAGTTACAGACATGCCTGGTTACAAGGACATATGCTTAATTTAGGAAGACTAGATACTTTTTTAAAAAAAGCTTTCTATCAGCGTTCTGAAGGGTTTGTGGCTTTAAAACAGGAATTAAGATTCCAAACAAAACAAACCAAACAAAAGAGTGCAGGGCTAAGGTAGTCAGATACAATTATCCTGACCATCCTTGCCTCACATAAAGAAGCCTGCCATATTATCAGGAAGTTTTAAAAACTTAGTCTTATGTATCAATCAGTTTTCAAATAACCATTTGTCTTAGATTATTACACTGTGCACAGTGATTCTTGCCTTACCAATTACTGTGCAAAATTCCTGGTCCGCAGGGAATCCTGGCCTGTGCACCTGCCTCACAAGCCCCCAGAGTTTCAACTTAAAAAGCAACTTCATTAAGTCGTGTTCAGTACAATCCGAAAGGGTTATTGATGCAAAGACGAGTTTATTCCTGGAGGAGCGATCCTCCTAAAAGGTCAACAACTAAGTAGCTATAGCAATAATGATGACCTTTCAGGGCAGGGCTTTTGAACCACAGGTAACCGGAGGCAGTTAAGGGGTTAAGTTTGAAATCTTTAGCAAACATGCAAATAGGTGAATAGGTGAATTTTGATGGGAAAAAAACGTTCAGAATATTTCATCACCCGTTCAAAGCAACCTGAGACATTTCCCTCGCAGAATCGTACAACCATTATTTCCCAGTAGAACTAAATGACACCCGAGTTCTGAAGTCAGTTTGGGGAATTCTGCTGCACGATGCCTTCTTTAAACGAGTAACGTCCCGGGTCCCCCACCCGCCAGGCTCCAATCCGAAGAACATGAGGGCATCACTCACTCTGTAAATGAAGTAGCCTCTTTAAACGCCTGTTTGTGGAGGCGGGGGTGGAGGGGTGTTGCTGGGTACATCCCAAAGTAGAAGCAAAATCATTCTTTAAAGGGAAGGAACTCCCACCGTGTCTAGAGAAAGCCGCGGCAGCGCACTGGTCAGTGAAATCAGCTCTGCATTTGATTTGACAAACCCGCAGAGCGTGGCACTGCGTTCCAAGAGCGGTTCTCTGCGCTTTAGAAAAGTTAACTTGTTTCATTCTAAAAAGAACCCCAAAAAGAGCAGAAAAGGAGCAAAATTGCAGAAAGACGAGGACTTCCTACCCACACCAGCCGCCTAACGGGGAAATAAATAACCCTCCTTCTGGTCCCCCTGATCACCGGCACCGGGAAGTTATACCCCGCGTGGGGCCGGTTAAGCACTAAGAGGCCGGGGCGCCTGCGAGTCGTTACCGTCCAGCGGGCGCTCGCGGTCTGGGTGGCAGCTCATCTCTGCTCCGGCTCCGGGCGGCCCGGGCGCGGCTCCCGCAGTTCAGGCGGCGGCTGCAGTTGCCGAGGCAGCGCCCGCCGTTGGGGACCCGCAGGTGCGCGCGGCAGCCGCTGGGCGCTCGCCACCGCGTGGGGACGGATAGGGACGCGCTCGCGTTGCCTGCGCTCCGCAGCCCGAGGCCCCGGCGCCAGCCTCCTGCGGCCCGCGCCTCTCTATTAATACTTGGCGAGCTGCTGGCGGCCTGCCGCCCGCTTGACCAGGGGCCAGGATCCCTCTGCCAGAGCTGCGAAGGGCTGGGACACGGTGTGTGGGGGCGCGGGGCATTTGCCCAGGTGGGAACGGGCAGGGCGCACCCCCAGCAGCCCTTCAGGGTAGAGACTGGACACGAGGTTGGGTGAGTGAGCCTTGGCCTGTGACCTTCCCAGCGTCCAGTTTTGTGTAGTCACCACCTCGCTGGGTCTGATCTGGCCAGAGAAGCCCTAAGCTAAATCTGATGCCCGCTCCAGGCCACCAGCGCAGGGAACCTATTTTAGGGCAGCCGCGGTGAATAGGATCCGCTACCCATTCATTCAGGCCTGCCTTGACATTTAAGAGTTCCACAAGCGAATGCCTTGCCCCAGATCCCATTTCACCCTTTTGCCTCTGCAACACTACAAGTTTGGAGAAGGGAAGGCAGTCGGCACCTTGTTGTCCCGTGGTAAAGAGCAAAAAGAGGCGGTGAATTCGAAAGGGCCTCTATCTGTTTGGTCTTTAGACTCAAATGTTCACAACACTGTAATTGCTCCAGCAAGCCCCTGCAAGTTGGGCTTCAGCCATGTTCCTATTATAAATTTAAATTTAGTCAGCGAGGGCTGCTTTTTTGTCATCCCTCCAACAAGTTTTATGTTTAAATTCCCTACGAGCTTTTAACTGAGGCTGTTGAGATGATAGGAGCAATCGGTTAATACCATTTCAAAGCACACTGATGACAACTACCTTATAGAACTGCATTTGTAATCCACATTCTTCAAGGGGCTAAAAAAAAAAAATCCTCGTTTACTTTCTTAGCAGGTGAACTATTTCCTCTGGCTGCATAATTAAAGTCCATATCAGTGAAGACAGTGCAGCTCTTTTTTCTCAAATAAGAATTGATTATTCCTAATACACATAAGACTAGAGTTATTAAAAATATTAAAGTTAAGACCCTGCAGACAAATTTTATGAAGTTTCTGAGACCACCCTCCCTCCATCTACTCTTTTGTAGGCAGTTTCACCAGATAAAGGACTGAGATCTAGTGATGGAAGCATAAATAAGAACTTCAGGAGTTAACCTTTGGTGACTCTAGTAAAAAAAATTTAAAGGAGTATACACTCTGGCAAGTTTTTCATTTAATTTTTTTAGCTTTGTAGTAAGTGGACCCTCTCTACCCCAGCTCAGAACAGTGACCAGTGTCAGCCTCTGCTAAATTAAATACCTCTCTGTGTGAGGCAAACCAGGACCAACTGGGCCACAGTGGACTCTAGAAATGTCAATTTACAGACCTGTTCCCTCTCCCCTCCTGTGCCAACCAGGGAATATGCCATTTAAAATTTCTTAGATTGAAAGCCAGAAACTGCTCTAAAAGCTCACCTCTTAGTGGCTTAGCTCAGCTCTCGTATTTACTCTTATGACAAAGGCATTGTGTTACATTCCTTCTTGCTTTCATTCTTCAATTACTTGGCACTTCCTCTGTGCCAGTTACTAGGGATTTCAAGAAAAATCCTGCCCTCAGAATGCTGTAGTGTAGTTGAGAGAGAAAGGCTTAGAACCAGCTACTTTTTCATCATCTGTTTCATGGTCTATGAAAGATATGGGGCACTGAGGAGCCACAGCTGAGGGGATGGCTAATTCTACTTGAAGGATTAAGAAATGTTTCTAACCAGTACTGACCATTTTCACTAATGATAGTAGCTATTATTTTTAAACATGTACTGTGAGCTAGGCACTCTGCTAAATGCTTTTCATACATTCCCTTCTATAATCCTTATATGAATGGGAATTATTATTACCCCCTTTTTACAGATGGAAACAGAGGCTCAGCTTTAGTAATTTTCCCAGAAACACAGAGGGGAAGCATTTCAGAACCATGATTAGAAGGCAGCTTTCTGTAATTACAAAGCCTGTGCCCAGTGTCTACACTGGGTTGCACTGATTAGCAAAGATACTTTCCACAGTCTACGATAAGAGCTTTTCACCAAAACCTTTCAGGAAAATGGGCCCTTGGAAGGTACACAGACAGGCCGGCTGTTGTTGCAGGAAACTGGACTGCGCCCTGGCAGTCTTGGCTCCCGCACAGAGTAGCATCCACATTTCATAACAGGGTGGGACCCAAAAATTGGTCTTAAGAAAGAACTTGGGAATTGTTGTCCCAGGCAGGACTGCTGTGAGAACACCATTCATTCATTCATAAATCCATTCAACATTTGTTGAGCACTTACTCTATTACACACACTTTGCTGGAAGCTGATTTCATCTCAACAATAGATCCCCCTAGGAATGCTCCAAGGAATTAGGAATTTACATTGCGAGAAAGGAAAAAAAAAGTATCTTTAGACTCAGAGTTGGTTGGCCATTGGGCCAATTTACTGGAGGTTGAAAAGCATCCCTTTTGCTGGACAGGAAGTGAGAGAGAAGAAAGAAGATCCTGAGCATCTATTCCAATGAGAAAACTTCCAACTTAGTCACACCTGCTCAAGGAGGCCCACAAGTTGTATTGGTCTAAAATTCTGGAGGCATGTTCAGCTCAGGGGCAGTAAAATGTAATGATTAGGAATCCAGCCTTTGTGTCAGACAAACACTACATTCAGATGCTGACCTGTCAGATCCTGGGTCAATGATGATCCAATATGGTCAATCTAATACTGTCCAGTGAATGAGTAGTAACTTGGGCAAGTTTTACAACTAGCCTAAGGCTCCATTTTGTAAAATGGGATTAATAGTATAAACCCTATAGGATTTTTGCATGATAATCTTTGTATTGGTAAAGATGTATTTTCAGCTGCTAGTAGTAGAGACCCAAATTAGCAGTGATTTAAATAAATTAGATTATTTTTCTCCCTTAACATGAAGGTAGTAGAGTTAGATGGTCTATACTTGGTACTGAAGCTCCATGCCTTCATCAAGGACCTAGAAGCATTGTCATTTTCTGCTCCAGCATCCTTAATACAAGCTTCAGCCTCAGGACTTCCTCATGGTCACAAAATGGCTGCCAGAACTCCAGACTGACTCATGTCCAAACAAGGAGAAAGAAGGGGGAAAGGGCAAAAATAACACCTGACAGCTGAGTCGGGTCCCTTAAAATAACTTTCTTGGAAGCCTTATCCAACAACTTCTATGTAAAATTCAATATATATTTCCTCTGCAAGAGAAGCTCGGAAGTGTGTGTGTGTGTGTGTGTGTGTGTGTGTGTGTGTGTGTGTGTGTGTTAACCTGGGCATTTTACAGATTCTGTTATCCAGAGAAAGGCAGCCAGCAATCTGTGCCATAGTTGGAAAACCATTTGACACAGTGCCTGGCACAAAATAAGTTTAAAGAGAGATAGACAGAGGCAGAAAGAGACAAAGAGAGACAGTAGCTGTGTTAGGGAATCAAGAAGTTCCCCAAACAAACAGATGATAACAGGACTGGTCTGAATGTGTGTGCATGTTGGGCAGGGTAGCAGGGAGTTTGGGTCAGGTGGGTATTTTTCATGAAAGAACATTCATTCATTTTATCAGCTTCAAGCAGAGTTCAAAACTGCCAGGAAACATCATTTAGATTATAATCAGCACACTCTGGTGCTAAAAACCTAAGGAACACAACCTAGAGAAATCAAAGAACTCAGGACAAGAGGAAGAAAGACTACAGCAAATTCATAGAAACAAAAGTGGAGAGAAAAAATGAGAAAGTTATCTACCGTTTACTGTTTTGAAACAACCTAAGTGACATCTGGCTACCTTAAGAAATTTTTTTTAACAAGCACTTTATTAGGAGGATATCAAGGGCATCAGACTTGACTGATGGTTAGAAAATCAGACTTAGAAGTCAAGCAAGAACCAAGCTAGGTCTGAAAGTTCAGTAAGGAGGCGGCACAGCAGGCATCTTTTTGCAGGGACAGGTCTAGCCAAGGATGTCCCCCAACCCTGAAAGCCCCATTGCCGCCCTCAGACCCTACCTCAAGTACCCAGAAAGAATGCAACTCCTTATCTTGGGATCACTTGATCAAATCAATCAGATGAGTGCACCGGATTGGCCAGCCTGGATCCAATGGTGGATACAGGATGGATCTCTCCCCTTTGGATCTCTTCCCCAGGTGCTGAAGTGCCCCCACTATTACCATACTCAAATAGAGGACCCACACACACATAGGAAGGAAGGATAGATGCAGCACAGCCAAAAAAGACAAATGTCACTGCAATATCCCAGTGAGCCAAGCTGCGTTGTGAGCACTTGGCATGTGATCTTCACGAGAATCCTGAGAAGCAATTGTAGGGGTTCAGAGCGAGCCTTCCCCAAATGTGCCACTTTTGCAAGGGGATTGTTTTGAGCTAAAGGCAATCAAGAGTCTGTGGGTTCAAGAGAAATTACTGCCTCTCCCTTGACTACTTAGGAGAACTTAAAGTGGGACTTTTTCCCAGAAAAGAGTTACTACTGAAGATAAACGTTATCTAAGTGGCCCCATCTATATGCCAGGACAAACATCTAATTACCAAATATCTGTTCTTCTTCTGATCATCCTGTGAATTGCCCTCCTGTCCTTGGAAGCCCCAGGCCCCTATTCTACTCCTTAGATCAGAATGGCATATATACCTCATTTTACCTTTCTGTCTCTGAAATTCTCATGTATGTAGGGTTCCTGTACCTTTGAAATTAAAACTGACATTCTTCTGTTCATGTGTCTCATGTCAATTTAATTCTTAGAACAGCTAGAAGAACCTACAAGGGTAAAGTTTTCTTCCTCCTCAACATAATTATTATGACTTCCATTTTATAAATTTTATTAGGCCTTTGTCTAAGGCTACATACTTAGTAAGCAATAGAGCTGGGATTCAAACTCATGGATTTTAAGAGTTCTTCCTTTTTCTAATCTGTGACATACTTCCATCCTTTGTTTTATCTGGATTTGGCATCATAAGACAACATCTGCCTCACTGGGGCTAGGGTCAAGGGATTTGGAAGCTGACATTGGGATATTAAAAGTCACTTGACATTGAACACAATTCTTGCAGCTAACAGACGACAAAGACACAACAGTTATTTGTCCACTGATCAGTAAATAACTCTTTTTCAGCTTTGATGATGTGACAGGCACTGAGTTAAATGTGGTACACAAGTAAGACATGGTCCCTCAGAGAACACTGTCTGGTAGGGGAAACAGATGTGTGAACAGTTAAATCAAAATGTGTTGTGTTAGATGTAACAATAAAAGTAGGTACAAAAGTATGTACAAAAGTAGTGGTGAGCAGGCAGCAACTAACTCTGTCAGAATGACCTGGTTTCGCTTGGTAACAAATAAGCCCTCAAATCCCTGTGGTTGATGACAACTAAGATTTATTTCTCATTCTTGCTAAATGTCCATCATGCATCTGGTGCAGCTTCCTTCATCACCCAGCCAGGACCCAGGATGCTGGACCATTGCTTCCTCTGGACCATTAACAGGCAAATCATGCTCTGTCTCTGTTACAGGAACAACAGCCATTATTTCTGGTGACGGTTAATTAGGCAAAGAAAGTCACATCCAAGCCTGACATCAATAGTACAGGAAAATAACAGTCTTCCCTCCGAGAGGGACAGTAAATGTTTGTAAACAAGGATATAGCCACCTGGGAGAGGGTAGCAATGGGAAAAGCTTCCCCAGAGAGGAGAAATAAGAAGTGACTGGGAGCAAGATAGACTCCGGAATCAGCCTGGTTTGAATTTCACATCTACCACTTGCTTCATAACCATTGGAAAGTCACAAAAATTAGCTAAGCCTCCTTTCCCTCAACAGTTACTATAAAGAGTAAATAAAACAAACATTTAGCACAGTGCCTATAATACTTGGATATTATAGTACATAGTAAGTACTTCATAAATGTTAGCAATTGTTGGTGTAAAGAGCTGGCTTTTGAGAAATGAACACAAGTGTATCATATTAGGAAATGAGGTGGAATGCCAGTTTTCCAGGCAGAGGGACCAACATAGGCAAAGTGTTGGCATCAATGATTGGGTTGGTGTTTCTCAGAAAGGCTAAAGTGGGGAAATGGGGGTGCCCGGAGATAAGGTCCTAAAGAACCTGTAGTCCATGTTTAGAAGCTTAGACTTTCTCCTGGAGGCAACGGAGACCCAGTGAAGAGTTTTAATCTGGGGCAGATGGAGAGAGGCAGTGGCATTATGGAAGATGGATGGAGGGTGAAACCAGAGGTGAGGAGACCAGTCATTCTAATAATCCGGGTGAGAGAAGGCAAAGTGCTGCCACCAGGGAGGGACAGTAAGAATGGGGAGGAGAGACAGGAAGGAAAGAGTAAGAAATGTGTACAAGCTGTATGTGGTGGGGGCCTCTGTCTGCCTTCTCCACTACTGAAGCCCCAAACCCAGCACATCATCAGGCATGAACCAGGCCCTGAGTAAGGAGCTATTAAGTGAACACATCGGCAGGACTTGTGCTGTGACTAGATTCTGGTCTCCCTTCTCTCAGTGTTTTCCAGATTCCAGAGCTTTCCAATTAGACTCACCTCCGCTCCCATTCCTATGTCTTGGATGGGAACCTGAAATGTATATTTTTAACAAGCACTATTGATTAGAGGTGAGAAACTAATGATCAACATGAGAAACCCTGCTAAACTGATTAAAATATTATTAGCCGAGAAGAACAAGGGAGCTGTGTATGTCACTGAGGTACCATTAGGTGATGTAGGACTTTGCATTCCTTCTTCTGTCCTGGGAACTCATGTTTGTATTCTAGAGGAGTTACATTATGGCTAGTTATGTCATTTAAAAAATAAATGTCTTTGTTGTAAGCAGTATGGCTTCCACCCACTATTAGGACCCCTGGCTCATATACTAAGTTTTCTAGAAATTCTGCCACCCCATTGGCTCATGCTTTGGGTTTGATCAGAAAGGCCATGGCAATACCTCTAGAATGTTCCTTCTTGGAGTGTGATCTGCAAAACAGTGCCAGTCTGGGAAGTGCTCATAACTGGCCCATGAATAAGTTCAGACAGAAAATGAGGGAGTCATTTAGAAACTGTAATAGAAACAACCTCAGCACCATTGACATCTTGGACCTGGAGGTGGTTGTGGGGCTGCTCTGTGCATTCTAGGCTGTGTGGCAGCATCTCTGGCATCTACTCACTAGATGCCAGTAGCACCTTCCTCTCAATGAGGACAACCAACAACGTCTCTAGACATTGACAAATGTCCCCATGGAACAAAATGTTCCTGGTTGAGAGCCACTGCTTTATAACAATTTGACAGACTAATTTTATGTCTGATGTATCAAATAATAGAAAAATCAAATCGGGACTTGCATTATGTATATCTTTTTATTTCATTTTCTAGTAATTTGTTATTATCATATTTTACTATTAATTTAAGGCAGATTAAAAACATGGTCCTTCCCACAGATAGTTTAGAACACACTGATACAAAAGGTAACTGTTAAAATACAGAAGTGGTCCTTAGAGGAAAGGGTACACCTGGATTATCCTTCATCTCTCTGCCGTAATAACCAAATGTTACAAGGTGACTTATGAAGAAATTAACTAGCCTTTATGTTTTATGGTTTTGCTCCTGTAGCCACCATGGAAAGTCTCCAGCACTCCATTGCTACAGAAAAAGAAGCATCTTCTGGTGAGAGTAAGCAGTTCTCTTGTCTTTCCCAGGACAGACGAAAATTTGCTGGAGAGGGTACAGGCCAAGACAGAGACAGACCCTAAAATTCTTATGACAGAAAGGCCTAAGTCAGAGATCACAAACTACCCAGCCACCAGCTGAATTTGGCCTACAAACAGGTTGTTTTGGGCTTCTACCTTGAGTTACTAAAAAAATCAATTGCCAAACTATTTCTCATGAAAATCTCATTCTCAGCATCTCTTGAAAAATCAGAACCTTTTGGCCACAGTGGGCTTGGCTTCCCTCATGGTGTCAGTCAGCAGAAACTGAAAAGCAGCCACTGTCCTTAGTGCTCTTCTGCTGTCCCCTGACAAGCCCACCTCCTGGTAGGCATGTAGGCATGTGAGTTGGCAGAGCCTGGGATAGGCCGCCAGAACTAACTGGAAATTTGGAGAAACCAAGATGGCAGAGAATTTGACCTTTGGTGTGGAAGGAAATGGGGCTAGCAACTCCCCAAGCCTGGGGGAGGCAGGTCAGAGGTTCAAACAATTGCAGTAAGTTACCCAGGTCTTGGCCTGGACCCTGGGGGCTGGAGGTAGGCAGGCTTCATTCAGAAGGGGCTGGTGATACAGGCACCTCTGGAGGGGGAGGCAGATGGTGTCAGCCTGATCTTCCCAACTGTTCCTTTGGAATTTGAGCCACGATTCTGGTCCGCCTGGTAGGTGATGAACCCCACCAGCTGGTGTGCAGGCCCCTCTCCCATCACCAACTACTTGGTATTGTAAGACTCAAGATTCCCTTGCTACAGAATGCCTAACCAACCCAGCAAGTGAGTGCTTGAGCCAAACTTAATGGACCTTAGGAAAATAAGTAACTGTGACATTGATTGCACTCTGGGTGCCAGAGAGCAATTGCCATCTGTTAGAGAAATACTTCATGAGTATCTACCATGTACGGGCTCTGAGGCTACAAAGACAGGTCAGACCAACAGTAGTATTTGCCCTGTGATGCTCTCAGCTGAGGAGTGGAGGCAGATGTGTAGAAAGATAATTAGGACACATTGGGTGAATCAAATCCTGCAGCAGCCAGAGCATAAGTAACAGGTCTCTGCTTGGAGAAACACAGGCTTCCCAGAGGAGATGGCATTCAGCTGGGCTTAGAAAATGAGGGAGTGTTTGTTTACCAAATGAAGAAAAGAAAAGAAGCCATTAGCCACAGGAATCAGCTTGTGCAAAGCCAGAGGTTTGCAGGTTTGCTGAAATGAGCAGCAGTTCAGGGTGGCAAGCACAGGGGGTGGGGTGGGGGGGAGTAAACAAAGTGGTGGGGATCTGAGAAGGGGGTTGGGGTAAAGTAGTGTCTTCAAGTCAAGGTGTTCAGACCTGAGCTTGTACATTGAATGTCAACTCAACAGGGTATATTATCAACTTTGTTTCTTTGAAGGTCAAATCTGGTGACACATTAAAGATAGACTAGACAAGAAGAGCTGGAGATGGACAGAGCAATTCTGAGGCCATTTGTAAACCTAAACTAAGGAATAAGGAGGTAAGGAGGAATTTTCTAGAAAGCTCAACACTTGCATTAAAAGGGGAGGTGAGGAGACCTTCAAGATGGTGGAGGAGGGAGACATGGAGATCACCTTCCTCCACACAAATACATCAGAAACACATCCACATGTGGAACAACTCCTACAGAACACCTAGTGAACGCTGGCAGAAGACCTCAGACCTCCCAAAAGGCAAGAAACTCCCCATGTACCTGGGTAGGGCAAAAGGAAAAAGAAAAAACAGAGAAAAAAGAATAGGGACGGGACCTGCACCAGTGGGAGGGAGCTGTGAAGGAGGAAACGCTTCCACACACTAGGAAGCCCCTTCGCGGGTGGAGACAGGGGTAGCGGGGGGGAAGCTTCAGAGCCACGGAGGAGAGTGCAGCAACGGGGGTGCGGAGGGCAAAGCAGAGAGATTCCCGCACTGAGGAGCAGTGCCGACCAGCACTCACCAGCCTGAGAAACTTGTCTGCTCACCCGCCAGGACGGGCGGGGACTGGGAGCTGAGGCTCAGGCCTTGGAGATCAAATCCCAGGGAGAGGACTGGGGTTGGCTGCGTGAACACAGCCTGAAGGGGGTTAGTGCGCCACAGCTAGACGGGAGGGACTCTGGGGGAAAGCCTGGACCTGCCTAAGAGTCAAGAGACCAATGTTTCGGGGTGCGCGAGGAGAGGGGATTCAGAGCACCGCCTAAACGAGCTCCAGAGATGGGCACGAGCCACGGTTACCATCACGGACACCAGAGACAGGCATGAGACACTAAGGCTGCTGCTGCAGCCATCAAGAAGCCTGTGTGGAAGCATAGGTCACTATCCACACCGCCCCTCCTGGGAGAGTGTGCTGTCCGCCACTGCCAGGGTCCCACGATCCAGGGACAACTTCCCCGGGAGAACACACGGTGCGCCTCAGGCTGTTGAAACGTCATGCCGCCCTCTGCCACCATAGGCTCACCACACATTCCGTACCCCTCCCTCCCCCCGAACTGAGTGAGCCAGAGCCCCCAATCAGCTGCTACTTTAACTCCATCCTGTCTGAGCGAAGAACAGCCGCCCTCAGGTGACCTACACACAGAGGCAGGGCCAAATCCAAAGTTGAACCCCAGGAGCTGTGCGAACAAAGAAGAGAAAGGGAAATTTCTCCCAGCAGCCTCAAGAGCAGCGGATTAAATCTCCACAATCAACTTGATGTACCCTGCATCTGTGGAATACCTGAGTAGACAACGAGTCATCCCAAGATTGAGGTGGTGGACTTTGGGGGCAACAATATATATATTTTTCCTTTTTCTCTTTCTGTGAGTGTGTATGTGTATGCTTCTTTGGGTAATTTTGCCTGTATAGCTTTGCTTTTACCGTTTGTCATTCGTGCTAGGGTTCTCTCTGTCCATTTGTTTTTTTTTTAGTATAGTTTTTAGCACTTGCTATCATTGGTGGATTTGTTTTTCAGTTTCGCTGCTCTGTTCTTTTATTTCTTACTTTCAATTTTTTTTTATTTTTAAATATTATTTTTTATTTTAAGAACTTTATTTTACTTTTTTCTTTCTTTGTTTTTTTCACCCTTTTCTTCTGAGCCGTGTGGCTGACAGGGTCTTGGTGCTCTGGGCGGGTGTCAGGCCTGTGCCTCCGAGGTGGGAGAGCCGAGTTCAGGACATTGGTCCACCAGAGACCTCCGGGCTCCACGTAATATCAAATGGCAAGAGCTCTCCCAGAGATCTCCATCCCAACACTAAGACCCAGCTCCACTGAACAACCAGCAAGCTACACTGCAGGACACCCTATGCAAAACAACTAGCAAGACGGGAACACAGTCCCTCCCATTAGCACAGAGGCTGCCTAAAATCTTAATAAGGTCACAGACAGCCCAACCACACCACCGGAGGTGGTCCTGCCCACCAGAAAGACAAGATCCAGCCTCATCCACCAGAACACAGGCACCAGTCCCCTCCACCAGGAAGCCTACACAACCCACTGAACCAACCTTAGCCACTGGGGGCAGACACCAAAAACAACGGGAACTAGGAACCTGCAGCCTGCAAAATGGAGACCTCAAACACAGTAAGTTAAGCAAAATGAGAAGACAGAGAAACACATAGCAGATGAAGGAGCAAGGTAAAAACGCACCAGACCAAACAAATGAAGAGGAAACAGGCAGTCCACCTGAAAAAGAATTCAGAATAATGATAGTAAGGATGATCCAACACCTTGGAAAAAGAATGGACAAAATACAAGAAATGTTTAACAAGGACCTAGAAGAACTAAAGAGCAAGCAAACAATGGTGAACAACACAATAAATGAAATTAAAAATTCTCTAGAAGGAATCAATAGCAGAATAACTGAGGCAGAAGAACAGATAAGTGACCTGGAAGATAAAATAGTGGAAATAACTATCGCAGCGCAGAATGAAGAAAAAAGAATGAAAAGAATTGAGGACAGTCTCAGAGACTTCTGGGACAACATTAAACGCACCAACATTCGAACTATAGGGGTCCCAGAAGAAGAAGAGAAAAAGAAAGGGAGGGCTTCCCTGGTGGCGCAGTGGTTGAGAATCTGACTGCCAATGCAGGGGACATGGGTTCGAGCCCTGGTCTGGGAAGATCCCACATGCCGCGGAGCAACTAGGCCCGTGAGCCACAACTACTGAGCCTGCACGTCTGGAGCCTGTGCTCCACAACAAGAGAGGCCGCAATAGTGACAGGCCCGCGCACCGTGATGAAGAGTGGCCCCCGCCTGCCGCAACTAGAGAAAGCCCTCGCACAGAAACGAAGACCCAACACAGCCAAAAATACATCAATAAATAAATAAACTCCAATCCCTTTTTAAAAAAATAAATAAATAAAAGAAAGGGAATGAGAAAATATTTAAAGAGATTATAGTTGAAAACTTCCCTAATAGGGGAAAGGACATAGTCAATCAAGTCCAGGAACCACAGAGAGGCCCATACATGATAAATCCAAGGAGAAACACACCAAGACACATATTACTCAAACTATCAAAAATTAAATACAGAGAAAAAATATTAAAAGCAACAGGGAAAAAACAACAAATAACATATAACGGAATCCCCATAAGGTTAGCAGCTGATCTTTCAGCAGAAACTCTGCAAGCCAGAAGGGAGGGGCAGGACATATTTAAAGTGATGAAAGGGAAGAACCTACGACCAAGATTACTCTACCCAGCAAGAATCTCATTCAGATTCGGTGGAGAAATTAAAACCTTTACAGACAAGCAAAAGCTAAGAGAATTCAGCACCAGCAAACCAGCTTTACAACAAATGCTAAAGGAACTTCTCTAAGTGGGAAACACAAGAGAAGAAAAGGATGTACAATAACAAACCCAAAACAATTAAGAAAATGGTAATAGGAACATACATATCAATAATTACCTTAAATGTAAATAGATTAAATGCTCCAACCAAAAGACACAGACTAGATGAATGGATACAAAAACAAGACCGGTATATATGCGGTCTACAAGAGACCCACTTCAGACCTAGGGACACATACAGACTGAAAGTGAGGGGATGGAAAATGATATTCCATGCAAATGGAAATCAAAAGAAAGCTGGAGTAGCAATTCTCATATCAGACAAAATAGACTTTAAAATAAAGACTATTACAAGAGACAAAGAAGGACACTACATAATGATCAAGGGATCAATCCAAGAAGAAGATACAACAATTGTAAACATTTATGCACCCAACATAGGAGCACCTCAATACATAAGGCAAATGCTAACAGCCATAGAAGGGGAAATCAGCTGTAACACAACCATAGTAGGGGACATTAACACCCCACTTTCACCAATGGACAGATCATCCAAAATGAAAATAAATAAGGAAAAAGAAGCTTTAAATGACACATTAAACAAGATAGACTTAATTGGTATTTATAGGACACTCCATCCAAAACCAACAGAATACACGTTCTTCTCAAGTGCTCATGGAACATTCTCCACGATAGATCATATCTTGGGTCACAAATCAAGCCTTGGTAAATGTAAGAAAACTGAAATAGTATCAAGCATCTTTTCTGATCACAACACTATGAGACTAGATATCAATTGCAGGGAAAATATGTAAAAAATACAAATACATGGAGGCTAAACAATACACTACTTAATAACCAAGAAATCACTGAAGAACTCAAAGACGAAATCAAAAAATACCTAGAACAAATGACAATGAAAACACGACGACCCAAAACCTATGGGATGCAGCAAAAGCAGTTCTAAGAGGGAAGTTTATAGCAATACAATCCTACCTCGAGAAAAAAGAAACACCTCAACTAAACAACCTAACCTTATACCTAAAGCAATTAGAGAAAGAAGAACAAAAAAAAACCAAAGTTAGCAGAAGGAAAGAAATCATAAAGATCAGATCAGAAATAAATGAAAAAGAAATGAAGGAAACAATAGCAAAGATCAATAAAACTAAAAGCTGGTGCTTTGAGAAGATGAACAAAATTGATACACCATTAGCCAGACTCATCAAGAAAAAAAGGGAGAAGACTCAATTCAATAGAATTAGAAATGAAAAAGGAGAAGTAACAACTGACACTGCAGAAATACAGAGGATCATGAGAGGTTACTACAAGCAACTATATGCCAATAAATTGGACAACCTGGAAGAAACAGACACATTCTTAAAAAAGCACAGCCTTCCGAGACTGAACCAGGAAGAAACAGAAAATATAATCAGACCAGTCACAAGCACTGAAATTGAAACTGTGATTAAAAATCTTCTAACAAAAAAAAGCCCAGGACCAGATGGCTTCACAGGCGAATTCTATCAAACATTTAGAGACGAGCTAACACCTATCCTTCTCAAACTCTTCCAAAATATAGCAGAGGGCGGAACACTCCCAATCACATTCTACAAGACCACCATCACCCTGATACCAAAACCAGACAAAGATGTCACAAAGAAGAAAACTACAGGCCAATATCACTGATGAACACAGAAGCAAAAATCCTCAACAAAATACTAGCAAACAGAATCCAACAGCACATTAAAAGGATCATACACCATGATCAAGGGGGGTTTATCCCAGGAATGCAAGGATTCTTCAATATACACAAATCAATCAATGTGATACACCATATTAACAAACTGAAGGAGAAAAACCATATGATCATCTCCATAGATGCAGAAAAAGCGTTAGACAAAATTCAACACCCATTTATGATAAAAACCCTCCAGAAAGTAGGCACAGAGGGAACTTACCTCAACATAATAAAGGACATATATGACAAACCCACAGCCAACATCGTTCTCAATGGTGAAAAACTGAAACCATTTCCACTAAGATCAGGAACAAGACAAGATTGCCCACTCTCACCACTATTATTCAACATAGTTTTGGAAGTTTTAGCCACAGCAATCAGAGAAGAAAAAGAAATAAAAGGAATCCAAATCGGAAAAGAAGAAGTAAAACTGTCACTGTTTGCAGATGACATGATACTATACATAGTGAATACTAAAGATGTTACCAGAAAACTATTAGAGCTAATCAATGAATTTGGTAAAGTAGCAGGATACAAAGTTAATGCACAGAAATCTCTTTCATTCCTATACACCAATGATGAAAAAACTGAAAGAGAAATTAAGGAAACACTCCCATTTACCACTGCAACAAAAAGAATAAAATATCTAGGAATAAACTTACCTAAGGAGACAAAAGACCTGTATGCAGAAAACTATAAGACACTGAGGGAAGAAATTAAATATGATACAAACAGATGGGGAGATATACCATGTTCTTGGATTGGAAGAATCAACATTGTGAAAATGACTATACTCCCCAAAGCAAACTACAGATTCAATGCAATCCCTATCAAACTACCAATGGCATTTTTCACAGAACTAGAACAAAAAATTTCACAATTTGTATGGAAACACAATAGACCCCGAATAGCCAAAGCAATCTTGAGAAAGAAAAATGGAGCTGGACGAATCAGGCTCGTGGACTTCAGACTATACTACAAAGCTATAGTAATCAAGACAGTATGGTACTGGCACAAAAACAGAAATATAGATCAATGGAACAGGATAGAAAACCGAGAGATAAACCCACACACATATGGTCACCTTATTTTTGACAAAGGAGGCAAGAATATACAATGGAGAAAAGACAACCTCTTCAATAACTGGTGCTGGGAAAACTGGACCGCTACATGTAAAAGTATGAAATTAGAACACTTCCTAACACCATACACAAAAATAAACTCAAAATGGATTAAAGACCTAAATGTAATGCCAGACACTATAAAACTCTTAGAGGAAAACACAGGCAGAACACTCTATGACATAAATCACAGCAAGATCCTTTTTGACCCACCTCCTAGAAAAATGGAAGCAAAAACAAAAATAAACAAATGGGGCCTAATGAAACTTAAAAGCTTTTGCACACAAAGGAAACCATAAACAAGATGAAAAAACAACCCTCAGAATGGGAGAAAATATTTGCAAATGAAGCAACTGACAAAGGATTAATCTCCAAAATTTACAAGCAGCTCATGCAGCTCAATATCAAAAAACAAACAACCCAATCCAAAAATGGGCAGAAGAACTAGACATTTCTCCAAAGAAGATATACAGATTGCCAACAAACACATGAAAGAATGCTAAACACCATTAATCATTAGAGAAATGCAATTCAAAACTACAATGAGATATCATCTCACACCGGTCAGAATGGCCATCATCAAAAAATCTAGAAACAGTAAATGCTAGAGAGGGTGTGGAGAAAAGGGAACCCTCTTGCACTGTTGGTGGGAATGTAAATTGATACAGCCACTATGGAGAACAGTATGGAGGTTCCTTAAAAAACTAAAAATAGAACTACCATATCACCCAGCAATCCCACTACTGGGCATATACCCTGAGAAAACCATAATTCAAAAAGACTCATGTACCACAATGTTCATGGCAACTCTATTTACAGCAGCCATGACATGAAATCAACCTAAATGTCCATCGACAGCTGAATGGATAAAGAAGATGTGGCACATATATACAATGGAATATTACTCAGCCATGAAAAGAAACGAAATTGAGTTATTTGTAGTGAGGTGGATGGACCCAGAGTCTGCCATACAGAGCGACGTAAGTCAGAAAGAGAAAATCAAATACTGTATGCTAACACATATATATGGAATCTAAAAAAAAAAAAAGTGGTTATGAAGAACCTAGGGGCAGGACAGGAATAATGACGCGGATGTAGAGAATGGACTTGAGGACATGGGGAAGGGGAAGGGTAAGCTGGGGCAAAGTGAGAGAGTGGCATGGACATATATACACTACCAAATGTAAAATAGATAGCTAGTGGGAAGCAGCCGCACAGCACAGGGAGATCAGCTGGGTGCTTTGTGACCACCTAGAGGCGTAGGATAGGGAGGGTGGGAGGGAGACGCAAGAGAGATGAGATATGGGGATATATGTATATGTATAGCTGATTCACTTTGTTATAAAGCAGAAACTAACACACCATTGTAAAACAATTACACTCCAATAAAGATGTTTAAAAAAAAAAAAGTGGGGGTGGGAGAGAGAGAACTGCCTCAGCTTTCTGACTTGGGAGACTGGGTGGATGATGAACCTATCAACAGAAAGTAAAAAACTAATAAAGAACTAAAATCGTGTTTGGGGAAGATGCATCAATAATGAATTGTTTGGGATAAATTTGAAACAAATGTGGGGCCTCCAAATGATGCTTTAAAATAGGGCACTAGAGATTCCAAGTCCAAGAGAATGAGAAGGAGATACTAAGACAGAGAGTTCATGGATGGTGGATGAAGCCACGTGCAAGGCTGACATCACCAGAAAGAGGAGAATAGAAAGGCCAGGAAAGAAACTCAGGAAGCCCCAAAAGTAAGAAGCAAACAGAGGAGAGGATGCAGCAACAGGAGAGAGAAAAGACAGTCGGAGAAGCAGGAAAGTAAAGTCTAGACAACAGAAGCAAGATGAAAGGGGGTGTTGGGATGGTCACCCTGACGTGCTCGCAGAGGCCAGGCCAGAAGAGATGCACATGGGACAGAGTGATGCAGAGGCCACCACTCAGAGCCACTTCAAGGGGTGGTGGTGGCCAGAGTCAGAATGCAGTGGGCTGAGGCGCAACCCGAGGGTTTGTGGAAGTAGAGATGGCCAAGGTGAACTATTAATTCAAAACGCTTGATGTTAAAGATGAGGAGAGAGTCAGAGGCACGATGTGGCCTGTGGTGGTGGTGTTTCAGCTTTGTCTTGCTTTTCAGACTTCGGGGTGGGGGGTCAAGTCGGGGGACAGGACTTGAGCATATTTTCAGGGAGTGGGAAGGACCTGGTGAAAAGAGTCTCGCTGACAGTGCAGGGGAGGGGCCTCTGGATCGTGCTCCAGTGAAGCCACCATCTGGGACTGAGGGAGGAACCACAGGCCGTCTGGTTTCACAGGTGTCATGGGAGGGAAGGTGACTTGAGGGAATGTCTCTGGAAAACCTCACATCCCCCCGAGACTTGTTATGCCCCAGCAGGTGGGTGGCACTCCCACAGGACCCACCAAATCAGAATATCTGGGAGACAGGCCCATAACCTGCATTTAAAACCAGCACCCTGGGGCCACCGTGTGACAAAGGCCATGGAGTGACAGTGGAAAGAGTGGCCTCTGAACCAAAATGCCTGTATCCAGCTCTCATCTCTGCCTCTGACCAGCTGTGTGATCTTGGGAAACTTATGACGGGTCTCTGTGCCCCTTCTGGTTAGTGAGAATGATAGCACCTACTCCACAGAAGGACTGCTGGGGAGTAAATGAGTTGGCCTACGGAACACATTTACAGTCATGTCTAACATATAGGAAATGCATGGGGACTGAAAAAAAAGCACAACCTAAAGCTGAGACATATTTCATTTGGTGGACTTGCTGAAGACTTAATCCCGGGATGCAGCCTCTCAGAGAGCTCTGAGGGACAGCTCCAAAGAGGTAAGGGAGGAGCCAGGATATACAAGGGGTTTTGCAACAAAAACCAGGTAGTTGGAACATCAAAAGTTTACTGTTAATTAAAGAAAACCAGACATCTCAAGTTAAGGAATTTAACGCTTTTCTATGTGTGGGAAGATGCAAGAATACGGGCTCACTGAAATCATTCCTCTGATATGCACCTTAGCTATCCAGGGCCAGTATCCTGCTTTTCTCCACCCTGAGTCCCCTCAGGATGCACAGTCAGGGGCAGCTGCAGAGGCTGCTGGCTTGATGGCCCCAACATCCTCTGTTTACTGATATGGCAGGCGACATTCTTGGTCCACATGCACAAGAATGTGAACATTTATGGTTTTTTCCACACCGTCTGTCATAATAATTCTGCTTACAGTTTGCCCACAAATCACCTGGGGTAGCTTGTTAAAATGCCAAATTCCACTGCTGAGACTCCAGAGATTACGATGGAGTTGGTCTTGGTCTAAGGTCAGAGTTTGAAATTCTGCATTTTGTTTTTTTACTTTTTCAATATTTATTTTTTTACTTTGGCTGTGCTGGGTCTTAGTTGCGGCACGCAGGGATCTTTGTTGCAGCGTGCAGGCTTCTTAGTTGCAGCATGCAAACTCTTTAGCTGCAGTAGGTGGGATCTAGTTCCGCGACCAGTGATCAAACTCGAGTCCCCTGTACTGGGAGCACGGAGTCTTACCCACTGGACCACCAGGGAAGTCCCGAAAATCTGCATTTTAAGCAAGTCCCTCCTCTTCCCAGACGACTCTGGTGCAAGTGGGCGGGCACAAGGACCACACTTCTAGAATCATTGTTCTGTAGGACTGGCCATCAGGCTGGCTGTGCCTCGTTCCCAGCTCTGTCCACACATGGGAGGGTCAAGATGGCTACAAGGTCTTGAGGGGGCCTCACAAGAATCCGCAAAGAGAAGAGAAAGGGCTGCCAATTAGAGCTAATTGTGACAATTCTAAGAACAACTTTCACTCTTAAAAACCCTTGACTCTCAAACTACTTTCACCCAAATTAGTCATTTGTCTACCTTAATTGCTACTGGTGTTTTCTTTGGGGGCAAAGAAACTTTGAAAAGAGATACGTGTGATTCTGTAGGAACTAAGTTTCAGGGACATGAGGTCATTTTTTGGTGTATTTACAGCACGGCTGTCCCTGTGTATGTTGGTTTCAAACCTGACATTATAAAAAAACAAGAACTGTAAGAATGTAAATGGGCACAGCAAACCAAACATTTTCTTCCAATTGGGTAGTGGTTCCACAATTTCAGCTTGAGTACTCAGTAAAGGGATGGTTATTTATTTTCCTAAATAAAAGTAATGGGGGGGAGAGGAGAAGACGGCGGAAGAGTAAGACGTGGAGATCACCTTCCTCCCTACAGATACATCAGAAATACATCTACACGTGGAACTGCTCCTATAGAACACCCACTGAACGCTGGCAGAAGACGTCAGACCTCCCAAAAGGCAAGAAACTCCCCACGTACCTGGGTAGGGCAAAAGAAAAAAGAAATAACAGAGACAAAAGAATAGGGACGGGACCTGCACCAGTGGGAGGAAGCTGTGAAGGAGGAAAGGTTTCCACACACTAGGAAGCCCCTTCACGGGCGGAGACTGCGAGTGGCAGAGGGGGGAAGCTTCGGAGCCACGGAGGAGAGCGCAGCCACAGGGGTGCGGAGGGCAAAGCGGAGAGATTCCCACACAGAGGATCGGCGCTGACCAGCACTCACCAGCCCGAGAGGCTTGTCTGCTCACCCACCGGGGCGGGCAGGGGCTGGGAGCTGAGGCTCGGGCTTCGGTTGGATCGCAGGGAGAGGACTGGGGTTGGTGGTGTGAACACAGCCTGAAGGGGTTAGCACACCACAGCTAGCCAGGAGGGAGTCCGGGAAAAGTCTGCAGCTGCCGAAGAGGCAAGAGACTTTTTCTTGCCTTTTTGTTTCCTGGTGCACGAGGAGAGGAGATTAACAGCGCCGGTTAAAGGAGCTCCTAAGACGGCGACAGCTGCTGCTGTCAGCGCAGACCCCAGAGACGGGCATGAGACGCTAAGGCTGCTGCTGCCGCCACCAAGAAGCCTGTGTGCAAGCACAGGTCACTCTCCACACCTCCCCTCCCGGGAGCCTGTGCAGCCCGCCACTGCCAGGGTCCCATGATCCAGGGACAACTTCCCCGGGAGAACACACGGTGCGCCTCAGGCTGCTGCAACGTCACGCCAGCCTCTGCCGCCGCAGGCTCGCCCCGCATCCGTACCCTTCCCTCCCCCCGGCCTGAGTGAGCCAGAGCCCCCGAAGCAGTTGCTCCTTTAACCCTGTCCTGTCTGAGCAAAGAACAGACGCCCTCAGGCGACCTACAAGCAGAGGCAGGTCCAAATCCAAAGCTGAACCCCGGGAGCTGTGCGAACAAAGAAGAGAAAGGGAAATTTCTCCCAGCAGCCTCAGAAGCAGTGGATTAAAGCTCCACAAACAACTTGATGTACCTGCATCTGTGGAATACCTGAATAGACAAAGAATCATCCCAAATTGAGAAGGTGGACTTTGGGAGCAAGATATATTATTTTTTCCCCTTTTCCTCTTTTTGTGAGTGTGTATGTGTATGCTCCTCTGTAAGATTTTGTCTGTATAGCTGTGCTTTCACCATTTGTCCTAGGGTTCTGTCCATCCGTTTTCTTTTGGTTTTTTTTTTTTTTACTTTAAAATTTTTTTTTCTTTTTTTCTTAATAATTATTTTTTATTTTAATAACTTTATTTTATTTTATCCTCTTTCTTTTTTTCTATTTTTTCTCCCTTTTATTCTGAGCCGTGTGGATGAAAGGCTCTTGGTGCTCCAGCCAGGCATCAGGGCTGTGCCTCTGAGGTGGGAGAGCCAACTTCAGGATACTGGTCCACAAGAGACCTCCCAGCTCCACGTAATACCAAATGACGAAAATTTCCCAGAGATCTCCATCTCAGCACCAAGACCCAGCTTCACTCAACGACCAGCAAGCTATAGTGCTGGACAGCCTATGCCAAGCAACTAGCAAGACAGGAACACAGCCCCATCCATTAGCAGAGAGGCTGCCTAAAATCATAATAAGGTCACAGACACCCCAAAACACACCACCAGACGTGGACCTGCCCACCAGAAAGACAAGATCCAGCCTCATCCACCAGAACACAGGCACTAGTTCCCTCCACCAGGAAGCCTACACAACCCATTGAATCAACCTTAGCCACTGGGGACAGATACCAAAAACAACAGGAACTACGAACCTGCAGCCTGCGAAAAGTAGATCCCAAACACAGTAAGATAAGCAAAATGAGAAAACAGAAAAACACACAGCAGATGAAGGAGCAAGGTAAAAACACACCAGACCTAACAAATGAAGAGGAAATAGTCAGTCTACCTGAAAAAGAATTCAGAATAATGATAGTAAAGATGATCCAAAATCTTGGAAATAGAATAGACAAAATGCAAGAAACATTTAAAAAGGACCTAGAACAACTAAAGAGGAACCAAGCAATGATGCAAAACACAATAAATGAAATTAAAAATACTCTAGAAGGGATCAATAGCAGAATAACCGAGGCAGAAGAACGGATAAGTGACCTGGAAGATAAAATAGTGGAAATAACTACTGCAGAGCAGAATAAAGAAAAAAGAATGAAAAGAACTGACGACAGTCTCAGAGACCTCTGAGACAACATTAAACGCACCAACATTCGAATTATAGGGGTACCAGAAGAAAAAGAGAAAAAGAAAGGGACTGAGAAAATATTTGAAGAGATTATAGTTGAAAACTTCCCTAATATGGGAAAGGAAATAGTTAATCAAGTCCTGGAAGCACAGAGAGTCCCATACAGGATAAATCCAAGGAGAAACACGCCAAAACACATATTAATCAAACTATCAAAAATTAAATATAAAGAAAACATATTAAAAGCAGCAAGGGAAAAACAACAAATAACACACAAGGGAATCCCCATAAGGTTAACAGCTGATCTTTCAGCAGAAACTCTGCAAGCCAGAAGGGAGTGGCAGGACATATTTAAAGTGATGAAGGAGAAAAACCTACAATCAAGATTACTCTACCCAGCAAGGATCTCATTCAGATTTGATGGAGAAATTAAAACCTTTACAGACAAGGAAAAGCTGAGAGAGTTCAGCACCACCAAACCAGCTTTACAACAAATGCTAAAGGAACTTCTCTAGGCAAGAAACACAAGAGAAGGAAAACACCTACAATAACAAACCCAAAACATTTAAGAAAATGGGAATAGGAACATACATATTGATAATTACCTTAAATGTAAATGGATTAAATGCTCCCACCAAAAGACACAGACTGGCTGAATGGATACAAAAACAAGACCGGTATATATGCGGTCTACAAGAGACCCACTTCAGACCTAGGGACACATACAGACTGAAAGTGAGGGGATGGAAAAAGATATTCCATGCAAATGGAAATCAAAAGAAAGCTGGAGTAGCAATTCTCATATCAGACAAAATAGACTTTAAAATAAAGACTATTACAAGAGACAAAGAAGGACACTATATAATGATCAAGGGATCGATCCAAGAAGAAGATATAACAATTGTAAATATTTATGCACCCAACATAGGAGCACCTCAATACATAAGGCAAATGCTAACAGCCATAAAAGGGAAAATCGACAGTAACACAATCATAGTAGGGGACTTTAACACCCTACTTTCACCAATGGACAGATCATCCAAAATGAAAATAAATAAGGAAACACAAGCTTTAAATGATACATTAAACAAGATGGACTTAATTGGTATTTATAGGACATTCCACCCAAAAACAACAGAATACACATTTTTCTCAAGTGCTCATGGAACATTCTCCAGGATAGATCATATCTTGGGTCACAAATCAAGCCTTGGTAAATTTAAGAAAATTGAAATCGTATCAAGTACCTTTTCCGACCACAACGCTATGAGACTAGATATCAATTACAGGAAAAGATCTGTAAAAAATACAAATACATGGAGGCTACACAATACACTACTTAATAACGAAGTGATCACTGAAGAAATCAAAGGGGAAATCAAAAAATACCTAGAAACAAATGACAATGGAGACACGACGACCCAAAACCTATGGAATGCAGCAAAAGCAGTTCTATGAGGGAAGTTTATAGCAATACAAGCCTACCTCAAGAAACAGGAAACATCTCGAATAAACAACCTAACCTTGCACCTAAAGCAACTAGAGAAAGAAGAACAAAAAAACCCCAAAGTTAGCAGAAGGAAAGAAATCATAAAGATCAGATCAGAAATAAATGAAAAAGAAATGAAGGAAACAATAGCAAAGATCAATAAAACTAAAAGCTGGTGCTTTGAGAAGATAAACAAAATTGATACACCATTAGCCAGGCTCATCAAGAAAAAAAGGGAGAAGACTCAATTCAATAGAATTAGAAATGAAAAAGGAGAAGTAACAACTGACACTGCAGAAATACAGAGGATCATGAGAGGTTACTACAAGCAACTATATGCCAATAAACTGGACAACCTGGAAGAAACGGACACATTCTTAAAAAAGCACAACCTTCCGAGACTGAAACAGGAAGAAACAGAAAATATAATCAGACCAGTCAGAAGCACTGAAATTGAAACTGTGATTAAAAAATCTTCTAACAAAAAAAAGCCCAGGGCCAGATGGCTTCACAGGCGAATTCTATCAAACATTTAGAGAAGAGCTAACACCTATCCTTCTCAAACTCTTCCAAAATATAGCAGAGGGCGGAACACTCCCAATCACATTCTACAAGACCACCATCACCCTGATACCAAAACCAGACAAAGATGTCACAAAGAAAGAAAACTACAGGCCAATATCACTGATGAACACAGAAGCAAAAATCCTCAACAAAATACTAGCAAACAGAATCCAATAGCACATTAAAAAGATCACACATCATGATCAAGTGGGGTTTATCCCAGGAATGCAAGGATTCTTCAATATACGCAAATCAATCAATGTGATACACCATATTAACAAATTGAAGGATAAAAACCATATGATCATCTCAATAGATGCAGAGAAAGCTTTTGACAAAATTCAACACCCATTTATGATAAAAACCCTCCAGAAAGTAGGCATAGAGGGAACTTTCCTCAACATAATAAAAGCCATATATGACAAACCCACAGTCAACATCGTCCTCTCAATGGTGAAAAACTGAAACCATTTCCACTAAGATCAGGAACAAGAAAATGTTGCCCACTCTCATCACTATAATTCAACATAGTTTTGGAAGTTTTAGCCACAGCAATCAGAGAAGAAAAAGAAATAAAAGGAATCCAAATCGGAAAAGAAGAAGTAAAACTGTCACTGTTTGTAGATGACATGATACTATACATAGAGAATCCTAAAGACGCTACCAGAAAACTACTAGAGCTAATCAATTAATCTGGTAAAGTAGCAGGATACAAAATTAATGCACAGAAATCTCTAGCTTTCCTATACACTAATGATGAAAAATCTGAAAGTGAAATTAAGAAGACACTCCCATTTACCATTGCAACAAAAAGAATAAAATATCTAGGAATAAACCTACCTAAGGAGACAAAAGACCTGTATGCAGAAAACTATAAGACACTGACGAAAGAAATTAAAGATGATACAAACAGATGGGGAGATATACCATGTTCTTGGATTGGAAGAATCAACATTGTGAAAATGACTCTACTACCCAAAGCAATCTACAGATTCAATGCAGTCCCTATCAAACTACAAGTGGCATTTTTCACAGAACTAGAACAAAAAATTTCACAATTTGTATGGAAACACAAAAGACCCTGAACAGCCAAAGCAATCTTGAGAAAGAAAAACGGAGCTGGAGGAATCAGACTCCTGGACTTCAGACTATACTACAAAGACTTGATTACTACAGTAATCAAGACAGTATGGTACTGGCACAAAAACAGAAATATAGATCAACGGAACAGGATAGAAAGCCCAGAGATAAACCCACGCACATATCGTCACCTTATCTTTGATAAAGGAGGCAAGAATATACAGTGGAGAAAAGACAGCCTCTTCAATAAGTGGTGCTGGGAAAACTGGACCACTACATGTAAAAGAATGAAATTAGAACACTCCCTAACGCCATACACAAAAATAAACTCAAAATGGACTAAAGACCTAAATGTAAGGCCAGACACCATCAAACTCTTAGAGGAAAACATAGGCAGAACACTCTATGATATAAATCACAGCAAGATCCTTTTTGAACCAGCTCCTAGAGAAATGGAAATAAAAACAAAAATAAACAAATGGGACCTAATGAAACTTAAAAACTTTTGCACAACAAAGGAAACCATAAACAAGACGTAAAGACAACCCTCAGAATGGGAGAAAATATTTGCAAATGAAGCAACTGACAAAGGATTAATCTCCAAAATATACAAGCAGCTCATGCAGCTCAATATCAAAAAAAAAACAAACCCAATCCAAAAATGGGCAGAAGAACTAAATAGACATTTCTCCAAAGAAGATATACAGATTGCCAACAAACACATGAAAGAATGCTCAACATCATTAATCATTAGAGAAATGCAAATCAAAACTACAATGAGATATCATCTCACACCAGTCAGAATGGCCATCATCAGAAAATCTACAAACAATAAATGCTGGAGAGGGTGCAGAGGAAAGGGAACCCTCTTGCGTTGTTGGTGGGAATGTAAATTGATACAGCCACTATGGAGAACAGTATGGAGGTTCCTTAAAAAACTAAAAATAGAACTACCATACGACACAGCAATCCCTCTACTGGGCATATACCCTGAGAAAACCATAATTCAAAAAGAGTCATGTACCACAATGTTCGTTGCAGCTCTATTTATAATAGCCAGAACATGGAAGCAACCTAAGTGTCTATCGACAGATGAATGGATAAAGAAGATGTGGCACATATATACAATGGACTATTACTCAGCCATAAAAAGAAACGAAATTGAGTTATTTGTAGTGAGGTGGATGGACCTAAGTTTGTCATACAGAGTGAAGTAATTCAGAAAGAGAAAATCAAATACCATATGCTAACACATATATATGGAATCTAAAATACAAAATTAAAAAAAAAATGGTCATGAAGAACCTAGGGGCAAGACAGGAATAAAGACGCAGACCTACTAGAGAATGGACTTGAGGATACAGGGAGGGGGAAGGGTAAGCTGAGACAAAGTGAGAGAGTGTCATGGACATATATACACTACCAAATGTAAAATAGATAGCTAGTGGGAAGCAGCCGCATAGCACAGGGAGATCAGCTTGGTGCTTTGTGACCACCCAGAGGGGTGGGATAGGGAGGGTGGGAGGGAGGCAGATGCAAGAAGGAAGAGATATGGGGACATATGTATATGTATAAATGATTCACTTTGTTATAAAGCAGAAACTAACACACCATTGTGAAGCAATTATACTCCAATAAAGATGTTAAGGAAATAAGAATTAAAAAAATAAATGAAAACACTAAGGCTCAAAAAGACTAAAACAAAAACAAAAACAAAAAACTGCCCCTTATTAAACAACTAGTGAGCAGGAGAAGTAAGACAGAAACCCAGGGTAAGAGTCTAAGACTCGTGCTCTCCTCATTCTGACAGGGCTCCAGGCCCACCGGTATCAGCTTTAACCAATCTACTGCTGACTTCACAAACCCATGTGCCCCCAAGAAATCTAGTTGCGTCCTTGAAATTTAAGACTTCACTTCAGCCAGAAGAAAACACACTACTTGCTCAACATTGCTAATTATCAGAGAAATGCAATTCAAAACTACAATGAGGTACCACCTCACACCGGTCAGAATGGCCATCATTAAAAAGTCTACAATTTACAATGCTTGGTGTCAGTTTATTTATCTCTTGTAAAAAAAAAAAAAAAAAAAAGTCTACAAATAACAAATGTTGGAGAGGGTGTGGACAAAAGGGAACCCTCCTACACTGTTGGTGGGAATGTAAGTTGGTGCAGCCACTATGGAAAACATTATGGAGGTTCCTCAGAAAATTAAAAATAGAGATAGAGTTGCCATATGATCCAGCAATCCCATTCCTGGGCATATATCCACACAAAACTCTAATTCAAAAAGATACATGCACCCCTACGTTCATAGCAGCACTATTCACAATAGCGAAGACATGGAAATAACCTAAATGTCCATCGACAAATGAATGGATGAAGAAGATGTGGTACATATATACAATGGAATACTACTCAGCCATGAAAAAGAACGAAATAATGCCATTTGTAGCAACATGGATGCAACTAGAGATTATCATACTAAGTGAAGTAAGTCAGAAAGAGAAAGACAAATACCATGTGATATCACCTATTTGTGGAATCTAAAATACAGCACAGGGCTTCCCGGGTGGTGCAGTGGTTAAGAATCCACCTGCCAATGCAGGGGACACAGGTTCGAGCCCTGGTCCAGGAAGATCCCACATGCCGTGGAGCAACTAAGCCCATGTGCCACAACTACTGAGCCTGTGCCCTAGAGCCCACGAGCCACAACTACTGAAGCCCGTGCGCCTAGAGCCCACACTCCACAACAAGAGAAGCCACCGCAATGAGAAGCCCATGCACCACAAAGAAGAGTAGCCCCCTCTCGCTGCAACTAGAGCAAGCCCGCGCGTAGCAACGAAGACCCAATATACCCAAAAGTAAATTAAAAAAAAAAAAAAAAGGGCACAAATGAACCTACCTATGAAACAGAAACGGCTCACAGACAGAGAGAACAGACTTGTGGTTGCTAAGGTGGGAGTTGGGGGAGGGACGGACTGGGAGTTTGGGGTTAGCAGATGCAAACTATTATATTGATATATAGAATGGATAAACAACAAGGTCCTACTGTATAGTGCAGTGAACTATATTCAATATCCTGGGATAAACCATAATGGAAAAGAATATGAAAAAGAATGTATATATGTGTGTAACTGAGTCACTTTGCTGTACAGCAGAAATTAATACATTATAAATCAACTATATTTCAATTAAAAAATAAATTTAAGAAAACACACACACACACAGAAAGAAAATATATGTAGGGGAAAACACATGGAACAACAAATTTCCAGGAAATGAATGATGACCCTTCATAAAGGTGATATACCAAAGTGTATGTGTGTGTGTGTGTGTGTGTGTGTGGTGGTGGTGGGGAGGGGACATGGTTTCAAGTTCAGAAATTTCACACTATGAGCTTGAAATCCTTCCTAGGTTTTAGGAAGGATTCTTCCACTCACTGATTCTCATTCATTTATTTTAATCAACACATATGTATTGAGGGTCATTCTGTGCTAAACAGCCAACATAACAAGGAATGCTTGTCCCTGTTTAGCTTGGGAGACAGAAAAGTAAACAAGCACTATATCCCCTGTGAAAGAATGCTAAAGAGAAGAGAGAAGGTCTTGAAGGATGAGTGGGATTTGACCAGGTGGGAGGAGGTGGGTTGGGGGTAGAGGAAATACAGAACTGCAGTGTATACAGAGAAAGCCACAGATAAACGGATTTAGATCACAGAGAGAAGACTCACATGGCTCAGGGCAGCTGGGCAGTAGGGATGGGTGAGGAACTGTGGGAAGTAAAGCAAAGGCATAATTTATTCAGAGGTAGCAGGGGTGCAGAATGAAAAGCATTATTTGCTAGCTTTACATTTACCCCAAGGAGAAAGGGGAATTATATGTTAATTTCCAAAATAGATCTATTTCTGGATTTTCAGTGTGTGTCCATGTGTTCATATCTAAACAGATGATTGAACACATCCCTAGAAAAGAAAGTGGGACTCACCAAAACCCATCATGGTTCTTAAGACATGTTCATGATTATTTTCTGCTAAAATTTCAGGTACAGAAATTGGAAGCATGGCCCCAAATGGCTACTTGGTTCTGGTGATAAATTCTACAAAGATTTCCAAAATATCCTAGTAGCCAAGACGAAGGATAGGTTAATAGTATAATTAGGTAGATCTATTGTGATTGGACAATTCAGGTATTAGGATCAGCCTAGGCAGATTCATATTTGGTCCTTTTCCTTTCATTTACTTTTCAATCAATAACTTGGATGAAGATATATGATTTCACAATGTTTCAGTAACAAAAGCAATAGCTAATAATTTTGACAATGAAATCCAGGCTCAAAGGAACCTTGATATACTCTAAATAATGAAATCTGAGATAAAACTCCTACATTTTGGTTAAAATTTTTGACACATCAACCAAATGCAACATGAGAGCCTTGTTTGGATCATGAGCTAAATAAACCAATTTTGAAAAAAAATATTTGAGACAATTTGGAAAAACTGAATATGGACTCAGTATTAAGTAATATTAACAAAATATTATCAGTTTTTTCTTTTAGGTATGATAATGACTTTCTGGTTACTTTTAGAAAGAGTTTTTAAATTTGAACAATACATGAATGTTTACAGGTAAAATTATATAACTGTGGGATTTACTTTAAAATAGTTCAGGAAAAAAAATGGGATGTGGGGGCTTCCCTGGTGGCGCAGTGGTTGAGAATCTGCCTGCTAATGCAGGGGACACGGGTTTGAGCCCTGGTCTGGGAAGATCCCACATGCCGCGGAGCAACTAGGCCCGTGAGCCACAACTAATGAGCCTGCGCGTCTGGAGCTTGTGCTCTGCAACAAGAGAGGCCGCGATAGTGAGAGGCCCGCGCACCGCGATGAAGAGTGGCCCCCGCTTGCCACAACTAGAGAAAGCCCTCGCACAGAAACGAAGACCCAACACAGCCAAAAATAAATAAATAAATAAGTAAATTAAAAAAAAAAAAAAAGATGGGATGTGGATAAATGAAATACATATATCAGAAAATTACAATGTTGAAGCTTGGTGATAGGTTCCTGCTCTGGGGACTGATTATTACCTACCCCTCTGATAAAGGTTGGTAGACAGGCTTTCAATTGTCAAAAATTAAAGTCTTGCCTCCTTTTTAGTTGGCAAGGAAATACTCGCTGTGGATGGTATCCACCCAGAAGGGTGGTTTGTATTTAGAAGGCCATCAGGTGAATAGACCACTTGGTTCTCCAAGCTCCATCATCCTCTTCAATGGGGGTGAGGCCAACCTTCTGTCTACTCTGCCCTCCACAAGCCAATGGTTTCCAGTTCTAATGTGTGATGTAAGTGCGGGCATGTGTTGAGGGAGGGGAGGGTGAGGCAGGGATCAGAACAGGGAGAGACCAACTTCTCTCTCAGTCTTTCTAGAAAGGTAACTACGTCAGGCAACATCTACTTGGTTTCCCTGCAGACTAGTCACTACTTCAGTCCCGCCGTGCAGGACACCTCCTTTTATAGTTTGGTCAATGTCCACTTGAGAAAACTGTAAAACAAGGTCCTCCCATCCAATATTCTCATTGTGTGGTGTGCCCTGTGGGAAGTTGCAAACTCTTGAAGACTACTTTATAGAAGGGCTTAAGCTTAAGCCAGGTGGTTAATTACCAAGGAGCTTATCACCTGGCTAAATGCCTCTTCTAACCCTAACATTTCATAATCTATGACACTAAGTTGTTCAAAGGTCTTTAGGTGAAAGGAACCAAGTCCTCCTGTTTTCAGGTACTGAGGCAACTAATTTTATAAATAGATGGCTCTGCTTCAGAAAAGTGAGCTGGAGCTTTCAACCTGTAAAATTGTTAACTGAAGGACAAGAACCATCATGGTATTAAATGAAGAGGCAGAAATGCAGGGGAGGCAAGTGCAAATAATATGCTAAGAAACTAAACATGTCATGGGGAGAGAAACCAGATGGGAGGGTGGAGGATTCTGAAAATTATGGCTGAGAAACAGCTTAATAATTAAATCAACACTTAGTCAACCTACGTAATTATTGTGACGTACAGAAGGTGCCTAATATTCAGAATTTTTAAAAAATCGAGTTGTACATTTTGTAAATTCCTCTTAAAATGAGCAGGTAGGATAATACAAGTGAAAGCATATCTAATCCAGTAAAAGGGAAACTGAAGATTAGGGAGGTGAAGTGACAAAGTCACATAGTTAATTAGAGTCAGCACACAAATTAGCATCCAGATCTTTGAACTCTTGATTACATTTTTTCCTCTAACAGATTAAGACAGATGAAGCGCCAGGAACAGGCCTCCACCTACAGAACCACAAAGCCCTAGAAACCCAATAAGGCTCATCCTTGGCTATAGAGTTTGGAGTTCCATTTTAATTTTTGCTGTTATCAAGTACCTTATAAATACAAATTAGTAGAATCAGGTTCTCCATCAGGTAAGAGCGTATCCCCAGAGTAATTAGGCATTAGAGCCAGTTCCTGTGGGCAGGATAGTGGTGGCGATGGAGGGCTGTGGGAAAGGTCACAAGCTGCACTCACCTGCTGGGTTAGACATGCCCCACAGGTATCATCAGAGCGGTGCCTGTCTCAGGCTCAGCTCCAGCTGGGCAAACGCATGTACCAGGAGGAGCTCTCCCCTGTTCCCCAAGCTATGAAAGTCTTTTGCACATACCCAGGTATCTTCCTGTTGCACTGCCCCCCGACTTTTCTCTGTGCTTCTCCCTGATTGCTAAGTCTACAATCACACAAAATCACAAAACCATGCAGAGCAATGCAGCTCTTTGAAATCACAGTGCTGTTGTATTTTTAGTTTGGGATGTGACCCTTTGATTAAGGCCTATCTCCCCACTAGCCTCTAAGCTAAAAAATAAGAGAGAAAAATTAACTCACCAGACAGAACCTCCTCACTTTCCAGCCGTCAGCCTCCAAGCTTGCCTAAATCTTTTCCCACCCAGCCTTCTCCCTTCCCACCTGTTATAGGAGAAGAGATGTGGGTCCTGGCTCTGGCTAATCTCTCTACTTGTATTCTAGGTTAGAGCCTTTTCTACCTGGTCATAACTTTTATATTGGCTCCCCCCGATCCTGTCTACATCTTCCAACTGTCCCACCCTGTTGGCTCCTCCCCATTAGAATGTAAAGACTCTCAGGGCCTTTTCCAGCTGCCACCCTTTCTCACTCTCCTTTCACTAGTGAACTTGACACTTGTCCACACTCACTGATTCTCCCACTTATCATTCACTCCTCGGCCCCCTAACACCTCACTGAACATTGCTCTTCCAACCTCCTTGTCACCAAACCCAACGGCTACTTTTAAGTGCTTGTTTTACTTCATCTCTCAACAACAGTTGACAGTGTTGACTGTTATCTGCTATTGAAACTTGTTTCCTCTTACGAGACACCCCAACTCTGTGTCTCCCCCCATCTATTTAGCTGTGTTCAGTCTCTTTTGCAGGTTCGTTCAATTAACAACTATCTATTGACCACTTAATACGTGCTGGGCAATGTCCTAGGTGCTGAGGATAGAAAGGAGAATGAGACAGGAAGCTTATATTCTAGTGAGGGAGGAGCCAAATAAGTAGGTAAATAAACTAACAAGATGACATCAAAAAGAAAACTTGGCCTTAGGTAGGGTTGGCCAATAGCTTCTTCCTAGGTTTAACTTTTAGTTATGCCGTGAACTTGATATCTTCTCTGTGCCTCCCTATTTCCCTATTTGGGGAAGATAATTAGAAAAAGATGACAAGGATGGGAGCAGAGTGGCAACTAGCATCCTGCACCTTCACTACTTAGAAAAGCAAGTCATGAACAGAAAAAAAAATAAGTATAAGAGAATCGGGACACACCTCAGTCCTCCTCCCCTAGAGATGCCACCTATTAAAGAAAATGCACTTCCCCCTGCCCCGACAGTAGAGGGCGCTCTTAAACTAAGAAAGCTATTGAACCATCCAAACCTGTCTGCTACATTTTCTAATGATCATCCAGTTAAATCTAAGACATTTAAAAACAGAACACAGGCAAGATCCATATGAAGTTATTATATAAGAACACTAAAGATGGGAAATAATTGATATAAATACTCTAAGGAAAGGAAAAGCAGAATAAAACTGTACACAACATTTCAACACAAATCGTATGCCATTAACAACCATTTGCAGATACAGGAGGACACCTCAAATAAGAAATCCAGTAGAGAATGGGCAGAAAATAGGAATATGTGAAATAGACACCCAAACTCAGGAAATAATTTGAATAAAAAGAAAAACTATATCAGAAATAGACTAAATTGCAAAGTCGCCAAGGGAAAATCAACTCGATTAAAAATAAATTAAGAAACATTGAGGAAATGAATAAAAAGTTAACATAAAGAAAGTGAAACAACAGATCTGAGAAAAACTATAAGTATTCTTGGAATAAGGATAACTGAAATCCATGAAGGAGAGAAACAGAACAGTGGGATCTAACTAATGTTTAAGAGTCTAATCCAAGAAAATACTCCAGGAGAAAAACATTCTGGAATGCACATATTGAAAAGGACCACCACATGCTCAGGGCTGTCAACTCCAAACCACAACTTAGAAAAAGTTTAGACTTTAAGAGATAAAGAAAAAATGACATGAGCCTCTCAGTAAAATGATGGAGTCACTGGTAAAGGATAAAAATTCAGGTTTGTGTCAGCAACGTGAAAATCCAAAGAAACTGGACCAACATTTTCTTAAAACTGAAAGTAAGAAATTGTGAACCAAGGATTTTTTTTTAATTCAGGCAAATTTCTAGAATCAAAGCCATTGAAAAACAAATTTAAACACGTAGGAACTTAAGGAATACTGTATTCCTAAATTCTTGAAAAATCTACTAGAAGATGGCCAAGAGAAGATTGGGAAAATGTCACAATTTTGAATGTACGTATGTAAATATGTGTGTGTTATATCTATAAGCACACATACACATATATTACATATATATTTGTAGATCTGAGACAAAAACAAAGGTAGTTGTAAAGATGGGAGATAGTTTGTAAATGTTTTGTTCTGATAAAGTTGAAACAGCACAACTAAAAAATTAGAGAAGGGAAAAAAAGGAAGTAGAATAAGCACATCGATTGTCACTTAGGTAACAGGTGAGGTACAAAGGATATCATTTAAAGATGACAAATCAAATAGTAGAAAGCTAAGTAAGAAAAATGGAAAATAACAAGGAAAGGTATTAATACTTAGGTAATACTACAACAAAAATACAAACCCTTTCTAAATACCAACAAAAAAAGAAAAAAGAAAATTTTAAAGCAAAAACAGACTACCTAGAGAAAAAAAACCTCACAGGAATATGTAACAAAATACACAGCAGATCTAAGCACTTTTCAGTGTGGTCTTTTCTTTCTCCCTTTTTGTTAATTCCCTACTCTGTTTTTTCCTTACCACATCCTCACAGAGCTCTTCCTCTCCCAAGGTAGTCCATGCATGTGTATTTCCATTCCCATGTGTGTTTCCACACTTATGTCAAGTATAAACACACACACACATTAATACACATGCATACATACATATTGGGAGGGCTTTTAAAATGTACAAAATGACATGTATTAGTCACCCCTTTCTGTATTTTATTTTCCTTCTTCAAGCAAACCTCATGACAGTATCTCCATGAAAAACTCTCACTCACTCATCCTGAGGCTACACAAAATACCAGGGTGTAGATGTTCCGACTCATTCATCTGTTCCCCTGATAGTTTTGTGGCCACTGGAAATAGTGCTGTAAAAACATATGAGTACACACATCCTTTTATTTCTATGGGATAAATTCCAGAAGTGGGGTTTCTGGTTTGAAGGATACTCATATTTTTTATTTCAATAAATGTTTCCAGATTGGTTTCCAAAACAACTCTAACACGTCGTATCCCCATGAGGCAAGAATATTATCTCCCTTTTAAATCTTAAGAAATTGAAGTGCAGAAAAAGTCAAGAATATGCTGGGACCCAAACTACACCTGCCTGCCTTCCAAACCGGTGCTTTCTCCACCCCGTACTCAGCCTCCCACGTGACCCGCACCTGTCCTTCAGCGGCCAAGTGTGGGTGCTTCAGGGAGAAGAGCTCGTTTTTTCTTAAACCTCCCGTGCACGCAGCTGGCAGTGCCCTCATTGTGGCCGCGGGGCCACCGCTGCTGGGCTTGTGCTATTTACAACATATAATGGCCCTCTCATAAAAGTATAATGATATAAACTTTGTAAGAATAATGATACTTCAGGAGCGAAAGTGGCTACTAGAGCTTGATGGTACTAAATTTTACCTGAGAGGTCACAAGAGATTGCTAGTACAATGAAAAATACAGGGACTCTTCTGCCCGATTAAACACATTATCCCAGTAAAGGCGGTGGGAAAGCAGAAGGGGAAAGAGAGGCAGGTCCCGGGGTCAGTTTGGTTACTACATCTCTACTCTTTTGAGTTATTATGTTCTGCAAATAACTAAAGAATGTGCCACTCACTAAATCCTACTTACTTAGTGGGGAGAGAGAGAGAGACAGAGAATGAAAGCAGAAAGCGGCATTAATTTTAAGAATAAACAAGCTGAAGCATCCTTCTGTAGCTGTTGTCGATGGAGCTAATTTTGGGAATTCGGTTATGCCTCTGGACATGTACACTGGAGAAGGTTAGCTATAACAACTCAAAGAGCATTGCTGTAACAGCATCCTTTCCAAATAAATTTGAGAAAAAACAAACAAGTTTCTGTTTTGACCACGGGGAAAAAATCGGCATGGCATTTGAGTCCTTTCACAGTGTACAGGAAAGAAGTTCTGCTAATGTGCGAGCTTTGGCAGGAGAGACATAATAATGAATAATATTATGAATAACAACATTTCACTTTCTTCTTGGAAAAATGTAGTAGAGAGTGGTCAAGTTGACGTGGGAATGGTCAAGTAGGGCCAAACCATAAGCTTCAACAAGTCTGATTTACACTTGACCATGAGCACATGAGCAATGGGACAGGAGTTCCTGGGTCTCTGTGGCAGACAGGAAACTTACAGAAAAAAATAAAAAGCAGGAAATATCAGAGTGATCCAGTTCTGCATGATGGGGCAATATTGTGTAATCCCTCTAACCTTCAACTTTCTTTTAAACAGTTCTTTAAATAATTGAGTTTCTGTTTTGTTTTTCTTTTAATCACTTTTAAACAGTCACTTTGAATGAATGCTTTAGTTTGAACTGAAAAATACCCAGGAAGAAGAGATTAGAAAAAAATAACATAGAATGTTATAACGATAATATCGTTATAACATTATATCGATATAACGATATGACATTATAACGTTATAACGATAATGATAGAAAAAAATAACATAGAATGTACCCTTATAATATTCGACTTTTTCTAAGAGCAGTCTTTTCACAACTTCCCAGTGGGGTAAACACAGTAGGTGTAATTACCCCCGCTTACAAATCAGTGTACAAATCAGTTAAGTCGCCTACGCAGGGTCACTTAGCCATAAATAGACTCAGGAAGGACTCAAACCTCCAGACGCCTAGTCCAGGCACTTACATTATAACACACTTTGTGCAAACAGCAACATGGAGTCCAAATCAGTGTTTATCACCTTCTGTATGAAATACCCAAGTTCTGGGCTGATGACACACCAAGTACAGAGGTGTTTCCGAAGGGTCATGAAGCTATCAGTGCCTGTGATGGGTTGGAAATGTCTGCTGTGGGTGAGGAGAAGGCAGTGTTAACATGCACAGCATGCCAGCCCCAGGCTCCCTATTCTCCATTTGGACCACAGTCTTTACTGGCACCCAATCCCATCAACTTAATCTCCTGGTCACTTCCTGGACCATATTTCTCAGGACTGAACCATTCCTAACATCCCGTTTTTTCATTTGTGTCTATAACCTCCTCTTCCTCCACCTTCCTCAGTTTCCACCCCCCACCTTTGTTCTTTCACCTCAGAAACATCCTCAATTCCTTGACTGCTTTCTTACCAGTCTGTCTGACTCCACAATCCATTAATTCAATTATTCTTCTACGATGCTAAACTATTTTGATCCTTTGTCTTTTTACTAAACTTTGTTTGAACATGTCTTACCGTGAATTAATCTAACCAGCCTGATTTTAAACTGAAACCCCACTGCAGTAAATGTCTCCACATATAAATCCTAGTGCCACTAAAAATTTTGGATGTTCAGCTTCAACGGGCCCATCTGTGTCCTTTTCAAACCATTTCCTCCTCACTGGTCAGCAGATTGTTGTACTGCACAGCACCTGTGAATGGTGCCCAGGGCTGTACAACGCAGCGGTGCTGTTGGTCAGCATCCCTTCTCGTTCCCCTCACTGGTCATTTCAAGCCTTCAGAACTAGCCTCAAATTCCCTCACTCATTAAAAAAGATGACTTCATGGTGCATTAATAGTTCAAAATCATGACATAAGGTAGACCTCAGTCTCTCCACCCTCAACCTAAAGAATTGTCTGTATCCACATCCATCCTTCTCTCCTTCCTTCCCCCCTCTAAACATGGGCCACCTGTTCTACAGCTGTTCCATCCTCCCGTTGAAGTGCAAGAAAGCACCCCTCCTCTGACACTCTGCCACATGAATTAGTTCCTCTCTTTTCTAAATCCTAAACCTCTCCCTCTCCGTGGACCTCTTCCCCTGGACTTATAAACATGGTCAGGTCTCTCATGCTCAAACCAAAACAGAACACACCCTTGTGTAACAGATACTGTGAGAACAAGGCCCATACATCCTTAATTCCTTCCATTTCAGGGAATACCAGCCTGACTTCAAACTGCTGACACCTGCCTCTACTTGTCCGAGGGCTACTTTGGCCACCAGAGCCCATTCTCCTTTCATTCAGCAAGCTGAAAAGTTCCATGGAATTAATGAACTGCCCCCTACCTCCAGAGCAGCCTTCCACTTGTGATTAATGGTAACTGGTGCATAAATATCCCAGCTCCCTAACTCATCAGGTGGGATAGACTCCAAGGCATATGTTCTGTATTTTCACCAAGAGTCCCCTGATAGGATTAAGTGCCAGTTGTCCCAAAGTAACTTGCTTAAAAATACATTCTTTTTTAATGCTTCCTTCTTTCCCCGTCTGTCTCATGTACTGCTCTATTTCCTGGGACTTCCTCCCGAATAAACTACTTGCACTTGAATCTATGTTTCAAAGTCAGTTTCTAGGAAAACCCAAATCAAGACACCCTCCTTTGACCCTCTGCTTACACCTAGTGACCACATACCCTTTCACTCCTTCACTGCTAAGGTTCTTGAAAAATAACCATATCATGAAGAAACTGCATTTTACTACTAGTACAGAGAACCCAAAATGGCTTAAACAAATTCAGGGTTATCTTTTTCTCATGGAACAATAAATTTGAAGGTATGAATCCCTGGGCTTATACAGCAGCCCCAGGACATCCTGAGGAACTCAGGGTCCTTCTGTCTTCCCACTCAGACATCCTTCACATCTCCTAAGCACCTCATCATCTTCAAATGGCTGAATCTCCTCCAGTATCACCTCCAGGTTTGAGGACGGAAGGTGGCAATGGATGGGCAAGAGACAGAAGGTCCCTGTCAGCTGAGTCAGCCCTTTCATCAAGGAACTTTTTCAGAAGCACTGTCCAACAGCCCCTTCTTACATCTTATTGGCCAGAATTTAGACCACACTTAACTTCAAAGACCACACTTAACTTCAAAGACTAAAAAATTTTTTTTTAATCTGGGCTTTCTGTTTCCTCTAAAAATATTGGGGTTGTCTTATAAAAAGGAAGACGGGATATTGGGTAGATAAACAGCCATCTCTGCTGTAAAAGTCTATATAACCAGTTATAATTTCTCAACTGCTATTGTCTGCTTTAACCACTGTATGGAAAATCTCTCTCCTAAGTTAACAATTACCACCTACCTCTGATACACAATAGACAATTTTCAGTCCATTTCTTACTGACTTCCCTGATTTCTCATCAACTCCCCCTATTTTACTTACCACATTTGTACCCATTTCCCTATATTGAATTGAAAGTCCTCATCAAACCCTTCAGCTTTTCAAGGTCAACAGTCTTATGCTAAACTAGTTAGGAAGGAATGGAGAGCAAAGATAAAATGGTGGAGAGTATGTCACAGTCTGCCCAATCCCCTCAAATACCCCTTTAGCATTTATTTATTTACAGGCAGACCTTGCTTTATTGCACTAAGCTTCGTTGCACTTCACAGATATTGTGTTTTTTACAAATTGAAGGTTTGTGTCAACCCTGTATTGTCAGATGATGGTTAGCATTTTTCAGCAATAAAGTAATTTTTAATTAAGGTATGTACATTTTTTTAGACATAATGCTATTTACTGCACACTTAATAGACTACAGTATAATGTAAACATAATTCTACACATGCTAGGAAACTAAAAAATTCGTGTCTCGCTTTATTGCGATATTCAACTTATTGCAGTGGTCTGGAACCAAACCAGCACTGCCGCCAAGGTATGTGTGTATTTTGTATGTGTGTGCACATACCACCCCCCCCCACCACCACCCTGGGACATTGATGTGCTTTTGCCTCCAATAGTTTTGTTTCTGAGGACTCCTCTCAACCCCTGGAACCCACTTTGCCTGTGTGAACAGAGCTAGGAGTCCCAGAAGAATGAAGAACTCGCCTCCCCCTATGGGTGCAGGGGTATAAGAGCCCCGGCTCCCTTGCTGAGAAAGTGACAACTTTGAGGTGTGACTAATGGCCCAGAGCTAAAGCTACCCTCTGCTGGACTCCCCTGAGCTCACACCTCTGTTTGGCTGCCTCCCCTTCCCCCTCTTCCTTCCCCACTCCCTTACTGGTCTTCACGGAGAGCCCTTCCTCAATAAATCACTTGCACACGTCTGGGGAATCAACGTTGAGACAATCAGGTAATAAATACCTGTTGGAATGGAATGAAACCAAACAAGCTTTTCAAGATATGTTGCTGCATGAAGATAACTTTTGAGGTTTTCATATCACCTCTCTAAAAATTAGACTGTTGCTTCTGCAAAGTAATATTTTGCTACAGTTCATAAAGTCTAAAATATCCAATTGCAATTATTTGTTTAAATGCACAGCTTATCTAATACTTATCCATAAATCATAGGTAAAATCATATAAATAATTCTAATACAATATTGCCTACACAGTTTGAATTGCACTCTGTACTAGCATTCTTAATTTTATTGTTTCATAAGAATTATTCATTGAAGTTATAGAAATTTTATAAGCAGTGTCTGAGAAATCTTTTTGGAGATATAGGAAGATACAGATATATTATCTTTGTATAGACTCATCCTTTCTTTTTTGAAGAAGAAAACTAATGGTGTTGAATTCTCCTATTATCTCTTCTCCCACCCATGTGGATGGGCGAGTTATCGGTAGGTAACTAGCTCCAAGGTCACCCTTTTTTCCTGCTCCGTGGTAGGGAGCTGGACCTGGTGGATACTTTGTTAGCCGGGATGATGCTGAGTTAGCAGAGTGCACTGAGAGAACACTGGAGAAGGAAGGGGTGTTCGCTTCCACATTCTGGTGGGCCCCTCTTGTTGTCCTGGTTGTGCTCCTGCAAAGTGGGTGGCTTTCTGTGGTCGTGTCCCCGTAGCTGGCAGCAAGAGTCACCTGCTCATGGGGTGTTTAGCAGCGTTCCCAAGGGCAGCTAATAAGTTCCCTGGGCACCCAGCTCATTTCCCAGTCATTTCCCAATGACAGCTTCTTCCCAAGGAGTAAACAGCACCCCACCACAATTTGAGAAGCTTCTCAAAACTTTTCTAGTGAATCCACTGGCTGGCTTTCCAGAAAGTCAATGATACCCACCCCTCACCCTCCTTGGAAGCTTCCTGGTGAGTTTCCTTGGCATCCCCAGTGGTTCTCTGCCTGCTAGCCTCAGCCCCAGCCTCAGCCCACTGACTCTGGACATGACAATGTACTGAACTTCTCCACCATTCAGTGGGCTTCAACCACATCCTTGCCAGCGAGGTCTGAGTCCCAGCCTTGGAAAGAACACCCCCCTCCCAAGAATTTTGTTCCTTCCTTGGGTACCTTCCCTCAGACCTAGGGTACCCTTAATAGCTCTTTTATTCCCCTCCTCTTAGCCATTTCTTTATTAATAATTTTTCATATTAAACTTTCCTTGTCTGTCTTCTGATAGGACCCTAGCTAATAGAGAGACTAAGGAATACAAAGTACCTAAATCTTAAAAATGGAAAATTCTCTAAATGTGTGAGTTCTTTGAAGATTTTTCCTAAAGATATTTAAATAGGTCGTGCCCTTTAAATCTCTTTTTCTAAAGTTGTTCTTGAAGTCTGCAAATGGTTTTCAATTTGAGGCAAAAGAAGTTGCTGCCCCCAAGAGTGAGAGCTCTGATTTTTATATTAACAATATGGCTATATGGCCGTATGACTATATACAGAAATCCGGGCTGTCACTCTTGGACTATCTACATAGTGCTCGGCACTCTACAAACAAGCATGACACAATTCTCAGAAGAGCTCTGCAGATCAGCATCACCTTTGTCTTAGAGATAAGGAAACTGAGGCTAAGAGGTGTGAAATTATTTTCCTGGTGTCACCCGCCTAATATGTGGTCTAGCTGAGATTTAAACCTATATGTGTGGATCCAAAGCCTTTCCCCTATTTTCCATGGCATCTTCTATAGGCATAGAGTAAAACTTTCCAGATTTTTGTTAATTAGTTCCTTCATTCTTTCCCCAACATTAGTTGGGTACCTGCTATGTTTCAGGTACTATACCTCATGCTAGGTTAAAATTAAAAGACCCAGAGCCCTTGCCCTCAAGGAGTTTTCATTTCAAGCATTTTTCTCAACTACGTGATCTTGACCATTCATTGTACCTTGACCCTTTTACAGGATCTTAATTCCCATCCAGGCTTGTGACACTTTTCCAAAGTTGCTGTGGGTACCTCCTGCTTGGCAACACTCTCTATTTGACTTGCCTAGTTTTTCTGCCCCCTTTTGGGTCCCTATACCTCAGAATTCAGTCTCAGCCTATTCTGTTGGCTGTTGACCTATCTGGCGGCTGCTTATCCCTCCTCTGACCTTCACCTCTTCCCCTTCTCCATCTTTGCATCTAAGACCAATCTCTAGGCTCTCCCAGAGTCCACATTCCATGACCCATCACCACCTCTCCTGGGCTTGCCTCCCCAGTCAAGCAGTGGCATGCACTTTCTCTATGTGGGGAAAGTCTGTTTCACCAGGACTCAGATTTGGGGGCTGTTCTGATCTGCCTGGGGTCATGAGCAGGCAACACTTTCACAGAGGCAGCTCCTCTGGCCTCCTCCTATTGCCTTAAACAGGGCATGTTGTATGTCTTTCCTGAATGCCCTTCTTTTCCTTTCTTGTGTCTTCTGCTCTTGCCCATAAAGCCGCCCTTCACTCCAGCTGCCTGGATAGATGCTACTCACCTTGCACCTTCCACTTTAGCATTAATTCTTCCTGACAACCCCTCCCTGTCCAGCTCAAGAACATGGGCCACCCTGTAGCACTGGGTTGTAGTGGGTGATTCTTTCCAACAGGAATCAGGAGTATCTGGAGTGCAGGGACTTGTTGAACTAGTATATACCCCAGGGCCCAGCACTGTGCTATATGGTAGGCACTTAATAAATATTTGGGGAGGGAGAGTGAGAGGGAAGAGAGAAAAGGAAGGGATGGAAGGAGGAAAGAAATGTATTCTCTGTTTCTCTTTTGATCATTTGTATGGCGTTTTATCATCTGAATTAAACAAAGTTAATCATCTGACATTTAGGATATCTCTAAAAACACTGTTTTAGGTGGGCCTTGGCTGAGCCTCAGTTCCAGCCAGTGACCTCACTCAAAGACAGAAGGAATAACTACACCACCATCAGTACCACCACAACAGAAATGACATCAAACAATGCACCAGGCCCCATGCTGAGCATCTTCTGTGCATTATCTTATTCATCACCACAGTCAGCCAATGAGTAGATACTATTCCTGTTCCTATATAGGGAAACTGAAGCTTAGAGATGTGAAGGGCCTTGCCAAGGTCACACAGCTTGTAAATAGCAGGGCAGGGATTCTAAATCAGGCCTTTAAACAGCCAAACTCCTAACTATCAAAACAGGCTTTGTCTCTAAGGAAAGTCTGTACATTCTCATGCCCAGAAGGCACACAGGACAGCAGCCTGGAACCTAAAGAGAGACACCTATCAACCTTGATCAATAAAAGGCATTTAAAAATCCACAAAATGAGTCAACATGTGATGACATTTTCTTATGGAAGCAAAGTAAATGTCGCCCCCAGAATGGTATCTGCCTGCTTATTTGAGTGGGGGTGGGAGGGTAACAGGAAAGAAGGAAGAAGTGAATAGCATCATTTGTACAATTTCCCAGCAAACTGAAATAAAAAATAATAAAACGATCGTTGCGCTCAATCAGGAATGGAGGCATCAAATAGACTATCGTAAAGAAAATATTGCAGTAGTGAGGCTCTTGGGCAGAATCAATTCCCCAACAGCCTGATAAGATTCTGTCTCAGGTCATAGCACATGTTGAGAGTCCCCCATGCACTAGGTGGGGAAAAACATTAGCTGCAGAAGACCCTTTCAAAAGGAGGGTGACAATTTTTCACAGTGATGAAACAAGCTTCATAAGAGTTGGTTTCAAAATTAAATGGCTTGTATGATGTTCACTTTGACTCCTGACACATCAAAATATAAAATGCTCTTTTGCATGCATTCTCACAGCCATTTCTCTGTAATACTGCACTGCTTTGACAAGCGTGTTATGTTAGGAGGAAATAACACACAAAGGGAGGTGGGCTGCCTGGGGACCTATCCTATGGAGTCCCCGTGACTTGCTTAAAATTATTCAAAGATCAATACAAAGAGATGGGTCTTGCATCTCTCCCCTAAACTTCATCTGGTCTCTTGGAAAGGCAAGGATGAGAATTTTCAGCTTTGAACCCTCAACTTCAGAAACTCGCTAGCTTGGTTCTGCATATACTAAATTTCAGACTAGTTTCCACTCTCAAGTGATTCATTCTCAGAATGATTGGTCACTTGTTGGTTGACAGGTTATTTACTTGGATGCAGGCAGAAGGCAGTAGGACATCATAAGAAGAGTTTACTCCCAGGCCCTGGTCCTCAGATAGGAATCCACATAAACCATTTGTGGTACATTGTTTGCCAAAGTGGCCACGACCCTCTACTGCTTCTTGGCTTGTGGCTTTGCAGCTCCTCCCATCAAGAGATAGTTTATTTCACCTCCTGTTGAGTTTTGTGTCTGGCTTTGACCAATAAAATGTGGCAGAAGTGATACTCTGCTGGTTTGAGTCTGGGCCGCAAGAACCTTGCACACTTCCACTCACTTCCATGGCCCCTGACTCCACCATGTGAACACGCCCAAGCTGACCTGCTGGAGCATCAGAGACCACATGGACCAGAGCCACATGAGCCAGCCCAGTTGTCCCAACCAACATCAGCAAGCCATCCACCTGGCCGCCATTCATCACAGGGGCATGAAGGAGCCCTGCCAAGACCAGAACTACCCAGCTGAGCCTCAACTAAATTGTCCACCCATTAGAATCATGAGTTAAACAAATGATTGTTGTGTCAAGCCTCTAAGTTTGGGTTTTTTTTTAATGCACAATAGGTAACTGACATACCATCTCAGAATTAATTCTGTTACTGGTAGGAAGCCTCATAACTGTCCCTGCCCAACACTGAGAGCTGGGGGAGTCCAGGCCGTGTGACAGTTGAGTGACCCTGGGCTCAAAATCAGTGCCTTTGGAGCAAAACTTGGAGCTTCTACAGGACAGAGCTCAGAATGCTCTATAAACCAGATCACATGCAGGTGCGAAACATAAGTCATAAGCATGGTATCTAAACACCAGATACCAGTGAATATTCCTGAGGGCACGCAGGGGTCATGAGTGGGAAACAGGAAGAAGGTGGAAGACAAGGGGGGGCAAACTCCTCGGCAGTTGTGTCGTGTGCTGGGTGCGCTCCCCAAGCACAGACGCCCTTACTCAGTATGCTCACCAGGACCTCACACCCAGGAGCTGTTCAATCAATGTTTGTAGAGTGAATAAGTGACCTGACAGCCCATACTTGGGACTTGCCTCTTTGCATCTGTGGCTGAGTAGACAGGAAACATGGGGCTTTCTTCCCAGAGGGAACATGCCCAAATGATTAGAGAATCCACTACTTTAAAACAAATTAAGAAGTATTTATATAGCCCTTCCTATGGGTTGGTAGGGTTCCAATCACTTAATAAATAATGATCCACTTAATTCTCCTAACAGCCATATGAGGTAGGCATGCACTTTATCCGTATCTCCCCCATGAAAAGCAGAGGCATGCAGCCCAAAGACATGCAGCCAGCAAGCAGCAGAACCAGGAGCTTTGTTCTCGAGTCTGCTGCTGGCATCTCCTCATGCTGCCTGTCCTAAAGTCATCACGATGAACACAGAGGCTTTAAAAAGTGCTTAGGTCAACCCCTCTTTCTATAGATGTAAACACATGAGCCCAAGACTTACATGACTATCTCAAAATCCCACCATTAATGACCCAGCAGAGGCTGGACCAGAATACACATCTCCTGACATATAGTTTGGTATTTTCTCTTTGATACCACACTGAGGATGTGAAAAGCTATTTTATAGGCATCTTTATTTCTGAAAGGGTTCAGAATTTTGAGACATCTTGAACTCTGAATCTCAAACCCAAGAAGCAGTTAACACCTAACAGGATGAGTATTCGGGAGGAGAAAGGAAACATGAAGGAGACAAGTGACAAAACCTCCAGTCCTTAGATAGCCAAGTTATGTCACAATGGACCATGGGTCCCACTTACAGACTGAAATCTACTGGGGATCCCAGAAGCCTTCAGGACTCAAGTTTTCGTTTAGCATGTGTGTGGAGGGGTCTGATGGACTAGTACAGAGCTTCTCAAACGCTACAAATCACCTGGGGATCTGATTAAAATGCAGATTCTGATTAATAAGTGCTGGGCAGGGCTGGAGATTCTGCAGTTCTAACAAACTCCTAGGTGATGCCAGTGCTGCCCACTTGTGGACCACACTTTGAGTAGCAAGGAAACACAGCCCTTAGCTGGGTTCTTCAAATACAATCTAAGGTCCTGATGCAGACAAATTCTACTCAGGGACCTGAGACAGCCTGAAAGTAAAACCCTAAATTTTGGTCAGTGGTCATTCAGAGATCTAGGCGCATGAGAGATATTCATATAAATATTAACACAAATATGCACATATAAAATACAGTTCAGTTTTTCAAAAAGGAGAAAATACACTCAGAGATCGCTAACATTACGTGAAGAAAGATAGCCAGGTTTTATGTGCCATGTGATGTGACACAGTAGGAAGTACCCAACACTGTCTATGGAATATTCTCGCCAAAAATCATTGAATTAGAGAAGACCTTAACTCTAACTACCAGTTTAGAGGAAACACGGGGGAACAGAGGAACATGTTAAACACCCATGAGGTACCAAAAAAATCCAGAATATGTGAAATTTTACAGAACAAATGAACTGATATCTTCAACAAAATTTATGCAAAATAAAAACAAGAATAGAGACTTAGAAGTCTCTTAAGAGACGCATGGGCCCAGTGTAATGTAAGAACCTTGCTAGGATACTGATTCAAACAGAGTGTAAAAAAAAAGTTTAAAAGACAATCTAGAGGAATTATTTGTTTTAGCTACCAAAATTTTTTTAAAAACCTGTTTTGGGGCACATCCTGAATTATTTACAATGAAACAATCTGATATTATTCAGAGGAATCCAGTGGCGGCTGGGGGAGGATTGTACCAGGGCATAGAAAAAACAGGTTGGCAGAGAACTAAGCCTTGAAGCTGGTGATGGGAAGGTTGGGGGATGTTATACTAGTTTCTCTGTTTTTCTATTTGTTTAAAGATTTCCAAATTCAAGGTTGTAAGTAAATAAATAAGCAAGGAAAGAAAGAGAGAGAGAGAAGAAGTGAGCAAGAGGAGGGAGGGAGGAAGAGAGAGAAAAAAAGGAAGAAAGGATGAGGGGGGAGACGGAGGGGAGGAGAGAGAGGAGTGCTCAGAGAGGGCCACCTCGCACCCAATTCCTCTTCAAAATAAGTAGATTCGGTGAACTTGTGTTTCCAATTTCAATACCAAGTAAGAGTCTAGGACATATTATTGAAATGGTGAAAGTTAAATTTGAAAAAAAAAAAAAAAAAAAGAAGAAGAACAAAAAGAAAAAGAAAGCTGAGATCGCCAGGCCCCACTAAGGGTGGGTTGCTGAAGACCCTTCCCTTTATATTATGGCTTCTTGACAGGCCTGTCAGAGATCCCGTAGACATAGGCCTCTGGATCCAGCAGAGCATTTGTCAAAGTCTCTCACGATCTCTGTAAAGAAGGCAGAGATCACGGCTCAGGTGAGAGCTCGGCGAGGTGGACTGATGACTGGCTGAACATCCATCCCCAGGAGGAGCCCTTGGGAGGCTGGGGGCAGCTCTTCAGCAGAGGCTGAAGGACTCCTGTTCAACATGCTATTGTTCTTTGTGGATGACAGATGAAGATATACAAGCTGTGTTGGTCAAAGTGACAGGGGACATAAAGTCCAAAGGACTACCTTTGAATACGTTTGATGACAGAATTATTATCTAAAGACATCTCAACATGCTACAACAGAAGCTATGTTAGCAGGCTGAAACGTAATAGTGTTTATTATCAAACAACCAACCAGGAAAGTCAAGGTGAGGAAAAGCCCAAAGCCTGTGGCTGATGCAAAAGTATGTGAGTGAAAGCCTGACTGTGGGCCAGGTGCACTTAGGGCTCTTGTAAGATACAGATGAAGGGACGCTTCCTTCCCAATGTTGTCATCCTCCTCTCCTGGCTGGAGAAACACTGACTTAAAGATTTTCTCTTACCGTAAATTCCACAGGAGTCAACAATCTAAGTAGCCGCCAAAGCTAATTTGATCTGCTAATTTGATTTTAACGTACATTAAAACAATTATTTTCCAGAATTGGGGATGAAAATAGTAACCGCGTCTACCATTTAGTAAGCATTTACTATGTGAGGCGTCATGCCAGGTACTGTACATACGTTATCTTATCTAATAGCCATACTACCCTTTCTATGTGAGCGCTAATAATCTCACCTCCTAGATGGGGAAACTGGGGCCCAGAGTGGTTCAGTGACTTGGCTGGAGTCACACAGCTGGCGAGGATCAGAGCTGGGATGCAAAGGAAACCCCGCTGTGTGGGTGTGGCTTAGGAACACAAACTGTCTGGGATGGTCCAACAAAATGCTGAGTATGGGACTGAGTTCTAGTTGCCACACTTTAGGAGAGCACTGGCACAACTCCGCCTGTGTCTAAAACCTGGTGTTTTTGGTCAGGCCAGTGAGAGGACCAGCAGATCCTAAGAGGCACAATTAGAGCAACAGGTGATTTCTCCTGTCACGGTAGGTGCTTAGTGAATGTTTGCTGAACGGCTGACTTTAGCTGGAAAGAAGTTTCATGCTGTCTGCTGTTTGGTGTCTAATGCTGTATAACAAACCGTCCCAAAACACTGGCTTAGAACAATAAGAGTCATTTACTACTGTTCTCTCTCGTGGTTCTGGGAGCCGGCTGGGCTTAGCTCAGGGATTCTCACTCAGGGCCTCTCAGGTGGTTGCAGTCATGTGGTGGCAGGGGCTGGCATCATCTCTGAAGCTTCTCTGCTCCCTTGTCTGGGGTCTGAGTTGGGAAGACAGTGAGCTGGGCTCCTCAGCATCTTCCTCTCTCTACGTGGTTTCTCGTGTGGTTTCTCCAGCCTGGCGGCTTCTGCGTAGTTGGCCTCCTTATAAGGTGGCTCAGTGTTTCAAAGATTCAAGTCCCAAGTGAGAAGAGACTCCAGTGGTAGCTGTACTGCCAGCAAGCCACACGGTGTGACTTCTGCTGCATCCTTACTATCAAGTCCACCACAAAGGCCTGCCCAGTTTCAAAGGGAGGGTACACAGAATCCACCTCTTGAAAAGCCAGGGGAGAGATTCTGGAAGAGCTTCTTGGACCAGACATGTTGTTGCAGCCATTTTTGTAAAATCCGCCACTTCCACCCAAGAATATTTGGGGTGAAGGTGAGGGGCTAGAATTGTTCTATAAGGAGTGAACTTAGGCCAGGTTATGGAAGAAAAGTAAAATGGAGACAGATTTTCCTTCAATAAAGGAAGATGTTTTAAAGGTGATGGTTTCTCTTAAGGTGGAATGAATTTTCTGCCACTGAAGGATTAAGCATGGACTGTCAGAGCCCTTCTAGGGATTGACAGAGTAAGGTACCTGCTCCCTCTGGCTGAGTGTATCCAGATATCTGCTAAGGGGACCAATTTAAGGGCCAGTATCTATAGCAAGAAGTCTTCACGAGAACCAGAAAGGCCAGAGTAGTGGGCAAAGCTAAAATTTTAAACTTTTTAAAAACGTAAAGAGCATGAGACCCAGGCTGCCAGTGGTGGGACATTCAAGTTGGGGGATGGAAACAAGAGTTTGAAGCCAGAGAAGAGCAAATAAGTATAAACAACGTGGAGCTGGATCTAAAGATTTGGAAAGTGGGTGAAGGATGGCAGAAGAGGCCTGAGCCTCTTCCCACCCTGGAGTGATGAGAGGGTGTTTCACATGCCAGCTGGGGTACTGGGCGTGCTGGAGGGGGAGGAGGGACGCTGGAAAGAGGTCAGCCTGGCCTTGAACACTATGTAGCCAGGAACACTTAAGCATCAAGTGGAGGACTTGAATTAGTGTGAACAATGAGGCGCCTTCTGAAGCTAAGACTGTTCATTCTCATGTCAAGAATCATGGGGTAAATGATGGTCAGTCTCTAGGTATTTATAAATCAAAACTGCTACCATGCTCCTCCGGGTGCTATATGAGTCCTGACAGAGTAAGGATTTTTCTGCCCTCTGATAAGTTCTAATGAACAGCAATCCCTGCGTGCCAGCTTCAGGCTGTGATGACACTCAGGCAGGGAATCACAGCTTCATGGCCTTACACATCAGCTCACTGCATGGTTTTGAGAAGGTTAATTTCATAATTAAAATCCATGTCTGATGAACAACCCACCACCAAGGAGCCATAGCAAGTCTCTTGCAGTCCTGGTAAAGATCTTTGTAAAACTGGGTTTGATACACAGAAGAGAAATCACACTGTATTACATTTATCTACCTACCTATCTATCTATCTATCAATCTATACAGGCTACTGGGAAAGCTAAGTACCTTAAGATAAAATAATACAGACAAAAAGTTGAGATAAAACGAGTGATGGGCAAATACACGTCTGAATCAATAAAGGAAATTTCATCCTGGATCACCAAAAGGACAAGGGCAGTGGCTGGCTTTTGTGGTAAGTCAATGAGTCAAGGGAGTCACTGGCCTCACGTGAGGATGAAAAAATGGGTGTAACAGTAGTGATCTTCCAGAGACCCAGAATGACCCAGTTTGGCTAATAAGCCAGCAGTTCCATATCGTACTCAAAGAGATGGGCCGCACTAAATCATTACGCCTGGGACGTCCACCATAAACCATAAGGTGCTGGTCCTTCTCCATTGTTCATAAAGTGGTCAGTGAGCCAGACCTCTCAGTTACAGAGTATATCAATCTAGGAGCAGATACATGAATTTAAATCCATATTGAGACACAGTTCAGTCGGTGGGGAGTATGATTCATGACTTTAGTTTAAAACCTCTCTGGAGCAATGTAGCTAGACTGGAATCTGTTACCCTTCACCCCTTGATGTTCACCTTCCCATGATACAGGTGGGTGAGCAAAACTGAACAGAGTCCCAAGTTGAAAAGTGGCCCAAAGGTTCAAAGAGGAGATGTAGATCGAGACCAAAACTCCCATGCCTACTTTGAATTATAAAATTTTGAAGTTGGAAGAGGCCTTAGAAATTATCTAAACGAATTTCTCATCTTATAGTTGGAAAAACTGATTCCATAAAGGAAAATGTACATATCTCCTGGCCATTTCTTTCTGATAGAGCATTTAGCCAATGCACACAGTGAAAAAGAATGGGAAAAATAAAATTTGGGCTTACAGAATTTTATTTTAGAAACCCTGCCATAGAATAATTGCTGTATCACTTGCCACCCTTGGGGCATGACCTGGTGAGAAGGAAGAAACACTGGGGGTCAGGAATTCTGTGATCTGGTCCCGCCAGCATCTTAACTAGCTCTGGAACGTTCTCTCAGGTCCCTTTCTGATTTTCTTTCTTTATCCCCAAACCTATCAGAGTTCAGAGCACATGGTTGATGCTAAAGAAATGTTTGATGAATGAATAAATGCACTTAAGCTCTAAACTTCCATGCTTCTCTGCATAGTAATAAGAAAAAAAAGTAAGTCCTCTTGAAAAGGGAAGGCTTCGTCTATCAGAATGTGGATATATTCAAATTCCTGGATATGTGCTAAGATAAATGCACAGTAATTTTGCTAAAAATACTTTTTTAAAAAAGCAATTCATTTAAGGCCACCCTGATGCCCCAGAGATGTCCATTCATATCATTCAATGTAGGAAGAGGAGCACTTCATTTTTGTTCACTGGAGAATCAAGACCTCTGGGGACAGCTTTAAAAATTGATCTCCCTTTAAGCTTCCTTATCCTTGCTTCTCAAAGTGAGGTCCCTGAACCAGCAGCAGCCGCATCAGTATTATCTGGGTGCTCGTTAGACTTGCAGAATTTCAAGCCCAACCCTAGAGTTTGAATCTGCATTTTAACAAGAGCTCCCGGTGATTTGTGTGCGAGCTGAAGTTAGGGAAGTGCTGTCACAGATCAGTCCAGCAGGCTGAGATGGTTAGGAGAAGTGCCATCCACTTTGCAGTTTGTAGTTCCCTCTGCCTCTATCAAAAAACCCGCCATTTGCACCGCCTACTTAAACACTTAAGGATAAATTCCCAGTGAAACAAACTTCAAGAAGCCTTCAGAATATTTCCTTCTTAATTATTAGATTGAACCATAGGAAATCACTGGTACTCAATGGTTTTGAACTACAAAAATGGCCATTTCATATATTTGAACTGCTTACAATGCACCAAGCTTTGTGTTAAGTACTTTTAACTATGGTCATTCTAATCCACAGAACACTCTATAAGATAAATATTAAGTCAATTTTGTAGTTGAGGAAGTTAAGGACTAGAAAAGTCACGTTCACAAAGTTTCACAGCCAGGAATGAAAAGGCTCACGTCCACACCCAACCCTGACCCTGAGGCCCAGCCTTTCTCAAGGCGTGAACCTCAGACCACCACGTGGGAAGTCTGTTAAAATGCATATTCTCGGTACCATCCCAGACATATTGAATCTAGATCTCTGGTGTTGGGGATTAAGACTCTCTATTTTATTAACTTCCCTGGGGATTGGACATGTTTTATTCGAGAACGAATTGAACCCCCTTCTTTTTATACCCTCCTTCCTTTCCAAGTAGGTGGTGAAAGGCCACTGGCATAAAAATCTAACTCACCCCAGGGCAGACTAACCATATACCCAATTTCCCAGGACAGTCGTGGTTTATGTACACTGTTTATGTTCACATTACAATTTCTACGAGTTCCTCCTTTGATTCTCAAAAGAGTTCTGGTTTGGATGATATATTATATGGTGGCCTTGTGCTAGGGGGAAAATTGGGTTGGGTTTCTCCCAAGAGAGCACCAGGGCTCTCTCTCCCCATCGGGCAGCTCTCTTGAGCTTTCCAGTGAGCTGGGCAGGGCTGGGTCTGCCCCGGTACGTCCAGTGTCCTGAGTCTCACTCTCCCCCTCCTCCACCCCTGGCCTCCCAGGCCTGCAGCTCCAGGCCAGCGGGGGCAGGCAGGCTAAGGCATTCACACAGGGATGCCCACGCTGCCATTCCCTGGAAACCTGTTAGAAACCTTTGAGCTGTTTTGATCTACGCTCCACTGAGAACGTTGTCTCTTTTCCATGTATCATCCTCTGTGCCATCGGGGTAGCCTTGCCTGAGACCCCTTCTCCATGACTACATAGGTTGTGTCCCCACTAGGCCACTAGGGCTAATGAGGTCTGACTCTTCTCTGGGACACAGGACCAGGCACTGAGGGAAATCCCAATGGGTGTTGGCTGATAGTCCAAATGATCAGATTAATGCAGTTATCAGATTATTGTCCCAGGAGCAGGTTTTGACAATTGAGGAGAAAGGAGAACCAGAAAACTAGTGGGCAGAGAATGTGATTACATCAAGGCCTTGAGGGAGTTGAGAAAAGAAAAAGCCCAAAGGGTGTCTGAAATGTCAGGATACAAAAAAAATAAACTTATCTTTAAAGAATATGTTAGCTTCACTGTCAAATAATATAATCGATATATTCTCCTTCAACCTCTAGACACCTTTTCAGGTAAAGTGTCCCTACATTTAAAAGAATGGGTCTAATTAGGAATGTACTACAGAGCATCCAGAAAGTCTGGAAACACAAAGAAAATAATCTATTCATTATATCTTTTTCATATTGGCCCATTTCATTACATGTACAGGAATTTTATCTGCAAACGTGTCTGGGGGTTGAAGAAAATGTAACTTACATATCGCTTAAAAATAAGTTTATCTTATGTGGGATGGTTAATTTTATGTGTCAACTTGACTGGGCTACGTGGCACCCAGACATTTGGTCAGACGCTATTCTTGGTGTGTCTGTGAGGGTGTTTCTGGATGAGATTAACATTTGAATCTATAGACTGAGTAAAGCAGACTGCCCTTCCCAGTGTGGGTGGGCCTCATCTAATCAGGTAAAGACCTGAATAGAACAAAAAGGCTCAGTAAGCAGGAACTCCTCCTGCCTGACTGCTTGAGCTGTGACATCAATCTTCTCCTGCCCTGGGACTGGAACTTACACCATCAGTTTTCCTGGTTCTCAGGTCTTTGGACTTGACCTGGACCTACACCTATACCACTGGCTCTCCTGGGTCTTCAGCTGGCCAACTACAGATCTTGGGAGTCTCAGTTTCCATAATCACGTGACCCAATTCTTTACAATAAAGCCCGTAGCTCATATGATTACAGAGGCTGAGACATCCCAAGATCTGTAGTCAGCAAGCTGGAGACCCAGGAGAGCCAGTGATCCAGAAGTTCCAGGCCAAGTACTAAGGCCTAAAAATATATATTCCTGAACATGTGCCTACCCTCAGGTCCAGGGCAAAACTCAGAATTGCTATAATTCAGGCTTTTCCAATATCAGTTCAACCAATCAATATATTACCCACCCACTCCCAATAAGTTTTAGTGGTCAAATAAATGAGAGAAACACTAGATAAAGGGAAAACATGGAACCAGAACCTTTAAGATGATTGCATGTATATGAGCCTCAAAGAGAGGAATATAACATGTTAGTTCTTCTCTAATGCTTTTGACCACTTATTCCCCATTCCTCCGTCACCCTCTTTTTATTCTTGCAAGACTGATATTCCAAGAAACACACTGGGGAAAAGCTGTGCCCAATCCATTCAGAATGGCCAGTTCTGATCATAAAGAAGCCAGTGGCAGGTGGGGCCTCTGAGATGTCTTCTGTGGATGGTACCCTAGGATCTCCAAGGTCCTTCCCATTCAAATTCCAAAGAGCTTGTACATATCTGTTGGCTCCACTTTTGTCATCATAAAGCAAGATTTTGTCTCTTCCTGTAGAATCTGCTTCATTTAGGACTGAAGATCAATATGAAGCATAAGGACTATGATTCCTGGCTCTGATGTTTACCAGCTCTATGACCTCAAGCAAGGTGCTAACTTCTTTGTGCCTACTTCCCTATCTACAAAATGAAGATGATAATAGTCGTTGTGAGGATTAAAGGAATGAATGCACATATAGGCTTAATATAGAGTTGTGCTGTCTCATAGGGTAGCCACCAGCCACATGTGGATATTTCCACTAAAATTAATTAAAAATAAAATTAAAATTCAGTTCCTTGGTTGCACTAGTCACATTTCAAGAGCTTAATAGCCATGTATGATGGGTGGCCACCATATTGGATAGTATAGAAGAGCCATTTCCATTGTCACAGAATGTTACAGAGCCTGGGCAGCCAGCAAGTGCTGAATAAGGGCTAGGTTTTATTTTCCCAAGGCCCAAAAATAGGTCAGGTTGGTTGATTAGACCCTTAACTCTTCAGTCAGATCTCCCTCTAGGGGACAAATACAAATTGTACGTTCTCAGTTACTCTTTGCCCTCTCTTCTGTTTATTTGTTTCCACTTCCCTCCCACCTCCCTCCCTCCCTCCTTCCTCTCTCCCTCCTTCTCTCTCTTTCCTTCCTTCTCCCTCTTCCTTCCCTCCTTTCCTCCTTTCCTTCTTTCTTTTCCTTTCTCCCTGCCTCTGTCTTTCTCCCAAATAGAAGTATCACCAGAGAGTTTCCTGGTCCTTTATCATAATTTGATACCTGAACCTTGGCAGTTGTGTTTTCCTAGTAAAATACCCTGCTCTCCGGGTTCATTGTTCCAGGATCACTGTTGCATGTGCCCAAGGGCTTGCAGTGCTCTCATACCACCTCTGGGAGGCCCAGACTTTGTGAGTCAGAGAGCTAAGACTGTCTTTCCACCAACTCCGTCCTTTCTCTCTATCAAAGTGAAAGACTTTGACATAGATAAATGTGCACCTACTTAATTATCTGTAGTAGCAAATGTCGCTGTAATGAGATCAGCCAAACACTATTGCCATGGGCTGCTGCCTAGGCCTTAGAGAAACAGACTAAAGGAAACTTTCTGTTGATAATACTCATCGTGATAAGATGTGACCACCATTCCTTTCTAAAAGGATCATAATGGATATTGATTCTTAGTTTTGGAGTTTGGCTCATTAAAATACCAAACAGAATTCTATGGAGAATGAGCTATATTGATTGGTTCATTTTGCTTTATGGGTTTGTTTCCTATGTAACATGTAATTGTATTTTATAGTTGCTATAATATGCAAGAATTAAAGACCTAATTTGGCTAAACAAGAATTGAGTTATAAATTATGAAACATTCTCTCCCATCAAACTCCTGGATAATTAAATGAAACTTTAGCAAGTGCTATCTTTGCAGATTGTTTTGTATTTGGGGTGGGAGCTGGAAGAGCGGGAACTTTTTTTTTCTCCTGTCACTTTTTAACTTTCTTAGCACTTAAGCCACTAGTAATGAGTTTAGGGATTTCAGACAAGGCTGTTAAATTTTTGCTGAGGTATATTAAGCTGTCTTTTCTTTCACATTATTTTGCTTCTAAAATCTCAAAGTGAATTGCCCTGAGTGGTATAGTGGCAAGGGCACAGGTTCTGGCGGTAATTAGACTTAAGTTCAAATTAGACTCTGCCTCTCCCTCCTCATTTCAGTAGGTAGGTTGTACTTTCCTGCATGTTGTTTCTGCACTTGACCATGTAACATGCCTTTGCTGGTGGAAAGTGAGCAGACATCATGCACAGAATAACTTGAAAAGCACTTGCATTATTGGGCTTGCCGTATTGTTCTATCACAGCCATGAGAAGAACATGCTTATATTAGCACCTGGTCTCAGGAGAAGGAGAATAAGCACCTGGATGAGAGCCACCCCCAGCCAAGCTCAACCTAGAGAGCCGACTCTTAGCCCATAGGTGTATTTCTGGGCTGAGGAAGTGATTATTGCTGTATGGTGCTGCAGTTGTATCACAGCTAACTGACATACCATGTCAAGCATTATTTACCCATCACCTTCTCCCACCGTCAAGGGGGATGGCTCTCTCTCTCAGCACTGCCCTTAGAGATGAAGAAAGTCACCAACAAGAATAAAGAGATTAAAAAAAAAAAAAGAATAAAGAGATTAGTCCATGTGCTGAATGGATATGTACACATCCAGTGCAGAACAGTTCTTCCTATCTGCAAGAGTCAAGTTTATAGAGACAGGAAAGCATTTGTGGTGTCTAAGGAGTAACTGCCTGGAAGACTAAGAATATAGCCTTTACACCATGAAACATATATTAGAGAACAGAGTTGCTTAAATAGGATAAAACATTAGAATACAAGATAACAGACAGAAGGAGGAAAAATATGAGGGGAGATGACTAAAACCTAGATGCAAGAGATATTTAAGGGCCCAGCTGAATCCAAAAAAGAAAGATGAGGAGAAAGTCTAAATAAGATTAATTTATGTGGGGTTTTTTTTCCCTTTGTTTAAATCAGAGTCTACAACTCTCACAGGGAATCCAAGCATCTAGTATGACTCCCTTAATGGTAGATTCACAGTGGCTGAGGGATTTATCAAGGTAAATGAGCTTCATAAACCCATCCACTTCAGTGATGGGTGGTAAAACAGGAAGTGACTCTGCACCCCATCCCAGGGAATCCTTGCACTTCAGCACAAAGAAGCACTGAGTGAGAAAGAAGAGCAGAAGAGACCAGGGGGATTGGAAAAGGGGTGCACAGAGATGTGGACCTCAGGACCAGATGCTCGGGCTAAGCAATGAGAACACGGCTTAAGCAAAGAAATGGGATCTTTTCTGGACTGAAGAGTGTTAACCATTAAATTTCCGAGTCCCCGTTTTATTTGACACTGTCCGGCGAGCGAGTATTGCACAAGGAAATCTTTGCATCTGGGGATAACACTAAGGTCTTTTGAGTAATACATACAAGGCAGTTCAAGAAAGATCCCACAAGACTGATGGCTAAAAGGTGGCAGGTGAGATTCAGTGTTGACAAATGTCTGATAAAATGTTTCAAGAAAATGGCGTTCTTCCATGAAACAACATCAGTAGTGTCTGTATGGCCAGTAACTTTAGGTGATTAGAAAGAGGGGTATACCCACAAAGACAAAAAAATAGGAAAGATGATGTTAGAAGAAGATGGAAAATGATAGACAAGTGGGAAGTGACTCAGTAGGAAAGAGAAACAAGAATGCTAAAGGCCTACAGAGGAGGGTGCCAGTAATATGCAAAGGGATTCAGACTGCAGAACCCAGAAACACTCAGAAATCGAAGCTATCAGGGGAAGGGTGGGGCAGAAAGCAGAAGGGTTAGCATAAAGTCTGTATAAGGAGTAGTTAGACACCCAGATCCCCTCTCCTACACCCTCAGCCACTAAATGACAATTATTCTCCTACCCAAAAAAGAGATGGAAAATTTTTTTTTCTAAAAAAATTGAACAAGGGTGGCTCCACTTCCTGTATGGTGAAGCACTATATTACAAAGACAATTAAGGAAATAGCTACATAAGTAACAGGCAGGTCCCTACCCTCTTTCCTCTACTTGCTTACTAAACACTAGGCAGGTGACTGGAAATATTTCCTGCAAAAATAAACAAGCCTAAGAGAAAGATTTCCCCATTGAAAAGGCCAGCTTACTCCCTGATTTTGCTTTAGTGAAACACAAAGATTTGACAAGCCTTACTCATATATACAGAGCTTTCACCAGTTTTTTAATACTTCATATAGAATATGATTAGATCTCCAAGGATCACCTGATATGTGTGAAAGCTCTCAACATCAAAGACTGAAACTGGACTGGCTGCATCTAACAGTTGGCCAAAAATAATAATGTTTTAAATATAAGAGGAATTAATATCATATTTGTGTAAAAGAAGTCTGAAAGTAGGCATTCCATGATGTGTGTGGTGGTACAGAGTCATTAGGGACACAGGCTGCTTCTTTGAAGATAACAGAAAGCTGTTTCATCAAGCTAGCATCTAGCTTCTAACCTCAACTAACCTCACGGTCCAAGATGGCCATTACAGCTCCAGCCATCATGTCCAATTCCAAACAGTAGGGAGGAAAAGAGCAGAAAGACAAAAAAGCAAACCCTCCAGTTGAGTCATCTCTCTCTAGGCAGCCTCCCTAGTAGCCCTCCAAACACTTCTACTTACCTTTCACTGGCCAGAACGCCCTCCTTAACTAGCTACCATGGAGGCTGGTAAATGCAGTCTTTCAGCAGGGTACATATCTGTCCTGAATAAAATTGTTTTATGGAAAAAGGAGGGGATAGATTTCAGATAGACTCAGCAATCTCAGATAAATAAACACACCCATGCGCATGCACACATACACACACACTGAATAAAGCAATTGGAAAGAAACATGGTTGATATGCCGGGAACAGAAGAAAACCTCAAAAAATATTTTCAGAAAGTTAGAAGATGTTTCACCCCATGAATAAAAAACATATTTCTATTTAAAAGAAATGAACAAAAACTAGGAGCTGTTTGAAATTTAAAATATGGTAGCCACCAGAAAAGGAGAGTGAATTGAAAGATACAGTTGAAGAAATCTCACATAAAATAAAAGCAAAAAGACTAAGAGATAGAACAGTAGAAAAGACCAGGAAACTAGAAAATTAGTCCAGAAAGCTTAATATCCTAATAATGTTTGAGAAAGAGATTTTAGAGAAAATTGAAGGAGGTTAAAAAAATAATTAGTTTTCTCTCTTTTGAAGGATATGTTCTCCCATTTGAAAGTGCTCACTGAATATCCTGTAAAATAAAGGAGAAAAATTCACAAAAGGTACATTATTATGAAATATAGGAACACCAGAAAGACAAGACAAAATTTCCAGAAAGAAAAAAAAAAAAAAAGATTCCCAAAGCAACAATAAAAGATGGCAGATAGAACTCAAAGAAAAAGTGTCTTATACAATCTGAGGGGTAATTATATTCAATATAGAATCCTATACCCAGCCAAACTATCAATCAAATGTGAGGTTAGAATAGCCATTTTCAAACATGAAGTGACTCAAAATGTTTATTTCCCATGCATTCTTTCTTGGAAAACCATTAGAAGATTTTCCCTGTTGAAATGATGCAGTAAACAAAGAAAAGGGAAAATGTGAGACCCAAGAAACACAAGATCCAACACAGAAGGTGAGTAAAGGAAGTTCTCAGGATAACGACAAGGAAGTTCTCTGGACGTCAGCTTTGCAACAGGCCTGGGGAACAACCAGTCAAGATTGTAGGAGGTGGATAGACTGGTCCAGGACAGGTGGAAGTAAGCAAAGGCATTAGAACTGATGAATATGACCATCCTGAGAGAGCCTTTATGTTTCTAGCAGAGAAAATTGGTTCACATCCATAATGCTTTACAAGTAACAAAACTGTAACAGGCTATTATCTCCTTTAAAAAAAAAAAAAACTGAGGGACTTCCCTGGTGGTCCAGTGGCTAAGACTCCATGCTCCCAATGCAGGGGCCCTAGGTTCAATCCCTGGTCAGGGAACTAGATCCCACATGCCACAACTAAAGATCCCGCATGCCGCAACTAAGACCCAGCGCAGCCCAATAAATAAATAAATAGTTTTTAAAAAAAAAATTAAAAAACTGAAAATTTGTATCAAAGGGATATATAATATAGGATAATTCATAGCTCATTTATGAACAATATTTACAAAGCTATAATAATGCAAAATGTTAATATAAGCAGAAATTATGATGTAACCATATTAGAAAGATGGGGGAGGGAAGTTTAGGAAGTATATGTGGAATATAAAATTAATGAAGTTAAACATAGCAGTTTAAGCATATGATTTAGGAAACTAGTGGTAAATAGGAGAAGAAAGAGTAAAAAAAGAATTAAGACCAGTTGCCTTTGGGGAGTGGGACTCCTGGGTGGAGAGCGGTAATGTAAGTTACTGCTGTTTTTCACGATAAACATTATGGAAGCACCACTTGACTTTTAGAACTATGACACCTATTGTTATGATGAAAGAAATTAATCATCTATGCAGAAGCAAACAAAACAAACTGGTTCTATAATGACAATTTCTGGGCAGCACTTGAAAAGATTTGGAAAAAAAGGAGAAAAAAAAGAAATGTCAAACTGTTTGAACACAGCTCTTCATTCTTCTGCTCAGACCCCCACATGCATTTCTGTCCTCCCTGCTCAGAAAAGCTTTGCCAAAGCAGGAAAATACCCAAGAAGAGATTTGTATTAACCCAGCAGTAAAGCTGCTTCACCCTAAAGTGACCGCCTTCTGTCAAGACGCTGGCCCTCCCATTATTCTAAAAAGCAAGACTAGTAATAAGGTCCTCTGTGTTAGAAGGTGAAGACTGAAGAGGACATTATCTACGTTTAATGTCATGAAAGTTCTGCCAAGAAGAATAAACTTAGTGTCATAGGAGTAGAAAAAGGCACAGGGGACAAGAGTGTCCCTATGCCCTTTCCTCATCGTCACAAATATAAAAAGTATTAACTGAGAGACATAAGTCAGTAAAAATGCATTCAATCAGCTCTACCAATTATAAAGCTAAATCAATGTAAATATCTGAAATATTTCATCAAGAAACACTCAATTGCTGAATTGAGTGACCCACTCAATACATGCAATAATATGGGTCAATATAAAAAAATGTCATGTTGGGACTTCCCTGGTGATTAGTGGTTAAGACTTCGCCTCCCAATGCAGGGGGTGCAGGTTCAATCTCTGGTCAGGGAGCTAAGATCCCACATGCCTTGCGGCCAAAAAAACCAAAACATAAAACAGAAGCAATATTGTAACAAATTCAATAAAGACTTTAAAAATGGTCCACATCAAAAAGAATCTTTAAAAAAAAAATGTTGAGTGAAAGAAGCCAGACACAAGAGTACATACTGCATTTATTCATTTTGCCATTGTTCTCTAAACTGTACATGTGTGATTCACATACTCTTCTAGGATGATATGATATGTTTCCTAATTTGAACCATTCTGAGGTTTACTCTTGCAATATTTCTGGAATATAATACTTCTACCTAAAAATACTATCTATGGAGGTCATTAATGTTTGCTGAAAACCTACTGTCCTGTAGCTACATTATATATATCATCATCTTTATACTCAGAGTAGCACTTTATTAGTTATCATGGTTCTAAATTAAAGATTAGACAACTGAGGCTCAGAAAGGCAAAATAACCTTGCTCAAGACCTAGACACGCATGCATATCTACTTGACTCCAGGGTCCCTGCTCTTTTGACAGCATCAGATTGTGGTAATTTCATTCTTTTAAGAGGTATTTCTTTTATTTTAAGAGGAAACAAAGGATTATTTGGAGCTGTATACAGAACATGATGAGGAAAGGCAGTTGAAGCTCTTATCTCTCAGAAGCCTGGAGTAGATGGTGGTGGTCTAGCCTCCCTGGAGGGTGCCCCAGAATCGACTTTAGCATTGCTCTCTTTCTTCCATCATCTTTCACTCTTCTGGATAATTATGTGCCCTGATGCTTAGAGAAGTTCCATCCTTGACATTAACTTCAACAATGATACAGAAACATTTGTCCTTCCCAGTGGGAAGCTAAGTGAGAAAACAACTGATCAATGATGAGCAGAAGACAAAAATGAACAAAACTGGAAAGTGATGATTCAAACTGCTGGGAGCCTTAGATGAATTATGTAGGATATTCCAAATGCACTAGGATTTGACTGTTGCCAAAGAAAGTAAGTAGAACCTTGGTGATTTATTTAAGAGATTGTTTAAATTCTCTTGATCCATGGCTAAGGCTCCAGAGGTGATATGACCCAGCCAGAGTTGCTCCTCTTTCTGGAGTAAAAAGAAATGAATAAAAGGAGAGGGAGGTAACTAAAGTTCCCTTCTGATCACAAAAGGATGCCTAGTGATTGTTTTAGGAATCTCTTTAGGTTGGATAAATGGCAGAATACAGAATCTGCCCTCTCCCCAGCCAGTTTCGTTTTTAAAAGCATCACAGTGAAGCCTCCAGGAGGGAGTTAAGTGCTGCAGAAGACAGCCACAAACAGCGACTTCTTAAAAATAAAACTGAAAAACAGACTAATTAATTTACAAAGTGTAGGGTATGCCAAGAGTGCAATAAAAATCCTGCCCATTTAGTGTCCACTCGTGTTTCAGCAAAACAGAGCACTTGCAAAGTGCTGTAAATTAAATTATAAGGCACAGCTATGGTGCATAATTCTCAGATACTCAGATATATATATATATATATATATATATATATCTGGACAATTGAACTGAAACCATTCTTAACGCAAAAAATCCCTTAATATCTAATTGGTAAGCATCTCTATTGGCCATGTTACCAGGACTATATCTCTGAAATTCTTAGTAGTTAGGCTGTCTAGGTGACTCAGACCAGGGTGGTAGCAGTGAATGTTGTTGAGGAGGTTAAATTCTGGATCTATTTGAAGGATCTTCTGACAAATTGATGTGGGTTATGAGAGAGAGAGAGAGAAGCATAGAGAATGACTCAGGGTTTTTCACTTTGAGCAAATGAAAGATGGAGTCATGATAAAGTAAGATGAAGAAACCCAGGAGTGGAGCGAATTTATAGGGAGAGGGAAGCTCAATTTGGACGTGTTGGGTTTGAAATAACCACTAGACTTCCAAGTATAGGACTAGAGCAGGCAGGTGAATATATGAAGAGAGAGGGGAAAGACCTGATATTTTTTGTGTGCCAACATGGTTGCCAGACCTTATATTCATTACCTCATTTAATTCCACAGAAACCTACATGTTAGATATTTTACCTCTGTTTTGTTTTATGCTGTTTATATACAAATGTTGAGTATCAAAGCATTTAAATGACATTGTCAAGGTCATACAGCTGGTAGATGGAGAGGCTGGAATTCAAATCCAGGTTGCCTGATGCCGAAGTCCATGCTCTTGCTTTTTGCTGAGCCATACTGCCTCAGGCCCGTGCCCTTTGTATCTTTTCACTCTTTGAGGAAGTGAATATTTCATTAGTGAGAACATAGGCTGCATGTTCTAGAGACCCCAAATAGTAGTGGTTTAAACAAAACAATTGAAGCTATTTCTCTTTTCTGTAACAGATTGAGGTAGGTACTCCAGGCATCATCATGGGACCCAGGCTGCCCCCATCTTCCTGCTCCACCATCCCCATGATATTTCCTTTTCCTGAATGGATCAAAATAGCTGAATCCCATGGCCATGATCCAAACAACAGGATGGAAGAAGGGAGAATGATGGTCCCTATCTGAAAATTGTGCACATCCCATTGGCCAAAACTTAGTCCTAAGCCACCTCTAGCTGCAAGGCAGGCTGGGAAATATTGCCTTTATTTTCAGCAATCAAATGTCAAGCTAAAAAACAAGGCCTTCTAATATTATACTTTGAGAGAAAAGGGGAGAATAGGGATCAGAGGATAGCAAGATCTGCTCTAAAAGTTGGACTAAATTTCTTCTTAACGTCTTCAGGTGAATGCTTATGAAACAAGTTCCTTTTATATAGGTTTGAATTTTAAAATATCATTAAAATCTCAATGTATGTGAATTTTTAAAAATGCTAATTCCTTCATATAAAATGCAAGGAAACAATATTTCAAAGGATGGTGTGAAATCATAGAAAATATATGTATTGGTCTTTGTGCCTGGTTCCTAACACGGAGCTCCTGAAAACCTTGTAATTTTCTAAGCGATAAGGGCAGTAGGAGCATCTTTTGTTCTACTATTTGGTCTTTGACCCCAGCTCCTAAATCCCTTGGAATTTCCTGGGTGATAGGAGTCTTTTGTCCAAAGGAGGAGACTCTTGGGGGACTCCTGGATGGCTTCGGGATGGGGGCTGATCACCAGAAAGACCAAGCCATGATTAGAAGCTTGGAACTTTCAGCCCTACCCCCCCATCCTCCAGGAAGGGGAGAGGGATTGGAGATTGAGTCAATGATCATGACTACCTGATGAAGCCCCCATAAAAATCCTAAAAGAATGAACTTTGGCTCGCTTCCAGGTTGGCAGAACACATCCATGTGCCGGGAGGCTGATGCACCCCAACTCCATGGGGACAAAAGCTCCTGTGCTCAGGACCCCTCCAGACCTCGCCCCATGTATCTCTTCATCTGGCTGATCATCTGTATACTTCATCACTTCCTTTATTATATAATAAACCAGTAAAAATAAGTATGTGTTTCCCAGAATTCTGTGAGCTGTTCTAGCAAACGACGGAACCTGTGGAAGGAGTCGTGGGAACCTGCAATTTATAGCTAGTCAGTCAGAAGCCCAAGTGACAACCTGGGACACACAACCGGCATCTGAGGTGAGAGAGCAGTCCTGTGGGACTGAGCCCTTAACCTGTGGGGTCGACACTAACTCCAGTTAGTGTCAGAATTGAACTGAATTGCAGGATGCCCAGCTGGTGTTGCAGAGGACTGCTTTGGTGTGGGGAAAAACCTACATAGCTGGTGTCAGAAGTGTGAGTGTGGCAGCAGTGTGTGCGTAAGGGAGAAACATAGGAGAGTTCCTTCCATACAGATGGGGACAATGTGGGTCATAAACTATGCTGACACTATTGCCATATGGAGCCACCAATTTAGCTGGTATATCAAAATACCTGTCATCCTTGGCCAGGATGAGTCTTGAAAGACATGAGTTTTTAATTATCAGATTCTCTCAGTAATGCATCTGTCACATAAACTGTGGCCGCCCAATAATTTTAACTTCCCTTTCCATGATCCAACAAGACAGTTCTTTTATAACAGAGCAACTCTTGTCAAAATAGTGTTACTTTTCAAATCAAACTGCCAATTTTAGGAAATTGAGGTCAAAAACACAAAGATTTTTCCTCTACTTCTCTCTGCTCCTATTATTAAATTGAATAACAATGACGGTAATAATCATGAGGAATGAGAGAAAAAAACTTTTTAACGTAAACCCAAAATTTACATTTCTAGTTCAGACTTCTAGCTGGTTTGTATATATCATTGTCGCCACCTGGAAGTCTAATAGACACGGCAATCCCAGAATGTCCAAACTGAACCCTTAAAATATTTACACCCTGCATAGCCTAATCATCTCAGTTGTTGGAAACCTAACCCTTCCAGTTATCAGTCCTTCCACAGGACAACAATTTGGAACGCTTCCCATGTTCTCATAACCACATCCAATCCGTCAGAAGATCCTTTTGGTTCCATCATAATCTGACGACTTCTCACCACGTCCACCTCTGCTATCATAGTACTGGCCACCATCTTCCTTTTCCTGGGCTATTGCAATATCCCCCCATTCTGCCTGTACCCCTACAGTCAACACTCAACAAAGCAGACAGGGTGATGTTTTTAAGACATGACTCAGATCATGCTCTTCCTCTGCTCAAAGCCCTGCAAGTGGTTTCCCATGTGCCTCATAGTAATGGCCACAGGGGTCTCCAAAGCCCTGTGACCTTCCTGCCTACTCCTCTCTCCCTGCTCACTTGGCTGAAGCTCCTGGGACATGACAGGCATTTCCACCTGAGGGACGTTGCTCTCGTCAGTCCCCTGCCTAAAGCGCCCTTTCGGCCAGTCATCCCCTGGCTCCAGCCCTCACCTCCTTTATGTCTTTGCTCCTCTGTGAAGCTGACCTTCATCCCTACTTAACACCTCAGCTACTCTCCACCTCAGCATGCTAGATTCTCCTTGATTCTACTCTACTTTTTCTTTTTTTTCTCCCACATTGTTCAATACCTTTACTTATTTGGCAGTGTTAATTCTCTCTCTCCACTCAGAATGCCATCTCCTCGTGGGCAGGGATCCATGTCTGTCTTGTTCATTGCTTGCAGGCCCCAGCCTAGAACAGTGATGGGCACATAGGAGCCCAGCCCAGAACAGCGATAGGCACACAGGAGGGAACTCTGCTCTGTACAACTGCAAGTCACACCTACTAACCATTTCACTTTGCACTTATCAAAGAACTATTACATTTAATAACAACTGTATTAAATTGTTTTATGGATAAAGAACATTCTCAGAAAATCATGGCATCGTACTGTTGGGATTTTTTCCTCAGATTTTGTATCATTTCATTAGAAAACATTGCGTTTATGGCTCAGAAAGCTTAACCAAATACCTTCTAACTAGTCGAGTGGTTGAAAAAGAGAGGTAAAAAGAAAACCAGCTATTTGCTTTCAGGAAAGGCATGAAAGTTGGCAAGACTTCAGATTACTAAGGGAAGAAATTCTCGAGGGTTTCATTTTAGTAACTGTACCTGGTATTAATGATCCGCCAATGTGTTGTTTAAACACTCACAGTCAACACACTATGCAAACAATGCCCTGGCCAACAGCATGCGGGGGCTTTTCACACACACCACACTTAAGACCCGAAGTCATAGCTAATTCATGGCCAAGGACACAACTAATGTGAGCAGTAAATAAAGTCGTGCCCCGAGTGTCGGCAGATCAAGAAAGATGTCACTACACTGGAATTACTCAAGGTCAGAAACCAGGGCCTCTTTATTTGTTCTCCTTCTGGACCGAGGCCTAGACCTAGCTCAGTGTGGACAGTCAGTGTAGTGGAATGAATGAATGAATGAATGAATGAACAAATGAATGACAGGGCTGCTAAGGAGGACGGAGCCCTTTACAGAGGCTTCTTAAAGTTGTTCTCATTGCTTTCACTTTTTCATTTCTCCTTCTATTTCATTAAGATGATTGAAGAGGAGGATGAGAAATAATCTCATGAGAGGAATCTGAATAATGATCTGTTTCATGGCAAAGCAATTAAAGGCCAGAGATACAAAATTATTGGGCCAAGACCGCACACATTTTGGTAAAGACTTTACAAATAAATACAATTTACAGATGTTGTCTCACATTTTTATAGTAGTTTTTCAAAACCCACACTCATGGGACTTCCCTGGTGGTCCAGTGGTTAAGACTACACACTCCCAATGCAGGGGGCCCAGGTTAGATCCCTGGTCAGGGAACTAGATCCCACATGCCACAACTAAGATCCCGTATGCCGCAACAAAGATCCCACACGTGGCAATGAAGTTCCCGCATGCTAAGACCTGGTGCAGCCAAATAAATAAATAAATATTAAAAAAAAAAACCCACACTCATGATTCTAACAATACGTCCAGACTACTGAAGATTTTCAGATTTACTCTATCGTTAAAACCAAAACTATAGGGCTTTTCTTTGTAATTATACATCAATTTCCAAGGGGATAGGGAAATAAAATTCATGAATGACTCAGTCCCAAAGAGCTCACAGACATTCCTGCTAGGGTACCCCATTCTCACTCTTGTGTGACCTTAAAAAACTCTACAATGAGAACAGATTTTGAGTGGGTGAGAAGAGGAAAGACTCCCTCCTCCTTATCCCCAATCCTTCGATGTAGGCAGTTTCTTAAAATTCCTTTTAACCAAGGACCACAATTGTTATTCCATAAAAATACTTAAAATGCAAATATCTCTGGAAGAGAAAAAACAAAACTGTTGACTTAGATTCACTCTAGGGGATAAATAGCTTATCAGATCTTTTCCAGGGAGTAGGTTCTGAGAGCTTCAGACTCCAAGGAGAGAAAAAAAAGCACTGGAGAAAAGTAAAACAAATGTTGCCTCACTTACATCTTTGCCTGAGGCTACCCTGCCTCTGAATTTAGCAGTGTCTCTACCAGATCAATTCCCAGGAATTTGTTCTGAGCACTTACAACTCCAGTGTCCGTTCTATTCTCACTACCTCAGCCTTCCTCTACCTGCCTGCTTCGGTCCTCCCAACAGTCCCTCTGCCAAAGGCAATTCCAGTTTTGTCCCCGTCTGTCTCAGTGAAGCTGCTCTCATGGGATAAAATACTAAACAAGAATCTTTTGAGATAACTGTAACCCAGGTGACTAGTAAAGGACTCAGGTTTTCCCTAAGGACAGTATTACTTGTCAGTTCCCATGGGAGTAGGCTCTGAGATGGATCTGTAGCAGGAAGTTTATTGCAGACTATTCTCAGAATCAACACTCCTGGGGAACTGAGGGGAGCAGGGCTGGGCAGGAGAGAAGCTGGGCGGCGATGCAGTTGAAGCAAAGGTCTCGGCCAATCCAACGGGGAGACTGTAGATGGCCCTTCGGAGGTGTCCTGAATGAAGGCAGGAGGGCTGCCACACTTACAGCCCAGCATTGACCAGACATCAAATGACGTCTATGCCTGAGTAGGGGGCATGATCTTGGAGAGATCTTGGGCAAGGCAGCCCCTACAGCTGAGGGCAAGACCCAAAGAGGACCATCAGCTGAAGGCCATCAGCCAACAGCACTGCCAACAGCTGAGGAAATAGGTGCTTCAGTCCTGGAGGAGCATCCTAGCAAGGTACCACGGCATCCGCTACCATAAATCACGCTCCTTTTAAGTACAAGCTTTGAACAAGGGCTCAGAGCAATAGAAAACGGATGGTTATTTTGTTAGAAACTTTACCAAGATCTGTTCTGTTCAGAAACCCATGCCCCACCCCACACCCAGCAGTAATGTCACCCATGGTTTGGTTTTGAGTTGCCAGTTCAACACTTCTGGATCAATCTGCATTTGCAACTGTCACACTGATAATAACTCAATGCGAGCATCTGCTTGCTTCACTGTAAGTGTAGTCAGACTCACAAATTAAAATGTTTGAAATTCATATTATAACAAATTACTTTTCTGTTATTTCTCCTTTATATTCAGTTAAAAATATGTGCATAAGTAATAATATTCATATAAATTTCATTTCAGGATAATAAAGGAAGCATTATAAAATATTTGATGTGAAAAAGAGAGAATTAAATCTGAAAAAGTAATTTAGGATTGGAACTTGCCCTAGAGTAATTCTCCTGGCTGCCCATTAAAATCATCTAGAAAGGTGTAAAACATCCTGATGTCCAGGCCGTACCCCAGGCCAATTAAATCAAACCTCTGGGGTAAAACTCAGGCATCATTATTCTGGAAACTCCCCAAGGAATTGCAGTGTACAGATAAGGTTGAAAAGTCTGGGGCCTGGTGCAATAGATCTCAAACTTGAGTGTGTTTCACAATCAGCTGGAAAGCTTGTCCAACCACGTTTTCCTGGGCCCCACCCCCAGAGTTTCAATAGCTCTGGGATGGGGCTGATAATTTGCATTTCTAATCAGTTCCTGGGTGATGCTGTTGCTGCTGGTCCCAGGACCATACTTTGAGAAACAGGGTTCTAGGGGCTTTGCCTAACCAGAGTCTCCCACCACATTTAACAAATCCCCACCCTTACTTCCTGGTTCCCCTACCCTCCATCCCCCAATCAAACACCTTGGAAAATCTTGGCAATTTTTTCCCTTAAATCAGCCTTTGCAAAGACCCTTTCCCCTCTACACAGCTATTTCCAAATGCTACATTTTCCCATCCCCCTAAGCAGCAACCACCAGCCACCAGCTAAGACGACCTCTAACTTCTTCCATGATTTTTCATCTCCTTTTGTATTGAATTTCTCTGTCACTTAGGCATGATTCTGCAGATTATAGGACTAGAAATACTCTCTTGAAACAGCAAACTAATTGCTTCTATTGCATACTTCAAGCCCAGCATTTATGCTGTTGGAAAGCAAATCCACTCACCTATGTCTTTTCACACTTGCTGTTTTGTATCCTGAGATGGGCCACATGCGGTTGTTCTGTCTACACAGCATTTTGCTGGCAGGATCTAGAAATGCATTACAATGTTATGACCCAAATCAAGCAATGTCTGTAAATAACACAAAGATGGACAGCAGTAATTTGGCTACAGTGCTCTCTTAGTTCCCCCTAAAATCAAGGTATTTCACAGGAGGGTTTAAAATAAGATTTAACCCTTGCTTTCTTACAGTGCTTTCAATGGGAAAGAGAACTTTCCGAAAGGTCTTCTCATATTAAGACTCATACCCTCAACTCCAAACACTAAATCTGAAAAGGCATTTGAAGATTCGGATAAAAATGAACTTTCCCATTTAAGAGAGCCTGAAGAAAAAGGAGACCAAAAAAGTCCTCATTTTCTCTAGCAAAAGAAGAATATTCACACAATTTTTCAGTTTGGCCAAGATTAGTAACTCATAATCTGAAGATACTGGCTTCTGTTGAAGTGAATATCAAGATTTATTGACCTGCGGAGTAAATACTAACGGAGGTGAAGCTGAGGTTAATAACAAAGCTCAAGGGATAATACATCTTTGTATTTGCTGAAATAAAAAGTCAGCCCATATATCGCTCATACATACATTCAGAAACCTCTTTAACCAAAAAGCTCTGGAAATCTCTTTGCTGTGACAGATTGCTTACACATATGGTCAAATTTCCATTTGTATTAACATTCTCCAGGTACACAGGCAGCCAGAAAAGCAAAGCATTAATCACTTCCTCTGAGGATCATCAGTAGCCAATCAAAGGGCAGCCACTTATTTACATATGAGATCTGATTGGAAGATCCTAACCAGCATCTCATTCTCATCAACCCTACTAATGTAAGCAGAGTATTGAACTGACCCACACTAATGTATCTTTTTATCACATACAAAATAAAAATATTCTAAACTTCTAACTTCAAAGAAATCCAAATAAATATGCTCATTGTCCACAACAAATTTTATAAACTAATGTTTGTTAAGGAGACATTTTTAAAAATAGAAAATAGAAGTTTACCTGAATAAAGGAAGAGATTTCTGGGCTCTGGTGCAGAGGACCGTTGTTGGAATTCCGGCTCTACAACTTATTTGCTCTGTGACATTAGGCAAGTCACTCAACTGCTCTGTGCCTCAGTTCCTTATCTGCAAAATGAAGATAATAGCACCAACTTCATAAAGTTGTTTTGAGATTAAATGACTTAGGATATGTAAAGTACTTTAAGTGTGCCCAGAGTGTAGCAAGGGGTATATAAATATTTGTTTCAAAAAAAAGTTCTAGGGGAAAAAGAACTTAAAGGTCACATGGCCCAAAAGCCTCAAAGCTTTGTGGGCATCAGATTCATAGTTTCCTCATGCTTGGACTGAGCCATTGACTATTAAGTATTGCTACTACTGATGTTTATTTAAATTTAAATTTTGTTGTCAACATCTAAAACTCAGGAGAATTCCATGTAAAATAATCAGTATTTACAGCTCTTCTTGAAAAACTTTTCACACACTCAAATCCATACTGGACTCATATTCTCAGAGGCCGACAATCGAATGGTGCTGAGGGGTAGTTGCCTGCTGCACAGAGGTAAGGAAGGTCCCAGAGGACATGCTCTCCTTCGGCCACAGTTCCCACACACCCCCGTTACTCCCCTTCCTGAGGCTGAGGGTCAACTGACAGGTATTACCCCAGTGACATCATTGCTTTTATTATAGAATAAAAAAAAAAAAGAAAAATGTACCATCACATCCATGTCATTTACAAAAATGGAAAAAAGAAACAACGAGCTACGTGTTTCCAAAAACAAAAAAAAAATGTGAGTCAGACAGACTTTTCTAGAACATAAAGATTTCTGGGTTTAATATGACAACAAAGTGTGTCTGCAGCAAAAGAATACAACTTAATCTTCCATTAGGAAAACAGACCATGAGAAGAGCCATGACTGGTGTGTGGAAAGGATGCCAATGAAAAGATTAACAATCTGTGAAAGAGACTGGAATTTCAACACAGTTGTTTTTGTGAGTGTGAAGAAAACAAGTGGCAATGTTGTGATACACAGTAATGTACATGTTTACGGTTCTGTCACTTGTCCTGCCCATGTAGGTATTTGTATTTCTGACCCCTGACCCAAGCCAACCTTATCATTGTATAAATGAAGGAACTGAAGCCAGAGAAGTGAAGGGATTTGAGGTGGATATGAAACCTCAACCTGGGTCTCTTGGGTACAGTTCAAGTAGGAACAGCAGTGTGACCTCACAATGATGCTCAGAGTGAATATACACCCTCACGTGAGCTGAATCCCAACCTTCTCATCTTATCAGACCATAGACACAGACACTCTCCGAGTGTTAAGCTCTGCAGTTAGAAAACACGAATCTCAGTCTTGGAATTCTATTTGCCCAAAGTGTTTACAAGATGGAATCAAATGTTTGATCTACTGGAGTTTGGGTCAACAGACCACATAAATGAAGTTAACACTTACCCAAGGTCTTAATTGGCAAAATGTCAATGTTGAGTGAAAATATAAAACAGACACTTAAACAGTAAACACACATTTGGTGACATGACATCGCATCACTTGCCAGAAATGTCTCTATTTTCCTATCTCAAACAGCATAAACAGCCTTCATTTCTTTTTGAGAAAGTGCAGCATCACTTGACATCTTTTACGTAACCTTAGTTGACTCTCTGATTCACTCTAATTTTATTATCTCATTTTCTCCCAATTCTATGAGCCCACTCATCAGATACCTTTAGAAAGACTGCAAGATACATGCCTGAAACTATAAGACCAAGGACTGGATAAAAACAAAAACAAAAATCTTACCCTCTCTCAAACAGACTGACATGCAAATTATTAAAGTCAAAGGTTACAATATTTATTAATATTTACAATTATTCACTCCAAATATGTTTTGTTTTCTATGCCTTTGCTGTTCCTTTTTTGGCCAATGGCTTTCCCAAAATAGGAAATGAAAATTCTTATTCCATTGCTTATTTTATTTTTGATGGTGTTTTCTTTTAGTTTTATTTTTTAAGGTATTAACTGATCTTTTTTCCTTTAGTATTGCCCCTTCTTTCCCTTCCTGTTCAAGGGGAGGGGGCTTTCTAGAATTGCCTCAAAGGAGGGGTCTAATGCCTCAAGGGTGAAAACCCCTTAAAGGGTGAAAATGGGCTTTCAGGCTTTGGTTTACAAAATTCTAATCCAATTAAAAATTGTGCTGATCATATATCAAGAGAAAGAGTCTGAGGGAAAATATAGAAGAGAGAGGGATCATCTTGAGAGAGTTAAGAAGGGGAGGTGTGAGATGGGATCCCAAGAAACTGAGACTCTGCACCTGTTTCCTGGGCAGAGCTCGGTGCCAGGCAGGTGATTCCAGGCTTCCCTGGGAATCCCATGCTCCTCGTCTGAGGCCACGTGCAGCAAAGACCTCCAGACCCGAGAGGCCAACGGCGTCAGGAAGAAGGACATCCCAGCACACCTGTGTGGCCTGATGCCCAAGATGCAGCTGCACGGCCCCACCCACCCCACTAAGTAACCTCCCCTGGGATCACAACTGCTTAAGGAGGTTCAAACCCTAGGGGAGGGGAGGGGAAGCTCCAAATAGACTGAGCAGAAAGAACGGGTGAATCAAAACGAAAAAGACAGTTGTGAGGTTCTATAATTGGCTTTTCTTGTATATCTGAGCTTATTACCTGAGTTTGTGAACTCATTTAAGGACAAAATTCAAGCACCAGGATTATTCTGAATGAAGATAATGTAAACAGCCCCCATTGGGTTGTCAGCAATGAGCTTATCCCCCCTTTCAACAACTCTGTCCAAAATCTCCTTAAGAAACCCTGTTTCCCCATCACTAATCTAGGCATCTAAACCAGAAACAAGGCTTCATCTTTGCTTTCCTCCACCTCTCAACCCATTTATCATTTCCTTCTGTTGGGGGAGGCCATCGAGAGGACATGACCACCGATTGACTCTGAGCCGGACCTGGGCAATCAGCAGCCCCTCCTGCATCCTTGGAATGTACATTCCACCTGCCCTGCTCACACTGGAAGCTGCTCCAAGGACGCAGCCTTGAGATAGGATAGTTCTGTTGAGACCATCTGGATAGACAGTATACGTGACTAAACCCACTTAAAGCCTCTGTGTAAACTCTTAAGATTCTGGCGGTGGATGTAGGGATCCACCTACATCCACCTCCACTTGCGACGTCCGAGACAAGCCTCCTATGTTACACCTGCCTCTTACCCATCTGGAGTGTTCTGCCACTTTCTTCAGTCTTTCCTTGCCCTCCGTGTACAGGGGTCAGTTTGGGAATCAACAATTGGCAAGCCAGGCAGGAGACCAAAGAAATGGGTCTTGGGAAAGAGCCATCTGCCAGGCGGGAGTCCCAGGTTGGTCATCAACCTCTATGTGGGGAGGGGTGACCCAGACGGTAGATACTTTTGGACCACTGTGTGAGTACAGGGATGCCTCCGAAGTCAGGGGGTCTAATGCGTTTGAGGAACTGCACAGAGTACACTGAGGAAAAGAAGTGATGACATACTTTGAGATCATTTAAAAATCAAATGGATGGGTGGCCCTGGTGGAAGTGCTTTCAGACAGGATCTTGCATCCCTAAGAACTTGAATCTTCTAAATGGTGTCAAACTCAAAAGATACCATCAGCCGTTTTCAAAACAATATCCACTAGTTTCAAAGATCCTCCCCCTTTGCAACTATGTAATCATTTCAAACCCCAACCAATCCTTTCTTAGCAAGAGCCCTTAACTTCTTGCCAGCTCCAGTACTAATTCTTGATAAATAATTTATGTAACCTTGTGGGTTTTGCCTTTATAACCCTCCCCCATTTTTGTGTCCAGCGGAACACAATTCAGTTGCTTCTTGGATCTGTGTCTCTTGGGCTGCAGTCCTAACAAACCCCAAATAATCGTTTTTCTTTTTTTTTTTTTTTACCTCAACCAGGTCTCCGTTCTTAGAATTCTTGGCTAACAGAAGAGGATGGAGGGCTGCTGTGGTGAGCTGACCTCTAGGGTGGGCAGGGTGGCTGGACACTGACATCCAGCTAGAGGTTGAAGCTCGAGTTCAGAGAGTGGGAAGAAGAGCAGAGGTTAGCGGACGTGCAGACAAGGCGGAAGAGCAGGGTGGTAAGTCCCCGTTTTGCAAAGTGAGGCAGGTGCAGGGTACTGTGCATTAAGGTCTGAGCCCTCATAGCAAAGCCTGATGGGGACGCTAAGAGGTGGGATCCTGGGAAAGTGAGGAGGGGAAGAGAGGGATGTTGTGTAATGACTGTGAAATGGACAGAACGCCCTAATGCAGAGAAAAGAAAGCAAAGGCACAGTGACAGCATCCCAGCCCATGAGGCAGCCTCCAATTCAGGAAACACTCGTGACGAGAGAATACATGCCTGCTAAGTTTACTCATATAGCTGCTAAGTTCCAGCAAAAGGCCAGGGAAGGTACCCAGGCATGGTGAGTGGGGATATGGGATACAGGGTGGAGGGTGGCATTTCTCTAACGGGCAGGAGGCAGAGGAAATGAGCCCCATCAGCACACACCCTACCCTCCGGCAGCACCTGCGTGGTGCTCGGGGGGTTCCAAGGCCTCACTCCCTTGTTAATTGGATTATTCTAGCTGCAGGGAGGCTTGGCCCAATGAAGGGGTCTCCCTGGACATGTGGGGCCTTGGGAATCTACAGAGGAGGTGCCACAAATCCATAGGGAGTGGAGACTGAGACAGGCCATCTACCCCCTGTCTTTGAAGGCCCTGACTGGGCCACATTCACTGCAGGAATATAAGCCCAGACAATCAGTCTGCCCCCAGCACCTGGTGTGGGACCTGACATCCACGCTCAGCCCCATCGTGGGACAGGACATTTATGATGTTGGGTGGTCCACTGTCCATTGCTGATCTGGGGGAGACTGACAAATCCCGGGAATGGGTACAGGCTGTGGGAAAGAGCCAAGACAGAGAGGAAGCTGGCAAAACCAGAAGGCTATCCCAAGGCTCTAAAGGGCCCAGTGAAAGGGTCCAACAGAGGCCTCAGGGATACAGTCCTATTCTAGGTGGGATGCAGGCCGCTGGAGGTGACCCAAGGCCTTGTGTTGGGCTCACTATTCTCTGGTCCGCAGAAATAAACAAAAGGTGACAGCTCTGGTGAATACTAGCGCTGAATGTACTCTAATACGTGGTCACCCTCAGGGGGTTTCCTGCCCCCCTCAGCACCATCGATGGTTACTGATGGCAAACGGTTACAGAGGTTCTGTCAAGGAAAGTCACCTTGACACGGCAAATTGGGCACCCTCCCTCCAAAGAATACAAGGTTTTTATCTCTCCAATACCAGAGAACACACTGGTCACTGACAACTTACAAGGTCAGATGCTATAAACCTCTATCAGTGAATCCACCTCCAGGTGACAGTGGGCAAACCAGTGCTGAGGGGAAACCCCAACTGGCAACCAGTAAGTTTACCTTCCCCGTGCAGAGTGGTAACTGTCAATGTAAGCTGCCTGGGGGGGATGGAGCAGGAGGAAATAGGAGAAACTACCCAAGAACAACATCGAATGGGTACTGCATGTCCTGCCCACAGTGCTTTTAACCAAAATTACATAAATGGAGACCTGACTGAAATGAAATATTTGGGGTTTGTTAGGACTGCTGCCTGGGAGACACAGATTCAAGAAGCACTTGAATTTTGTTCCACCCAACTACAAAATGGAGTTATAAAGGCAAAAACTGAAGGTTATATTTACACGAATTGTTTATCAAGGATTGAAATTGGAGCTGGCCAGAAGTACGGGTGATTGTTAAGTTAGGCTTATTTGGGGTCTGAAATGGTTGCATAGTTACAAGAGGAGACCTTGAGACCATAAGGTTGCAGCTGGCAGGTGCTGTTCTGAATACAGCTGGTGGTGTCCTTGGGTCTGGTACAGTTCAAAGAAAGTTCAAGTTCTCAGTGGGGCAGAGACCTGTCTGAGACCAGATCCTCAATGGCTGCCTAATTCCATTTTTGTTAGCATGAACTGTGAGCCAATTCCTATAATCAATCTCCTCATGTATGTATGTGATCTACATATACACTATTGGTTCTGTTTCCTGGAGAACCCTGATAATACACCCCCTTCTCTGTCCTTCCCACCCCTGCCCTGATCAATGCGTTCATCATCTCTTGACTCACCTGTTCTCCTACCCTTCCAGCTTGTCTGACTTGTCTTTGGGTTTTCAGTCTTGCCTCCCATCGAGTCTAATATCAAGGGAGCCTCTGAGAATTCTACAATTCAAATCTGGTGAGATCTTTCTGATTAAAATCCTATATTGTGGCTTCATAGGTACAGTTTTAGCTCCTGTCCCTTGATCTCTCTACAGGCTCAGGTCTTCTTCTCTCACCTCCAGCCCATGGTCACCATGCTGCCACAAAGCTGTGTCTCTCCTCGGTGCTTTGCTCCTGCTAACCCCTCTGCCCCAACTCTCCACCTCACCTTGTTCTTTCTGCCCTCCCCCACTGGGCTAACTCTAGCATATCCTGCAAGTCTCGGGAAGCCCCACTTCCTCTAAAGATTTGACCAGCTGCTCTGACAGATAGATGAGCAGTCCCTCCCTAATGCTGCCTGCACACCCTCCATACTCACGGTATTACCTTCCAAGTACCTGTTGATGTGTCTCTTTCCCCCATTAGAATTTATGAATTTTGCCAAGCTAGGGACCAGGCCTAGGTTCTGGCATTAGTTCCCAGAAACTAGCACAGTTTCAGTGTAATGGTGAGACCTCGGTCAGTTTCAGTTGAATGCATAGATAGATGAAACACAAACACACCACACACATGCGCACACACACATTACACACATGCACACACACACACACACACACACACCCCACAGAGTTTCCTCCTCTCTCTCCCGCTCTCTTGGAGGGATTAAGGGATCGCTGCTGGAAGTTCTAACTTCTAGACTAGCTAATGCCCCAGTTGAATTGATACAGATGCTGGCCCAGAAAAGGGCAGGAATTCAAAGAGCTGGATGAAGGATGAGTAAGTTTACAGAGGAAAAGGAAACTGAAGAGTGATGAAAGGTTATCTGCAGAAGAAAACCAAGACGAACCATAGAATGTGACTGTGAGGACAGAAAGGGAGGAAAAGTGACCTTTGCTGACCATTTCGACCAACTAGCCAGACAAGTGCTATATACTTTACTAATTACTTTATTAACAAATGTAATATCCCTCAAGTCTTTCTGAGGTAGATACTATCATTCCCTCCAAACAAGGAGACTGAAGTTGAGAGGGCATAAATGATACACTCTTGATTAACAGCTAATCATCACACAGCCTCGGTCTGTGTGATTCCAACACTGGTGTCGTTTCATCCACACCATGTTGCTTCTAAAGATATGGATGAAAAATGTTGCTTTTTTCCCTCAGTTCTTCCTGGGGGCAGACGGAAGGGAACAGACGGGCCTAGTCACCATCTCCTGGCTTTTATAATAGTAACAAACACAGAGCACTTAGCATATGGTTTGCACTGTTATCATTTAATCCACACCCACCCCTGGGGGGAGATGCAGTGGTCGGCCTCCTCATTTGACAGATGAGCAACCAGAGGCTCAGAGGTTTTACAAAGCCAAGCAGAGCGTGACTGGCAGATATGGATTCAGAACCAGGCAATGTGGTCACCGGATTGATGGCTTTAGCCTCCAGTGGTCCCCACATGGGACACAGAGAGACCAAAAGAGCCTGGAAGAAAGGAAACCCAGAAGGCACAGACTGTTCCTAGTCACCCCAAGGGTTTTCATCGTAACTTTATGAAGACAACAGTAGAGGTGTATATCAGCACCCATTACGCAGGCGACCTTCACCAGACCTTCAATTTGCAGCCAAATTTGATCTTGGAACAAGGCTACAAGTCATACCATTATAATTTAAACTCCTATTTCCTACAGGTAAATGCGATAAGGTTTCATTTCTGGAAAACCATTACACTCCATAAAAATACCAAGATAATCAGAAGAATACAGGAAAGGAACACAAATGGAAGCTTTTGTAAACATTTCTTATGTTAAAAAACATTTAACATAAGTTTGGTTCCTGCAGGTACTAGTCTTGTTGAAGTTGGCTAAAAATATGAATCAGTGAAGTTTGGATTGAAGATAAATGACTTTTCCTAGCAGATTTCCTGGTGGTGAGCACAGGCATATGTCACTGCTCTAGGCATCTTAGACTTGAATTCAAAATTAGAGCGATTTGTCTCAAAAAATTTATTCTCATTCGGTGTGAATGAATGGAAAATTTTTGCACAGTAAAAGCTGGGGAAAGAGTTCCCACAATGTCATTTTTTCCCCATGATCTCTTGCTCTTCTATTTCAGTAAGTCTGTTGACAATGACCTCTGCCTGATGTCAATATTGCTAATCATTACAGTCATTACTGGTTTTGGTATTTGGGTGTTCTGATATATGCTACTAAAAAATCATGCATTTTTTACTAATGTAACACCATTGTTTTAAAATTTAAATAAATCTGAAAATGATTTGCATATTGATTGCATATTTAAAGAGTTCTCTGTTGCATTCAAATTTTGTGTTGAACAAAGCTTTCTTGTTTAGAACGCATTTTTCTAAATCCCCAGAATCCTCAAGAAGAGGAAGAAAATGACAATTGATAAAGTAAAGCCTCATCCACAAGAATAATTCTTATCTAGTTCAAAGGCTTTTCCAACTAGTGGTGTATAAATCTGACAGTTCTGAAACTGGAACAGGTAACTCTGCTTAGAGTATCAGGAGTACAAGATAAAACCAAAGAAGACATAGATAAACCTGAAATGCTCTCTTTGAGACAAAACATACAGCTCTCTCTCTCCCTCTTCTCTCTCTCTCTATATATATTTATATATTTTAATATAAATAAATATATGTATAAATAAATAAATAGATGTATTTATTTATACATATATATATTTATATGACTTTGGTTCCTGAAAGTTGTCCAAAGAGTGTCCCTCAAACAGGAGACACAATTATAAAGTTATTTGAAGATGAAGAGTTTTCTTTCTCACATTCCCTGATAAGAACACACAGGAGCCATTTCAGCAGCTAGAAAAATTTGTTCAAAGATGTGCTCACAATTCCCCAATCATCATATCAATACACATGACCTTTATTTTGTTTTATTTTCAGATTTAGCTCTTTAATTTGTTTTCAAAGGGCAAATTACATTTTCAAATTTTTCGTGATTATCATTTCTTCTTTCTCATGTAATGTGCTATGGATAATACTGTGTTTATTAATTTTAATCTGTTAATGTGTATTTAGCATTTATATTTTCAATATATTTATAATTTTCTGAACATTTTATAATGGGTTTAAATGTTTTTGTGTTGGAAATGTATTTCTATTTAGTTGCTGGTTTTAAAATTTATTTTATGAATCCTGAGCATGCTTTAAAAAGGTAGTAATAATGCCAGTATTACTCAAATTAACTACCAAAATGCTGTAATTGTCAGTCAGAAAAAAACAAAAAACTTTATTAGTACAAGTTTTGGGGTTTTTAAAAAATTTTTTTTTAACTTATTTATTTATTTATTTATTTATTCTTGGCTGTGTTGGGTCTTCGTTTCTGTGCGAGGGCTTTCTCTAGTTGCGGCGAGCGGGGGCCACTCTTCATCGCGGTGCGCGGGCCTCTCACTATCGCGGCCTCTCTTGTTGCGGAGCACAGGCTCCAGACATGCAGGCTCAGTAGTTGTGGCTCACGGGCCCAGCTGCTCCATGGCATGTGGGATCTTCCCAGACCAGGGCTCGAACCCGCGTCCCCTGCATTGGCAGGCAGATTCTCAACCACTGCGCCACCAGGGAAGCCCCGGGTTTTTTAAATTTAACATAAGAAAACTGAGCAATGTGATGCTATCTTACAAATAAATCTAATATAAACTACCTGTATGACATTTAGAATTTAATTCTACTTACACTATCTCTTTAGAACATTTTTAAAAGTTTAATTTGCACAAGAATCACCTGAGGATCTTGTTGGACTTCAAGTCTCATTCAGTAGGTCTGGGCTGGGGACTAGGCTTTTGCAATTTTTAACAAACTCCCTGGTGACACTGATGCTACTGGTCCAGGGACCACACTTTAAATAGAAGCCTCTTTTCATGAACTTCACATCCCACCTCATGGATTCAGTCACCTCCAGATGAATGGTAGAGATAGGTACCAGGTAGGATCGTTTTAACACCTACGATTTGAATGAATGGAAGGGGCCTGCTGGGAGCTGGGAGGTAACAGAGCTGGGATGACCTTGGCCTTAAAAGTCAGCAGAGGGTTGGATTTATATGGAAGAAAACTGAGAGTTACAGATTCTTGTGAAGGGAGAGCTAGGAAGCCTTCTGGTCATGGTGTGGAAATGAAATATTAGAAGAAACTGGCTGAGAATGTTTCCAGCAGCTTCCGTCTTTCTTTTTTTTTTAAGGGTTTTTTTAAAAATTATGTGTAACATAGACAAAGTTATTTAAGTCAATAAAATTTTAAGGAATTTCACATGTTCTGATTCTTTCCACTGCCAATCACCTTAGTTCCTTCAAACTCATGATCTTCAAGATAAAAGAGCCCTTTCAAAAAGAAGCTGTCATGTGAGTGAGCCCACAATTCTTTTAGTTTTCAATCAATGCCCCTGAAAGAACGTGGAGTTTCTCCTTGGTTCTCTTGCTGCTCATTCACTGCTGCGGAGCAGTGAGCCCCTGGCCCCAAACTTCCTCCCAAGCTTTGGGCAGTGAGGCCAGCACAGAAACGGAACAAGACCCCTGCATTCACTGCGGGATTTGCCAGCCCATCCTCTAGGGAGCTCCCTCTGACTGCCCGGCTAGGTAAGGAGACCCTCCCGTGTGCCCCTCCTCCCAGGACACTGATGTCACTGCATCATCACCATCTGTTTGCTCGCTTCTATCTACCTCTTAAACCCTGAGCTCCCTGAGGGCTCATGACTGTCTGTTGTATGTCTGGTACACAGCAGAGTCTCCAGACTTTAGTGGACACTGATCCCTAAATATTTATTCAGTAAATGTGTGAGACCTTGAACAAGTCACCCTCTCTGAATCCTCTTTTTCCAGTATTAAATTAGAGCATGATCTGGAAGAGGGTGAACCTGCAGCTGCCCACCTGGTTTCCTTTGTGCTTTGACCTCTGTAGTGAAAGAGTGTGTTTTAATGCCTGCCCTCTACCCCAAGGCTCTTCTTAACCCCTGTGGCTCACACTGGGCTCTCCAACTCAATGCAGGTCTTGTTCCTGAATTTGGGAGACTTCACCCAAGCAATGATGGCAGAGAACTTCTACCTTTTCTATCTGTCTTCATTAACCTACTAGCTCAGGTGGTGCTCAGATTGCCTCAGGGAACAGGGTTTGTTGTAAGGAAGCACAGGGAGACAGGCGAGGAAGTCAGGAACCTTCCTCCGCAAGTGGCACAAGCACTCAGGTCCCTGAGCTTTCCCACTTGGAACAGCCCGCAGGCAACATGACGATGTTCATCATCACCCAGGATGCACCAGGAATCCCAGTCTCCCAACCCGCTTGCTGGACGCTCTGGGCAGGAGCTCATGGCTCTCTGGGTTTTCACTATGTTCTGTCGGTGGTTTGCGTAGCACAAGGGGCATCATCAATGTTGTAATGAGATATGGGGCCCAGGGCACATCCAGTGGCCTTGCAGACTGTCAGTGGTTCACTCTCCACTGCTGACCTTCCTCATCTCCATCCTCTTGTCCCAACCAGCAGGAGCCAGAATGGTGCTTTCTTGGGTATCCCAAGTGGCATCACAGGGGCGAACTCACCATATACATGTTCCCTTGTCATGGGAAAGAGCTGCTGTTTCATATCAAATGATGTGCAAACAGTCTCTGGGGGCCCTAAGTGCTCTAAAAGAGTTCTTTAAATGACTTTTAAAATATTATACTTCCATTTTGATAAAGTTGTGTAAGTACGTTGTGGATGATTGACTGACTGAGGATGGCCACGGCATTTAAATGCCTGTGTTTGCATTTGGGTTTGTGATCACAGTGGTGCCAACATGTATGCCTTTAATGACCATGGGCTGAGGACAAGAGTAGAGACCAACTACATGGCAATGCTGAATAATGCCTTCTCTCCAAGGAAAGGTCAGAGAACTTCATCATCTCTGCAACTGCGGGTTTTGCAGAAATTCTGCTACAGAAGAGTGTTGGAAAGTGGGCCCTTCACCCAGTGTCCTGTAACAGAGGCCGTGTGAAACGTGAGACCATCTGTGCCATTGCACAGTCACAAATTTATCTTGAAACAGCAATTTAGTTTCAGCAAAACAGCATCATCCAATTTATTGGATTTATATTGTCAACTTGATTTCTAATGGTCATATACTTGCAAAAATTAATTTGTAATTTCTTCTTATTTCATGCCTTTTTAAGAAATGTAATCATAGGAAGCTTACTGAAACCATTAGGTTTATATATATTTAAGTAAAGTTGTAATAAAAACAATTAAAGCCAAGGTTGGAAGCTCAGAAAATGTTCCCCTCTTAGGAGAGCATCCATGTATTAGTCAAGCTTGAGAATGAACATCCTCTTTAGAGGTGTTAACCCCCCTGTTCCAAATAAATCCTCAGTCAAAGCAGCAGGAAGAGGTACATAGCTGACTTCAAATGAGACACTGTCTGTGGGAGACTATGCTGGGGTCTCTCTCAGATCCCCTAACCAGCTGCTGGGAATGATGCCGCTAATGGCTCAGAGGTGCCCCCTTCTCTGGAGAAGTGCCCTCAGACAGAAGGGAGCACATGTGAGAGATTACACCTTCCCCTCCCACCTGGGGACACCCCACAGCCATTGACTTGCTGATTTGGGGGTTCAAGAGGCCAGTCCTCTTGCCTCAAGATGAGATCTACTCAGGGGTAGACACCATGCTCCAGAGCTCCCCGTGGGATCAGGCAGAAGCCAGACTCCAGATGAGACCACATCCTTGCGTAGCATCTTTTCCTTCTTTATCCTGCTTCCCTCACTTCACTCTTTCTCTCCTGAAAGTGCACCCCTAACATGCAGCCAAATTCCTATCTTGGTCTCTGTTTCCAGGGAGCCACACCTAAGATACCCTCCAATCCATGGAAAACATATGTGGCACTAAGGCAGGCCTGCTGTCCAGACACACATGGGGTCTCTTTGGACATGGTTCCTACCCTCCCTGTTACCATGAATGGGAGACACGCATCTCATTCCCCAGAACATGTTGGAAAATATCCCCAAGTGAGATTTAATAACCAAAGAACTCTGGCATATTAAATTTGAGCATTTCTGATTCATAGTCTGTGTGAGAATCTCAAAACCAAAATGACTTTGTTTAAATATTTCTATTTTATTTTATTTTTTTGATGTGGACCATTTTTTTAAGTCTTTATTAAATTTGTTACAATATTGCTTCTGTTTTATGTTTTGGTTTTTTGGCCGCGAGGCATGTGGGATCTTAGCTCCCTGACCAGGGATCGAACCCGCACCCCCTGCATTGGAAGGCGAAGTCCTAACCGCTTGACTGCCAGGGAAGTCCCCCTAAATATTTCTAAATCTCCAAACTAAATGGTTTTTTTTCAGGGTCCACTAATAAGAAACTTCCCTCTGATCTGAGAAGTTAGCATCTCCCCAGGCACTCAGCACTATAGCAAACTGAATAACCTTGGACCCTGGAACAGATGTACCTGCAGCCAGTCATCCATCTTTATCCCTAGGGACCACCTCTACTTGGTAGAATCAACCTAGTCTCCGAGTATGGACAGAGTCCTGATTGTCAACCCACACTCTATAACGTATCATTTCATGAAGCTTATGGAATGGGACACTTTTTTATTTTTTGTGGTTCTATAGCCTTCCCCACTTACCACCCAGCCTAGAAGAAAAACAAAGAAAACACAAATTAAAACTGAGTTAATGATAACAACAGCAATAGTGCTACTAAGCACTTATGTCAATTACTGTACAGAAGAATTTATAATTAATTACTATCTTATTTAACTCTCACAACTGCCCTGTGAGGTGACTGTTATCTCCATTCCACAAAGGAGTAAACTGGGACCTTACAGGGCTTAAATCGGGTGTCTAGGATCACATGACTAGTAATGACCTCGAGGCTTTCCAGGGCTCTGCTTATTCTCCCATCCATAGGGTAGATCATGCCAAAGTGTTTACTTGCATGTGTGTTTTCAGCAGAGATTCACACGGCCCAGCATAACCCAGAGTCAACAATCTGTGAATCAACTTCTCTCTGAGAGAGTTCCTCGTTACCTTGGCAAATTATTGAAAAAGTTCCCTTCCATTTCTCCAGTTGTGGATAACTTCATTACTTGCTTAAAAAAACACCTACAATAATAAAACGATAATTGTTGAAGTTCAAGTATAGATATTTGGGGGCTCATCCTACTGTTACATCTACTTTTGTGTGTGTTTGAAAATGTCCAAAATTTAATAAAACACAACCACAAAGAAAGATTTAGATGGTCTTCTCAACTAATGTATAGTTCCTTTACAACAGAAAAGGCATCAGTGCATTTGCCACATAAACCTCCTTACCTTATAGCTCCATCTTATTGTAATCTGACATTAAAAACAGACCCTACAAGTCCATGTATCAGCAGAATTGAGTTGGGTATGAGATACAGAAATCATATTGGACTGGCTTAAATAAGTAAGAGTTAATTTTTTCCTGGTACAGGAAGTCTGGAGGTGAGTAGGATGGGCCTGTGCAGCTGGTCCATGAAATCACCAATACCCGTATCCTCCCATCTTCCTCTTCGCCATCCTGGCACTTGGCTTTCATCCTAATGCTCATGCAATGACTGATGCCTCTCGGAGCATCACGTGTATAGTCCAAGCAGGAGGAAGGGGACAGAGGCCATAGTTTCCCCTAGTGCTCCTTCACTTACAGAGGCAAGTCCTCTTCAGGGATTTCTGCCTCTTCTCATGGGCCAGAAACCGTGAGACCTGACCATGCTAGGTGCATAGGAGCCTGGGAGTCAGTGCACCTCACTTTTCAGTATTACAGCATCATTCCTAAGTAAAACTGTATATCAAATATTGGGATAAATCATATCTTAGTTCATCTGGGATAGTCCTGGTTTACACTGGTAGTACCGGCATAATCACTAAAATGCTCCCCTTTCAGCCTCAAGTGTCCTGTTTGGATGATAAGTGATATGGTTAACCTTTCTGTAATAGAGAATGGCAGAAGAAGTGCTGAGCAAACCAACCTTGAGTATCTGCTGTACTCCAGCAACCAAAATAATTGAAAATCAATGCAAATCTTAACTTACAGTCTTTTGTGAAAATACCAAAAAAGCGTATATTTACAACACAAAGCTAAACTTCTTTCAGATGTTCCTTCCCATTTCTCTTGCTGTCAGTATCTTATGTGTGCCCGGCTGATGTTCCAAAGGGCTTTCCTCTTCCTTCTAAGTCCAGAAAATTCTCCTTCTAATTCAGTCTGTGCAGCCCCCTCCCCCCCAGGTCTTTATTATGCCTTCCTCACCTCCCCACTACCGTCTCCTCCCTTCCTCAGCTCCGAGGCAGCTCCCTGGTCTTCCCTCCAAGAAGAAACCAAATAGTATGAAATCTATATCTACCATACTAGTAACCTCTTGAGGCTCATTCTCCATTCAAGGGCCGAGACCCACTGATGAAGCCCAGTGTCCTCATTTCACAGCTGAAGAAACAAAGGCGTAAATGGGGTCAGCGATTTGCCGAGGATCCCACAGCCAGACAACGTCAGAGCAAGGCCAGATCTTAGGTCTCTGAGCCACAGATTAGTTCTCCTTCTAGTGTCTTCCCCACCAGTTTTCCCACTGGCCTTCACATGCTCATTCCTCAAGCACAGCTGGGTGGGCAACAACGCACGGAGTGCTTGCTCTTGTTACCTAGTGGTGGTGGTGGCCATGTGCATCAGACATGGAACAGAAGGAAGCACCACAAGGTTTCCCAGATGTGAGCAGGACAAGGACGTCCCCCAGCAATGATGCTCTGAACACAGCAGGGGACCCACCCATCAGGACACACAGCCATAAACAACTAACTACTAGAGGTACCAGCGCCTTCCGACTGGGTATTACCCCGCCTCCTTGCTGATCCAAGTTAAGAAGACATTTTCCTCTGTTTAAATCCAACACCACAGCCCAAGCATTCATAGCTTTGGGCTAGAAACTTCAAGTTTAAAATGCATTTGTTCACAGGAAAAATAATATGTGATTTTCTATTTGCTGGCAGGAAAGAATGTTCAAGTTACCCCTTAAATACTTTTTGGAAGTTAAATCACTTTGCTGAGGAAAAAAGATGAGTCAATAGAAACTAAATCATGATCAGATGGATTAAATTTTTCTCAATAAAGTAATTTTTTAAAGGAAGGGCAAAGTGTTTAGAAGAATGGGTTTCCAGTAGATTTTATATCAACGATCATCACTTTTCTGTACTTAAGGCTTATCCAGCCTGTTGTAATGGAAATACAGGATGTGGTCCCGAATGCAACAGTGGTATAATTTCACTGCAAGATTAACCAAGAGTGCAGTAAAACCCCTAGTTAAAATGTAGAGCTTTGGTGTTCTATTGAGTACAAGAAGGAAAACAGTACCCAGGAAGGAATTTACATTGACACCTTACATTTCTAAAGCTTTGGTTCCAGTGGGGAAATTCCTTTTGACTGCCTCTCCCTTCTGGATGGGCATTTAATTGAATACAGACTTTCAGGGAATCCCAGCATATTAGAGGTGGAAAAGGTCTTAGGGAAGACTGTGTCCAGATGCTTCATTTGCTTGGTGATGATGCTGAGGCTCTGGGAGGAGGGGTACCTCGCTCAGTCACACAGCTGGAGGACAGAGGACTCGACCCCTGGGCTCCTGATTCCAACACCGACACAGGGTCCACACTACCAGCCGTCTAAAACTCTTAGAAACAGTTCAGCAAAAGCATGAGCCAGCATTACAAACCAGAGACCCCCAGAGGAAGAAGGGATTTGCAGAGACACCTGCTCTTTGCCTCTCCAGCCTCCATCCCCTTCTGGCCACAGTCTCTGTTTTTGTTTGAAGACCCCTGGGTCCCCCACTTCAGTCCTCAAGGTTAGGTAGGGTCATGCCACTAGCCTAAGGGGTGCAGCATGTGACCCAGGTCAAGCCAATCCCCACAGGACAACCAATTCCACTGTGATGGGTTCGTGGATGCGCACGTCACCCAGTCCAAACCAACAGGAAAATAACCAGATTCTTTTTCTTTTTGCCACTAAGTCAACAAAATTTTTATTTGCAAAGTAATTTTAACCACTTTTCTGTATAGAGGGATTCTACTTATTTTTTTTAACTTTTTACTTTGTATTGGAGTATAGTTGATAACAATGTTGTGTTAGTTTCAGGTGTACAACAAAGTGATTCAGTTATATATACATGTATCTATTCTTTTTCAAATTCTTTTCCCAATTAGGTTGTTACAGAATATTGAGCAGGGTTCCCTGTGCTATACAGTAGGTCCTTGTTGGTTATCCATTTTAAATACAGCAGTGTGTACATGAACTTGAGAAAGTATTTTATTCTTTTCCTCTTTCAACTTTAAAGGGAGAAAATATTAGGCTTGAAGCCACTGCAGCCCTCTTTCTACAACTTGGCTATTGAGAATAAAGTGAGTATATCAGCCAACAGAGCCAAGAGATGACAGAAACCACATACAAGAGACATTGTTTGAACCCTGAATCCAGTCATGTCTGAAACCAGCTCAAACCATGTGCCTTTTGTTTACGTGAGCCAGTAAAGTCCACTTAATCACTCAAGCCAGTTTGGACTGGGTTTTCTATCACTTGCAACTATAAGGGTCCTAAATAACACAAAGCCCTTGAGATAATTAGACCTATTTCCTACATTATAAATTTTTTGAAAAACTGTTTTTAATAAAACTGAATCCAGACAACTGAAGCATCTTGTGCAATATCACTGAACTTTATCAGCAAAGCCAGGCCAGAACTTGACTCTAAGTCCCAGGTCAACTTCTTGAGTTCTGAGTTTTTCAGTAGGGGGTGCAGCCGGGGTCAGGTGACGGATGCCTCAAGGAACCGACGTGGGTAGTCTCCCCCAGTCACCCAAAGTAGGATGAGGAGGGTAGAGATCTAAAGCCGGGGACAAGCCTGGATAAGCATAACAAATAACAGAAGAGAAAACTCACTGAAGATGAGAGATGGAGACGTGAATCAGGATCTGATCGAAAGCAAGACAGGAGCACGTGGAATGGAATCAGGATTTGGAGGAGCAAGGAAAGGATCTCAGGCACCTGGGGACTTCTGAGGCTCCTCATTATCAGTCACCTATTTGGCAAGTCTTTTGAAGGTTAGCACGCAAAAGCGTGTAATTCCCATTATGTACGGCTGGCTTGTCTTTCCCCAGTGAGTTAACCCAAGGGTCAATATGGAGGCAGATGTGATTGTGTTGGATGTTCAGAGACCTGTGGTCCAGTCCCAGCTCTGTCACAGACCATCTGTTGGCCTGGGGCAATGCCAACACTGGGCTCAAGTAGGCCATTGGAATTTTTGTGATTTAACTGAAATTCACTCATGTGAAACTTCACATGGGAGCTTCAAGTGGTTTCTCTGAAGATAGATTATATATATATATAAAATCTATATCATGATGTATGTCTTCGTATATACTTATGATTGTGTATTTTCCTTAAACTTTAAACCCTTAATCATACAAGTTCCTTAATGGCTCTCCTGGTGCCTGGTGGTTGAAGTTCACTGTCACTGGCTTGTCACACAAGGCCCTTCATGATTGACCCCTGCCTCTGTCACCAGCCTCCTGGCTCATTTCCTCCCCACATTCCCAATATTCTTAGCACACTTCACCACCTGTCTCTCCCTTGGGAGAGAGATTCAGGAGGTGGTCCTGGCAGTTGGAGGTTGGACTGGCAGGCACTGAAATGGACGGGGCCAAAGGGATACGGGCGGGCTCTGAGGATGCCCTTCTACCCACCTGTGCAGCACCTCCTTCCTGCCCCATGGCTGAATGAAGGCCTCACGGGAGGCAGAACCACAGAACTGAAGGAGCCTGGATCCTGATCTGACCACTGGGAAGGCCGCTCACTGGCCAGGAACATCCAATTGGACTTTACAAATAAACAAATTTTGCTAAGCCACCAAAATGTGGGGACTGTTTGTTACAGCAGTTAGCCTACCCTGACTAATACGGGGAGAAAGCAGATGTTTGGACAGCCAGCCATAGTCATGGTTTAAATCTTGGAATCCGTGGGTGACAGGAGATGCAGCTGGGTCACTACTTTGTTAATAAAAATCAGTGAGATGCCAGCTGGAAAGCCATTGAGGTTACAAAGGCATGATAGGCAGGCAGACCCAAGAAAGAGCCTCTTGTTTGTAAGCAAGAAAAGCCCTGGCTCAGAAATGCAGAGGGTTCTTAAGCTTTGGCCTTTGGCTGCATTGTTTCAACTTTCTTTCCAGGAGGAGGACAGACCTGAGTAAGTCTTCCAGGCACACTGCCCTTTAGGCACTGCAGACCCATCTAAGGTTGCGGAATAAACTCCCCAGGGGAAATAAACCAGCACTGAATTTGTGCCTAAGCTCCAAGCTCAGTGACAAGGAAAGGACACTCTCCTCCATGGCTCCTGCTCAAAAAGAAAGTCAGCTTCGTGGTTACTGCCCCAGTGGGGCCAGTGATGACAAGGGTGTCAGGAGCTCCGAGGAGGGAAGGATGGAAGGGGACCGATGTAGTTAAGGGCTGGCCTCCTGCCGTGACAAGCCACCAGCCTTTACAATACAGGGTGTTACACAAGGCAGAACTGCAATCCCACTTAATCTAATTAATTTAAATTTAAATTACTTGAATGTATTGGGAACTTGTGGAGTTGGCAAACTTAAAATCACGTATTTATCTTTTTTCTTAAGTATTCATCTAAATATTTTATCTAAATAATTTATGTAAACAATTATATTAATATTTTCTTCCAATAACTTGTGTGCTGTGCACAGCATAGGCATCTGAAAGCATTCTGTTGATGGAACATGTGAATGACACATGCTTTAATACCCTTTTCGTGTATTGACAAAGTTTTTATTTCCATTCTCATATACAACACAATTAGTAAGATTTCACTTTGTTAATAGCTTTGCTTTTTCATTTCTGGTGCATCATTCCACCTCACTATCCCTCCTCGTCCCCCAACAATGACAGCAACAAAAAACACATCTCAAAAACCTTTCTCAACAGCCGCAATCCTCAGTATGTCATGTCCCCCTCCTTCATCTTGCATCGTCCCCTCCCTCCATGGCAGCCTGCTCCCTGAGAGGGACCACCCTGCTGTGATAAAAATCACCCACATTCGGTGAAACTTTACAATTCACAAAGCACTCTCTCCAGAGTTAAGGTGTTTGATTTTCACAGTAACCCAGAGAGGAAAGGCAAGACAGGTATCATTGACTCCTGTTTCAAATGAGAAAAACTGAGGCTCAGAGGGGCCCAGTGATTTGCTCAGGATCCTACAACGAGGAGACAGAGCAACAGAGGCTCAGGACACACTTTCCTCTCTCCAAACCCCGTGCTCTTTAAGCCTGATGAGGCTGCATCTCCCACACTACTGACTTCTGAGGCAGCTTGCCAGGCAACCCCAGCACACCTGCCCCCAGGTACCAGCTCTGTGACTGTCAGCCGCCAGCATCCATGGCAGGGAGTAACGAGTGAGCTCACAAAAGGGGCCACCTCAACATCCCTCTTCTGGGCAATAAGATCGTCACAGAGACAGGTGAGGAAACGAGCAGAGCTGATGGCCAGAGAGGAGACTGTGGGGATGGGGGCTGCACCTACAAGGACAGGACTGCAGACCTCCCCCAGCTGCTCACAACTCAGAGATCAGAGAGAGGAAAGCTGGGCCCTCAAACACTTTCGAGTCAGGCACCTGAGCGTTTGAACCCAGCTCAGCTGCTTCTATCATCTTGGGTAAATTTTAGCCTTGCTGAACCTCCAAAATGGGGAAGAGAATATTAACATCACAACATATTTTCAGCCTCAGCAGAGGTGGGTAAATAAAGTGCTTAGGCTAAGACCTCAATAATGGAAGCTATCATCGGTATCTATAATTTATATCACCATAACGCACCTATGACATATGATAACAAATATGAGACAACTGTGTACTGCAAATAAGACATGGATGGATCAAGGAAACAAAAAAGCTACCTAAGGAGGCTTTGCAAAGAGGTACTGTTGTCTGTATCAGTGACAAGCACCTAGCATGGGTCCTATTTCACCCTGCCTGATGGGTTCGTGCATAATGAGACGGAGGTCGTCACCCAGCATCATTCTTGGTGTGGGAAAGGAGCGGAGTCAGAGGCACCTGTGCCCCAAGGCACTGGTCACGCCCCTCAATCAAATTGTGCCTGCAAAACTGTGTTAGGGCATCTTGGATCTATTCTCTAATAAAGCACCCCAAGGAAATTCTTGGGGTGTGATGGTGGCTCAGGCACCTCTCAGACATAAGAATAAGAGTCCCCCTGGTGCGGCTTTCCAGGGTAAAGAGCTAAGTGATCCAGGGAAAGACAAGTTGGGGTTCCAAAGCAGAGGAGCATCTAGAACTCCATCGCTGGGAAAGCCTGCATTCTGTTGAAATCTTAACCTTTTGAAGGGCACTGGCTATTTTCATCTGATAGCCAAAGTTCTTGAAGTTGAGGGTTCTGTCATGAAGATCCAGAGCCCTTAGAAAGACTAGGTGGGAAATATAAATTTTGTGTCCACATCGAGTACACTATACAAATTTTAGAAGTTTGATTTTAAGAGCTAAGAAAAAAAAACCTACTAGAAAATTGGAAAATTCATTACTTTGAGAAACTAAATTATCCTTGCAGAAGTGTTCATTATCTCAACTAAAATAATACACATAAATAGGATTCTCTGAACTTGGAGAAAGAAATGGACAATTCATTGATTGATTCCAAAATATTGAGTGCCTTCTCTCTTCTAGACACTTAGCTAAATTTTGAGAACAGATAAAGATCCAACTCGTACCCTAAACAAGCTTACAGCTTAGTGAGAGAGATGGGCATGCATTAAAGTATGGCAAGTGTCAGATTGTATTTTCCAAAGATGGTTCTAACAACATCTCCCATCTCACATGCTCTTCTAGAACCTCGAACTCCCCCATCAAAAAGTAGAGTGAACCTAGTTCTCCTTCCCTTAAAACTGAGCAGGCTAGTGACTTATTTCTAGCTGAGAGAATGCAGCAAAAGTGACACAATGGGACTTCCAAAGCTAAGTCCTAAAAGGCAATGTAACCTCTGCCTTGCCTTCTGCAATACTCACTCTTCAAGCGTTTAGCTACCAAGTAAGCAGTCTGACGGTCCTGAGGACACCATGCTGTGAGGAAGCCCAGACTAGCCCCTGCAGAGAGACCACATGGAGAGGCTTTGAGACCACAGGAAAAAAGAGATGGCTGTGGGCTGACAGATGCTCCAACACCCCCCTCCCCTGTTTTGCCAGCTGCAGCCCCCATTTAACTGTCACTCCACGAGGGCCCTAAGCTAAATGCACCCAGCTGGATACTTCCTGCCTCCTGACCCACAGAAGCCATCAGAGGCAAGATGGCTTCACAGCACCAGGTGTTGTGGTGATTTTCTTCATGGCAGTAGTAACCAGACTGGGGGCCCTGGAGCACAGCCCTGTTTGCTCTGTTCACCTGTCTTTACTCTGTGGCGATCTCAGTGCCTGGCACAGTTAATATTCTAGAAGTATTTGTTAAATTTTGTCGAGTAGAGGTAAATGTTAGGTACATCGGTAGCTAAAGGAATGATTCATGACATGGAGAAAACAGGAAACTCTTTTCAGAGGAAGTGACAAGTCAATTGGATCTCAAGGGATGAATCAATATGTTTCAGTCAAACAAGGAAGGTAGAAGGCAAGCAGATGCAAAGCACAAAGTCATGGAACAGCTGGGTAGATGTGGGGAAGCACAGGTACCGTGACAGGGCTGAAATGGGGCACGTAAAGGTAAACAATGGGGACTGTGGCTGGAGAGGCCAGTAGGCCAGAGTGGGAGAGGCCCAGGTGCCCAGCGTGTGGGTCTCAGAGCCATGAGGGAGAGCCGCTACTCTCTCCATCCCCAACAGAAGGCCTTCCCCGAGGCAGCCAGGCCTCCCTGGCACATCTTCTATGGTTTCATGCCTGTATCCGGCATGTTGGCCTCTTCTCTTGACCTTGTGTCCCCGAAGGGGTGACAACTCTGTGAAGAGACTCAGCTCTACCACGCATTGAAGACCCATCTTCTCCTCATCAAGCCAGTGCAGGGTTTTTCTAGAGATGCGACACAAATCCCTTCGGATCTTGAATCTCCGAGCCCCACTGGGGTTTCTAGAGGAATTTTCCACCTCACACAGATACAGACAGGGGACAAGGACTCAGGGACACAGTGGCATCTAAGCTCTTTACCTTCCCCTCAGTTCTCCACATTTTTTTTTCCTCTAAGCCCAGAGGACCCTTGCTTAGTCTGGCAGAGGTTAGCCTGTACCTCCAGCTGGTCTTTCAAATTTGTTTGTGTACCTGCACCTTAGATGTTTGAAATGGAAAGCCACAACTCAAATCCTTTGCTATCTGTGTTTTAAAATGACATCCTTGAGATGCTGTATCCATCAGGGCAGGTTATGTAATGCCGTAGGAACAAGTTCCCAAAGCTCCGTGGCTAACATAACAAACGCCTGTTTTTCTCTCTTTCTCAGGTCACACGTCCAACTTGGGGGGGTGCTCTGTGCATTGCCTCCCTCAGGACCAAGGCAGACACAACTCTATCTCCACACATGCTTTCACAGTCACCCCCTCGAGGGAAGAGAAAGTGCTATGCAGTGCACTAGCTTCTAAAGCTTCTGCCCAGAAAAGACCCATGTCACAACTGGGGCTGAAGAGGAAAGCCTGCTATAGAGGCTACAGGAAACTGTCAGGGGGAAAATGCCTTAGTTATTGTCTTAGTCTGTTTGGGCTGCCACAGCAGAACCCACAGACCAGGTGGCTTAGGCAACAGAAATGTATCTTCTCATAGGTCTGGGGGTAGATGTTCCAGATCAAGGTGCCAGCCAGCACAGTTGGCCCCTGAGAGGAGTTGTCTTCCTTGCATATGGCCAGCTGGCTTCTTGCCAAGTCCCCAGGGGCCGTGTTCTGTGTGGTGCAGAGGGAGTGAGGGCTCGCTCTTGGCGCCTCTTCTTACAAGGTCACTAATCCCGTCAGATCAGGGTCCCTGCCTTCTGACCTCACCTGACCTTAATCCCTCCTTCACTCCAAATGCAGCCATGCTAGAGGTTAAGGCTTCCACATATGAACTTGGGGGACTCAAATATTCAGCCCACAGCAGCTACCATCGTTGAGAAGGGCCAGTATGAAGCTGAGCTCTGACTCTTCCTTTCAGAGGGGTTCAGCTATAATTTAAAAGAACTATCAAACAGTGGCCTTGGATGTCAAAGCTCCTTGTATTTTTTCGATATTATGTAGTAAATCTCTTCTGTGCTGATTTTTAAAATAGAATTAACCACCTAGTAAATTATTTTTTTAAAAAAAGCTTTCACTTAGCTGATTAACCAATGAAATCTTGACTTTAAGGAAAAAAACAAAGAGAAAACAATTTTGGTTCCTCTCTGTTCTCCACCATAAGTTAGAGTTTTCTTTTCATTCAATGTAAAGGTATAAGGGTCACATTGTCCTCACAAGGACCCTTAAAAACGCAGAGGGAGGCAGAAGGGTTCATTGCTGAGTGAAGCAACTTGAGGATTGCTTGACCGACTGCTGCTGGCTTTGAAAATGGAGGGGGGACCGTGAGCCTCAGAACACAGGTGGCCTCTAGAAGCTGGACAAGGCAAGAAAATACATCTTCCCCTGGAGCCGCCAGAAAGGAACACATTGATTTTAGCTCAGGGAGGCCCAGTTCAGACTCCTGCCCTCCAGAATTGCAAGATAATCAATGTGTGCTGTTTTCAACCACTAACTCTGTGGTTATTTGCTACAGCAGCAAAAGGAAACTAATACAAAGTGGATACTATTATTAACCCCACTAACCCGCTGATGCAACTGAGACAGGGAAGTGTGAAATAACCTGTCCAAGGTCACACCAGGCCTCCCGCATCCAGAGTCTGCCTTCTTCATCATGGGGCCAGCCGCCTCTCCAGTGCTTTCCTCAGTTGGATTAGAAATGGGTGGGGAAAGGGATGCGATTAATTGTAACCTTCACCAGTCTCAACAGGGAGAGAAGACAATAACAAACATGTGAGTATTTACAACTCGGGGCATCTGGCAGGTACTTTCTACTGGACCCTAACAACAATCCCATGCTGCGGACATGGTTATTATTCCCGTTTAGTAGATAAGAATGCTGAGTTCTTCAGAGGTGAAGCAGCTAAGCCACTGCACCAGGATCGGGAACAGTGGCGGCAGGGGCTGTGCACTGCTGTCTCACCGGCAAGCCACACCTGTACATACGTCGCTCAACTCGAAGAATTAATTTAACAAGCGTTCTAAGACACAGACATGCAGCACTGCTTCACGCCTTGAGGACAAAATATCCTGTGGATCGGGGAAGGGGGAATTTCCAGCTTTTCCACAGGCACAAGGCCCGGCTCTAAGGCTTGTGTACTGGTAGCAGTGCCCGTTCCTGTTGGCCAGGAGGCTGTGGATATCCCAAAGACATACAGTGCAGTTGCTCTGACCTGATTTGTGATTACACATGAGTCATGTCCAGAGGCTTTCAGAAATATCTAGGGCATGGAGCTGAGCCTCTGGGGAAAAGTGGGTGTAAGAATCAACAAAAATGATATAGCACCTTACTGTGATACTATCTGTATCCACAGCAGGTAAGTGTAGGAAAAGACAGACACACTGGAATCACTGAGCTGTTGCCATGCTATTACTCACAACCACAAAATCTCAGCAACGTACAATAATAAGCACTTACTTCTCACTCACATGCCTACAGTTGGGCTGATCCAGGCTGGGCCAAGCTGGGCCCCGCCATAGCCCATGGTCGGGTCCAAGTTGGCCACACATATCTCTCATTATTCTGGGACCAGCCAGCTCTCCACGACATGTCTTTTTCATGGTAATAGTAGAAGCACAACAGGAAAAAGGGGAACAGATGGTGGCTCTTAAGGACTCGGCTTGTAACTTGGCATTGCAACTTCCACCCTTTTTGGCCATATCAAGTCACGTGGCCAAGTCCAACGCCACTGGAGCAGGGAAGTATATTCTTCCCATGCATGTGGCAGGAGAAGGGGGGAGTATTTGCTGACCAGTAATCGAATCTGTCACAATCATTGCAAATCAAATGCCTCAAGGAGAAACAGATACTCTTGAAGTCTGCAAACATACTCCCATTGCAAACACACAGGCTCAGGACTTCCCTGGTGGCACAGTGGTTAAGACTCTGTGCTCCCAATGCAGGGGGCCTGGGTTCAATCCCTGGTCAGGGAACTAGATCCCACATGCATGCCGCAACTAAGAGTTCACATGCCACAACTAAGGAGCCAGTGAGCTGCAACTAAGGAGCTGGCGAGCCTCAACTAAGGAGCTCACCTGCTGCAACTAAGGAGCCCGCCAGCCACAACAAAGGAGCATGCCTGCCGCAACTAAGACCTGGCACAACCAAATCAATAAACATTTTTTAAAAAGTAAAACTTTAAAAACACACACACACAGGCTCTTGCTTCTGTTCTATGCAAACTGGTGATCTCTGCTGTCAGAGAAATGCAGTACAGCATTCCTCATCCTCAGCTTACCCATGTGTATGTTTGCTGAGCCTCTTATACATCTGAACCCCAACGACATAATGTCCCTAAATAGGATCTAAGTTCCCAGCTGGCATGGAGTGAGAGAAAACTCCACATGGAAATGATGCTCTTGTAACACAGTCTGTGATCTTGCGGTGCTGGGTGTCCTCCAGCCGCCCTGGCTGCTTGCATAGCCTGTTGGAGAGGCCTGCTGTGTGCATCATGGCAGGCTCATTGCAAACTCAGTACTTTGGAAAGAACTTTTGAGGTGTGCTGAGCTCAAAAGGAAATTTGTTTTCAATTATATTCTCTCTCAACCGAAGGCTGGACAAAACAGCAGAGAAAAGGTGAAGCCCTGAACCGTATGATTCTCGTAAGTTATAAACATGACACAAATGTTTACAAAGGTAGAGAGATCCTGCTCTTTCCTTTGAGAGAAGAAAAAAAGCAGATGACAATTTTGCAAAGCATGAATATATTAATTGTCTATGGTTGGAAACTATGCTATCAGAAATAACATGATGGATTTTCTAGTTTGTGATAAGATACTAAAGGAATCCAGGCTTCACCTTTTTGACCCACAGGACCATCTTTTGAGGAAAGAACTGGAATTCTTTCAAGTGAATCACGTAACCCTTGCAGTTTTATGTTGCTCTCATTTTTTTTTCTCTCCATGTACTTTCTTTAACCTTCATGGTTAAAAACAAATAAACAAAAGTTGTGGTAGGCTTTGCCCTGGGATCTTGTGAGAAAGAGGAAGGATGTCTCTAATTCTTTACTGATTAGTTCCGCTAACGAATGGCCTCTGTGTCCATCAAATTTCTGCTCAGGAAGGTATAAAAGAAAAGAGACAGGACTGAGATGTTTATGCCTGATCCAATTCAAGAGGTTATTTTGAATATCAGCAGGTAAGTTCAAAAAGTAATATCACACTGGGAACATTTTAGACTTGAGTGATCAGGGAATTTTGCTCTCTTCCTTATTCCTATTCTGCAGGTGGACCTGAGCTAGACAGAGCTCACACCTCACCCATCTCCTCCTCACATCAGTGACACGGTTATGGCCAGTATGTATTGGTATTTCCCCTGTGTTACAATTCTTAGCCCATCCCCAGGCAGCCATCTCCACGTGGGAACTCAACAACACAGTCCCCAGTCACAGACTAAGGTGAAGAGAGCGGGGATGGGGAAGGAACCACACACTGGTTTGCTGTGGAGGGGCTTCCGTGTAGAGGTGACACACAGCACTTGTACTCATAGCCCACTGGTCAGAACTAGCCACGTGACCCAGACTCCCCGCAGCAGGACTGGGGGGTGTGATGGAGCAGATGGATATTCACCTAGCCATAAATATCTCCACCGCACAGGACTTCAAGAGAACCAAATCCAAGTCTTTGATCACCCTGACCACATGCAACTCTAGCTGGGCATCCACGTCTCTGGGCAGGTTGACCAGACAGACACACCCTAACCCCTCCCATCTCTCTGATGTGATCATCATTTATGAGCTCAACAACAAGACTGATGTTAGAATTCAGGGGAATGTTTTAATTATTAAGATCACAAAAGATAAAACAGAGTGCAATGGGCTGAGATTAAGGGAGGAACCCTGTCTGGTGCCTGGGAAACATGAATCAACAGGATGCCCAGAAGCAAAGAAATAATCAATGTGGAAATTTTAAGAAAACATCCAGAGCACAGCTATGAACTGGTAGCTTCCAAGACACATCCATCCCACAGATGTGTTTTGTCTCACTTACACGAGGTTTGAAAAAAATGTCTTAATGAACTGCCAACACTTAAAAAATGGAAAATTCAACATAATAATCTAGATTTTCTGCTACTGTTGAAAAGATTGGAAGATTGGGCAACACTGAGTCAGCAACAGTTTTTCTGCTACGCCTGGCAACAATTAGCTGGAGAGAGGGGCACCTGCTCTTTGCAGAGGCTCAGCCATTTACCCCAATCCCTATGGAGCCCTCTTCACTTGTTTATAGCACCCGATGACCCCAGTAGGTGTTTGGGTTTGCGACTTCTGGTCTAAATGAGTTCATCCAAGTTCTTGTCAGCTCTGTAAGCAATCATGCTGTGAAGCACAGAGAGCTTGTTTCCAATCTCAAGCAGGCATCTCCAAGCACCACTGCAGGCCAGCACAACCCTTCTGGAAAGCAATGTGGCCAGGTAGCAAGGACTTTCCAAATCTCTACACTCCTTGATCCTGTAATTTCACCCTTGAGAATTTATCTTAAAGAAATATTCCCTATACTGCTTCACATAAAGGATCTTCATGACTTCATTTATAATGGAAACAATTGAAAACAAGTAGAAAGTTTATGCTGAAATCTTTAGGTAAACTATACTACACAACTAGCGAGCTCTAATGCATATATACAAAAAATAACAATTAAGGATCATTCTACTAAACTACAGGCCTCTACTCTGCAAAAATGTTAATTTATACAAATCAAAAGACAACAGAGGGACTTCCCTGGTTATCCAGTGATTAAGACTCCGTGCTCCCAATGCAGGGGGCCTGGGTTCGACCCCTGGTCAGGGAACTAGATCCCACATGCCGCAAGTAAGACCTGGCGCAGCCAAATAAATAAAAAATAAATAAATAAATATTAAAAAAGAATATTTATTAGATGATTGCATCAATATTAAATACCCTGAAGTGGATCATGCCATCGTGATTATGTGATTACATTAGAGAGTGTCCTTGTTTTTAGGAGATATTTGCTGAAATATTTAGGAGTAAAGGATGATAAAGTCTTTGACTCAATCGCAAATGATTCAGAAAAAGAAAACAATATTGTATATGGAATAGAGAGAGAGATAATGCAAATGTAGCAAAATGGTAACAACTGGTGAATCTTGGCAAAGGATAAATGTGTATTTGTTGTGCTCTTGTAATTTCTGTGGTTTAAAACTTTTTCAACTTAGAAGTTAAAGAAAAGATGCTCATCTGGAAAATGCTATGACATAATGTTAAATAAAAAATTCAAACCAGATAATCATGTATCCAGTGGGATCTTAAGTAAGTTACAAAAAATCCTTCTATACAGAAAATAAGACTGGAAGAAAAATAGTGAAACATTAACAATATTTAAGTTTGGTGGGTGGACTGGACTGGGGATGCTTTTACACTTTTTTCTATATTTTCTCCACATTTTTAATAACCATCTATCACTTTTATAATGAAAAAAAGTTTTTAAAAGAAGTGCCAAGCACCACAGGAAAAAACAAATCATTTTTTCCACCTCCCCAACTTTGAGCCTGCAGCCAGAATCCAGAGCAACAAGAGAGGAAATGGGTTCAAGCTCTCAGCTATTAAGGTGTGAAAGAGTATGTTTCAGGGGTTGCCAAGTGACCTTTAATGAACACCTGTCTGAGACAGAAAAATCATAGTCTTCCAGGCTGAGGACTCGCTGTATAATTTAGAACCATGGTGGAGCCACTGGGTATACCCCCAGATTTAAGATTTATGGCCAAGCGGAGGAGTATTTTTGAATTTGGCTGATCCTTTTTGGACTTAGACACCAGGTTCATGTGCTGCAAAGTAGCTAAACTTGACTTTGGATCATAGGCCGAGTGGGTCAGGCCTGACCAACTGGTAAGCCTGCAAGCCTTTTTCATCAGGGCAAGGCGGGCACACTCTCCATTCCCAGGAGGGATCCTGGCCAAGACTCCCCAGCAACTCTTCCCCACCTCCTTCCAACGAGCTCCTTCTAACTGCGCTGACTGCTCTGTTTCTGTTCTCCGGCTCCTGTTCTCAGAACCCATGTTCTCCTCCCAACCTCTTCTACAGGAGGCCATCCCACTCTTGTCTCTCTGAAACAGTTCCATACTCTTAACAGCCCTCTTGCTTCCTCTGGCCTTGGCTCCAAGCATCCAATAAAAGCCTCCCTTCCCTCCATTCCACTGGCTCTGGGTCTCTCCAAGCTCCCTGCCTCTCGCCCACATCCATTACTCTGTCCTGCTGGAATCATACCTAGCTTGGAAATCCCAGCCAGCTCCTCGCACCCACTTAGGCTGATATTTCTGGCCACCTCAAGGCAGCCCAAGAGCTTCCATCCAGACCCTAAGACCTCTGCCATGGCAGAGCCTAGGTCCCAGCTGGCCCAGACCAGAGCAGCAGCTGTCAACATTGCCAAGAACCCTCTTACTTGGGGGGCCTCCCTGGTGACTGCAATGATTCTTAGCAACCCTCTGATAGAAAAGACAATTCTGACACTGCCTCTAAGCCCTCATCCTGCTGAGGTGCCAGGAACATCACCCTCAGGCATCCTAGAGGCCCCCCACTCCCCAGGGTTATGCAAAGGCACTGAGCTCCTTCCTACATGATGCCAAGGCACTGAGTTGGAAGCCTGGAGTCAGAACACCGGAGATCAAATCCTTCCTCTGTCAAATGCCAGCTGTGAGACATTATGTAAACTACAGACCCTCTCTGTGCCTCAGTCTCTTCATTTATACAGTAGGAATAATATCTACCTCATAAGGTTATTGAGAGAATTAAATGACTTTCAGTATGTAAAATGCAAAGAACAGTGCCTGGCACAGAACAAGTGCTATCTAAGGGTTAGTTTTTATTACTGTTCATGAGTCGGTACCCATTCGGTACCCATTATGGCCACTGTCGTGGGGCACACACTCCTTGAGACCCAAATGTTACATCACTTCCCTGAAACATTTGGGATTTAGGAACACTTGGAGGGCAAGGAGCTCACAAGAGACCATTGCTACTGCCCTAATAGGTAAAGAGAAATTATCAAACTGAAACACATGGAGAAAAAAAATCAAAAAATGGAAAGAGTATCTAAAATCTATAAAACAATATCAAGTGGTCTAACATACATGTAACTCGAGTCTCCGAAGGTGAGGAGAGAGTGATGGACCAAAGAAATATTTGAAGAGATAAAGGCTGAGAATTTTCCAAAACCGACAGGAGACATCAAACCATATACCAAAAGCTCACAGAACCCTCAGAAGGTAAAGACAAAGACACCTTTGCACTTCCTAAGTCAAACAGCCAGAAACCAAAGATAGAGAAAATCTTGCAGGCCATCAGGAACAAAAGGCAAATTACATCAAGGGGGAAGGGGAGACTTTCTGATTTTTAATCAGAAAAAGTGAAGCCAAGAGAACAATGAAATGGCAACCTTAAAGGGGCAAAAGGAAAAAGAAACACTTAGGACTTTGCATCCAGTTTTGCTCCCAGACATCAGCCTCGACCAGGAGGGGGTAGTACCTTTATTGCACATCAAGCCCAGGGATTTAAGAGCCCAGCTTTTGCTTTACAATCCAAAGCCCACTAGGAAGGTCACCAGGCCCAAGGACCACCCACTCCTTCAGCAGCTCTGAGCCCAGCAGAACTCCCAAGAGAGCAGCTTGCATCAACACAGTGGTTCCCAGCCTTGATATTCACCTTAGGAATCACCTGTGGAGCTTTAACAAATTATGCACATCCAGGCCCCACACCTTAAGATTCTGATTTAATTGTTCTGGGGTTAGTCCTGGGCATTTTTTTTAATTTACCAAGATAATTGTAGTGAGCAGCCAAGTGGTTTGCAATCTATTATTTAAATAGGATTCTTTCTCCTTTTCAGACAGACGTGATTTTACATAACAACATTATTTCCTATGCCAAACATTAAGAGTTTCCTGATTATTTTAAAAAGTGGTAGCATAAACAGCTTCAGCAAGATTGCTATTCTGCTGACTTGCTCTCAAATTTGGATGCACGTTGGTATGACTGAAGAGATTTTAAATAGTCTAATGCCTGGATCCCCAGAGATTCTGATTTAGTTGGAATGGGTTACAGCCCAGGAGTCTGGATTTTTATAAGCTCCACTGCTCTTGAGATTTCTAGAAGGTCCAGGTTCCCAGCACAGGTTAGGGAATTCTGGACCATCAGAGGCTGCCATGGAGTGCAAGCAAGGGCACAGGAGTCACGGGAACTCCCAGCTTCGGGTCTGCTGACTTGCCCCCATCTGTGCTCAGCCACCACTTCTGCTCCTCACCAGGGCATCCCCAGGCCCTCTCTGACCCACTGGATCCCGATGGCCAGCCCAGCCCACTGCCAGCTCAATGCCAAGAGCTGCTTCTTACAGACCGCGCATGCCTTCCCCTGGTCCCTAATGTCCACACACAAACTAGAAACCTCATTACATCAAGGTTGAAGGGTTGTCAGAAGACAAACGTTTGCTGCTGTCTGGGTGTACTGGAGCAGCCAGCGCAGGCCCATGGGGAGTGCTGATTCCTGAGCCTCCCTACAAGGCTGTCAGAACCCTCAGCAACTGTCACCACTACAGGAAAAACTGCTCCTGACCGCTGAGCCGGGCTGTCGCCCCCCCTACTCTCATGGCTGGGTGTGAAAGTGCGTCTCCCAGCCCCAGTACCAGGATCACACCATTCAGCCATGGGGATGTTCCCTGGTCCAAGCTCGTTCTGCCCACCCCAATGCACAGTGAGGCCAAACAATACTGAAACATCGAGTTTGGAGCAGAAAAAGGTTTATTGCAGGGCCAAGGAAGGAGAACGAGTGGCTCGTGCACAAAAAAACCCTGAATTCCCTCAAAGGGTTTCAGCAAAGCATTTTTAAAGGCCAGATGAGGGTGAGGTAACAGGGAGTTAACCTTAACAATCTTTGGGCACCAATAGGTCTGGGGGCTTATGATCATCAACTAGTTAATTTCTTCCATTTGGTGGGGGGTTTTAGCATCTGAAAAACTTAGGAAATATGCATCAGATACTATTATCTGGGTACTTCAGAGAGGAGCTACAGCAGAGGATATGGCCAGGCGGGGGGGGGGGGGGGGGGGGGGGGGCCTGTCCTGGGAAGGCCCCATAGGGTCCTGCTGCGTTACAGGGAGGATTTAATTGCTGGACAGTTCAAATGCCAAGTCCCACTGATTTCTGTTAATCCAATTTCTGTTCTCTGATGTTATTGCTTCTGAGGCTGATGATGCAGCCACAATTCTCTGAACCTGTGGGTTTCCTGTAGTGCTACTTCTTCATCATTATTAAAAAGTTCAGAGTTTCTCAAATAATGCTTTCAAAATCATACATTCACATCATCTGGGGTATCTGTGCAAAGCTCAAATTTCTAGACCATCCACAGCCCCACTGAATCATATCTGAGGCAGAAGCATATATCAGTAGCCTGAATAAGTGCCCTGGGTCATTGTAAAGACTGAGCACCCCTGAGAGAAGGCAGCACCCTGTGGCCTGCAAGCCTGGCTTCCCGGGGCAAGTTCTGGTTTCACGGCTCAATGTTTGAGGAGACTTGAGCAAACTCTCTGGGTTCTAGTCTCCTCCTCTGGAAGGTGGAACTGAAGTATGATCTACTTTCTGGGACCGCTGTGAGGAATAAATGAGTTAACATAGGTGACAACACTTGGAAGAGTGCCAGTCTGGGATGGAAACAGACTTCACCATTAACTAACTGAGAAAAATCCAATTCACCCACCCAGAGACTGGAGTCAATATACTACCTAGCTGATTGATCAAAGTATGTTTCCTTTTAAATTTAATTTCTTTATATATATAATATATAAATATTATAAATATATAATTATATAGCATATAATATATTAAGTAATATAAAATCACATGTATACATAATTGTATGTAAAAAAGTGAAATTACACAGTAGCTTTTTTCTTTTTTAGAAAAGTTAGGTTTACAGAAAAATTGAGCAGGGAACACAGAGTTCCCACATACCTCACTCCCCTGCATACATGGTTTTCCCTTATTAACATAACTTATTAACATCTTGCATTAGTGTAGTACATTTGTTAAAATTCATTAACGAATATTGATACATGATTATTAACTAAAGTCCATAGTTTACATTAGAGTTTACTCTTTGTGTGGTCAATTCTATGGATTCTGACAAATGTAAAATGACATGCATCTGCCATCAAAGTATCATACAGAATAGTTTCACTGCCCTAAAAACCCCTGACCCCCACCTGAATAGTTTCACTGCCCTAAAAACTCCTGACCCCCACCTACTCATCCCTTCCCCCTTCCCCTCAAATCCCTGACAACCATTGACCATTTTACTGTCTCTGTAGGTCAGCTTTTCCCAGGATATCATATAGTTGGAATCATGAAATCTAGCTTTTTCAGACTGGTTTCTTTTACTTAGCAATATGCATTTACGTTTCCTCCTTAATGCTTAAGTTTTTCATGGCATAATAACTCATTTATTTTTATCACTGAATAATATTCCATTGTGTGGATGTATCAGTTTGTTTATCTATTCACCTATGGAGGGACATCTTATTTGCTTCCAGTTTTTGGTAATTATTAATAAACATTAATAAATAATAATATATTTTATTATAATATAACATTTATGAGCAAGTTTTTCTATAGACATATTTTCAGTTCATTTGGGTGAGTATCAAGGAGTGGAATTGCTGAAACATATGGTAAGACTGTTTAACTTTGTAAGAAACTGCCAAACTGTCTTCCGCTGTGGCTGTACTATTTTGCATTCCCAACAGCAATGAATTAGAGTTTCTGTTGCTCTACATCCTCGCCAACATTTGGTGTTGTCAGTGTTCTGGATTTTTGCCATTCTAATAGGTGTGTAGTAGTATCTCACTGTTGCTTTAATTTGCAATTCCCAAATGACATACGATGTTGAGCATCTTTACGTATGCTATCTGTAAATCTTCTTTGGTGAGGTGCCTGTTCAGATACTTTTGCCTATTTTTTTAACTAGGTCGTTTATTTCTTATTGTTTTAAGAGTTATTTGTATATCCTTTATCAGGTACATGTTTGGATATAAGTCCTTTATCAGGTATATATTTTGCAAATATTTTCTCCCAAATCTGTGGCTTGTCTTTTCATTCTCTTAACAGTGTCTTTCAGAGAGCAGAAATTTTAATTTACTTATCAATATTTTTTCGTTCATGGATCATGCTTTAGGTGTTGTATCTAAGAACTAACCACCAAACCCAAGATCACTTAGATTTTCTCCTATGTTAATTTCTAAAGGTGATATCACTTTACATTTTACATTTAGATTAATGATTCATTTTGAGTTAATTTTTGTGACTGGTGTAAGGTCTGTAATATCAATATGTATTGTATATCTAGGGGTAAATTCCCAGAAATGAATTTTCAGGGTCAGAGGGTTATGTAATTTTGATTGTAATAGGTATTACCAGAATGCATGTTCAGAAAATGTGTTAATACTCTATTTTTGCACCATAAAAACATGGGTAGAAAATTTTACCCATATTCCCACTATAAATTGCTATTATCACTTTTTTTCTGTCTCATAGGTATGAAAGGATATTTCAGTGTTACTTTTATTTTTATTTCCCTGACTACTAGTTGAATTTGAAAATATATTTTATATTTGGCAGCCATTTATGTTATCTCTTTTACTAATATATTTTTGCATATATTGGGGATTTTATTCTAGTTTTTTTTTATTGCCAATTTGTAAGAACTCTTTATATATTATAGATATTACCCTTTCACTACGTCTTCATTATACTTGTTTTTCCCTGATCTATCTTTTTAATTAAATTTGTTCATGGGTCACTTCATCCTTGACTTTGTTTCCACCCGAAAGCATCAATCATTGGCCAAAATGTGTAGGGAATGACTGAACGGCTTTCTTAGAAAGCTGTAGACATAAGGAAATCACAGAGAAACTAAGGTCATTCTGCCTGGAGGAGAAAATAGTAGGCAGGTGGTTCACAGGTAGAAGGAAATAAAAAGTTATTTCAAGTATTTGAATGACTGCCATGTGGAAAAAGGATCGCAGTAATTCTGAATGCTCACAAGTGATAGAACTACACTGAAGGAGAATTACATGTAGGCAGCGTTGGGCTTGATATAAGAAAGAAATGTCATGGCTGCCCCAGAACTAAATGGTAACTTATGGTTTAGAGAATTCCATGAAACATCTGAAGATGGCCAACATAAATATGGAGAGCTCCCAGGAGACGATATCATGGACTAGTTTCTATCATTCAGGAGAACTAAAACCAGTTGAAGCATTTCAAAGGAAATGGGGTTCAATACAGATAATTTAGTGATCACAAAACTGTTGGAAGGGCTGGAGAAGTTGAAGGCAGGACACAGGCATTAGCTTTCAGCTTCACTTCTACAATTCTAGTCTCACAAGATGGACAAATGCGGCAATCACACAGGGGTGGGTAACACAGAGAACCTCTCAGCTAATGTCCCAGCTAGTCTGTAGCCCTGAATCAGGTGAATATCAGGAAAACTCAGAGACCACTGCAAAATCCAATTGCATATAGGTAAAGCCCACATAACCATCTGCTGCCACTCTGGAAGAAGAGAAAGCGGCTTTTCACCTCTACTCCACTTTAGTATAAGTGCTTCTCATTGACAGAGTGTAAATGGTAAATGATATCCACAGGATATCCACAGGGCTGGAAACAAGAGAGCCTGGGAAACATAGTTCATAGACTTCTAGCCCCTGAAGTGCAGAGGAGCATTAGAAGGATATGACAGGGAATAACGTTGTCAAACACCTACAGCAGGGCTCAAGCATCAGTCTGGGGGACAGATGGAGGGTTGTACTTGATGCTATATAGCCTGCTTAAGACTTCTAGAAGCAGGATTCCATAGCACTCTCAACATCTTTGCTTCTGAAATTGCTTTTAAAGGTCGTCTCTGTCTTTGGAAAGCATGAGCAATGCTGCCTACCTAAATATAGATACGATGGAAACACACCCACTGTATCACTCTTATAGATTCTGGGCAAATTGTACTTTAAAAGATGTCATTCACTTAAGGTGACCATCTTTGTGACTGCTAAAAACACAAGCCTGTTATTCAGTTCAATTAACGTGTATTGAGGAACACCTTCTATGAGCTGTCAGAGCAATTTTAAAGCCCAAGAGGCCCAGCTAGCCACTGGTGTTGTAGACACAACCATGCACTGCACTGCTTCCCCTACAGCCACAGGATCATTGCAGTGCCTTCAAGATGGCAGGGAAATGAAGACCAGTGGCATCCTTACTTGGGTTAATTGCATCATGATAGGCAGGTGGGTCTCCCACCTCCACCCCATGTATGCTCTAAATTTCAGGCCCAATTCTACAAAGTCACATAATGAAGATTAAGGAATAGATTCGATTGAGGAAATGAAAAACTCACAAGGGCAAGGTCAGCAATACAGATATTCATAGTATACTTCATCTTTCATTATCCTAATTGAAAGGCATGCCAGGGCCAGGGAGGCAGCCAGGGAGGGGCACCTCTAAGACTTCATTCAAGAGAGATCTGCCATGAGGAGCACAGTGAACAGACAGCCTCCTCTTTTAGGGCCTCTGGAATCTACAGGAAGGCCAGCTCTCCTCCGGAAGCTCCCCAATGGCTGAGCATCATACAAGTTACAGGGGCCTACTCTCACCACCATTATTCAACATATTTTTGGATGTTTTAGCCACAGCAATCAGAGAAGAAAAAGAAATAAAGGAATCCAAATCGGAAAAGAAGAAGTAAAACTGTCACCGTTTGCAGACGACATGATACTATACATAGAGAATCCTAAAAATGCCCCCAGAAAACTACTAGAGCTAATCAATGAATTTGGTAAAATTGCAGGATACAAAATTAATGCACAGAAATCTCTTGCATTCCTATACACTAATGATGAAAAATCTGAAAGAGACATTAAGGAAGCACTCCCATTTACTATTGCAACAAAAAGAATAAAATACCTAGGAATGAACCTACCTAAAGAGATAAAAGACCTGTATACAGAAAACTATAAGACACTGATGCAAGAAATTAAAGATGATACAAACAGATGGAGAGATATACCATGTTCTTCGACTGGAAGAATCAACATTGTGAAAATGACTATACTACCCAAAGCAAACTACAGATTCAGTGTAATCCCTAACAATGGCATTTTTCACAGAACTAGAACAAAAAATTTCACAATTTGTATGGAAACACAAAAGACTCCGAGTAGCCAAAGCAATCTTGAGAAAGAAAAACGGAGCTGGAGGAATCAGGCTCCCTGACTTCAAACTATACTACAAAGCTACAGTAATCAGGACAGTATGGTACTGGCACAAAAACAGAAACATAGATCAGTGGAACAGGATAGAAAGCCCACAGATAAACCCACGCACATACGGTCACCTTATCTTTGATAAAGTTGGCAAGAATATACAATGGAGCAAAGACAGCCTCTTCAATAAGTTGTGCTGGGAAAACTGGACAGCTACATATTAAAGAATGAAATTAGAACACTCTCTAACACCATATACAAAAATAAACTCAAAATGGATTAAAGACCTAAATGTAAGGCCAGACACTATCAAACTCTCAGAGGAAAACATAGGCAGAACACTCTATGACATAAATCACAGCAAGATCCTTTTTGACCCACCTCCTAGAGAAATGGAAATAAAAACAAAAATAAACAAATGGTACCTAATGAAAGTTCAAAGCTTTTGCCCAGCAAAGGAAACCATAAACAAGACGAAAAGACAACCCTCACAATGGGAGAACACATTTGTAAACAAAGCAACTGACAAAGGATTAATCTCCAAAATATACAAGCAGCTTATGCAGCTCAATATCTAGAAAACAAACAACCCAATCCAAAAATGGGCAGAAGACCTAAATAGACATTTCTCCAAAGATATACAGATTGCCAACAAACACATGAAAGGATGCTCAACATCACTAATCATTAGAGAAATGCAAATCAAAACTACAATGAGGAGAGCACAGAAGATGGCGGAAGAGTAAGACGTGGAGATCACCTTCCTTCCCACAGATACATAAGAAAACTACAATGAGGTATCACCTCACACCAGTCAGAATGGCCATCATCAAAAAATCTAGAAACAATAAATGCTGGAGAGGGTGTAGAGAAAAGGGAACCCTGCTACACTGTTGGTGGAAATGTAAATTGATACAGCCAGTATGGAGAACAGTATGTATGTTCCTTAAAAAACTAAAAATAGAACTACCATATGATCCAGCAATCCCACTACTGGGAATATACCCGGAGAAAACCATAATTCAAAAAGAGTCATGTACCACAATGTTCACTGCAGCTCTATTTACAACAGCCAGGACATGGAAGCAACTGAAGTGTCCATTGACAGATGAATGAATAAAGAAGATGTGGCACATATATACAATGGAATAGTACTCAGCCATAAAAAGAAATGAAATTGAGTTATTTGTAGTGAGGTGGATGGACCTAGAGTCTGTCATACAGAGTGAAGTAAGACAGAAAGAGAAAAACAAATACCGTATGCTAACACATATATATGGAATCTAAAAAAAAAAAAAAAATGGTTCTGAAGAACGTAGGGGCAGGACAGGAATAAAGATGCAGGCGCAGATAACGGACTTAAGGACATGGGGAGGGGGAAGGGTAAGCTGTGACGAAGTGAGAGAGTGGCATTGACATATATACACTACCAAAAGTAAAATAGATAGCTAGTGGGAAGCAGCCACGTAGCATAGGGAGATCAGCTCGGTGCTTTGTGACCATCTCGAGGGGTGGGATAGGGAGGGTGGGAAGGAGACACAAGAGGGAGGGGATATGGGGATATAAGTATACGTATAGCTGATTCACTTTGTTATACAGCAGAAACTAACACAACAATGTAAAGCAATTTATACTCCAATAAACATGCACACACACACAAAAAAGTTACAGGGCCTGGCCATTTTTGCCCAGTGGGGTATTCCTCTGTGGGCAGTCTTAGTGCTGGCCTTCCCTGTTGGGCTGACCAAAACTATCCCAGAGCTGCATCAGGGAATGCCAGGAGCAGTCTCCTTGTGCACATGTGAGGGATTCCCTGGAGTACCTTCCTATGAATGAAATTGCTGGATCGAAAGGAATTTCTTCACGTGGCTTTCAAAGAAGTGACCATTACAGGTCACCTCATTCATGCATTTGAGCAATGCAATTTCAAACCCGTAGTATATTAAGGGCTTAATTTGGACCAAACTGTAAAGGAATTTACAGTATTTCTAAAGCAAGATGCCCCTTTAAGGATCAGCCTACCATCACCACTCAGAAATTATAAATACGCGGGCTTCCCTGGTGGCGCAGTGGTTAAGAATCCGCCTGCCAATGCAGGGGACAAGGGTTCGAGCCCTGGTCCGGGAAGATCCCACATGCCGCGGAGCAACTAAGCCCATGCGCCACAACTACTGAACCTGCACTCTAGAGCCCTCGAGCCACAACTACTGAGTCTGCGTGCCACAACTACTGAAGCCCGTGCGCCTAGAGCCCGTGCTCTGCAACAAGAGAAGCCACCACAGTGAGAAGCCCGCACACCGCAACGAAGAGCAGCCCCCGCTCGATGCAGCTAGACAAAACCCGTGCAGCAACGAAGACCCAACACAGCCAAAAATAAATAAATTAAATAAATTTATATTAAAAAAAGAAATTATAAGTATGATAAACTAAAGATTATTCCTCAAGCATATAAACCAAAGACAAATGAACATGTGTTGCGTTTGTAAGACAGTAACAGACTCCCGTTGAAAGAGGATGGTTCTCAGAGCAGCTGGAATCACCAATGAGACTGAAACAGTATCTTCTGTGAAGACGATTATAGAACTACAAAGCTAATCCCATTTCATCCTGTGAGAACCTCCCGGGGCTTCCTTTCTGCATACCTGTATTAAGAGCTTTATCCACGAGCGAGTACAGTACACCTGCCTGAGGTTCTTCCTCCCAAATCTGCCTGCCTTCCTCCTCTCTTCACACAGGTGTCCGATCCACACTGTGGTCTGAAGTCTTCCCGCACTGGTTCCTCCCTGCTTATCTTTCACGGGCATCATCCCCAACAAATTTCTAGCACTTGTAACTGGGTCTTACACTTTCTGGATGACTTAAATGAATACAGCCGTGACAGCGGCTGGACACAATGTGGGCTTTGTTCCAGAGGAGGGAGCCCTTTCCTCTTTTTGGCCCCCCATTTTCACATTGCTGGAGTTGGGGTGGGGGAGGGAGGATAAAGAATGCTTATTGCCAAGCAGCCCGGATTTGGGATGCCAGCTGTTTATAGCAGTTGTCTGAGAAAGCCAGCTGCTCTGATTCTTTGGAAAATTTGGCTCTTGAGATGATGGAAGATTCTGGTCCTATAGGAAGCTGATTTTATTTTTTCAAATTTTTTTTTCTTTCTTTTATTTTTATTTTTTATTGGGGTATAGCTGATTTACAATGTTGTGTTAGTTTCTGCTGTACAGCAAAGTGAATCAGCTTTGTGTATACATATATCCCCTCTTTTTTTGGATTTCCTTCCCATTTAGGTCATCACAGAGCATTGACTAGAGTTCCCTGTGCTACACAGTAGGTTCTCATTAGTTATCTAATTTTATACACGGTATCGATAGTGTATATATGTCAATCCCAATCCCCAATTCATCCCCCCCCACCCTCCACTTAGGAAGCTGATTTTAGATGTAGCTTCTTCCACGGGGAGAAAGGCAGTCTTGCTCCCAGATGGCTCGCTGCCCAGGTGACCCAGGGTAACTCCCAGGGCTGTTTGGGGATAGTTCTGCTCGTTGTTCAATACACAGACAACACTGCTCTTTTTATTCACACACCATGGCAAGCCTTCAAAGCAGGAGTTACTTAGGCAATCCTGGATTCTACAGCTCTCCATTCCTAACTTAGAGCAGGGCTATACATGCATTCCCTGATCTTAAAACTTTCAATTAAAAAAAAAAAGTCCAGCTGGAGAGATACACACTGTCACATGTGTACCACTCTGTGCTCCAACACCAAAAACAAGTTGGGCTTGTTGTTATGTTTTGCAAGGATTTATTTTCTCTCATTTTCCCTCCAACATGCCACCCCCAATCCTTACCACCCCTAGCACCATATAACCATCCTTCTTCCCTCCCCCTCACTTCATTTGTTCTCTCTGATGCAGGAAGAAAGAATTAGCACAATCCCTTTTTTTTGAACAATTGATTTATTCCAAGGAGCAGAGTGCAGTTCACGTGTTCCTGTATCAATACCTCTTTGAAAAAGAGGGTGGAGAAACTAAGACACAAACAAGGCAAATTGTACTAAGCAAAGTGATAACAGGTTTTCTATCAAGAGAATCCAGGACTTGGGTACCTAATTTGGGTATCTCTGCCCCTCCCCCAATGTCTAAGCACAGCCGCAAATGGACACCAACAGAGAAGCGGCAGCATGTAGGAGAGTGGGAATCACAGGAGTGGACTAAGGTCTTATTTGGCTCATAATATGCAGAAGGCAGCCAGAGAGCTTCTGGTCCAACACTTCCACTTACAGATGAGGAAACAGGTGCAATACCTTAACCTACTCAGAGTTTTACAACTAGTTGTGGTCCCTCAGAAGTAGGACCCCAGTCTCCAGACCCCTAATCTAGTCTCTTTCCTCAGTGCCTGAACTGTTTCTTGGTTATTTGACATTTTCCTGCCTCTATAACCCCAGCTGCTTCTGTGTAACCCTTACCAAGGATAAACCTAAATGGGGTGGCCCTTATTTCCTCTTTACTTGCAGCAAGGATATGGCATAGTCAGCAGGCATCGTATGAACCGGCAACAGTGCTGTAACCTTCCGCCCAGGGGCCGGCCCCTTATACTCTTTTACCACCTAACTTGCCCTCTTGCGTCCAACAGCCCCACCATCATCCACGTTTATTGCATTCTCCACAGAAGAGAGAAGCACAATTTATAAAGTCGATGAAGGGCACTGAAATCTTCGGTTTCAATAAGCAAGAATGGACACTGGCAGGCAATTAGTCCTCTCCTGTACTGAGTCAGTTCCCTACAGTTATTATATGTGGTCATTTGCATCATTGGCCCCAATATTTTATCTCTTCCTGAATTCACACCCTTTTCCGTATGTGGCCACTTTGCTTTGTCAGCTTGACTAAGTTGGAACTCCATTTCCCAAAATTTTCTTCTGTCTGGTCCTGGATTAAGTTGGCCACTAGAAAAATTTATGTGAGTTTTGGAAAAGGGAAGTAAAGCAGCAGCCACTGTCTATGTTCTGGAGGTGTGTGTCAGGCCTGGCACTGCTGCAGCCCCCGTACGTTGTCACCGACCTGCATGCTCCCCTTGTTGGCACGGAGGACAGCCAGCCCACAGGTCCTCCAGTTCCTGCTGGAAATCCTCCTTCACCTTCTGCAGCTCCTGAGCCAACGATGTGTGCGGCCGGCCACACACACACCAGCAAGGGCACCAGCCTCCCTACAAGTCACCGTGTCTTCACGCTTGGAGACAGAGGCTGATGTGGGTTCCAGGTGGTCCTTGCTCTGACCAGCAGTCTGTCTGCCTTTCCCTTCCAGCTGCTGGCCCTGACTACCTCAGGCTCAATGTCAGGCATGGAGGCAACAGCTTTACGTTGACTTCTTAACCAGCTCCCACAACTGCATAAGCCTCAGTCCCTACACCAAATCCCCTATTCTATGTCACTCACAGTAGTTCTGCTTCTCTAACCAAACTCTCAGTGATACTCCACTGACTTTACACCTACCCCTCCCTCCACCGGCAGAGTAAATTTCCTCACCTGTTGACTTTGGGTTTGGCCAGTACTTTGCCTTGATGTGACACGAGCAGGGACCTGTCCAGTGGATGCTCTGCTGTCACCACAAGAAAAGTGTACTCTGACCAGCCCCCGGTCTCAGGAGAAAGAGGGATTCGTGTGGACACAGTCACCCCCGCCACTGCAGTCTGAAGCAAAACTGCCCCAGACAACCCCAGACCCACAGTGCAAAGTAGAACCGTCAATCCCAGCCCAGCCTCATCAGCCAAGCATCAGCTGACTCACAAATGCATGAACAACAGTAAAGACTTGTTTCATTAAAGCCATTGAGTTGCAAGGTGCTTCCTTACACAGCAATAACTGACCAATATACTGTTATAAAACTTTTATGTCAGAAAATGGATTCCATACATCTCTGACTGTTGCCAAAGTTTACTTTTATGTGTTTGCAGATAACTTTATCAATACTTCATTAAAAAACCCCTCTCTTTCCATTTCACTCTACAGAGGCAGGAGAGGGAAGCGAGGACTTGAAGAGCCGTGGTCCAGGATGGTCTCTCAGTCTCTCTCTCTGTTGTCAGACAACTACCAGGAGGCTCAGGTAGTGACTGCCAAGCTGACGCCATGGAGGTCCCACAGGGAACTGCAGGTTTTCCTCAGGACGGGTCCCTCAAGGGGCAGTGAGGGAGCAGCAGCAGTAGCTGAGGATGGAGGTGAGATGAAGGGTCCTGCACTTTTATCTTGAGGCTCCCGGAAGTTTCCCTCCACTCTGCTTCTTCTTGGGGAGCCAAACAGAAAGAGCAAATGAAAAGCATCCTTCAAACAAGCCCTGGAAGGAAGCCAAGTAGCAGGAGTTCAAAGGCCCTGAGTCATCACTTTCAGGCCCCTTGGACAGGTGCTTTCCCTGTAGCAGAGTGTTCCCCCTTAATCACTTGGGGACTTTCTGTGAAACTATTTGCTGACACAGGTCTCTCCAGCTGGAAAGGACTGTTTCCCTCGTTCAGGCCACAGGGGCCAGCCTAACTTCTGCCCTATTGTTGGAAACAGCTCTTATTAGTTCTGTCCTGGCTTTAGCCTAACTGCCCCTCCGCAGCACTCACAAATCCTTAATGCTACAGGTAGCTGATGCAGTGTTTAAAGATATAAACTTCAAATTAGGAGTTTGGGATTAACATATACACATTATTATATATAAAATAGATAACCAACAAGGACCTACTGTATAGCACAGGAACCTATACTCAATATTTTGTAATAACCTGTAATAACCTGTAAGGGAAAAGAATCTGAAAAAAAATAGATGTATATGTATGTATAACTGAATCACTTTGCTGTACACCTGAAACTAACACAACATTGTAAGTCAACTACACTTCAATAAAAAAATAGAATTAAAAAAAAAAGGATATGGGCTTCCCTGGTGGCGCAGTGGTTGAGAATCTGCCTGCTAATGCAGGGGACACGGGTTCGAGCCCTGGTCTGGGAAGATCCCACATGCCACGGAGTGGCTGGGCCCGTGAGCCACAACTACTGAGCTGGCGCGTCTGGAGCCTGTGCCCCGCAACGGGAGGGGCCGCGATAGTGAAAGGCCCGCGCACCGCGATGAAGAGCGGTCCCCGCACCGCGATGAAGAGTGGCCCCCGCTTGCCGCAACTGGAGAAAGCCCTCGCACGAACCGAAGACCCAACACAGACAAAAATAAATAAATAAATAAATAAAGTAGCTATAAAAAAAACCGCAGCTTTAAAAAAAAAAAAAAAAAAAAAAAAGGATATAAACTTCCATGGCCTCTCAGCTGGCCTCCTCCTATTTCCTCCTCTCCCCTCTCATCCATTCTTGGTCCAGCAACCAGAGTGTCTTTTTAAAAACATAAATAAAATGATGTCACCCACTATCCTTGCTGAAAACCCTCTTAAGATACAGGGCAAAATAATGCACATTTTATTCACCCTCAAGGAGGTGCATAGAAAGGCCCCTGTCTACCCCATTATCACTTGTCTCCCCTTGTTCTCTGTCTTCCTGACACACCAGCCTTTTTCCCAAGACACCGTGCTGCCTCCCACTCAAGGACCTCGCACATGCTGTATTGTTAGCCTAGAACTTTCTCCCTTCACAAGTTAACTCCTTCTTACCTTTTTGGTCTCTGAGCTGGATGGCCTCCATTTCCCCTCCAGACACACTTCCACCTCCATCTCCCTGTTCTCCATCCTAGAGGGCTAATCTATATGGACTACATGAATGGTCTCCTTTGCCCTCTGACCTCTGGAAGGATATTGAAGGGAGAGATGAGAGTGAAGTCAGGGCATTTATCTTCCTGGATTACTCTTTGCAAAGGTCAGCTCTTTACAACTGTCAAGTAAGCTGTACTGGTCAGCCATTGGCGTGTAACAACCAAAACCTCTTGGTGGCATAAAACAATAAGCATCTATTTCTCAAATATATTCAGGTCATTTGGTTGGGGGGTCGGGGTACTGCTGATCTAGGCTGCTGTAATAATAATTCTTGATTTTCTGTAATTGATGATTTGACATCTTGAAAGTATGGGCCAAACTAACAGCTAAGTTGCTACATCCATACTGTCCTTGTGTTTTTGCAGGTTGCACAGACATCATATTACAAACCCTCTAACCACAAACCCCAACACACAAACCCATGATCATGTGTGTCGCACACATTTGTGACAGTGGCTCCACTAGAGGGAGAAGCAAACTCTGTGATTTTTTTTTTTTTTTTGAGCAAAATATCCAAACACCTGCCATCGTTACTAATAGTTTGGGGCATATCTATCTATCTATCCATCCATCCATTCATCCATCCACCTATCTGTCATCTATCTATCTATCTATCCATCTATTTACCTATGAGGTTTCTGTGACTTTCTCTCTCCCAGGCTCCCTATTTCCTCTTTTTCCTCCTCATAATTGAAGAGTGTGTGAAACATGGTGAAGTTTGGGAGCAGGAAGACTACAGTTACTAATGATTCTCATAGTTTTAAGGAGTGAATTTATTATTCCAGCTTTTGTGTGAAGTGTTTGCATTAGGGTACTAGGCTGCATCTAACACAGGCTTCCTGTTTTGTCCATTCAATCAATAAATATTTATCAAGAATTTACAATGTGCCAGACACTTTATTAGGCAATGAGAATATAAAGGTGAGCAAAATAAACACGGAACTAACAGTTTAGTAGGAGAGACAGACAATTAAATCATCAGAAGAGCTTAAGTGTTTGGGCTTGCTCTCTTGCTGCCCAGCTGAGCATATCTGTTTTAAAATGTACCTGGGACTTAATTTGTAGGTATGACTAAGTGACAACAAGGAGAGGTCAATGTTATCAAAAGAAAAGTTCATTGCTTACAATACCCAAGAGGAGGGGCTGTGCCATACTGCACAGGGCCTCGTAGGAAAGCACCATGATCAGTCAGGAGCAGAAGGAGTGAGGGGAAAGCAAGGGTGATATCACTGTGGTGGCGGGAAATTGTCGGGTGGGGACGTCCCCCATTGAGCAGGATATCCGCTACTGGGCAAAACATAGATGTTGGGGATTATTATGATTTACTTCACACAAAAGCTGGAGTAATAAATTCACTCCTTAAAAGTATGAGAATCATTAGTAACTGTAGTCTCCCTGCTCCCAAACTTCACCATGTTTCACACACCCTTCAATTATTGAGCAGGAAAAAGAGGAAATAGGGAGCCTGGGAGAGAGAAAGTCACAGAACCCTCATAAGTAAAGAGATGGATAGATAGATAGATAGATAGTTAGATAGATAGATGAATGGATGACAATAGATGATAGATAGATAGATCGATAGATAGGCCCCAGACTATTAGTAACCATGGCAGGTGTTTAGATATTTTGCTCAAAAAAAAAAATCACAGTTTGCTTCTCCCTCTAGTGGACCCGTCACAAATGTGTGTGCCCATGATCACACACCTAGATAACACACACACACACACACACACTCACACACAGTGCTTCCACGGAGGTATTCTGCTTTCCTTTTTATTCCAGGAGGCACAGCTCTGCCTGCCATCCCCATAAGAAAGTGGAACTCAACCACGTCAAGTCATTTCTTTCTTTCTAGAAAGATGCCACATCATTTCCCACCCTTACCCACCACTGCCTGTCTACCGCAATTTTCAATGCTCTGGGACAACCAGCCCAAGTCTGTTACTCTGTTATCTCCATTAAGCCATGGTGTAATGGTTGGAAGGAGAGAGCACACAATCCCCATTTGAAATTTTTCAAACCATTTGAAATAGTTCCCTGGGATCAGGTGAACCAAAAGAGGTTATTAGCACAAAGAGGTATTTAAGAACAAAAGCAGAGGGGAAACTGCACAATATCTGTAGGGCCATGTAGATGACCTTGTGTGTCTAGAAAGTAACAGAAATGATGGATTCAGAAGGGAAACGTAACTTGCAACTAATAAAACAAGATTTTGTTTAGAGAGAAGAGTCTCCTTGCTTGCATGTTTAACATACATGATGATAGATTCAAAGAGAGAGAGCATAAGAGACAAAAAACAATTTTCACAATGTGGTAATTTCCTCCATTCTTTCAAGTGAATGTGTCTTAGGGTGAATTCCCACTAAGCAGACCCCAAGACAAAGACTGGATGCATGTAGTTGGTTTGGAGGTGATTCCAGGAAGCATTGGTAGGGGCATGGGGAAGTGGGAAAGGGAAGAAAAGGAAAGGAACATAGGATGCATTCATGAGCAGGATGTTTCTGTGAGCAAATGGGGTGCAGTCCTTTGGGGCTCCTCAGGGAGACTGGGTAAGACCTTTCAGAGTGTTTCATACAAGGGATGCAGCAGTTGGGTTATTTACCCGGCAACACCCATCCATAACTGGTAGAGGGTGGCTCTATGGCATGGAATCCTCGGCACGCTCGCCTCCCCGAGGACAGGCTGAGCTCGGTCCAGGCATCAGAGGAAGCCCTCAGGCTGGGAGTCACGGGTGTTTGTAGAGAGAGTGATCCTGTGTACAGGGTCCTGGCAAGTGCCGGGATTGTGAACTGTGAATTGTGAGCGCACAGTGCCGACCCCAGGGTCAGTGACAGACAGGAGATTCAAACCAACCACTCTCTCCATCCTTATTCTTGTGTGGCTCCAATCAGGTGATGCTCAGGTAGCATCACAGCAAGCTGAGTGTTATTCTGATGTTGAAGGGAGGTATTTTCCCTAAATGCAAAAACACCTACTTTATCTGAGGCTCAACTGAACAAACTGCAAACTGTCCCAACTCTTGGCATTTGGTGAGACCTTTTGTACCCAAACCTTGAAAAAAACCTTGGTAGCGGCAGCTTACCTCTGCCGAGAGATGTGATGAAAGGAAGGGGTGGCGGGCAGATCAGAGGTGGTAGCGAATGAAAGGAAACATTATTGTCACTGTTGTTTTAAACAGATTGATAAAGGTGACCTGAGGCTTTACTTCTCTTACTCTGTAGAGTAACACAGTTTGTAAGAAAGAAAAAATTCAAGAACTGATATTACTAGCTATATAGCATGGGGTAGTTACTTTATCTTTTTACTTTGCTTTCACCTTCTTATCATAATCCTTTCTTGTATGGTTGTGGGAATTCCATAAGCCAGTGTGTATCCAAGGCTATCATTGTGGGTATGCAATGCATTTCAATTCTTGCTTTCAAAATTGAGATTTGCTGGGTAAACCAACATCATCAATGTATTGTCTTGTGTCCTAAAAGTCAAAGGCAAATCTGGTTTAGATCCCTGACACGTTGCCTCCAAAATGTTCCCAAGGGGGAATCGATCCTGTAACTTCCCTTGGCCTAGGAAACACCTTCTATATCTGGGACTGGATCCCAGAGCACAAAGGTGTCTTAAACCAGGGGGAAGTTGAAAGGAGGGCTGCTTCTCAGCTGCCGTGACCTGCGTGTTCTAAAGGTACTTGATGTGAAACTGTCTGTCAAAGCAGACCTACTGAACACTTGGAACTTGGCCGGGCACAAGTGTGAAACTATTTGATTTTTTCCCAAGTCATTCTCTTTGGCCATTCTTTGTTGAATCTCCCTTCCTATTGCTGATCTTGGACAGATTCTATACTTTTCAATTGTTTGACCACTTAAAAAGTCCAATCTGCTTTAAAAATTCAATCATATATTCAATTTAGCCAAAACAAAAGAGAGAGAGAAAGGTGGACATAGATAGAATTGTAAGGGAAGAGCAGTTGCAACGCAACTGTCTTGTGTCCCAGGCCTCTGACCAGTGCCCTGGGTTTTCCTGTCTGGCACTACAAGGGAGCACAGTGGAGGAAGGGAAGTGGGAGAGATAAGGGTCAGAGTGGCTGAGACAAGGTGGGTCGTTCCTACCTGAAGCCTCTCAGAATGGCTCGATGCTGAAAGTTAAGCCATTCTACATCTCCTCCCTTGACCAATCCTTCTCCTCAAAACCCCAAAACTGGATTTTCATTGCATACAGAGTCTCTTCTACTTGAGTGTTTTATAGGAATCTAGACAAATAGAAAACTAAACCCTTGGCTTTTCTTTATCTGTGTCCCTCATTCTGATTAATCCATTTCTGTCACCCTGCCACTGCCTTGCCAGTGACAGAAGCTAGAAACTATTGGATCATTGTTTTCTTTTTCTCATCTGTTCAAAGTTCCTTTCATATTGTCAGAACCCAAAGCCTCTTGCTACTAAGGTATTCTTACCTGGGTGACACTCCTCATGGACGGGTGGCAGAAAAACAATTCAGCCGCACTCATGGTAAACTCATCTCTCCTTGTCACATCAAAAGCAGAGTCATATTCTGTGCCTGCCCTCTCTCTCCACCCTGTAATTTCTAATTCTCTTTTCCACCTCCTCAAAAAGACACAGGACAGCAAAATCAGCACATGTGCTGCAGACAGATATCCAAGTCCATATCACCCTAATAAAGCCCCTGTGAGAGAGAGAACACACAGCGGCACTCCTGCGAAGCCAGGGACCCGGGACTTGACCATTCTCTCTCCCTCTCCCTGTCCCAGTTTTCTGCTTATATAGAATTAAGGAGAGGACTTGGGTGGAGAGTATGGCTGGGATATGGTTGAAGGCAGAAGAACAATTTAGGCTACCATTTAAAAATTTATTTTCAAAGCTGAATAGAGTAAAATTCACTTCTCCAGGGAATATACAGTTTTGTGAGTTTTGACAAATACCTAGAATTGTATAACAATCACCACAACCAAGGTATCAAGGTTTCATCACCTCCAAACATTCCTCCATGCTTCCCCTCTACACTCAAACACTCCCCTCCCTTAAACCCTGGCAACTACTAATTTGCTTTCTGATCTTCTAGTCTTATCTATTTTAGAATGTGATATAAATGAGATCGCATAGAGTCATCACTTGGTATCCACAGGGAATTGGTCCCAGGACCCCGGCAGATATCAAACCTGTGGACGCTCATATCCCTTATGTACAATGGTGTAGTACAGTCGGCCCTTTGTATCTGCGGGGAGAACCCCCGATGTGGAGCGCTGACTGCGTAGTCCTGTGTCAGGCCTCTTCCACTTAGCACAATACATTTCAAGATTCATCCACACTGTTGCCTTGTTCAATGGTGTGTTCCTATCTCTTGCCCAGCAGTGCTCCATGGTACAATTATACCATAGTCTGTTACCCATTTGCCAGCTGAAGGACATCTGGGTTGTTTCCAATTTTTGACAATTGCAAATAAAACTTCTGTAATCATTCACATATAGGTTTGGGGGGATAACCAGATCATATGGCAAGTATAAGTTTAACTTTACACAACACTGTCAAACTACTCAAAAGATAAATATGCAGCCAGTAAAAATGTTTAAAAGAGACTTTATTGGCAAAGCCTACGCTTCCTAATATAAAGTGAAAAGTTTACGTACGTATAATGCACTTCATATATATATAATGTGTGTGTGTTTGTGTGACCAGTCTGCTTATAAAACTAACTCTGGGGAATTAATTGGCAGCTTGCAAACATTTTAAGGGCTTTATGAATCACCTACATAACTGAACGTGTCCATTCTGTTGTGATATCATAAAACACAAAAGTCAAGTGTAGGTAGCCAAAGAAAGGTTATGAAATGAGTCACTTAAGCTCCTAGTGAATAACTGAGCTTGACTATAATGGAATAAATAGCAGCCCAGAATCAGCATCCACGAGTTCACTGAAGCCAAGGGATCTGAGCACTCAGTAAAACAGATGGTGAGGCTGGGTGAGTCCACTTTATACCGAGGAGAGCAATTTGACCATGTGCCCAGCTACCACTATGTATGTTGCCTGAACCTAACCCAGGAATTCATAGAAAAATATCAGCTCTGGTGAAATATCACCTTCCCTGTTTTCACTGTAAAATGAAATGAGAGGAAACGGGGGGAGAGAATTACAACAAAAAGTGGCACCAAAATTAGGTTGGTATATGTCCACCAAGAGGTGAATGGATGAGAAGTGGTAAAATATTCACAGAATGGGTTCTGACTTAGCAATACAAAAATGAACTATTGATACAGACAACGACATGGACAGCAAACAGTTTGCTGAGCAAAACACACCAGACACAAAATGGTACCCACCATACACTCCTGAATGTAACCTCAGATGACAGGATCACACATGGGTTTCCTGGGTGGGGCTGGAGGGGCGGGGGACTGACTGCAAAGGGGCACAAGGCAACCTTCTGGTGTGATGAAAACGGTCTGTGCGTTGATTGTGGTGGTGGTTACATGAGTGTCATATGGGAAGCAAATTTGTAATACTACCCTCTCAGGGTTTTTTGGCTGGCCCTGAGAATTGTACTGACATGAGAGACAGATTAACAGAAGAAAAGCACACAAATGTATATAAATTTCACATGACACAGGCGCCCTCATAAGGAATAAAGACCCAAAGAAATGGCAGAACCTACAGGTTTTTATAGCAGGTTGAACAACAGAGGTAATTGTGGAAAAGTAACTAAACTATGTGGGGAAGCTGGAGGAAAATAAGAACGATGTTAACAAGGTCTATTTTATAGAAGTCTCTCAGTCTCAACTTCTCATCCTTGACGATAAGAATGTTACTTTCCTTCTGCTACAGGAAGGACATCTTTCACATGGGAATTTCATCTCCTGCTTTTGAGAAAAAGAAGGAAGATCAGAGTGTTTTTCTTGTCTATGCTGTTTTTCAAGTGCCTTTAACTCGATTCTAGGCCAAAGTGGCATATTTTGGGATAGCATCTTCTGTCATTCTTCAGTGTATGTGTATATTTGCTAAAATTCATTGAACTGTTCACTTAAAATAGATGCTTTTTAATTCTACGTAAACCAGTACCTCAATAAAATGTATTAGAATTAAAAAAAATAGGTTGGTAGCTCAAAAAGCAAGAAGAGTTATCACACGTTAAATAGAATTAGAAGCTCCCTTAAAGGGCAGTGTAATTACAAAAGCATTACCCTGCGTGTGAAGGTCTTAGTGGAGTGGCCTAGGATGGTTGTTCTTGATCTTAACCACACATCCGAATCACCCAAATGTCTTTTTTAAATTCTGATGTGATTGCACTGGGTGCCGCCTGCGTATTGAGATTTTCCGAAGCTCTCTGGGTGATACCAGTGTGTAGCCGGGGGAAAGACATGAGATGGTCCGACCCCCTTCCCCTGCCCGGGCTCCTCTAGCAGAGAACAGACACCATGATTGAGCCTCCTACCCTCCAGGCCTACAATCAGGAAGGTCCCTAAGCTCAAACCGCGTGGGGTCAGATCTGGCCATGGCCTGGACTGTTCTCCTCCAGTAGAAGGTTCTAAGAAGAAAAAGGGATCCCTCTCACATGTTCACCTGGGCATGTATGTTCACTAAGTTAATTAGCCAGACTCAGCTGGTCCTGGAAGACAAGGTGGGTCATTCAGCTCCATCACTGGGTGCTGGTATATGTTCATCCCTGCATAGAGGAGAATGAGGTGGAACTGAGTCAAGGGAAATCATGTATTTTATCTCCTCAAAATGACGGAGGAGAAGGGTGAAACATATTAGGACAAAGAAATGAATGTAAAGATGCAAAACTTGGTGTCATCCTGGCCTCTAAAAACGGAGGAAGTAGCTAACATACACTGAGAACGGCTGGACACCGGTACTTTTACACGTTATCTTATTCACTCCTCACTATCCTCACTGAATATTCTGTACCAAAGGCATTATTTTGCCCACTTGATGGTGCAGCAGCTGAAGCTCAGAGGGGTCCTTTACTTTGCCCAAGGCCTGGCAGTAAATGTCAGAGCCATGCCTTGAGAATTTCCTCTAAAACCTATGTGTGCTCTTTCCACTATGCATACTGCCTCTTACTATCTTGAAAACTGATAATAATAGTAGTGGCAGTGACAGAGATAATAATATTTATTAAGAGTTTTCTATGTGCGGGACTTCCCTGGTGGTCCAGTGGCTAAGACTCTGCGCTCCCAATGCAGGGGGCCCAGGTTCGATCCCTGGTCAGGGAACTAGATTCTGCATTGCCGCAACTAAAAGATCCTGCACGCTGCAACTAAAGATCCTGCACGCTGCAACTAAAGATACTGCATGCCGCAACTAAAATATCCCACATGCCGCAACAAAGATCCCGCATGCCACAACGAAGATCCTGCGTGCCACAACTAAGACCCGGCGCAGCCAAATAAATTAATTAATTTTAAAAAAAGTTTTCTATGTGCTAGGAATAAATCTAAGGTTCTACCTATATCTATACTTCTGAATCCGTGTCTAGACCTATGTTTATACCTACATACAGATCCATAAAAAGCCACTTAATCTTCACAACAACTCTAAGAGGTAGATACTATTATTATCCTCTTTAAATATGATACAACTAAGGTGCAAAGAGGTTAAATAATTTTCTCAAGGGCACAAAGCTCAGAAGATAGAAGCTATTTAACGACAATCCTCTCCTAAAAATCACCCTACCTAACAATGCCGGGCAGGAAAAAAAGATAAGAGAATTTTGCTAACCTTGCTTTTGACCTCAATACTCAATCCAACTATGATTGTAAAATACTGGCTCTTTCCTTCAAACTCTGCAAACTTGTGATAGCCCATGTGACTTCAGTGATTATCGTAGATGGGAAGGGGCTAGTTACAGCAAGCTCTGATTTGCAAGATCAATGAGAATATGATTACCCACCCTTGTCAATCATGGATTAGTAAGAAGGAAAAAAGGCTCTGACAGCTTCTGCAGCAAGAAAAGTAAAGCACTGGGGCTGAAGAAAGTGGTGCTGAGAGCCAGGACTGGAATTGACAATGGAAAAGCAGGGCCTGCTCCTTAATCAGATCCACTTCCAAGCAGCAACCATGTGTCAGGGCTCCCATTTCACTGACATTTGCAAGTTCTTAGCTCACTAAGCCCCTCAGAGCAAATGCAAGCTTGGAAATGTGAACTGGATCCAGCCTTGCCTCATACATCACCAGCACAGCTGTTGGCTGCGTTTGCACCTTGGAACTTTAATTCATAAGAATGCAATCAGAACTGGAAGAGAATCACAGAATCCATCCTGCTAACAGCATTTTTACGTGCAGGTATTTATATACACATATACTCATAGCCATGTTAAATATAAGCTGGACATTTTCCAATATCAAAGAGAGATGATTTGAATGATAACTGGTACAGTTTACCAACTTAAACTTTTATGGGTTATGAGAAACCATTTGCAATCTCATTTTAAAAGTCACCCACATTCATACAGTTGTCACTCGCATACTTTCAAATCCAAATCTAGACCCCATCTCAGTCTGAGATGTGGTCTCAGGAGACCCCTCCCTTCCCTGTTCCCTTGGTGCCGGTGCCGGCTGGGCTCAGCTGTGCATCTTCAGGAAGGAGAATTCTTGAGGCCTCTCCAGAGTGGCAGGGGTGCCTCTCAGCCTCGCCCTCTCACCGCACTCTGTTGGCGGGTGAGGGCAGCCAGACCACATCCCCTCCCTGGGTGGCCAGTCTGGGACCCCAGCTGTCACATCACCAGGGAAATTCTACACTTCTTGGACTCCGCTTCACTAGATGGGATTGGTTTATTGAGTGCCTTTTCTCATCAGAGTATAGACATAAAAGTGTTCTATTTTTTCCCATCTCTGCTTTTATCCCCACTTTATCAAATCCACATTTTCTGTCTCTTAACAACATCTTGGGGAGAGTCCAAACTATTTAGTCAATTTTCACTGTTAAAATTGGTCTGAACCAGTCTTAAATTTCGATCTCGTGTGCACTTCAAAGCTCTCCACCCCCCACCCTCCATTAGACTGGTGGCTGAAGGCACGGAGCACGTGTATGTGCGGGGGAGGGGGTATGCTTTACACGTTCTACTTCCCTCCCTCCTAGGTTCCGCCTCTTCTGAGGTTCTTGGATTGAGGAACAGAAGGAGAAGGCAGGAGGAGGAGCAGAAAGATCATCACTTCCCTGACCCCAGAGACCCACCCCCTGTTGTTGGCCATGGCGGCTTCTCTGGCCTTCACCTTCTGGCCCTCAAGACCTCAAGACAATGTGTCAGGTCTCCAAGCGCTTACAAGCACAGGGGTGATGTTCTTCACAGAACCCTGAAGTTCCTCCCGAGCCCATAGTTCCCTGAAGTGGGGGTCCAGCTCCATCTCCACCCTACTAGAGCCCCCGCTCCCAGCCTCATGGCCTCTGCTGCCAGGGTCCCCGGGGCAGCGTATCAGGAAACCAGCCTAAGTGCAGGTACCTTGTGCAGCATCCCCCCTACCTATTATGGGCTCATCTTTGCCAAATGGTGGAAGTGCCGTCAGCTCCCCTGCCCCCCTCCCTGTGCCTCCTGGCTCTGTGCCCCCTGCTCAGTGGGTACAGGGGCTCATCAGCAAGGCCACTACCCAAGCAGATAACTGAGAATAAAAATCTCCTCTTCTTGCAGAGCAATAACTCAATCTATACAAGTGCTCTTAAGAACTCTACACCTTCCTTCCTTTAGACAGAAAAACACATCCCTCTTCCCTCCTCTGTGGGGAGAGAGGGGAAACTTCTCACTCCCCACGATGTTCTCTCCACAAGGCTGCCAACGATGACCTTCCTCTCCCCAGTGGTCTCATTATACAGACAGGAGAGGGTGGGGCTGGGTTACTAACTCGGGGACGAAGAGTGGCTTCTGCCACATTTTCATAAGCCCTGGGCTGGAGGTGTTGGGCCTGAGACTGCAAGAAAAATGCAGGACTCCCAGTTAAATTTACATTTCAGATAAAGAACAAATTGTTTTTAGTATTAGTATGTCCTAAATATTATATGGGACATGAATAATTTTTTTAGTGTAAGTATCTCAGGGTGTGCCTCCAGAGAAGGAACCTAATCCCAGACATTCCCTTCAGACCAGGAGACAGAACAGTACAGAGTGGACAAAACATACTGGAGAAAGCCACTGCCCTTACCCTTACGCATTTCTGTCATGATTCCCTAACCGTGTGCTCAAGCTCCCTCCCACTGGTGTTAAATCAAACCACTCAATAAAAGCCCCAAAACATGAAGTCAAAAGCTTTCATTCTTTGGAACGTTTATATGAGTAGATTTTTTCTTTTTTTTGGAAAGGAAAGGGCATTCTAATCCACTTATAGAAACTATGATAATTAGCTCCAAGAGGAACTCAAGAGTTTCAAAGTCATGATGTTGGCAGAAAGAATCAAAACACAGAATGAACATCAAAGTTGTAATTTTCTAGAGTAGCTAGATCATTGTATAAGTGCATTGTGGGGAGGAGAGTCACTTTCTAATTAGTAGGAAACTTCTAAGTATCCCATGCTGTACTGACTAAGCCTTTTTTTATTTTTATTTTTTTTTCCACATCTTTATTGGAGTATAATTGCTTTACAATGGTGTGTTACTTTCTGCTGTACAACAAAGTGAATCAGCTATACATATACATATATCCCCAAATTCCCTTCCTCTTGAGCTTCCCTCCCACCCTCCCTATCCCACCCCTCTAGGTCGTCACAAAGCATCGAATTGATCTCCTTGTGCTATGCAGCAGCTTCCCACATGACTAAACCTTTTTTATGAAGTCCAACCGAAATCCAGAGCACAGGCAGTGAAGAAGAATTTTTGCTTTTAATTTTTTATGTTAAAGGATCATACTCAGCAACTAAAACAGCCTCATTCTAGAAGGAGCGTCTATGTGCCCACAATTAAGCTGGCATCTGCTCAGAGGGCATCATTGGGGAGAGAGAGGAGGGCAGCCTCTTCACACTGTCTCTGACGACGAAGCCAACTGGCTCTCTGCTCGCCTCCCAGATAAGCCAATGTCTTAGGCTGGGTTCTGCAAAAGCAGAGCCTGAGGCAGGGATTCTTGGGCATGTGATTTAGTGAGGGAGAACTCTCAGGTGAAACCTGCAGGGGAATGAAGGATGCAGGATGAGGCAGATGAAAAGTTTAAGCAAAGATGTGGTTTTTTCAATCGATCCCGCAGTGAGCTCTAGAAAGTAAAGCAGAGCTGTCCTGCGTGGAAGTGGGAGCTGGGCTTTTAGACCCTTGGTATCGGTCATTCCTCACCATGGGCTGCCTGGTGCGGATGGGGCAGGGGTGGGAGGTGTGATCACCCACCATCTCTGGGTGTGACAGTATCAGCCAAGGAGAGACCACCTCTGGAGAAGGGGGCAGCTGTGAGCCATTAGCAACCACCATCCACAGCAGCTGGGGGTGGGCATGCCAGCCTTGTAAAGGGATATGGGGGCACCAGTAGTAAATGCTGCAACAGGTTACCTCAAAACCTTGATGTCCAGAGCAAATGCCACTGCAAGGTGACTTCCTATGCTCCCCTGGCCAAAGTGTTCCTCTACATTCAGTAGTTTTCCAGTAATTTCTAAAGAAGGAAACTTATTCTCAAATCATTCCATTTTATAATTACCCACTGCTGGCACCCAAATGAAAGAAAATGATTTTTTTTTCTCTTTTGCAAATTAACATTTCAGCCTTTATTAAAAGATGTATATCTCCTCCTCTCCAAACTTCCCATCCTCTGTCTGGAACCAACCCCCCTGACCCCTGGCTTCTGCGTCCTCTGACGGAGTTTGCTTTTCTCTGGAGAAGCCAGACGGGGTGAGTTAATGAAATCCCTTGTTCCCCAGCTCAGTCGAGGGACTAAGTCCTTGAAAGAAGAGATAAGAGGTCCATTCAGGGTTTTGCCATTTTGATACAGAGAAGATCTAGGAGAGGCCTTTCCAGCACTGGGGGATTTCTGTTGAGCACCAGCAGTCCTGGAGTTTGGCCTCTGGGAGACTCTAGTCACAGGAGGTCGGTTTGAGCTCCAGCACCGTGGCCACCTCTGAGGACCAGAGGGGAACGTGGGCCCGTGTACCACGTCCAGCCTTACTAGAATCACTGCAGTGTGACAAGGAACAGCTGGGGCAATGGTGCCTTCGCAAGTGTGAGGTTGGGAGAGGTGGCCCAGTGGACGGCTGACCTCGGGAACGTTCCTGGATGAACAGAATGCCTCAGGCACACCCAGAAAGTTCAAGAAAAAGGCCACATGGGGCATCCTGGTCCATCCAGAGCCCTTTCAAACTAAATAACCGCCCTCTGAAGCCCTGATTTGGAAGACTCAGCCAGCACTGCCTTCAGAACAGAACGGAAGGGATTGTGTTCCTTGGTCATGGTTCCCCTGTGGGACAACGTGCCTGTTTAGCTCAGGTCTGTGTTAGGAATTTTGTCGCCCCCCTCCCCACTGAGCTCTGTGTGTGGAGAGCATTTTCATGGTAAGGATGGAGCCTGGAAGGGAGGCAAGGTGGGTGATGACTTATATTTGAAATGAATGGTGTTTGGGAGCCTTTTCAAGAACAAAAATAGACCTTTTTGTTGACCTACAGCCATCCATGAAATGGGATAAGATCTCTGACACAAAGAATAGAATAGAAACTCCCCAATATTGCAGCTATCTAGAGATGAAAAAATTGTCTGGAGCTAAGAAGACTATTTCTTCATCCACAGCCCTAATGCTGAGCTTCCCACAGAATCCGGAACAATATTATCTGTTTCTGGGCCTTAGATAGAGATGGAGATGGAGACAGAGACGGAGACTGAGACAGAGATATTCAAGGCGAGCAGAATATAACCACCCAAATTGTGTCTCTTTGGCATGAGGATTATTTTAGGCTGACCATTTTTAAGAAACAGCAGACACAAGTGAAGCGCTGAAAACTGCATAGATGTTGCCCTTTTGTAAGAGACATTTACATCTATAAGGGAAATCTCTATTTGTGAGGGTGTCTCCCTCGATGTTCTAGGAAGAGGATGGCTCTAAATCTCCAAAGATTCTTATCAATGGGGAAGGCAAGGACTTAAATCCGCATAACAACCTCACCCTTGTTCACTGTGTTTTTCCTGGTCACCTCCCAGAACTGGCTCTCCACCTCCCAATACGTTCTTTTGTCTTTAGCTGGAGACGGTATTTAAGGTGGTGACTTGGGCCATTTCGGGGGGAGTTACTCAGTTTTCCTGGGTCCCTCCCATGTATCAGGAGGTATACACGTCATTAAACTTCTGCTTGTTTTTCACCTGTTAATCTGTCTTTTATTACAGGGGTGTCTCAGCCAAGAACCTAGAAGGGTAGAGGGAAAAATCATTTTTCCTCCCCTGCAATATAGATAAAAATATAGATAGCTAATTAGATCTAGATATAGATTTTTTTTACCTTAATAGTCCTCTTTCTTACAGACATTGTGAGGGTGGGAAAGTTCACTTTACCTTGATAAGAATAATTGGCATTGATGGGGTTCAGGGAAGGCCACCTAAAAATGTGCCAGTTTAGCATATTGATTATTTTAAATTAAAGTTACTTAAGAAATAGCTGATGCAAAAGAACTCTGACCATCCTTTGTCCCCCTGAAAGCAGGAAATAAATCTCCCATGTGAAAGGCACCTTCTTTGTACCAGGAGGGTAAAGGCATCCTTGTCACCAGAGACAGGGAATTCAGGGCTAAGAGGCTGTATAAACAAAGCTTGTCGCTTCTTTATCAACTTACTATCCCAAACCCAAACTTTTTTATCTTGTCGATTCTTCACAGATTTATTGTTTCTTTATCTAAACAGTATAAAAGCTGCCTGGTTTGGTCACTACTTTGGGTCTTCTGTCGTTGGGGTCCCTGTACACACAATATTAAATTAAATTTCTTTTCTCCTGTGAATCTCCCTCTTATTGTGGGGAGGTGACGCAGCCAAGAACCTAGAGGAGTCAAGGGAAAATACTTTTTCCTCCCTCACAGCATCACTTTCTGAGCACTTCCCACCCTCTGATGACTGTTCTCAGGCATTATCTCATCAAGTCCTCAAAGCACCAGCATAAAGGAAACACTCTTAAAAAGCTGAGAAAACTGAGGCTCAGGATGTTACCAAACTCACTCAAGGCCACACACCTGGGAAACAGGACTAAGAACCCTGTTCAGTCTGACCCCAGTCTGAGCTCTTCACCACTGATTCATTTAATTAAAGAAAAGTACACTCTAGATCGTAGCCACCATTCAAAGGGTGCTCAGCATGGCCTTTAGCATTTGAGGGCTTTGGGTCCCTCCCTCATCAGCCTGTCACCTGTGCTGCTCATGGCCTGAGGAGCAGGGGTGGCTTGTGGGCCCACAGAACCGTCCCCATTGACTCATCCAGTGCTTTGACCTTCATAGCTGGTCAGCCACTAAATAAAACGGATTCTCCTTCGAAGTGACTCATCACCACCCTTTTCACCACATTTTTCCTCCACTCTGGGTTCAGTGTTGCCTCCTCCTGTTTGGGTCACAGCAATATTTTCCCCACTGGCTTCTCTGACTCAGCTCTCTACTTCTTCATCCCATCTGCCTGCTCACTGCCAGACTCGGCTTCCAAAAAGAGTGTGTCCTGCTCAAACACGATGGGCAGCCCCCTGATCCCCACTAACCGATGCCTCATCTCACAGAACCAAAGTCCAGCCCCAGTCTGCACCCTTTCCATCATCTGCCTCCCTTGCACATCCGGCCACCTTCACCTGTGTTGTCATCCCCTCCCCACACTGTTACCTAAATCACATCCAAACGTCAGGGTCAAGTTCAAGTCTCCCTTCACCTGTGAAGGTTGGACTTTAAATCAAACCACCCACCCAATCCTCAACGTTTCTGTAGATAACAGGGCTGCTTTAGTTTGAATTACTGTCACAAGGAAATGCTCAGACAAGAATCCGAAGGCAAATACATTATTTGAAAGCTACAGGAAAGGCTATAGGGGAGTGGAGAAGAGGGACAGGGGAGAAAGAGCAGTCAATAAAAGGTGCAGACCAAGCCAGTTACGTGAGAGCAGCTGGAGCTCAATCCTGTGGGGGAGGGGGCAGCCAGGACAGGACACGCACCTCAGTTATCCTACCCAGGGCGAGGGAGTTGGTGCATTGATACACCGACTGTCATCAGTTATTGTTGGAGAGCTGTTCCACCTGGAGTTGACTCCCCAGCACCTCCGGCCTATCAGCAAGGCCAGTGGCAAGAGAAAGCTCCAAATGAAAGCAACGTGTGGGCTGGAAGCTGGAAGTCCAATATGAACACCGAGATGGTGAGAGCGATAGGATGTGGATAGGGCACGGCCAGCATGTGCTACAATAACCACATATAGTTCATCACTCAAACCAGGGCAGTTAGAAGAGAGAAAGGGAGTACCATTAATAATTATTCTGGGATAACAGACAAAATTCAATATCCTGGGTAAATTACTATGTATGAGCTTGCATTTGCAACTGTGATTTTTGTATGTAGATGATATGATTCTACAGGGTAACTTCTATGTGGTCCAGCTATGTGTTCTTCATTGAAACTAGTTGGGTGCTTAAGACAAAGTAGATGTTCAGAAAATGCTGGACTGCTGGACCTGGGATAAGGTGGCCATGAACAATTCAGAGTCGGGTGCTATTCAAAGGGCATAGGCTTTAAAGGCAGACAGTCCTGAGTTGAAACCCAAACCCCACTAATTCACTGTTAATCCCTGGTGTAGATATGACACATCTCAAGAGTCGGGATGATGAACATGATATCTGACTTGTAAAGTTGTTGAACATCAGAGAAGACCTATATAAAAGCCTATCAAACTACAGTAAATTGAACTTCAATTACATTATTATTAAACAAGCTGATAATAATAATATTGATACCATTTTGATTATTATCCTTCAGGCTCCTTCTCGGCACTGGTACTGTTTGGCTCATCTCAGCATTTTATTTTCTTCTCTGTGGCTATGGATCATTTTCACACAGCAGATGAATTGAGCCTTCGTGAAATGCACTTCCATTCATGGAGAGAAGAAAGCTGGAATTGACTGGACATTCTCTAAATCAGGGGTGTATATGAATTTGAAAAGGGGAAAATTTTTACCAGCAGAGAAGTTAAGAGGATAAAATTTGACATGAGCTATTATCTGAGCTGGCCAAAATCAGAATCTCCAGATTAAGCTTCACTGTTTCTTACATTTTAAAAGGCTATAAATTAAGAGGAAAGCCACAGTAGAAAGATGCTTGACTTCCCAAAAGGAGATGTCTAATACCCCGGAAGTAAACAGACCTTCCTTAAGCTTCTGAGATGTGTCCCTGGTTTATTGCCGTCACTACTGCTTTTCATGTCCACTGGGAAGATCTTCTTTGTATTCATAGGAAAACAAGAAAAATGGGGTAGGTAGAGGGAAGAACTTATAAGCCCAATTATTATCCCTCTGTAATTTGAAATCATAATTTTTCAGTTTGTGAGGAAGCTTAAAAATACCAGGTTCACTGTATATTTAGAAATAGGCAGGGGATAAATATGAGGCAAAAATGGAGAGACATGTCCTCTCAACCTGCATTGTCTGCTGTCATATCCACATGTCAGGGACTCTATGATTTCTTTTAACTTATTTATTCTATCAGTATAATACATGCACATAATTTTTAAAAGTTAAGAGACAGTGGTACTAAAAATTTATAACAAAATACAGCAATAACGTGTACCACTCCTCCCCATCCAAAAGGCTCATTCTCCAACCAATAACTAATTTCAGTAAATTCAGACATTTCTTCTGGAATTTACTCCCACGTGTCTAAATAATATGAATAAAGAAAGAAGAATGAAGAAATAGCTAGTTCCCCCATATTCATTCTCCCTATCTTCCATAGGAATACATATTCCAATTTTTAGCTGAGCTTATGATTTCCAGAATAAAAATATATACTTTCAAGCTCCCCTATGTCATTACATATAGTTGTACAAAATCCTGGCTAAAGGGATGTGAATAAACCATTACGTGTAACTTTCAGGAACCTTCCTTAAAAGACGTCTTAAACAAATCCTTTGACTGCTTTCTTCTTCATTTCTTCTTCCTTCTTGATGGATGGAATGCAGACATAATGGCTGGAACCTAAGCAGCTACACTGAACCATGAGGTTAACTTGGGAATAAAAGCCTGTCCTATCAGAACAATAGTACATATAGAAGGAGACTGGGTAACTGAGGATTTTAGGGAGCAAGGCTATCACCCCAAACCTGTACTGTATAGTTACATTGAGAAAGAGAGAAATAAAAACTTTTGCCTAACTCAGTAACAAAAAAACAAACAACCCAATTGAAAAATAGGCAGAAGACCTAAATGGACATTTCTCCAAAGAAGAAATACAGACGGCCGATAGGTACATGAAAAGGTGCTCAACATTGCTAATTATTAGAGAAATGTAAATCAAAACTACAATGAGGTACCACCTCACACTGGTCAGTATAGCCATCATTAAAAAGTTTACAAATAAATGCTGGAGAGGGTGTGGAGAAAAGGGAACCCTCCTACACTGTTGGTAGGAATGTAAGTTGATGCAGCCACTATGGAAAACAGTACGGAAGTTCCTCAGAAAACTGAAAACAGAATTACCATATGATCCAGCAATCGCACTCCTGGGCATATATCCGGACAAAACTATAATTCAAAAAGATACATGCACCCCTATGTTCATAGTATCACTATTTACAATAGCCAAGACATGGAAACAATCTGAATGGCCATCGACAGGTGAATGGATAAAGAAGATGTGGTACATATATAAATGGAATACTACTCAGCCATAAAAAAGAACGAAATAATGCCATGCCATTTGTAACAACATGGATCCAACTAGAAATTATCATACTAAGTGAAGTAGAAAGAGAAAGACAAATACCATATGATATCACTTATATGTGGAATTTAAAATATGACACAAATGAACCTACCTATGAAACAGAAACAGAATCATGGTAATAGTGAACAGACTGGCGGATGCCAAAGGCGGAGGAGTGGGAGGTTGGTGTTAGCAGATGTAAGCTTTCATATACAGAATGGATAAACAACAAGGTCCTACTCTATAGCCAGAGAACTGTATTAAATATCCTATGATAAAACCATAATGGAAAAGAATATTTTAAAAAAGTATATATATGTATAACTGAGTCACTTTACTGTACAGTATAAACTAACACAACATTGTAAATCAACTATACTTCAATAAAAAAAATTGATTAAAAAAAATTTTTGCCTAGTTTAATTCATTGTTATTTTGTGTTTCTGTTTTTCATGGTTAACCGAAACATATATTTTATTGCTATTTCTTCATTTGCCAGTTTAGAATTTATCTACTGATGACCTATAAAGCCAGATAAATATTTAGCTTTCTTATAACCTCCACCCCTCCACTCACACATCCTTCATCTCAATATATTTCTGTTATAATATTATAGCTATGCAATTCTTGTTTGCTGCCAAACCAAGCAGTACACTACCAACGTTTCCTTTCTTGTACAACTTTTCATTTTATCTGGATTTAATAACTGCCTTATTTTTTCATTTACTTCATTTTCTCTAAGGTTATTGCTAGTTTTTCTACACTGTAGGGAAATTTAGCTGGTGATCTATCAGTTCTACTTTTATTTTTCAGACTTTCCCCTGAGTCTTTTGCCCTCCTGCCCTGCAGGTCTGAGGCACAACTGTCAGCCCAGAGCTTCCCTGCACCCACTCCTGTGTGGGATTCTCAGTTTCCTTCCCGTCAAGCCTTCCAGTGTTTTCGTTTCTCATTTATTGTGGAGAACTGCATCTGGCAGCTTCCTAAGAATGTCTAAAAGGTGAATTACATTGAATGTGTCTTGTGGGATGCAGACACATGGATGGTCTTAGGACTTCTGCAGGCTTGCAGGACCCATCAGAGCCTGAAAGAAGTGAAGCTGGTAGAATATCACCTCTTTTCTCACCTTCAGGTACATCTATGCTGTGCAGAAGTGCATAACCAGGCAGGGAAACACACTCTCCACAATGAGCCTTTCCAGAAAGAGAGAAAAGGCACAACTGATGCACCTGGATGCAAGAAATCTAAGAACTCCAGATGCTCTTCTTACCAATGTGCCACCTTTCAAAAATCTGACTCTAACTCACTCCCCAAGGGCAGAAGATGTTATGTGACATATGATGCTTTTTCCCCTCATCACCTGGAGTAAGAGACTCTGAAAGCAAACTTCCCAGAGCTCATTAGCTGTATAATTAACCACATAGCATTTTCAACTTAAAATCCTCTAGCAGTACACAATAAAATCAGCAGATAAAACAGCCCAGCAACAACAGGGCAATCCTGTTAGCCCAGGAGACGGCTGGCAGGTGCGTCTCCAAGAAGCCCAGACTTTGCCCTACCCTTCTCCAGGCTCCTCGTGGGCCCTCGGTTTCAGACCACCAGTGAGCCATCACCCTGTGAAAACTCCAGCCCGGGTTTTGTGCCATTTCCCATGCAGTCTCAGATGGGTAGTTTAGAAAGTCTGTTTTGCTCCAGGTGGAAAACCAGCCATGATGAATTAATCCAATACACTTTCCTGTTTTTTAATTGAAAATTGTATCTTGAGATATATTTGCTGAAGGCAAGCACCCAAAGATCCAGGAAGTGGAGGGAGAGCCTACTTCCTACTACTTGGCTCTGCGACCCAGAAAATCAGGCTCATGATAGATCATTGCACTGTAGTCTGAGCAGCATCGGCTAATCTACTGAGAAGGCACTCCTTCATGGTTTATCATTGGAATAGGGACTCAGTGAGCAGCTTCGTGGCTTATGTAACGGGGATTCGGTGAATCCACATGCTCCATCCCTAAGGACTGCAGAGGAGATGGTGGGAAGGTTTTATGGACCTTTTGGTAGCCTTGGTGTCATTTTCCTCTTTTCAGAGGAGGACACAGCAAATGGTTCTTCCCTTTGGCTTTCTGTCCTTTTCCTTCTATTTCTCTCATATTCCCTTCAAATGGGACTGCCTATGTGCTAGGCTGATGTTCCCCCAAATGTATGTATTATCTTTCCCGCATAAGTTAAAGCAGTGTTTCTTAGAAATATAACATTGTGACTGTGAGATTCATGTGAAAATGGACTTGACCTAAGTTATCTTCACTGTAGGGGATTTTTAGGTCTTCAATATGTTAATTTATGATCATGCTCCGAGACCAGGCTATGGAAAGTGGCATTTCCAAAAATTATTTGACCACAGAACTCTTTATTTGGGGAGGGGAAAGGGGTATGGATGTTTCCTTATATTTCACGGACCATTGGTATGGAATGTAGCCTAGGAAACCAAAGGAAATACCAGCAGAGCTGGCCTTCAATGCCTTCAGCCCCCATGGTATATTTCTGAACCAGAGTAATGCAGACTTTGGGGAAAACAAAGAGACCAGGATTTGAAAATTTCCTTCACCATATCCTGTCTGTTTTACATCAGTCAAGTTACTTAACCTCTCTGAGATCCATTTCCCCGTCTGTAAATGGGGACAATTACACTTACTTTTTAAAGAGATATTTAGAAGAGACTGAATGAGATACTATACATAGAGCCCCTACTGAATGCCTCACCCTCACTGGCATCAACAGCCTTGCTAATTTTTTTCAACTTCTTCTTTTATACCCACATCCACTTCATTTCATCGATGACCTCAGTGTTACCTGCCTGTTTGCTGATGTCTGAAACACCTTTTCAGAGAGTGAAATAGATATGACGGGGCATCGAGAAACCAGGAAGAGGGGGTTAACTAAAGTAGTGATTCTCTAACATTGAAGCAGCAAAATTATTTAGCAAGAATGTTTTTTTAAATAATACATTTTTTAAAATAGCCATACCAAAAGATTCTCAGCTAGGAGATGGAGGATGAGGCTCTGATTTCTATATTTTTAACAGAATCTCTAGGGAATTAATTATGATGCAAACAAAAGTTTGGTAACCACAACATTTAAAGTAAATATCTACATAGCTCTATCTATCGAGATCTAGATGTAAATAACGTCAGAGGCTCCTGTGAGAGCAAGTTAAGTGGCAACAGGGAAAAGGTTAGGACCCTGGTGATTAAGAAATGGAGCCAGAGAAGGAAGGCAGAACAGGCTCAGAACTCAGAAGCTCGAACTAAGGCTCCATTTCTACTGAAAGCATGCCCAAGGATGGCAGCCAGGAAGTGAAGAAAATATCCACGTGACCAAGGTAAGTGCAGCTAGGAGGCTGCTGAGACTCACTGGCAGGGCCCATCAGGCAGCTGGGCACCTGGGCTTGGTAAGAGCCAAACTACTGGCCCCAAAGTCACTTCCACCTCTGCTGGTGCCTTTAACCATACCAATTACTGCGTGGGGGCGTGGTCACAAGCCCCTGACAAGAATGTGCAGGGGTCTGGGAAAACCCAGATACTGAGTGACCCATGACCCTAAGGTCCTTGAGGATGGGTGGAACGGTGCCCTCTCCTGGCAAGGCACTATAGGTTTCCTGTCTCACTATCCTTTTTTGAACAGAGCCGCCAAATCGCCCTCCTATTTGGCTAATCCAAAATTGGGAAAGAAGGAGATTATCACAGAAAGAGAAGCAAAGGGATCAAAATATAAACAAGTTCACCCCTGAATTTCAGGTTACCTGTGAGGATTTAATAACTGACATAGTGTCTAACCAGGAGCGGACAGTCATCTGGTGTCCTCAGGGGAGGAACAAGAGGCACTATTTTTAGGTAACAGACAGTGGATGGCTTCAGTGCAAGGAGTAGGTTTTTCACTTCTGTCCCCCAAGTAGGTCCAGGGCCTAGCATCCAGTAAGTACTCAATAAATTTTAGCCGGCTGACTGGATAGCTGATGCAGATTCTAGGACTAACCATCACATCAGCAAGTTTTTATGACACATTTAGTGTGTGGCCACACCACAGTGGTCTATCTATTGGGGCAGTGGTTCAAAGAGACAGAAGAGCTCATCTCAGAGTTAAGCTTTTACTATTTTGTCTGGCAAGAAAAGCTTACACGAGAGGAACCAAGATGGCAGAGTAAAAGGACGTGCTCTCACTCCCTCTTGCGAGAACACCAGAATCACAACTAGCTGCTGGACAATCATTGACAGGAAGACACTGGAACTCACCAAAAAAGATACCCCACATCCAAAGACAAAGGAGAAGCCACAATGAGAAGGTAGGAGGGGTGCAATCACAGTAAAATCAAATCCCATAACTGCTGGGTGGGTGACTCACAGACTGGAGAACACTTATACCACAGAAGTCCACCCACTGGAGTGAAGGTTCTGAGCCCCACGTCAGGCTTCCCAACCTGGAGGTCCAGCAACAGGAGGAGGAATTCCTAGAGAATCAGACTTTGAAACCTAGTGGGAATTGATTGCAGGACTTCGACAGGACTGGGGAAAACAGAGACTCCACTCTTGGAGGGCACACACAAAGTAGCGTGTGTGTCGGGACCCAGGGGAAGGAGCAGTGATCCCATGGGAGACTGAACCAGACCTACCTGTTAGTGTTGGAGGGTCTCCTGCAGAGGCGGGGGGTGGCTGTGGCTCACCATGGGGATAAGGACACTGGCAGCAAAATTTCTGGGAAGTACTCCTTGGCGTGAGCCCTCCCAGAGTCTGTCATTAGCCCCACCAAAGAGCCCAGGTAGGCTCCAGTGTTGCGTTGCCTCAGGCCAAACAACCAACAGGGAGGGAACCCAGCCCCACCCATCAACAATCAACTGGATTAAAGTTTTACTGACTTCTGCCCACTAGAGCAACAGTCAGCTTTACCCACCACCAGTCCCTCCCATCAAGCCTCTTAGATAGCCTTATCCACCAGAGGGCAGACAGCAGAAGCAAGAAGAACTACAATCCTGCAGCCTGTGAAACAAAAACCACATTTACAGAAAGATAGACAAGATGAAAAGGCAGAGGGCTATGTACCAGATGAAGGAACAAGATAAAACCCCAGAAAAACAACTAAATGAAGTGGAGATAGGCAACCTTCCAGAAAAAGAATTCAGAATAATGATAGTGAAGATGATACAGGACCTCGGAAAAAGAATGGAGGCAAAGATAGAGAAGATGCAAGAAATGTTTAACGAAGACCTAGAAGAATTAAAGAACAAAAAAACAGAGATGAACAATACAATAATTAAAATGAAAACTACACTAGAAGGAATCAATAGCAGAATAACTGAGGCACAAGAATGGATAAGTGACCTGCAAGACAGAATGGTGGAATTCACTGCTGCAGAACACACTAAAGAAAAAAGAATGAAAAGAAATGAAGACAGCCTAAGAGACCTCTGGGACAACATTAAATGCAACAACATTCGCATTATAGGGGTCGCAAAAGGAGAAGAGAGAGAGAAAGGACCAGAGAAAATATTTGAAGAGCTTATAGTAGAAAACTTCCCTAACATGGGAAAGGAAATAGCCACCCAAGTCCAGGAAGCACAGCGAGTCCCATACAGGATAAACCCAAGGAGAAACAGGCCAAGACACATAGTAATCAAATTGGCAAAAATTAAAGACAAAGAAAAATTATTCAAAGCAGCAAGGGAAAAACGACAAATAACATACAAGGGAACTCCCATAAGGTTAACAGCTGATTTCTCAGCAGAAACTCTACAAGCCAGAAGGGAGTGGCATGGTAAACTTAAAGTGATGAAAGGGAAGAACCTACAACCAAGATTACTCTACCCAGCAAGGATCTCATTCAGATTTGATGGAGAAATCAAAAGCTTTACAGACAAGCAAAAGCTAAAGAGAATTCAGCACCACCAAACCAGCTCTACAACAAATGCTAAAGGAACTTCTCTAAGTGGGAAACACAAGAGAAGAAAAGGGCCTACAAAAACAAACCCAAAACAGTTAAGAAAATGGTCATAGGAACATACATATAGATAATTATCTTAAACGTGAATGGATTAAATGCTCCAACCAAAAGACACAGGCTTGCTGAATGGATACAAAAACAAGACCCATATATATGCTCTCTACAAGAGACCCACTTCAGACCTAGGGACACATACACACTGAAAGTGAGGGGATGGAAAAAGATATTCCATGCAAATGGAAATCAAAAGAAAGCTGGAGTAGCAATACTCATATCAGATAAAATAGACTTTAAAATAAAGAATGTTACAAGAGACAAGGAAGGACACTACATAATGATCCAGGGATCAATCCAAGAAGAAGATATAACAATTATAAATATATATGCACCCAACATAGGAGCACCTCAATACATAAGGCAACTGCTAACAGATATGAAAGAGGAAATCGACAGTAACACAATAATAGTGGGGGACTTTAACAGCTCACTTACACCAATGGACAGATCATCCAAAATGAAAATAAATAAGAAAACAGAAGCTTTAAATGACACAATAGACCAGATAGATTTAATTGATATTTATAGGACATTCCATCCAAAACCAGCAGATTACACTTTCTTCTCAAGTGCGCACAGAACATTCTCCAGGATAGGTCACATCTTGGGTCACAAATCAAGCCTCAGTAAATTTAAGAAAATTGAAATCATATCAAGCATCTTTTCTGACCACAATGCTATGAGATTAGAAATGAATTACAGGGAAAAAAACGTAAAAAAAACACAAACACATGGAGGCTAAACAATACGTTACTAAATAACCAAGAGATCACTGAAGAAATCAAAGAGGAAATCAAAAAATACCTAGAGACAAATGACAATGAAAACATGACGATCCAAAACCTATGGAATGCAGCAAAAGCAGTTCTAAGAGCGAAGTTTATAACTATACAAGCCTACCTCAAGAAACAAGAAAAATCTCAAGTACACAATCTAACCTTACACCTAAACAAACTAGAGAAAGAAGAACAAACAAAACCCAAAGTTAGCAGAAGGAAAGAAATCATAAAGATCAGAGCAGAAATAAATGAAATAGAAACAAAGAAAACAATAGCAAAGATCAATAAAACTAAAAGCTGGTTCCTTGAGAAGATAAACAAAATTGATACACCATTAGCCAGACTCATCAAGAAAAAGAGGGAGAGGACTCAAATCAATAAAATTAGAAATGAAAAAGGAGAAGTTACAACAGACACCGCAGAAATACAAAGCATCCTAAGAGACTACGACAAGCAACTCTATGCCAATAAAATGGACAACCTGGAAGAAATGGACAAATTCTTAGAAAGGTATAACCTTCCGAGACTGAACCAGGAAGAAATAGAAAATATTAACAGACCAATCACAAGGAATGAAATTGAAACTGTGATTAAAAATCTTCCAACAAACAAGAGTCCAGGACCAGATGGCTTCACAGGTGAATTCTATCAAACATTTAGAGAAGAGCTAACACCCATCCTTCTCAAACTCTTCCAAAAAATTGCAGAGGAAGGAACACTCCCAAACTCATTCTATGAGGCCACCATCACCCTGATACCAAAACCAGACAAACATACTACAAAAAAAGAAAATTACAGACCAATATCACTGATGAATATAGATGCAAAAATCCTCAACAGAATACTAGCAAACAGAATCCAACAACACATTAAAAGGATCATACACCATGATCAAGTGGGATTTATCCCAGAGATGGAAGAATTCTTCAATATACATAAATCAATCAATGTGATACACCACATTAACAAACTGAAAAATAAAAACCATATGATCATCTCATCATCAATAGATGCAGAAAAAGCTTTTGACAAAAAGCTTTTGACAAAATTCAACACCAACTTATGATAAAAACTCTCAAGAAAGTGGGCATAGAGGGAACCTACCTCAACATAATAAAGGCCGTATATGACAAACCCACAGCAAACATCATTCTCAATGGTGAAAAACTGAAAGCATCTCCTCTAAGATCAGGAACGAGACAAGGATGTCCACTCTCACCACTATTATTCAACATAGTTTTGGAAGTCCTAGCCACGGCTATCAGAGAAGAAATAGAAATAAAAGGAATACAAATGGGAAAAGAAGAAGTAAAATTGTCACTGTTTGCTGATGACATGATACTATTCATAGAGAATCCTAAAGATGCCACCAGAAAACTACTAGAGCTAATCAATGAATTTGGTCAAATTGCAGGATACAAAATTAATGCACAGAAATCTCTTGCATTCCTATACACTAATGATGAAAAATCTGAAAGGGAAATTATGGAAACACTCCCATTTACCATTGCAACAAAAAGAATAAAATACCTAAGAATAAACCTACCTAGGGAAACAAAAGACCTGTATGCAGAAAACTATAAGACACTGATGAAAGAAATTAAAGATGATACCAACAGATGGAGAGATATACCATGTTCTTGGGTTGGAAGAATCAATATTGTGAAAATGGCTACACTACCCAAAGCAATCTACAGATTCAATGCAATCCCTATCAAATTACCCATGGCATTTTTTACAGAACTAGAACAAATCATCTTAAAATTTGTATGGAGACACAAAAGACCCCGAATAGCCAAAGCAGTCATGAGGGAAAAAAACAGAGCTGGAGGAATCAGACTCCCTGACTTCAGACTATACTACAAAGCTACAGTAATCAAGACAATATGGTACTGGCACAAAAAAAGAAACATAGATCAATGGAACAAGATAGAAAGCCCAGAGATAAACCCACGTACCTATGGTCAACTAATCTATGACAAAGGAGGCAAGGATATACAATGGAGAAAAGACAGTCTCTTCAATAAGTGGTGCTGGGAAAACTGGACAGCTACATGTAAAAGAATGAAATTAGAACACTCTCTAACACCATACACAAAAATAAACTCAAAATGGATTCAAGACCTAAATGTAAGACTGGACACTATAAAACTCTTAGAGGAAAACATAGGAAGAACACTCTTTGACATAAATCACAACAAGATCTTTTTTGATTCACCTCCTAGAGTAATGGAAATAAAAACAAAGATAAACAAATGGGACCTAATGAAACTTCAAAGCTTTTGCACAGCAAAGGAAACCATAAACAAGACGAAAAGACAACCCTCAGAATTGGAGAAAATATTTGCAAACGAATCAACAGACAAAGGATTAATCTCCAAAATATATAAACAGCTCATGCAGCTCAATATTAAAGAAACAAACAACCCAATCCAAAAATGGGCAGAAGACCTAAATAAGCATTTCTCCAAAGAAGACATACAGATGGCCAAGAAGCACATGAAAAGCTGCTCAACATCACTAATTATTAGAGAAATGCAAATCAAAACTACAATGAGGTATCACCTCACACCAGTTAGAATGGCCATCATCAGAAAATCTACAAACAACAAATGCTGGAGAGGGTGTGGAGAAAAGGGAACCCTCTTGCACTGTTGGTGGGAATATAAATTGATACAGCCACTATGGAACACAGTATGGAGGTTCCTTAAAAAACTAAAAATAGAATTACCATATGATCCAGCAATCCCACTACTGAGCATATACCCAGAGAAAACCATAATTCAAAAAGACACATGTACCCCAATGTTCATTGCAGCACTATTTACAATAGCCAGGTCATGGAAGCAACCTAAATGCCCATCAACAGACGAATGGATAAAGAAGAAGGGGTACATATATACAATGGAATATTACTCAGCCATAAAAAGGAACGAAATTTAGTCATTTGTTGAGACGTGGATGGATGTAGAGACTGTCATACAGAGTGAAGTTAAGTCAGAAAGAGAAAAACAAATATCGTATATTAACGCATGTATGTGGAAACTAGAAAAATGGTACAGATGAGCTGCTTTGCAGGGCAGATGTTGAGACACAGATGTAGAGAACAGACATATGGACACCAAGGGGGGAAAACTGCGGTGGGGTGGGGATGGTGGTGTGCTGAATTGGGCGACTGGGATTGGCATGTATACACTGATGTGTATAAAATTGATGACTAATAAGAACCTGCAGTATAAAAAAACAAACAAATAAAAAAAAACCAACTAATACTAAACTTTCTTTGGGTTATTTGTATGGAAATATGTTAATATAAATGTTTCAGACATTACATGACATTTCTAAAAATCTTACATGTTCTGGTATAATGTTATGTCATAATTCTAGTTATTACTTTAAAATGTATATCTCAGAAATAACTAAATTTCCTTGTCAATTGCATTATTATGAACTTTCATCAAATCTTTAACTGTGGTCATTTTTAAGTCTTTTGTCATTTACAGACAGTTCTGGGTGTACTCTGATGCTTTTGCAAAAATGTTCCTATAAAAGGGTTTCATCTTCAAGGAATTCATGGAAAAGACTCTGACAAGTACAGGTTTCTGGTAACTGACTATACTGCTGAACTGAATGAATAAGCATTTTCAGAACTGTAATGGAAAATAGATAAATTCATAAAAGTGCTAACAAAAATCAAGATGAAAAAAAAATTAATTACATGGGACTGAGTGAACTGATGAAGATGATTATAATTTTTGTGACTTTCTGTTTGAATAAAAAAAAAAAAAAGAAAGAAATCACGGACAGTGGCTACCTTTGAGGGACTTCTGCCTGGAAAAGAAACATGAGAGGAACTTCTGTGTTCCTGGCAATGTTTTGTTTCTTGATCTAGATGTGAAATACACTGTTCATTTTATGAATTTGCAGTGAGTTGTACACCTATGCTAACTTCTCTGTTCTATATTATTTGTCATTAAAAAGCTAAAGAAATGGGAAAAAAAATCCCACCAAAAAAAAAAAAAAAAGAAAAGCTTACACACACACACATACACAGAGCACTTGAATACTCCAAACAACACACAATCAAATGGAAATTTGCAATATGAAGACATGATATGGTAATTTGGATTAAAGGAAAATTTGGTGTGGGCTGGAGTAGCCTCATTAGGGAAGGACTCTACATGAAGTAGCAGAGAGGGCACTGGCTTTGGAGTCAGGCAATCATGGACCACATTTAACTTTAATTTCCTCTTCTGTTAAATGAGAATAATAGCACTTGACTCAGGATCGTTGGCAGGATTTAAGGATTGGAATGTAGAGCAAGGTAATATTTTACAACATTTTTAATATAAATTTTTCATGTTGGGTAGTGTGGTAGGCTGAATAAAGGTCCCCAAGGATGTCTATATCCTAATCCCGGAACCTGTGAACATGTTACTTTTTATGGTAAAAAGGGCTTTGAAGATGTGAATAAGTCAAGGATCTTGAGATGGGGACACTGTCCTGGGTTATCCAGGTGGGCCCAATGTAATCCCAGGGGTCGTTATAAGGGGGTAGCAGGAGGATCAGAGTCAGAGAAGGAGATGCGAGACAGAAGCAGAATTTGGAGGGATGCAGGGCCACAAGCTAAAGAGGACAAAGAGCCTCTAGAGGCTGTCAGGGCAAGGACACGGATTCTCCCCTAGAGCCTCCAGAAGGAAAGCAGCCCTGCCCACACCTTGATTTTAGCCTAATAAAAGCCATTTTGGACTTCTTACCTTCAGAACTGTTAAGACAATACATTTGTGTTATTTAAGTCACTCAGTTTGTGGCAGTTTGTTACAGCAGCAACAAGAGACTGAAACAGGTTGTTTTTGCTGAGCTGCTGCTCTCCAGCCCAGAGGCTGGGGCATACAAGAACAGAGTATTAGATGGTCACCTACCAACACTGAAATAGATTCCCAAAGCATGTTCAGAGACAATAGCTGTGAAAGTCATGATGTTCACTTTGTAAGAGCTGTGATTTTTTGAGAGAGAAAGAGAAAGAAAAGTGATTGCTAGTTCCCAAATTCAAAAGCTTGTGAACTCAGAAGATCAGAGGATGGAAGAAGAGGTTTTTTTTCCTGAGACAAGTTCAGCCACCACACAGGGAGGATATAAAGCCTGGGGGTGACCTGGAGGAGCGTGTAAGAGGACAAGGTCACAGGTGAGATGCAGCCCTCCTGTCCTGCAAGGAAACTGGGCAGGCAGATGTGTGAGATGCTACTAAAACCCAGTAGGTTGAATTCAGGCCATGCTGACGGTGAAGGAACCTCTGCCCCAGCTCACTTCAGTGGTTCTGGTAGAAAGGCCCTGGGAGCTCCTCAGAGCGTGCACCCCAGTAAAGTAGTAAGTGAATGGAGCCTGGGACAGCATGTGTGGTTCCCACTGGGATCCCTAACTCCTGTGCTCCAGTGGAGGGCTCAGCAGAAGGCTGAGAGGATCCATGCCCTGAGAAGGACCTGGGGCCAGAGGAGGAGGATGTCAAGTACACAGAAATCATGACCACAGCCTGTGATCTGGCCTGTGGACGGCGGGGAGCACAGGAAGCTCACAGCAGGGAGGAAGGCCCGCCCTCCCTGAGCAAGAAATCCTGAGCTCAGCTGAGGCTGTGAGGACAGCCAGTGAAGGACACCCTTCCCTGCAGCTATGATGCTGCGTGTGTTTTCCTTTGTACACAGGCAGCACCCTGGGAGGAAGAGGGACGGGGGAACCCCTAAGAAGGGAGAGCAACCTTAAATTTCAGGGAATTTCAACTTTGAATTAACTAAATTTAAAGCCTGAATTATGAGTATTGATTTAAAAAGAAATTGTTTTAGCCAAAATAATTTGAGTTATCTTGGCATGACAAAAAAATTTTTTCCCAACACCAAGAGCACGTTGAGTTTGATTATAGAGAAATATGTTGAAATACACTGCTGATCCTGCAAGCAGTGGGTGGTGGGCTTTAAGCCTGGTAGCTACCTGGGTGTAAAGCACTCGTAGATGCCCAACGATGTTATCACATGTAACCTTCTGCGAATGAAGGAAGGGATTTGTCTAGGGGGAAATGAAGGGGAAGGACATGTTCAGTGGAAGGAGCTAGAACCAATCTTAAAGGAAGTAGCATTTATCTATTGCTTTTGCCCATTTTAAAGACCATTCACTTATATGTGGAATCTAAAAAATGATACAAATGAACTTATTTATAAAACAGAAACAGACTCACAGAATTTGAAAACAAACATATGGTTACCAAAGGAGAGGGGTGGGGAGGGATAAATTAGGAGTTTAGGATTAACAGATACACACTAATATACTGGGTTGGCCAAAAAGTTCATTCAGGTTTTTCTGCAACATGTTACGAAAAACCTGAACGAACTTTTGGCCAACCCAAACACAAAAAACTAGACAACCAACAGGGACTTACTGTATAGCACAGGGAACTCTACTCAATATTCTGTAATAACCTATAAAGGAAAAGAATCTGAAAAAGAATAGATATATGTATATGTATAACAATCACTTTGTTATACACCTGAAACTAACACAACATTGTAAATCAACTATACTCTGATATAAAATAAAAATTGAAAAAAATAAAGTAACTGTTGCTTGCCTAAAAAAAAGGACCGTTCTGCTGGTGACAGCAACTGATTTTTCTTTGGGGTACACCCTTCCCTGTCTTTCCATGTGATCTGGGTTGGCTAACAACACACGCAGCTCTGGGACCAGGCACATTACCTCAGCCTGTTCAGCCAGAGTATTCTAGTTCTGCATTCATGATAGTCAATTCAAGGAAAGAGGAACAACTCAAGCTTCATCCCAGCTGGGAATTCCAAGGGCTTTTCTTGGGACCATTTGGAATGAGATTCTCTTTCCATTAGGATTGGTTAAGTTGAAAAAAATGTAAGAAAGCCTGGGTTTCTGGTACTATTTTTCCAGAATAAGGGAGAAATCAAAGGCCTGAAATTAAAGCCAGAGAAAAGAAGAATCGATAGATTTAAAGAGAAAGATACCAGGAAGCAATATTTGTGCACTTGGAGCCATTCATGCTTGAATCCTTTTTTGCTTAAGCAAATGATGTTTCACTAGCAAATATGGAAGCCTGTCCTTCTAAGGTCGGAGATAGATGGGCCCCTGGGCCAGAGAGCTGGTGTTTGTCAAATGGAGTAAAACTGAAGCTTTGTTCTCACCGTGACACTCCAAGGACAAAGCTAGTGGCAGAAGCTGAGCTCTGCTAAAGTAAAGAGATAAGGTGCCCACTCCTGAGGTCAAGGAAAACTTCCCTGTCTGCACATGCACAGAAAGGCTCCTTGGAGGTCAAAAGGAGGGGGCACCACCCCCATAATATGTGATGCTAAGGCCACCCCATAGGCCTCTGCGCTAGAATCCATCTTAGAAAAGAGTTGCTCATGCATCTTGGGGAGGGTCCTAGGACCAGTCAGCTGTGAAAAAAGAAACAAGATAATTGGCCAAATGTTAACAAAGACCCAGAAGGATTGTCCTATATAAGTTATGTAAATCACCTCTTTACTGCGCTCCTCATTCGGGACGCCCGCACTCCTCTCCCAGTGTGTCTTTCTGCTTTAAATAAATAAACTGTTTCTCTGTGTGCTCTCCCATAAGTTGTGCTATGTCTCTAATAATAAACTTTATACCTGTTTTGCAGTTTTTGCCTCCTTGAAACATTTTTGCTTTCGAAACGGTGTAAGAATCAGGGAACTTTGCTTCTAGCCTCTAGCTCCTGGCGGCTAGAGATTCAATCCCTGGACAGAGAAGTAAGATCCTTCTTCAAGACCACTGTCCCTCCAAGAACACTTCCTGTGTCTCTAGACAACAAAGCTATCAGCCTGGCTAGCGAGCAGAATCCAAGATGAAGGAGGTGTCAGAAAAGTCAGAACAAGTAAGGTGGCAAGTCTTATAAGGGCTCTTGAAGGCCAAGTCAGTAATTTGATTTTGGTCCAATAAGCAATAGGTAGCTAAAGCGGGTGGAAGAAAGAAGTTTCATAGTGAAAAGATTATGTGGAGGAAATCAGCCTGGCAGCTACATGCGGGACTGAGTACCCTGAGGGCTCCATGTCCCTGGGTGGGAAAAGCTTATCAGCTTTATTTACACTAATCTTTGACTGGAAGGTGAGGTTTTCCTCTATTTTGAATGCAGGCAACAGACTGAAGTAGTATCAGTAATACTTCTATATTTGTCAGCATAAAAATTATGGGTATTTTCAAATCCCATTACCGTTGTTGCAGATGTATAAAAATATCATTCACACTCATCACAACTCTGGAATTATAGTTGCTACTGAACCCACCACTGGATCCTGCTATGTGAGGTATTAATAGAGAAACACCTATGTTACTACAGCATATGTTTACGTGGTGGGGGGGGGGGGTCTATTTCAGTAACTGTGCTTTAATATACTGGGTGGGCCAAAAAGTGCCTTTGGTTTTTTTAAGTAAAAATAAAAGACACATTTTTCATTTTCACCAAGAACTTTATTGAACAACTTATTCACCCTTTTGTTCCACTACCTTCTGCCATTTTGCAGGCAACTTCATAATCCCATCTTCCCAAAATGTTTTATCTTTTTGAGCAAAGAACCATTCCAGGTGCCTTTAACAGTCTTCCAGGGAATTGAAATTTTTTCCCTTAAGAGAATTTTGTAAAGACCAAAATAAATGGAAATCTGAAGGTGTAATGTCTGGTCAATACGGCAGATGAATCAGAACTTCCCAGCCAAGCTGTAACAGTTTTTGCCTGGTCATCAGAGAGACATGCAGTCTTGCGTTATCCTGATGGAAGATTATGTGTTTTCTGTTGACTAATTCTGGGTGCTTTTCATAGAATGCCACTTTCAGTTGGTCTAATTGGGAGCAGTACTTGTTGGAATTAATCGTTTGGTTTTCCAGAAGGAGCTCATAATAGAGGACTCCTTTCCAATCCCACCATATACACATCATCACCTTCTTTGGATGAAGAGCGGCCTTTGGTGTGGTTGGTGGTGGTTCATTTCACTTGCCCCACCATCTCTTCCGTTCCACATTGTTGTACAGTATCCACTTTTCATAGCCTGTCACAATTTGTTTTAAAAATGGAACATTTTCATAATGTTTCAGTAGAGAATCGCATGTGGAAATATGGTCAAGAAGGTTTTTTTCGCTTAACTTATGTGGTACCCAAACATCAAAGCGATTCACATAACAGAGCTGGTGCAAATGATTTTCAGTGCTTGATTTGGATATTCTGAGTATGTTGGCTATCTCCCACGTTGTACGATGTTGATTGTTCTCAATTATTGTTTCGATTTGATCGCTATAAACTTCAACTCTGTCTACCTGACCATGGAGCATCGTCCAGCAAGAAATCTCCAGCACGAAACTTTGCAAACCACTTTTGACACATTCAATCCATCAAAGCACCCTCTCAATACAATGCACAGACCTTTTTGTGCATTTCAGCTGCATTTTTACCTTTCTTGAAATAATAAAGCATAATATGCCGAAAATGTTGATTTTTCCTCCCATCTTCAATATTAAGATGGCTACACAAAAATTCACCAATTTTGATAATAAGTCTTTTTTTAAATGCATGCTGATATGACAGCTGTCACATACAATCTAACAAAATTGTTTCGAATGAAGTTAAAGACAACTTAGTGCTATTAGAGCCATCTTACGGAAAAAACTGAACGAACCTTCTGGCCCACCCAATAATTGGTTTACTTTGTAATCCTATGGATTTTCTGTTGCGTATTTAAAATCATTGTTTGGAGGAGCCCTTAAGTTGTGCCAAGAGGGCACCAAAAAGTGGCACAAAAATTATTACAAAGCCTTGTGTTAGAGGAGGCGGAGAGTCTGGAAGCTAGAAGGCCAGTGAGGAGGCTATAACACCATCCAACAGTGATGCCTGGAGAAAGCCTGGAAGGGAAGACACCTCTGCAGGAAGCTTTGAAAAGTGTCAGCTGGATCTAGAGCAGAAAATGAACCTGTGTGATTCAGGCAATAAAGGAAGATAAGAGAGTGAGAACTCTATGTTTTCAGACCTGAACGAATGGGACAGAAGGAGTTCTCAACAAATGACAAAATGGCGAACACAGAACATGTGGGACGCAGAGCCGGGTTAAGGTCAGCTTTGTGACTGAAGAAAACAGTAGCACTTCTCAAAGGAGATAGTCCATAGGAAAATCAAACATCTCCCAAGCACTTGGCTCAGAGGTCAGGGTGGGGCGGGTATGCTGGGAAGGCGTCTGTGTCGGGGTGGAGATAAGGACACAGGTGCATTCTCCTGGGGACGGGGTGTGCAGGAAACCCGGAACCTGTGCCATCCAGGTTCACGCTCTGGTCCCCTGGGATTCTCCCACCTCTTCCTTCCTCTGCCTACTGGCTTTGTCACCCTCAGGGTGATGTGACAACACCAGCCGCCCCCAGCCTGACTCTCACACAGCATCAGACAAAGTTCACCTCTTGTCATGACCCCTGGGGGAAGAGAGTGCTCCTTTACCAGCAACCCAGATGCCCATTCTGCTCAAACTGGCTCAGGTGGTCCCTGTGGACTAGGGTAACGCATGTCCAGGTCTGTCTGGACCAGTCCCCACCTGCACTGTTGTCCCAGCATCATCATTCATGGTGCCCCCTTTCACGCTCCAGTTTAGATGACAAAGCATATGGCCACTCCTTCCTGAACAGCCGCTAAGGCTGGGGAAGCAGGGAGCAGATTCGCCAAGGCTATGCCCACCCTAGTCCTGGATTTGGGATTTGCCGGAACGAACTCAGGATAGGTGCCAGAAGAGACCATGGGGGCTGGAGAGCAAAGCCGCAGTTGCCACCCTAGCAGGTGTGAAGGAGCAGATGTCTGAAGCTAGAAGAGAAGCAAGGCAAAACTTAGAAAGCTGCTGAGGGGAGAATGCAGGTGAGTGATCCCACTCAAGAGAGGTGACCAGCTCTTACTAAATTGTGGACGGTAGCCGGGATCTATTTATGCTGTGTCTCCCAGCAACCTTTACCGCGGCGCCTGGCAGTTTCTGAAATGTTTTCATTGAAAACAAAACATCAGAGACTATTGGCCCTCAATTCAGAGAATGCTTTCATAACCAAGGAAGACTACATTCTTCAAAATCAGTGGCTTTGCACACAGTGTGTGGGATGCTGGGAGATGCCGGAAGCTCTTTCACTTTGCCTTTATTCAGCTTCTCTGTGAGAAGGCAATGAGGATACACAGGTGAGGAAGTTATAGTCTCTGCCCCCAAATTTTGCGTGTTATCAGCTATAAACTTTATAGAAGCTAGTGTCAACATCTAACTTTTTTTCCTCTATTTTTCTGTTTAATCAAGTTCTCAGGCCACCACGTTCTGACCAGGAAAAAAAAAATCTTACTCTTTTCCCCACAAAGGAACTCAGAATCTTCAGGATTTCCACTTAGTCCATTCATGATTTAAATTCTGTCTGTTGAAGATCTCTATTCAGGACCACCTGTGTAATTTTTGGGCCCCGCTGCAATATTAATCATCTCAGGACAGCCAGAGCAGAGCAACACATCAAGCAGGAAGCCCTCCGGGCGTGGGACCCTGGACAGATGGCAGGCCATGATGCCAGCCCTGCCTCTTCTCATCTCTTCCTCCTTCTACCCCTGGAAGATGAGACCTTCCAAATGTCTTTCCTCTCCCCCTCCCAGGTTTACCAGGACAGGTGATGCTTTCACTTGCAGATCCTTACCCAGGAGAGAGGCCTCTTCCTCCTTCAGAGCCTCCATTTAGCACTTAAGTTACATATTCCCGTCCATCCCATCACTAGCCATTGCTTACTGCTCTGAGGTCTGTTTAGAGGTCTTTCTCAGTTACTTTACTTATATGGTACTTTCTCTGACTTATTGCAAATCCATAAATTTCATTCCTCCACCCTGGGAAGTGAATAATATCTTAGCTGCAAATAAGATTCCTCAGGCAGAGATCTTTCCTCTTGGAAGTGTATGTAGACATCATTCCACTACTTCTAATTTGCATTGTTGTCAGAATACAGTTTCAATGACAATCTGATTCTTTGTTTCTACGTAACTTTATTTTCTATCTCAAAGGGTATAAAATTTTCTCTTTACCCTTTAGGTTCAGGAATTCTAGTAAATACACTTAGCTATGTGGTTTTTCTCTCCAATACTTCCTGGTTCTCAGAACACTTCACTCTTCAGGATAAGGGTTTTCTTTAGCCTCAATTCTCTCCTCAGTGCAGATAAATTTCTTCTTATCATCGGTTTACACATCAGCTCTCCTGCAGCTGTTCTTTGCTCTTCCTGGAACTGTGCTGTTCATACGTTAGGGTCTCAGGGGCCTGTGTAAAAATTTGCTAAGTCCTTTCTTCATGATTTTCTTCCCTTTGCAAATTTTCTCTGTCTTTTTGCTCTCGCTCTCCTGGTTCAAATCTCAGTCGTCACCATCTTCTTCCATTCATCTGCAAAACTTCTGGATTCAAAGATCATGGTTTATATTCCAGAGAATGTTCTTTTCTTTGTGCTGCAGTCAACTCACCTTTTGTGTTCTTCTCACCCTTTCACTTGAGTTCTTGAACAGGTTTTCCAGCACCTTCATTTCTCCAAGGAACTGCCTGGACCAGTGTCCTACTGTTCTTCTTTTTTGCTCTGGATTCGAGATCTCTTTACCCTTGGCTCAGGCCACCAGGGCTATACCTAGAGCAGAGCCGTGGCCTTGGCTCAGGCCACCAGGATATACCAAGAGCAGGGCAGTGGCAACAGTCTGCCCTGTGTGCCAGTTGCTAAGAGCGTCTGTAGGGAAACGTAAGCAAGCATAAAACCAACTAGAAGCCAGTATGCTTTTTACCTTCACTGCGGATAGCAATTTAAACAATGTCTGTGATAAAATACACCTCTCTCCCAAAAGTCTTCTGTTGGTCTCAGTTTTAAACAATGGCTGTGGTCACAGTTGAATTTTAATTATACATATGTTAGCTTCAAATTAACACATTTTTATCACTTATCTTGTAATAGACATTGCATTCTACATGGAAGTTAATTCACAAAACTCTCAGTTGCACAGTTGGCCCCCAACACACCCAACTCAGTTATGAGCTCCTGTGAAGAATAAGTTCACAGCAGTTTCGAAATGTTCCAGCTCACTCCATCTCTATCCCCCATGGTACTAAGTATCCCTGTGTCGGCATAGCAGGTTCTAAATAAGCAATGAAAGCACAATAACTATCATGGCAAAGAAAGAGAACTTGGGTCACTTCGGTTCTATTACTGTGGGAACACTTGGAGTTTTTATTTGTGTTTAAAATTTTTTTTAATTAAAAGAAGTATGAACTGCAAGCCAAAATATTTCGTTTGGGAAATGAAAAGTTTAGTTCATACATCTAATATTTTACTGAATTTGAATAACATTTTGAAAATTGAAATTTATTCTTCTTTGTTAATTCTTGTTTGTTTATAACTAAAGAACAAGTAAAACTATTGTTACCGAATACTACATGATTATCACTAAAAATAATGTTGTCATATAAAGGAGGAAGTATTAAAATATGACCTATGTTGGGTATAAAATACCTCGATACTCCCTGGGGTCCACCCCCTGGGGCACCTTAGCAGTCAGTAATGGTTCACAGTCTGCTGTGTGGGTCAGAAGGGACCCAGCTGGCGAGTTGCCATCCCGATGGGGTATCAAGACAAAGCATCTGGGTTCCCTGGCCTTGTCTGCTAACACCAGTACTTCTGGGCTTCAAAAGTAGGGAGGACTCACCCCCTATTTCAGATCCCTCACAATTTCTCAGGATTGGCACCAGGAAGAAGTCCCAGAACCACACATAGGGCCAGTACTATTCTCCCTCTCATGGGCTGCAGACCACTGCAGGCCATGTCTTCTCCAGGAACCTGCACTTGGATCCTCACCTAGGACTCTCTGCTGGTGCCCCCCAGTTCCTATCAGCCTCAGAAATAGAAATGTCTTAACATAGCTCCTTGCATGGACTCCAGCCAAGCCCAAGGCCCACTGATGTTCTTCACATCATCCTGCCTGCATAAAAGTTGGGTTTGAGGAGGTGAGTAGGCTGCCATCTTTCCAGAGTCCCCACCACAGATCCAGACAGTCACAGCTTCAGATGTACAATATGGAACTTTATTTTTTGATAACTAAACTTGAGTTCATTTGCCACTCTTTTTCTACTTGGAATTTAAAAATTTTTTTCCAATCAATGTAAATAGTAACTGCCAGATTTAATCATAATTGATTCAGGATTTAAATTGTCAGTTCCATATGGTCTCCTTCCCCTTGCTCTCCTCTTTGTCTCAAGGTGGACCTGCGTTCCCAAAGACGTGCATTCTCCTGGCTTGGGGGAGAGATATCCGCTATGGGTCATCAGTATCTGGGCCCCCTCTGCAACATGGGCTCCTCACTGTTCTGCATGATCAAGCGGGGGAGATTTTAAAGCATCCCTGTGAATTTTTTGACATTCCTCCTATCAAGACATGGAGTCTGTCACCTCCCCTTGAACCTGGGCAGGCCTTTGTAACTGCATCAAGAGGGAGAACGCAGTAGAAGTGCTGCCTTGTGAGTTTTGAGGCCAGTTTAGAAAAGGCCATGGGGTTTCTGTGAGTTGCTTTGGGGACACTGGCTCAGGGATCCTTCAGCCACCATCTAAGACGTCTAGGTGGCTGCGCTGTGGAAAGACTGCTTGGAGAAAGAGAAAGAGGCTTCAACAGCCCCACGGTGCCTGCCCTCAGCTGTCTGCGTGTTCCTGGCCCAGGGGTCAGACATGTGAATAGATATTCAAGGCAAGCCCAGCGCCAGCTACCTTCTGACCGCATCCATATGAGAGAGCCTCAGCAAGAACGGCCCCGCTGAGCCCGGCCACCCCGCCCCCAGATTTGTAAGCAAAACTAATGATTGTTCTGGGTTTAAACTCAAGCCAGTGGCTTAAGCTAGTGTCTGCTTTGTTTTGCAGCAATAGACAACTGCAACACATCGTCTGTGGACGCACCTCGCCACCTGTTCCCTCAGCAGAAGCAAAGCTCAGTAATTGATCTGGGAGCTCCATCTCTTCTCTCCCATGGATGACGCTTTGACTCTTGGCTAAGCCCTCCATCCATTCCTGGCCTGGGATAAATAATCCACAGCTTCTCTCATGAGGTCCCCGCACCCAGTGCCACAAGGATGCCCGGCGGTCACACCAGCTTTCACCTCGCAGCCAACTTCCTGGTCCCACTCCAGCACGGGAGGCAGGGGTGCTACCTCCCGACCCTTCTCCAGACGAGGTCTGCAGCCTTTGCCTAGCCTACTTCAATTGTCTTTTTGGGGAATGAGGCAAAAGGTTGCCTAGTTCTAGATGAGAAATGGCATGCCAATCCCCTCAACCCTCAGATGGACCAGGCATATTCTCTGAGATGCAACCGTGTCTAAGCTCCAGTATCCTTCCTTCCTAATTTCATCCCCCTGCTGGATGGTTTTTCCTCTTACGTGAGATTCAAAGGCTCTTTTGTCATCCCATGTATTTCCATCTCTATTGTGTAAGGCACATAACTATTCTCAAAAGTCTCCGAACATTATGATTTATACAAGGCTGCAAGGCATAGATCATCAAAGGTCTTATGGGTTGGACCAAGGAGTCTGGTCCAGAATATAAATTCCTGGATACAGCCATGAGCAGCACGTTTCAGCATCCCACCTATCTCCCAATAGAGGCTCTCAAATTATCAAAGAAATCGAATCAGAAGCGTCTGCTCCCCAGAATAAATCAGAACACTCCCTAACCCCCACGACCCCAAATAAGGCAAAGGGTTACAGCAGTGTGAAGCCATTCAGGGGAGCAGGCAGGATTTCCTCAGAGTGAAACTCTGCCATTGAAACAACCACCTCATTGCCAAATCCCGAAAGAGCAGGAGAGAGAGAGGTCATTGCTCTCTATAGGTAAATCCAATTTCCATGTCACCATTCTCCATAAGAATTCCCCCTTGGCCAGAAGATCATACAGAAACATGTGTGATGGATGCAGTCAGCAGAAGGAGAGGCTTGAAATACACACATTCCCCCTGGCACTTTTTCTCTCTCTAAGTGCCATCCTTTGTCACCATGTATGTGTGCAAGGCAAAAGGACAAAGAAGGAAAAAAACCAAATTGGAAGAGAAAGAGAAGTTTCTCATCAGTTTTCTGATCCAAAGAAAGAAAAAAAACAAAGAAAGAGCCATGAGGGAGGAAGCAAAAGGTAAAATTTCCAGCATCTAATGGATACATCCCAAGAGCTAGGGGAAAACTAGGGCAGCAGTCCTGGAGATTTCAGAAACTCATTCTCAGGGTGGGAGTCTACCCAGCTTAAATAAGAGCGGAGAAAAACAGAAGCTCTGTTTCTGAATTCCAATACCACTGCAGCAATCTTCCCTTAAAAATGGCAAGGGGGCTTCCCTGGTGGCGCAGTGGTTGAGAATCCGCCTGCCAATGCAGGGGACACGGGTTCGAGCCCTGGTCTGGGAAGATCCCACATGCCGCGGAGCAACTGGGCCTGTGAGCCACAACTACTGAGCCTGTGCTCCGCAACAAGAGAGGCCGCGACAGTGAGAGGCCCGTGCACCGCAATGAAGAGTGGCCCCCGCTCGCCGCAACTAGAGAAAGCCCTCACACAGAAACGAAGACCCAACACAGCCAAAAATAAATAAATAAATAAATAAATTTATTTTTTTAAAAAAAAGGGCAAGGGCTTTAGCTCAAAATACTAATTCGGAAATTAGCATTCTTTTGTATCCATTTCTTATGCCTCCAATATTTTGAAAAAACTTAATTAATGAAATCAATTGCAGAAATAGCAAAGCCATTATTTGGAGCAGGACAGAAAAGAAGCTTATTACACACGCACACACGCACACACACACACACACACACACACACACACACACACACACACACACCCTTCATTGTCTGGCACACAGCAGGAGCTTAAGAGGGGTGTATGGAATAATTTAGTGAGTGAGTGAATGAATGAATGAATGAACAAATAGTCCCCTTAGAAGCTATGACATATTTCTTACCCTCTCTGTGCCTCTATTTCTAGGGAATCTGAAGGAATCGATGCAGTTACCTGACTCAACCCTGGTATTAAATGGATGGCACTGTCCAAGTGTATCACATCCTGTCAAGGTGTTGCCACCGTGGCCAAATTGCCACCCATCACCCATTGCATCTTCCCAGAATCAGGGTTCTACTCTGTCCTGGCACAATGGTCAGCATGTTGGGACGAAAGCGATTCCCCAGCTTTGTTCTCAAAGGAGCACCTGCAGAATCCTCAGAGAGCAGAACCTCCATCGGAGGACTCAGCACCATTTGATAAAGGCACCTGCACCAGAGGTGCAGGATCAGGAGCTACCCTGGCCCTCTTGCTCACAAAGCCATCCTCAGTTGAATTTGAAGTCCCTACCACCACCTTTGGCTAAAGAAGCAAATGAAGTTGTTCCCTTCAAATCAGTCAGCCAGACTTTGCTGAGCTTTCAGCACCTGCCTGCGAGGAACTTACCATCTGTTGGAAGAGGCAAGATTTATACCCAAGGAACAATGAATGAGCAGAACTAATCATACATGGTCAAGACTAACAGACCACAATGGAGGGTCTTTACCACTTCCCTTCTTTTTGCCAGTGACGGGGAAACACTGGACCACAATAAACACATTACAGAACTGAAACTGAACAAGACTTCAGCTAAGAGGCCTCCAGACACCTCAGGAAACAGTGATTTCTGGATGGCAAACAGACATTTCTTTCACCTCCACAGACTGCATATGGAGAGAAAACAAGAAGGGATTTTCATGATGCTGAGATGAGAGCCAAAGAAGTAAATTACCTTCCATGGGCTCAGATGTTATTTTCAGCAAATTTTGCCTCTTGAAAGTGTAAACCAGTGATTCTCAGACTTAAAACCACCTGGGAGACTGCTGGGTCTCACCGCCAGGGTTTCTGATGCAGGAGATCCAGGTGGAACCTGAGAATTTGTATTTATAATAAATTCTCAGTAGATACTGCTGATGATGATCGGGGGACCACACTCTGAGATCTGCTGATTTAGATGGTTGTTTTGAAATGGACATTGTATGTAAATGTTTGATCTATACACCTTCTAGGTGATGCCCAGTTCTACATAAAGCTACACTACTTGGTAGTAAGATGCTGTGGGAGGAGAGGGGCAGGGGTAGAAAGGGAGGGAAGGGGGAAGAGGAGGAACGAAATGGTCACTATGGAAGAGGGTGCCATGATTACAGATTAACTCAGGGCTGGCAATATCTGTAGGCTCCAGGAGGTGATATAAATGAGAAAGGGGCAAGCAGGGATGAGAAATGGCCACTGACTGCTACAGTGTGAGAGACAGCAAGGGGTGGGAGGGTGGGGGTGGAATGCGGGCCGGTGGCATCAGAGACCCGGAACTTCACGCCGTCTCTAAAGCAGACAGTCCCTATTCAACTCCAGAGGGCTGTCGTTATTCAAAGAATGGGGACTGGCATTTGCAGAGTTGCTAATTTTTCAAAAGAATGAAAATTTTTGGATTTTTGTAAGATATACCTATGAATATACTGGTAACCAGATTCATAGTAAAAAAAAAAAAAAAAAGAAAGCATTCCATTCGATACCTAGGGTGACTCCAGAACACACCAGGATTAAGCAATTCTCTAGAATTTGGCTGTGGAACAATGACTGACATCTCTTAAAGGACAGAAAATTGGCCCCTCTGGCCGGAAGGCAAGCAGGCCATCTCAAATTTGGTGTGAGGAGCTTTCATCACCTGCCAAGGACACTGAACCTCACTGAATCTGGCTTCTAAAGAGATCAAGGCCCATGTGTGCTGGATGACAGATGCTGTTCATCCCAGGACAAGAAACCAGTGACGTTTCCCTTTCCCTAGGACTCCAGAGGGTCTCCGGACTGGTCCCAGCTAAGGACAGAGGCCTCGGTGTGGAGCTCCAGGTGGCCCCACCCCAAGCCTTCCCTCCCAGCCACACAAGCAGGGAGGCAAGCTCACCCCATGGAGAGCCACCAGGAGAGCAGGCGAGGAGCCCCCTGGGGGCAGAGCTGTGTCCCCTCATCCAAGTACCTCTGGAGCCTGGCCCAGGGCCCCACACAACGTGGGAACTCAACATTGCTGACCTAAACATATGTCCTCCCAAATGAGACCCCTTTGGAGAAGTGAACCATTTTCTTAAAAACCTTTATTTTCCTTTCTCTTCTCTGGTCCCCACAAACCTCTTTGCTCTTCCTGTTCCCCTGCCCCCTCACCGCAGGGTCCCTGTGTATCTGTGTCTATAAAACACAAAGTCATCTTAGATGTGGAGAGTCACTTTTAGAACCATTAGAGCAGGGGACCCATCCTGCCCTTCACCTCTTTTGTCTCCAGGGGGTTCCAGAAAAAGAGAACAGGTACAAGGAACAGAAGACAACTGAGAATTTAAAATTTTTAAAAGCTTTAAGCAGCACTTAACTTAGACCTGAGGCAGCTTCCAAAATCCCGAAAACAAGGCACCCTATTAAAAGTTGAGCTGGGATATGTGGCTTAGTTTAGAGGATGAAACAGGTCTAGAGTGGTCAGTTGTCTGTCTACCTGAGACTGAGGGGGTTCCTGGGATACTGGACTTTCAGTGCTACAATCCGGAATGTCCCGGGCAGAACAGGATGGGGTGGTCACCCTTGCCTCCTACTTCTCCTCCAAACCGAAGTGCTGGGGACAACACAAGAAGGAGGAAATGGGGGACTAAGAAGAATGAACACTTTGACCTCACCCACACTTAGAGACACAAGATAAAGGAAGGAAAGAAATCCAGAAGGCTTTGCTGACCTTTACGGCACACCATTTAATCCACAAATTAAATAGAGTCCAGTCAGACCAGTGAACTATCCTGCCTTGGAAGTGGAGGACTCTAAGGGGCATAGGATGGAGGCAGAAGGGTGCTGCAGAGCCCCTACCCCAGAGGAATTCATTCTAAGATAAGCCCCTTCCTCTTCCTCCCTAGAAGCCCTGCCCTCCTTTTAGAGTCTGGTTCCAGGACCAGCTCCACAGGTTCTGTTTTGTCTTAGTGCTCTGAAATAGTGAAGAGATGGGTTTTTGCAAATCATTTCTGGAACCTGATTACTTTGACACAGTGAACTTCAGCATTCTACCAAAGCACATTTCTCCTCCATTTAGCTTATTTCACCGTGAAATGACTCCATTCAGCAATAGTGTGTTAGATACCACGCCTGGACACTGTAATTCCTGTTGATTGTCGAGAAGGGAGGAAGCAAAAGAAGGCTGCCCCAAAAGGAACATAAACTCTATTTAAAACAATTTTCTGAAAATCAGTGCTTGCGGGGGTTTCCCTGGTGGCGCAGTGGTTAAGAATCTGCCTGCCAATCCAGGGGACACAGGTTCGAGCCCTGGTCCGGGAAGATCCCACATGCCGCGGAGCAACTAAGCCCATGAGCCACAACTACTGAGCCTACTCTCTAGAGCCCGCGAGCCACAACTACTGAGCCCATGTGCCACAACTACTGAAACCCACGCACCTAGAGCCTGTGCTCCTCAACAAGAGAAGCCACCGCAATGAGAAGCCCGCGCACTGCAACAAAGAGTAGCCCCCGCTCACCGCAGCTAGAGAGAGCCCGTGCACAGCAACGAAGACCCAAGGCAGCCAAAAATAAATAAATTAAATAAATAAATTTTTAAAAAAACAAAAAACAAAAACAGTGATTGTGGAGCTTCTGAGCCAGGACAGCTGGGAGCAAGCCACCAGATTCCCCTTTCGAGGTACAGCTCCCTGTTGCTGTCAGCAGACCACGTATTTCTTAACATCTGAAGAAATATTAAATCGATGCGCTACCTAAAGGTGGTTGACAAATCAGATGCAATGATTAACCCTATTGCCAGGGAGAAATTGAAGGCCTGAAGAGTTTTGAGAAGGAAAAGGCCATTTTCCACCAACACCCCACCCTGTATTCTGACTTCTGGGGCACCTCAGCTCACATTAAAGGCACAGTCATAAGTCCTAGTTGACTCAACCAAACCTTTGAGATTTAAGACCCCTAGGAAAGCACAAATAGAACATAGTCTTGACCAACCCGGTGCTCCATATTAATTTTGAAAATGATTTCTGACTGCAAAGTAATCCCTTGTATCTGGGCAGTGCTTTACAGTTTCCAGAGCATTTCACACCATCATGTCATTGGCTTGCCACAAAAACCCTGAGTACAGTCAAGACAATATTCTTACACTTATCCCATAGCTGAAGAAAAGGAGGCTCAGAGAGCCCTTCCTAACTTGTTCTAAATCACATAGTTTGAAAATGACAGTCAAATCTGAAACCTAAAGTTTCTAATTTCTATTTTACATTCCTCTTTTCCTTACTCCTCTGGGAACTTAGTACTCCTTCAAATCCACCCAAGATTTCCTGCTATCTCCTATACTACCTGATAACAATTCATATATTCTGCCCCAAAGAACAAAGCTCTTGGTTTCTTCAGCAACTTTATCTACTTATATTTCTTTATGTATCAATTCCTGTGTTAATAATTGTATAGGTTTACATTTTATCACTCAAATTCATTCAACCACTTCAGAAATATTTATCAGACTCTTCCATGCAGTGTGTGAGAAACTGACATTGGAGACACAAAAATAAGTAAAACAGACCCTGCCCTCACAGACCCCACAATCCAGAGCAGGGGTTGGCAAACATTTTCTGTAAGGGTCGATTAGTAAATATTTTAGGCTTGGTGGCTATATCGTCTCTGTCACAACTACTCTACTCTTTATTGTAGGGAGAAAGCAGCCATGGATGATAAATGGACATGTCTGGGTTCCAATAAAACTTTATTTACAAACACATGCAGTGGGCAGGATTTGGTCCACAGTCTGTAGTGGTCTACTCCCCATCCAGAGGGAGACTCACGGCAGAAAAATCCAACAATGAGACCATATGTTAAATGTTCTAATGTCATGTGTGGGCAACTTGGCAACAACACTCCTATCTGTGGCTGGGAAATACATTTCCTAGAATCCCCTCCACTTATGGCTCTAGGTTAAAGTTGACTAAGAGGAACTCATATGCGATCTTGAAGGCAAAAGAAAAGCAGAGGCCATTTCTTTAGGAGGTCATAATGGTCAAACACGAAGAGGAACAAATGGAAATATTCCCAGAGGGTCCTAGCGTGCCTGCCTTCTCCTCTCATTCCGCATCCAGCTCACGTTCCTGGCTAGCAGCCCTGCTGACAGACAGTTGCCCCAAGTTCACCACAAGGCACTTGATTGAACCCTGTCCAAGTGACAGATTTCTCAGAGACAGCACTTTCTACATCCATTTCCATGAGCACCTCCCTTGTAGTTTCACGTCAGCAGCCAGGCACACATAGAGTCTCGGATTTTCCTGAAACTCCAACTGTCTGCCCATGCCTATGCTTCAGGCAAGCATGATGAGGGACTATTTCTCTGATGCACTAACTTCCCCCTTCCCGACCTTCACTTCCTCAAGGCCTTCCATTTTCATGTAAGAACAAGGTTTTCTATTAAATCCCACATCCCATGCTATGGTGTGAATATTTGCATTCTCCCAAGGAGCAGACTCTAAAACAAGGATCAGATTTAAGTACTTTATTTGGGAAGAGATCCCAGATAGCCCCAGTAGGGCAATGAAAGCGGGAAGGGGAAGCAATAAATAGAAACTGTTTTATCAAGCCACTGCCATTCTGGGTAACTGAATTTTAATCCCAAGGGGTAACTCTGGGAAACTGTGCAGACACATGCCTCAGAGTTATCCCATGTGAAAGGTGAAGGAGTGGGGGTATTTATACACGAACTCCTACCAGCCATTATTTAAGTGTTGTTGAGTGTGATGGTAAGTGAATTTCCACTGCCTTGGAGAATACCCTCAGGCAAAAAGATACAGACACTGGCAGTTGGGAACCTCACAAGTAGGCTGAAGGTTCAGGGGATGTGAGCAGGAAACTGACAGCATCTTCTGCAGTATTGTTTATTGCTGTAGGAAGCACCTGGCAGATAGTGAGCACTCAAATAAGTGCACATAAAAGAATGAATAAATGTGACTCAACGAATGGGAGTGAAGTACTAACGTCCCGATTTCATATAGGGAATGAGGCAAGTGGAGAACATATCTGAGGCAGAATTTCACATGGGTTCACGGCCAGGCACAGCAACTAACTACACCCCTACTTGGCCTGCTCCTACAGGAAAATTGTTTAATGTCTTCAAAGTGCTTTAAAAGAGTCAATTTACTATACAATTGCAACAATAACAATCATCATAATAATTCTTTGTACTTAATAACACATTGGAGTCAGTGACAATAACAATTACACCATAATGAGCTTAGCTGGCAGAGGAAATCAACTTGGGTAATATTGTATGCAGACCTATTTTTTGCTTCCATTTCCATTTCTTTATTTTTGACTAAACATGTCTTTACCACAATTTTCCCAAAGGTCATATTCAGGAGATAAGGCCTCGAGAGGAGATGTAACTGCTGTCTTATTTATACAGCATTTATGTCGGCCCATGTCATCTCTTTGCCACTGATTTTTATGTTGCAGTGTGATTACTGTCAACCCAATGGCTGTCATTTCACGTTTTTCCTCCATTCAGTGAAAATACCTAACATTCCCTTAAGCTTTTACAGTTTTCAAAGCATTGTCCCTTTACAGATGCTCATGCGATCCTTGTGACAACCCTGAGAGATAGTCATCTGTAGGTGTTGCTAGAGTAAAGCTCTATATATTAGGGGGATAAATGGGGCCAAAAAATTCAGTTGCATAAAACATGGGATTATTATGAAATTAATGAATATATGACTGTATAGTTGTTCTTCCAGTTACCTTATGGGAAAAAAACAAAAAGATGTCCTCATTCATTATATGTGTAGGAACTAGGCTGATTATTATAAATAACATGAGCACCAAACACTGGACTTAAAATTCCCTCCACTGGGTGGAGGAAGATCAGTCCCAATCCCAGCTGCATTATACCTAGTGTAGCCAAAAAGTCCCAGGGGCATCCATTTTACTCTCAAAAATGTATCGGTAAGGATGATAAATTTCATAGTCACTAGTTTTAACTAATTTCACTTTAACACAATTAACTTTTCATCAGTTTTACTGTATTGTTTCCATTTGCCGATGAGAAAACTGAGACTCAGAGAAGTTAAATGATGGGCCCAAATACCACCAGTATTTGCTCATAGCTAGAACCAGAAGCCCAAACTAGCTTCCTGCCTGGGAGTGTGATTTAGCTACCCTCTGGCACACTGCCTGTCTTAGTTTAGGCTGCTATAACAAAGTACCATAGACTGTGTGGCTTATAAACAACAGAAATTTATTTCCTACAGTTCTGGAGACTGGTTTGAGATCAGGGTGCCAGCATCTTTAGTGTCCAATGATAGGCCTCTTCTGGGTAGCTGAGTGCCGACTTACTGTATTCTCTCATGTCAGAAAGAAGGCTAGAGATCTGTTTGATGTCCCTTTTATAAGGGCACTAATAACATTTATGAGGGCTCCACCCTCATGACCTAATTATCTCTGAAGGGCCTCATCTCCTTATATCATCACACTGGGAGTCAGGATTTCAACATATGAATTGGGGTGGGGGGTGGAATGCAAACATCCAGTACATAATACTGGTTTACTGTGTTGTTTCCATTTTGCAGATAAGAAAACTGAGGCTCTGAGAAGTTAAATTATGTACCCAATATTACACTACTAGTATTTGCTCACAGTTAGAACCAGAAGCCAAAACTAGTTTCCTTCCTGGAACACTGCCTTTTAACACAGGCTGACTGTAACGATTCATTACTCAGCAAACGTCTCACCTTCACATCATCTGGCTCTAGTATCTTCTACTCTGTTCTCACATGTTCTATTTTAATATAGTTACAGGGAGAGCACAGGTAGACAATTATAGTCTACATTCTCACTCAGCATTACTACATTATCCGTTAGGATTAGGAGTGGCCCAAACAAGATAGAAGCTTCTTTTTTTCTCAAATAAGAGAAGTCTTGAGGCAGGAAATCCAGACTGTAATGTGGTTCCAGTCATCAGGGACCCTTTCTTCCCTTTCTACTCCACTATCCTAGAACTTGAATTCCATCCAAAGGCATCTTGTGATCCAAGACAGCCTCTGAAGCTCCAGTTTTCACCTGTGAAGCTGGAAGCAGAAAGAAGAAGGGAGGGACAGGGGCTAAAGGGGTGTATCTCTCAGGGGAGTCTGTTCCTTTAAATCAGATTTCAGAAATCTGACTCAGCACTCTACCTTGTTGGACAGAACTTAGTCACACAGACACATCTACAATGAAGGAAGCTTAAAAATGTATTATTTTAGCTGAGCGCATTGCTGCCCCAATAAAATGAGAATTTTGTTTTCAAAGAATATGGAGAGAACCAATCAGTTATTTTCACAATAATGCTGCATAAGAAACCACCCCAAAACTCAGTGACTTATAAAAACAAGCACTTTTTTCTCATATGTTTGTCTTGGGTGAATCTGGATTCACAGAGTAGTGCCTGATTCTGCTGGAAAAGTCAGAAAGCAGGAACCTGACTGTGGGATCTAAACTGGCAAAGTGAGAATAGAGGCTATGGTGGAAGGGGTCTGCACTGCTGGAGTTTAGTGGGAAAGGTTGCATGTCTTTAGGGTCCTGTTGGATGCTTTGGAATGGAGCCTCTCTAGAGCTTTCTTGGAAACCCAATTGGGGGCCTCCTAAGAAAGAGAAACCCCAGGGGTATATCAAAATAAAAAAGGAGATGAGGGATCTCACCACAGGCCCGCAGAGTATGCAGCACCTGTATAGTTAATGGTGCAGTGCAGTCAACAGGGTTACTGCATAATTCCAGGGATTCCCATCACATCACAGTCGACGGAGTTAGCAGTACAAAACTTACATGGCCTTAAGCATAAGCCCTCACACTGTATATACCATATACATTTCTCTGAAATGTGTCCTCCCCTAATACAACAAAGATATCCTTCCATGAAAATAGGTATAGGCCTTTTTCATTTTATGAGTTGTCTAATATCCTATGATGTAGATTTACCACAGTATGCTTAGTCACTCCCCCAGTAATGGGCATTTAATTGTTTCCAGTTTTTTTTGCTGCTATAAACACTATTGCAAGAAGCATTCTTCTCCATATATCTTTTCCATCCTTATCTCACACCACACAAAAATAAATTCTGGATAGATAAAAAAAACAAATGAACTTAAATGCAAGAGAAAAATAGAAAGTAGTAGAAAAATATAAGATGATGCTTTTATATTTTGAGGTGTAGATAGCCTTTATAAATATAACACAAAACCATCCCCTGGATAGTTTGATTTTATAGAACTGCTGGATGGATAAACATAATACAAAGTTAAAGACAAACAGACTTGAAGCTAATGTTTGCAATGCATATCACAAACTAACAGCCAAAATACATTTATTTAAAGAGCTCCTATAATTTGATTTCTAAAATAAGTGATTTAATAGAATTAGAGTGAAGAAGGTGAATTGGTAATTCACAAAAGAATAGGAATACAAATGAAAAACAAGACACTTGGTCTTACTGGTGATTAAGGAAATGCAATTTAAAACAATAAAATATAACATTTAACAACTTTTCAAAACTTCAAGTATTGGTAACATTTATTGTTGGTGAGAATTTGGAAAAATAAACATTCCCATGCTTGCTGGAAGTGGGTAGCATTAGTACAATTTTTCTGCTGAATAACTTAGCACTGTCTACCAAGATATTATTTAACAACTCAGCAATTCAGTCCCGGGAATCCATCCTAAAGAAATACGCTTACATGTGCATAGAAACAGACACATACTTACATGCACAGAATAATTATTGGAATATTATTTGTAGAGGCAAAAAAAAAAAAAGAAAAAGAAATGAAATGACCTAATTGGCCATTAAGAAGGTTATTAAAATGAATGGTATAGATCTATATGGTCTAACTTGGACAAATGTCCACAATATATTTCTAGAGAAAAAAAAATAAGGCATAAAAAATATGTGTAGCTTCATTCCATTTATCTAAAAAAAAATTTGCTTTTATGTGTTTGCATGACTGTAGAAAAATTCTAGAAGGCTATACGCCAAAGTTAACTTCTGCAGGACAGGGGACATTGGATTAGAAGATAGAGAACTGGTCTTTCATGTTTCATACATTCTGTTCTTTTGAATTTGTTACAACAAGCAAATATACTTTTATGATTTAAATAATAAAGATTTAAAGAAGAGAAGTGATGTGTTTTTGTGTCTTGCAGTCCTTAACAGGATGAGGTTTCCCTCAGGGTAAGCAGTAGTGGCTGGTGTGGGTTGAGGGTGGATGGCGGGGAGGGAGCCTTGATGGTAGCGTTTGTTGATCACCATTGTGTAAATATCTCTACCACATTCAGTTACAAGTGACTCACAAAACTCCTGAAAATTTAACATAATAGGTGTTCAATAAATCAATTTTTAAAATCAAGTGTTAAACAGAACTGAACTGCTGAGGTCCTGAATAAACTAACAAGTTAGGTCAGAAATTCCACTCTGGTGGAATGGAAGCATCCTGCTGGCTAGGCAAGTCTCAACCTACTTTGTTCACAGCACATCCATCTCTCTCCCCCAGCTCGCCACTGAGAACTCACTGATCAAGTCTTCTTAGGCTGATGTGGTATCCTTACAGCTTTGCAAGGTCAACTGATTTCACCAATTCTCTAAATGAAGCTTCACCTTTTAGAAATAGGTCAGGTGGTGGAAAGAAGTCTGCCAGGAAGAGTTCCTTATTCATTATCAGCCCAGGCACCTCCAGACAACTGAATTCTTCAGATGGTGCACAGAGGGAGAGAACCTGGGTGAACCTGCAGCCTTTACAAAAATATTTCTCCAGATGAGAAGACAGGAGAGCTGTAGAGTAGCCCCATCTCCAAGTGCTTCTCTACAGTGCAGCAATTAACAAGGCACCTGGCAATTCACCCAGTTGGGAATTAAGAAGAATTCCTGCCCTCAAACTGTGTTCACAGCCTAGTAGCAGGAGAATCAGAGCAATATCGTAGAGTCAGGGCTGTGATGGCGGCCCACTATCAGCATTTGCAGGAGCTATGAAAGTTGCCTTCCTTCTCTTCTCACGCCAGGTTCTACCCTATACTTCAAGGGATCTCATGTGGACACCCCACCAATGTGTCCAAACTTGATCCAGCATAACTCCCACACCAAGCAGCCACCCCCTGGTCATCCATTAGAACCAGACGTGCACACCAGCTAAACCACCTGCCCTCTGGTGAAAAGAGTCTGGGGAAGGAACCCCTGCAGCACTTAGAAATAGGCAAAGGCCATTTGGGATAGGAATTTCAGGGTCCTGGCTATTCAGAGAATGATCTAGAAGCAGGGTCAGGACTCTTCACCTCACTGGGGGAGGAACACAGCCCATAATGGGCCTGACAGGAGTCCTCAAAAGCACAGAACACAGAGCAGGGGCTCCAGTGATGGGAATAGTTGGGGCTAAAGGAACAACTAACCCACTCTTGGCCAGTCAGGGAAGGCTTCCTGGAGGAGATGAGCTTAAACTGAGCTTTGACATGGGCATAAAGTTTAGCCCATCAGAGAACAGGGAGGGGACTCCAGGCACAGGAACAATGTGTAACAGGACCTTAAGAGCCGAGAATTACTCACAAGAGCTGACGGTAAATTGTTCCTGAGAGTCTGTGCCTCTTTGTTTCCCCAAATTAGAGCGATGCTGCCGCCCTTCACCCTCAAGTCCTGAGAAAAGGGTTTGGCAATTTAGTGGGATCCACTCACAGAAGAGTGATTAAGTTCTCTAAACAGCTAGCTGGAGCCCAAATTCTGAAGCAAGGGAGGGTGATTCTCTATTTGCCACGCTGACCAATCTTGCCCCTAACCCATCCCAAACTCTTTCCTCTCCTCCCTCCACCCCCTCCACAGTTCACTGCTCTCTCAGGAGATATACCAAGACAGACAACACTGGAAAAGGAATTAACGCCAAGGTGTAAATTGGGGTAATGAGTCAGCAGATAACCTATTTGCACTGAGTGACACACATCACTTCTGCTTAGAGCCCATTGTCCATATGAAGTCACATGCCCACAACTCACTGCAAGGGACTCTAGGAGATCTCAGTGAGCACATGGAAGGTTTGATAAGCACCACTATCTCTGCCACACGTGGCCTTGCCCGTGCGTAACTGTATGACCTTGGACAAGGTACTGAAATGTTCTGTGCCTTATTATATCCTCCATGGTGCAGCAGGAATAACAATAGTCTCTGACTCCAGGATTGTGGTCCTAAGAACTGATAATATGCTTTTAAATCACAATGCCAGGCACACAGTGAGCATTCAGCAAAAGTCAGTCATCGCTTTTTTTTATTACTGATTATATTATTGTGAGAAAAACGCTTTGTCTCTCTGGGTCTATGCTCCCTCATCTGCAAGACAGCCATGCCAGTAACACTGATTAGGGTAACTATTCAATTAAATGGCACAATACATAAAAAGATCATAGCACTGTGCCCAACGTACAATAAGCACTTAGTAAAAGTTATTTCCCCTTAGTGTATGTAATCATGAATTGATAATTCTCTTCAGATCAGGATGCAAAGGACTTATCTGTGGATTTAATAGGTTGCAATAGTATTTAAGATGCTGACCAATGGAAACCCAAATACAGAGTATTTCAAAACAGAAGTGATTTTAGAGATTTTCTATTTTCCAGAGGCAGTTTAGCACCCAGAGATACAGTATATAATGTGCTATATGGTTCTGTGGACGACTTAGTTATGTTCGGAACTACGTTTCCCAGAATCCCTTTCCTTAGATGGTCTGGGTTAGAGTTGCCAAAAGTGCAGTTGTCTGAGATCTGGACATGGACATGGAGCAGCAGCCACTATCCTCTGCAGGTCAGTGTTGGTGGTAGGTGTTGAGGGGCGGACACCGAGGTGCTGTTGGGTTCACTTTGTCCGTGACTTCCCTGCCGTACGTCCAATTTTCCTTTCGCACCGCTGGTCCTGGTGAGCCGTGCTGAGCCCAGGCCCACAGCCAGGAGCTCATAAAGTGACAGTCGTGGAGAGCCGACCCTCTGCGAACTTCTACATCAGCTCCCTTCGCGGCCCCACTGCAGCAGCTGGAGTGTGTCGTAGCTTCCAGATTTTCCTGAAGGTTCTGCTCATTCACCCCCACCAGGGCTGCTCAGTGACCTGCTATGGGCTAAATTATGTTCCCACAAAATTCATTTGTGTTAAGTCCTAACTCCAGGACCTCAGAATGTGACTGTATTTGGAGATGGGGCCTTTAAAGAGGTGATTAAGGTAAAATAGGTCATATGGGCGGGCCCTAATCCAATATGACCAGTGTCCTTATAAAAAGAGTAAATTAGGGGAATTCCCTGGTGGTCCAGTGGTTAGGACTCCACGCTTCCACTACAGGGGACACAGGTTCCATCCCTGGTCGGGGAACTAAGATCCTATATGCCGTGTGGCACAGCCAAAAAAAAAAAGATTACATTTAGGGGCTTCCCTGGTGGCGCAGTGGTTGAGAATCTGCCTGCCAATGCAGGGGACGCGGGTTCAAGCCCTGGTCTGGGAGGATCCCACGTGCCGCAGAGCAACTGGGCCCGTGAGCCACAACTACTGAGCCTGAGTGTCTGGAGCCTCTGCTCCGCAACAAGAGAGGCCACGATAGTGAGAGGCCCGCGCGCCACGATGAAGAGTGGCCCCCCACTTGCCGCAACTGGAGAAAGCCCTTGCACAGAAACGAAGACCCAACACAGCCAAAAATAAAAATAATAAATAAATAATAAATAAAAAATTTAAAAACAGAACCAAAAACATAAAATATGGAAAAAAGTTGAACACCTATATACCCACTGCAGACTTTACAATTAGTATTAAAAAAAAAAAAGAGGAAATTAGGACACAGACACACAGAGGAAAGACCATGTGAGGACACCAGGGGAAGATGGCCATCTGCAAGCCAAAGAGAGAGGCCTTAGAAGAAACCAACCCAGATGACACCTTGATCTTGGACTTCTAAGCCTGGAATTGTGAGAAAATACATACATTATTTTAGCCAGCAAGTCTACTTTGTTATGGCAGCCCTAACTAACAAATACATGACCTTTCTCTGATTCCTCAACTTCTATCTGTGGATCTTTATTCTTCCAGCTCTTCTCACATCTGGGTAAGGTCTAATTCTTGTAATAAATTCCTTAATCTATAGTTCTCATGGTGCTTTTGCTTCCTTGATTGAACCCAGACTGATACATGTAAGGATTGAGAACATGGACTCTAGAGCCAGCCTCTTTGGACAGAAATCTCATCTAATTTTACTCTGTGTGATCTTTGGGCTATTACTTAACTTCTCTGTGTCCCAGTTGCCTTTATCTGGAAAATGGGATGATAATAGTACCTCCCCTCTGCTCCCTTGCAGAGCTGGATTATGTGAGCTACTTACTACAAAGAGATTTGTACATTCCTACACACAGATAACACTCAATAAATGTTGGTTAATATTGTGATTTTGATTATTATTTGCTGCCCACCCAAGAACTAAAAGACTGATTCACAAGTATCCCTTTCCCTTCCCTTACTCCTTATATGCATGTCTACCTTCCCTCCTAGATTGTAATGTCCTGAAGAAGGGTATCATAATTTATCTTTGCTTTCCTCCTCCTGAAACTTCCATTCTCATGTAGGAAGAGGCCTATACTGTCTGGATGCTGGTCAAGTGAGAATTAAAGTTTCATTTGGTCTAAGGAAGGCTTAAGGTCTATGGAATCCAGCCTCCAAGATGGCTCTTGTGAATCTTGCCTCCTGGTACTCACACTATGTATAGCCCCCTCCCACATTAAGTGAGGCTGACCTGTGTAACCTATAGGACATTGGGAAAATGATGAGTGTGACTTTCAAGGCTAGGTCATAAAAGAAAGTGAGGCTTCTGCCACACTCTCCTGGATCATTGTAGGGGAGGCCAGCCACCATGTCATGAGGAAACTCAGGCAGCCTTATGAAGAGGCCCATATGATGGGGAAGTGATCCCTCTTCCCAAAAAGAGCCCTAACTTGCCAGACATGTGAGGCACCATCTTGGAAGCAATCCTCCAGCCCCAGTCAAGCCTTCAGAAGACCACAGTCATGGTGGAAATTTTGATTGTAGTATCTCGTGAGAGACCCCAACAGAGACTGTTCAGATAAGGCACCCCTAATTCCTAACCCAAGGAAATCATACGAGGTCATAAATATTTATCGCGATTTGTTATACAGAAATAGAAAAGTAATACACCACCTAGAAGAAAACTGGCCTCAAAATATACTTTATTTCATCAACTGCAATGGTAAGAATCATTGGTATTATATATCAAGCACGAATTATCTGTTAGGTGTTATGCTGAATACTCTGCGAGCATTACCTTATTTAATCCTTAAAACCACCTTATTTGATGAATGATAGAATTAGGTTTGTACTATTATTGGTCTCATTTTTCAAATTAAAAAAAAATGAGGCCTAAAAAGGCAACCAACCTGCTCAAAATCAACCAGCTAGTTGGTGATGCAGACTCACTGCACATGTCCAGACCCCCAGTGTTAGGTTCTCTTCACTGATACCCTATTACGTCTGTTTGGCAGAGCTCACCAAGACCTCATACAGGGTATTGGTTTCCTTAAAACTCAGGGGAACGAAACCCTTGGGCTGTGAACACCCCCTCCCCCTCCCTCAAGCATCTCCAGACCTGGATAACGAATGCAAGCTCTCCACTTCCTACAGTCCGGTGCAGCTGTCACTGGAGGTGGGAAGCCAACTAACTAGTCACAGGTTTGTGTTGTTAACACATTCTCTAACACCATACACAAAAATAAACTCAAAATGGATTAAAGACCTAAATGTAAGACTGGATACTATAAAACTCTTAGAGGAAAACATAGGCAGAACACTCTTTGTCATAAATCACAGCAATATCTTTTTAGATCCACCTCCTAGAGCAATGAAAATAAAAACAAAAATAAACAAATGGGACCTAATGAAACTTAAAAGCTTTTGCACAGCAAAGGAAACCATAAACAAAACGAAAAGATAACCCACAAAGTGGGAGAAAATATTTACAAAGTGACCAACAAGGGATTAATCTCCAAAATATACAAACAACTCATATAGCTTAATATCAAAAAAACAACCCAATCAAAAAACGGGCAGAAGACCTAAAAAGACACTTCTCCAAAGAAGGCACACAGATGGCCAACAGACACATGAAAAGATGCTCAATACTGGTAATTATTAGAGAAATGCAAATCAAAACTACAATGAGGTATCACCTCCCACCAGTCAGAATGGCCATCATCAAAAAATCTACAAACAATAAATGCTGGAGAGGGTGTGGAGAAAAGGGAACCCTCCTACACTGTCGGTAGGAATGTAAATTGGGACAGCCATTAAGGAGAACAGTATGGAGGTTCCTTAAAAAACTAAAAATAGAACTACCATATGATCCAGCAATCCCACTCTTGAGCATATATCTGGAGAAAACCATAATTTGAAAAGATATATGCACCCCAATATTCACTGCAGCACTATTTACAATAGCCAAGACATGGAAACAACCTAAATGTCCATCGACAGAGGAATGGATAAAGAAGATGTGGCACATATATACAATGGAATCTCAGCCATAAAAAAGAATGAAATAATGCCATTTGCAGCAACATGGATGGATCCAGAGATGATCATACTAAGTGAAGTAAGTCAGACAAAGACAGAGAAATATCATATGATAGCACATGTGGAACCTATAAAAAGGATACAAATAAACTTATTTATAAAACAGAAACAGACTTACAGACTTCGAAAACAAATTTATGGTTACCAAAGGGGAAAGGTGGGGAGAGGGATAAATTAGAGGAGGTTGGGATTGACACATACATACTACTATATATAAAATAGATAACCAACAAGGACCTACTGTATAGCACAGGGAACTCTACTCAGTATTCTATAATAACCTATTTAGGAAAAGAATATAAAAAAGAATGGATATATGTATTGATATATGTATAACTGAATAAATTTATACCTGAAACTAACATAACATTGTAAATCAACTATACTCTAATATAAAATAGAAATTAAATTAAAAAAAAAATACCCCTAGGTAACTGCAATTGAACTGTCCACATTCCTTCCCTGCCACTGCACTCTGATTTCCCTCCTGGCTTACTCAGTTTTTTTTTATGCTGGAGGAGGGGATAGAGGATGCTTTAAGAGCAATTTCACACTTCATTCTGAAAACCTGTCCTGCTCCTCAGTGAAGGATATAGCAAAGAAAATAATTAGCTCAAAAGATTATAGATCTTATTATGAGAACCAGTTGCTTTCAGTTTTTAGAGCAACTTATATTCTCTTTGGCCCTTTCTATGTGTAAGCACTTGGTCTGGCTTGGATTTCTTGCTGGTGTAGTTTTTGCTTGCTTAAACAATTCCACTTTCCATGTATCATAAGCCAGTGACTTCCTATTAGTAAGCTTCCTCAACCACAAAATGTCTATTAATCAAGACGCGTTCTCACAGCATGGTGCCTAAGTCCTATAGTATGTCATATAGGAGAGTGGAGACCTTTTTAGAGTTCTACTTAATTTGCTAGGAGACCAACAAATCTTTGTTGTTTTCTCTCAAATTATAAATACAATACAGAGTTGGTTGACATACAACTATTTCGTAAGTCCTGCCAACTAAACAATGTCACTCGACATCCAGTTCTGCAAGGATTGAGTCCTTAGCCCAGCAGACCCTGATCTACAACACACCCTGAGAGGAGTTCAGGATGGAGTTCATGATGAGGCACTCTGTGCGCTGGGAAAATTGGCAGAACAGGCCTTCAGATAGTCAGATATTTTCAGGAGAAAATGTTATGAACCCCAATTCTTGCATCTTCCCATACTGAGAAAAGCACTGAGGGACTTCCCTGGTGGTGAAGTGGTTAAGAATCCACCTGCCAATGCAGGGGTCACGGGTTCAAGCCCTGGTCCAGGAAGATCCCACATGCCGCGGAGCAACTAAGCCCGTGCGCCACAACTACTGAGCCCGCGCTCTAGAGCCCACGAGCCACAACTACTGAAGCCCGCGCGCCTAGAGCCCATGCTCTACAACAAGAGAAGCCACCGCAATGAGAAGCCCACGCACTGCAACGAAGAGTAGCCCCCGCTCACCGCAACTAGAAAAAGCCCGAGCGCAGCAACGAAGACCCAACACAGCCAAAAATAATAAATAAATTTTTAAAAAAGAAAGAAAGAAAAGCACTGAAACTACTAACTAGGACATCTGTTCCTTGTGACCAGCAGCAACCTTCTACCAAGATGTGTGGTTGGTTGCACACATACCCCTTCACCAAAATCACATATATACTGACACCGCCCCCCACCCCGCCCTCAGAACAGTTCCTCAGAGCTATCTGAGAGGCTGACTTCCGGACTATAGTCCTCAGTAAGACAATGAATACACTTGACTCACAGCTTCTACATGGTGTGTTTTTTTTCTTTCAGTCAACAACACTTAATACATAAAATGGAACTTCCCCAATCTCCTGCCCTACAGATTATCACTGTAAACAAATCAGAGTATATACATTCAACTTTGTTTTTCTACACATATGCTAGAATATTTTATTTTCATTTTCTTCTTTCAAAAACAAAAATTATACATACTGCTCTCCCATTTACTTTTTCTCTTGGCAGTATCTCTTGGAAATATTACATCTTAGAAAGATGTTTTTACATTAGTATTGATGGGGTTGGGGGCAGACCACCCCAAGATGTGCTACTCTGACAAATGGATTATTTTGAGCTGAAAACAATCAAGGCCCAAAAGACTCAGGAAGAACCTTTGAACTTCCCCCTTACTGCCTAGAAGAATTTAAAATAGGAGGCTTGTCCCAGAAGTGGCTATCATCATAGTTAACTACAGTGAAGTATTAAGTGTTGTAGAAAGGGAGGAACCTAGCAAAGCCCATTTGACCAAAGTCCTCTCTGTGTCCCATTTTTTGGATGGGCCAGCAACACTTGTTTACCAAACATTAACACTTCACCTTCCTGTGAATTACCTTACTTCCCTTTGAAGTCTCAGACCCCTATTTCTCCTCTTTAGTCCAGAATAATATATATACACCTCATCTTGCCTGGCTGTCTTTGCAATTTTTCATTCTTATGTGAATTCTCCGTGCACATAATAAATTTGATTTTTTTTTCCTGTTCATCTGCCTTATGTCATTTTCAATTGCCAGCCAAAAGAACTAAGAGGGGAAAGAGGGGGATATTCCCCTCCCCGGAAGTATGCATAGATTCTCACTCTTTTGAACAATTGCTGATATACCATAATATGATTAATTAGTCTCATATTCAAGGACATTTGGGTTGCTCTCTTTCTTTTTCCAATGGCAATCTATGTGGAAATGACCATTCTTATACACGTGTCTTATACATTCATAGGAGTGTTTCTAGAGGATAAATTCCTATAAAGGGAAATTTTGAGACAGGATTTGTGAGTGGTACCAGTTTACATTGCCACCAACAGCGTCTGAAGCTGCCTGTTCCTCTATACTTCATCAATATTGGACATTATCCTTTATTCTTTCCTCTTTGCATTATGCCTGACTCATTATAATCAACACTGGTGAGAATAACAATAGATTCTTTTCCTCCTTTCCAGGTGGATTGAAAAGGAAATTCCCTAAGTGGTAAATAGGAGATTAAGTTTGCCCAGAAGTAATTAGCATTTATACAGTGCTCATTCTCAGAACTAATTCCCATTTGCTCACACAAACAGGAATTTACATTGGGGAGAATTTTGCATGCCCTTCCTCGGAGCTTGTGTTCTGCTGTTCTTGGCCTAACCTGGTGACCTAGAACCAGGAGGTTCCCCTGAAGATGGATTAAATTGGGGGTGTTTAAGAATCACTTGAGAGGACTTATAAAAAAATGGAGATTTCTAGCCCTCCTATTTCCCATTTTGATTCAGGAGGCCCTGGGTGGGACATTTTTGTGTCTTTCGGAGTGGGAAAAGCTGAGGTAATCATCCTGCTAGGTTTGGCACACTAACATTACTACTCCACATAGAGCCACTTCCTTGTTTTATTCAGTGACTCTCTTTCATCCCCATCACCATCTCCAACTCCCCTACCCTCTACAAGCAACCATTCCAATGTATTGGATATATTTTCTAGAATTTTATAGTATCTTTGGGAAATATGTAGTGTGGTTTTATGTGAATGTATATATTAATTATATATAAATACATATTAGATAAAAATAATATTTTATATATGTATAATAAAAAAAGAATTAAGTTGTGATATATATTTTTGTGTTTCTTGCTTTTACCCTCAGCACTCTATTTTAAGATCTACCCCGACTGCTGTGGGTGCGACCCACAGAACTTCTCGCTCCTAACTGCAGATTAAGATACCCTCCTGCACCACCATCACCTTCTGCTTAGGCATTCCCCCAGCGACGGACAGGGAGGTTGTGTCCAACTCCACCTGCTGCTACTGCAAACCAGGCTGCAGTGATCAACCATATATATAAGTCCTGAGCGGGAATTTCTCTGGGTTTTATGTCCAGGAATTTGATTGTTAGGATTGGGCAGTTGTTTTTCTTTAACGTCTTATGAGAGTTTTCAAAAGTACAGAAAATGATATAATGAGCCTCCATATGCCCATCTGCCTGAATTTTGAATTATCACTATTTCACTGTACTTTAACTCTTCCTTTTATTGTAGTATTTTAGAGAAAATCCGTGACGTTGTGCCATTTTACTCTAAATATTTCCATATGCACTTCTAACACTTAACATATTTTACATAACCCCAATGTCAATATCACATCTAAAATATTAAAAATATTTCCTTCATATCATCTTCTTTAAAGTTTTTAAAGCTTTATTCAGGAATAACTGACAAATAAAATTGTATGTATTTACAGTGTAAAACGTGATGGTTTGCTATATATATATATATATATATGCATTGTGAAATAATTATCAAATTAAATTAATTATCACAACCATCACCTCATATAGCTAACTCTGTTGAAGTAGTTCTTCCTTACCTGTAGGTTTATTTTTTTTAGCTTTATTGAGGTATAACTGATAAATAAAGTTGTAATGTATTTAAGTGTACAATGTGATGATTTGACACAAGTTTACACTAAAAAGAGTCCCACCACCAAGTTAATTAACACATCTGTTACCTCACATGTTTACTTTTTTTCTTTTTGGTGAGAATACTTAAGTTCTACTTTCTTTGCAAATTTCAACTATACACTACAGTGCTATGTCAACTATGGTCACCATGTTATACATTAGATCTTCAGACCGTATTCATCTTATAACTGAAAGTTTGTAGTACAACTTACCAACTTTTCCCTATTTTCTACAACCTCCAGTCCCTAGAAACCACCATTCTACTCTGTTTCTGAGTTCGACTTTTTTTTTTTAATTTTTTGAGTCCACATATGATACCAAGCAGGGCCCTGTGGGGCTCCTGGGCACAAAGACTTTCTGTGTTCCCCATTTCTTGGATTACAGGAAATAGCCTTCATTCAGCTTCCATAACCTTCCCTGAGTTCCAATGGGCAGATTCAAGCAGTTGTTAATTAGGGAAGGGAGGGGATGTGAGACAAGGGAGAAACAAACAGTCAAGAGAAACAATAGTGCAGCCTTGGGGCAAGGTTCTGGTGCCCCATCAATGGATACACACAACAATATCTTTGAGCTGTTTTGCAGATACTGAAACCCCCTCCAAATGGGAGAAGTCAAGAATTAAATGGTGTGCTACCCACAAGCACACAGACCCCAGACCAGCTGGAACCTGAAGGTTGATGATGCTGACTCCTACTTACCTCACGACCAACTCATGAGAAGAATGTCCATGAGCTGATCACGCCCTCTTTGAACAATTACTATAAAACTTCTCACTATCCTCGCCAACTGGGGACACAGTTTTTTGAGGCAGGAGCCCACTGTGTCCCCCTTTATCTGGCAAAGCAATAAAGCTATCCTTTTCTACTTCACTCAAAACTCTGTCTCTGAGATTCGATTAGGTACCGGTGTACAGAGAAGCTGAGCTTTCGGCATCAATTTTGGCACCCAACGTGGGGCCACTTGGGACGGTCCCAGGTAGGGGGGTCCCTCGGCTTGATCGGATGCTCCGAGGTTTTCTCCACACCAGCCTCTTTCAAGAGAGCAGAGGGTTGGAGAATTCCTTTAGAGGCCAGATCGCCTGGGACCTTTGCCTGGAAAGGCCAAGCCCCAGTCATACCCTGTCCGCCATCCTGGCAGCTGGAACTCTGAGGCAGGAGTAGACGGCCGAAGAGGGACCACTCTAGCAGCTGCCAAGGCCGTCTTTGCCTAGAGGACGTTCCTCTCTTCCTCCTGCCTGCACTGCCCTGGACTTCCTACTTCGAGGAATTATTTTAGGGAAGCAGAAAAGTAGTGTTCGGGATGCCGCAACACCTCTGCAGGCGTTTTGGTAAGCACTCCGGTGTGCACACTGAGGTTGCTCAACTTGGTCCGTTTGGGGAACCTCTGGTTCCCATTCGGGGATTTTTCCATTAGGACGATCCCATTTGTAAGGCACCGCCTGGACCAAGGCCACTGGCTTAGTGGGAGTTGGAAGCCAGTTTGAGCCTTAGGCTGTTTGTTTTTTTGTGTGTGTGTGGCTTCTGCTTGGCTGGCAAGGATTCTGGTTTTGCTTTCCATTTTGTGCGCATGGCTGTTTAATTCAGCATCACATATAAATGATACTATGCAGTATTTGCCTTTCTCTGTCTAGACTATTTCACTTAGCATAATGCCCTCAAGGGTCATCCATGTTGTCACAAATGGCAGGATTTCCTTCTTTCTCATGGCTGAATAATACTGATTGACTATATCTACCACATTTCTTTATTCAGTTCATCCAATGATGAACATGTTGGTTGTTTTCAACACCCTGGCTATTGTGCATAATGCTGCAATAAACATGGGAGTACAGATACTTCTTTGACCTTTGACGTAGTGATTTCAATTCCTTTGGATATATACCTAGAAGTGGAATTGCTGGATCATATGGTAGTTCTATTTTTGATTTTTTGAGAGTCCTCCATACTGTTTTCCATAGTGGCTACACCAGTTTATATTCCCACCAACAGTGTACAAGGGTTCCCTTTTCTCCACATCCTTGCCAGCATTTATCTCTCATCTTTTTGATAATAGACATCTTAACAGCTGTAAGGTGATAATGAGGAAATTGGACACCCAGGTCAGGGTATTATGTGGAAGGAAGAGGAGAAAAGACCAAAGGGACAAAGAGATGCCCAGAGATATATTCTGCTGCTTCCCAAGTTTGCCTTGATCCAGTTTCGCTGGGATATACTTTGTACCATGAACAATTAAGGTTAAAGTATATTATTATATTCAAACTGAGTGTGTGGTCTCAAAGGAGCTTTGTATATAAAAATAAAAATAAGGTAAACAAGTACATACTGGAAACTTTCCAGTACCAGCATAGATAAGAAAAACACAGCAACAAGGAATATTTTTCTAAATCACCTCTCACAACTTTTAATAATTTGTCTTTTTTAATTTTTGAGGCTTGAAGTAGCATAAGTATAAAGTTGAATGCTGTCTCTACTCTTTACTGTGTGATCTTGGATAAGTCACTTTAACTCTGATTCCCAGCTTCCTCATCTATAAAATCTGAGTGATAATACCTATTTCTCATGATTGTTGTTTAGGGATTCACTTATTCCTCTAAAAAACATTAATTCAGTGCTGAAGGGAATCAGAATATACCACTCCAAAATATGCCACTTTGGCATGTGGATCATTTTGAGCTCAAGACAATTGAGAACAGATGCAGAAAGAAACCTTCTCAGAGCTTCCCTTGTCTGACTAAAAGCAGAAACTTCTGAGAAATTAGAACTGCCATAAATTGCCTCTCCAGGGGAGTTGTATGGCCATAAAGAAGATGAGAAATTGAGCACCAAGATGAATCTGCTGTAACAAATGTTACTAAAATAAACCTTATCTTCCATTAGTTTCCCTGTACGTAAATACATTCCCATAATTTATCACTCCTAGAAGCCCAAACTTCCCCTTCCCCTTGTCTTGTCACTTCTCCACAATTTATCACCTTTTGTTAAAATGGAATATAAGCTTCTAACCTAACCACTTCTTTGGCTTTTCACTTCTTTTTTGTGGAACCCTGTGCACATATTGTAAAACTGAATAAAATTTGTATGCTTTTTCTCCTGTTAAGCTGTCTTTTGTAAGTTTAATTTGCAAGCCTCAGTCACTTAACCTGAGAAAGCAGAGGAAAAGTTTTTTCCTTCTCTACAATAACTGTACTATAACTGAATGTCAGATACTGGTAGGGACTCAGGATACAGGATGAATCCAGTTATATTTCCTTCCTTTCAGGAACGGATCTGTTGAATACAGGATTGCTTGGACTGAGTCTTAAAAGATGATTCAAAATTCAGTGGACAGAAATCAGGGGCTGGGGTAGAGGGCCATCCCATGTGGAGGGCTCTGCTTAACCAAAAACTGACATAAGAAGTAGACATGAGCATTAAATGAGCTAATAGTACCTGACAGTACTCAATAGGTGCTCAATAAATGTTCATTTTCGTCTTTTCTGCATTCTTCTCTGGCAATAACCCAACTGATGCCATAGGTATTCATTTTAAAAATTAAAGAAGTGCTATAAGTGCTTAGCTACTCCAAGCTCGGTCTGTGGACCAGAAGCCTTGGTATCACCTGGGAGCAGGTTAAGAATGTAGCTTCTCAGGTCCCAGCCCAGACCTGCTGTGTCACAATCTACCTTTTAACTAGATCCCCAGATGATCTGTATGCGCATTAAGGTTTGGGAAGCACTGACAGGGGATAAGGGAAGGGAATAATTGTACTGACAGATGAAAGGGAGATTCCAGAAAGCAGAGAACTGCAAGAAAAGCTCCTCAAATGCAATGGCTGCAACGGCATCAGGTGAGGGTAGGGTCTGCAAGTGATCTGGGACGGTTGACACTTCCAGGTATCCTTCATCTCGAGCAATGTCCCCTTCCACTAAGTAGCCCATTCTCACCCTTTCGGTCCTATTCTCAACCTGTCTCCCTCTTCTGACAATGTCTTCTTGCAATTTAGGAAGCACAGCTTAGATGCAAATAACGAGAGGCTCAAATAATGCCAGGCCTTCTTTAAACAAGATCAGTCAGCCCTCGCCAGCAGCTGAGAAGTGTGAAATGAAATTCCCTAGTTGAGACGGCTGGATTCTTTTTGCCACTTCTAAGCGCCATGGCAGCTTAGAACAAGCAGAGCTGAGCCCCAGTTCTCATGCAAGGACACTGCTAGGACTTACAGCCTGAGAGGGTTTGAGTGAGGCAGAAGGAAACAGACAGAGGTAGACTTCACTTGCCACAGGGCTAAGGCAATGCAAGGAACTGGTACCTACCCAGTCCTGAGCTTGGCAAATGTCCATTGGTTCTAGACCAGATTTCTGTCTCTTTTCACTGTATTCCACTCTTCCCCACCCCTCATTTGTACTAGTTAACAATTAGGTAAATAATTAGATAGATAAAGTTGGCAAGAAAAAAACTTCTTTTCTCACTTATGTTTAATAATTAGGGGCATGCAAATTAAACACAAAAGACACATTAACCCAAGAAAAGACAAAGATTATTCACATAAGTACATGGGAGCTTACAGAAAATGTGGCTCAAAGAAGAAGTTAGAATTTGGGGCTTATATACCATCTTACCAGGAGAAGAGGAGGGGGAGAAAGGGCACTTAGGAGAAAATGAATGACTTTGGGGAAAGATAAACAGTACTCTAGGAGAGTAGATGGGGAGGTATGATGGTTTCATAACAATGTTTGTTTTCGCAATTTCTCATCCCAGTGCCAACTTCTCATTTTCCCCAGTACAGGAAACCTCCCTAGAAGGGGGATTTATGGCAAATGAATTCTTTTGGAAGATTCTACTTTTAGGCAAATAAAGGGGAGTGGGGTTCAGACAGACCCTCCTCTGCATCTGTTGATTCTCAAATGTTTGTCTTCAGCTCAAAATAATTTTATGCCACATTTGGCATAACTGCCTTCAGTAATTAGGAAAATAAAGGGATATAAAGAAAAACACACATGCTATCTCTGTATCACACGTGGGCACGCACACACACACCAACTGGAAATAACTGTTAACCTTTTATTATGATTTGTTTTTTAATCTCCTTTCTTTTCACTTTTTGGCACAGGGTTGGGATCACGCTATATACAGTATACAGTTTTGCTTGCTTTTTCTATGTCACATTTTCAGCTTAGTATTGGAGAAGGGGTATACAAGAAAAACTTTAAAATTTAATTTAAAAATTATGAAATCTTTCAAATGTAAAGTTCAGAAAATAATATAACAACCATCCATGAATCTACCACCAGGATTTAAGAGACATGACTATTTTGCTATATTTGCTTTGGATTACTCTGGAAAAAATGTCACAAACGCACTTAATGTCTCCTGCCAAACCCTACCACACTCACACCTTTCCAGAGGTCACCACCATCCTGAGACTGGTATGTTCCATTCTCAGGCTTATTTTTAACTGCTGTCAATAAAATATATCAATGTTTCTTGGGGTTTTAAATTTCACACAGATGGTATTATGTTGCGAAAAGTTATCCTTTTGCAATTTGCTTTCTATCAGTCAATATTAGGTCACCTTGATGAAGATATTCTTTTTTCCATTTAATTATACTAATGGAAAACAGGTAGCCATTGTTCTGTTAGAAAATGTTTCAGTTTTGCAAAGGCCCAGAGCTTAGAGCTGATGGCAGATGGAGCTAGATGGTACCTCCCTTCCATGCCTTTTTGAATCTATTCATTGTCAGGGGACTCAAGGAGCATTCTGGGAGAAATGCGAGCAAGCTCAAGGCCCCCTTCCTGTTAAGTGTCAAGGTGTAGAGACACATTGAATGTGGCACTGGCAGAGATCAGGTGGCAGGAACAATCAACAGAGAATTCTGAAGTACTCATCATAACCATGCGGAATCTAAACTGAGACCCAGATTCCAAAGCAAGCCTATTTCTAGGCATAGACTAGAGAATATCTGGTTATGAACACTTTGTGTGAGGATGTGGGGCCCAAACTTCACCCAATCTAGCTGCCCTGGCTCATGGGCAGGAAAAGGAGGAGGGGCTGGGGCAGGTGGGGCTGTTTGTGTGTACACATGGCAAGAACCAGTCCTGCGAGCAAATTTGTTTGATCGCCCTGTACAGTGGTGACTCTATAATGCAGAGACCTTGTCTCCTGTGGCCAGACACACAGTGTGTGACGGGCTGCAACAGACACCACCTCAAAGGGCAGCTGAGAGCAGTGTTAGAGGCAGATGTGCTAGAATTTCCACTTTTCCTCTGCAAAGTGGTGGTGCTGAGCTTTTGCTGTCCTTGGACTTGCCAAGGGAATGTGATCTGAGATAGTGAAGGATGGACCTTTCTTAATCAGATCCCATTGGTTCTGTGCCAATAGATTTAACATTTAATGAAACGTGACCCATCTACACATTCTCCAGAAACCATGTGCAAGCATGGTCATAGCAGCACTGTTCCCATCACCCCCAACTGAAATCACTGCCACACCCTTCAACAGTAAATAGGTGAATAAATGGTAAACAATTTACATGATAAAATTTTCTACACCCATGGGAATGAGCAATCCACAGTAAAGATGAACCTCACAAATACAATGCTGAATAAAAGAGACCATATACAAAGAAGCACAGATTGTAAGATTCCGTTTATATGAAGTTCAAAAACAGGCAAAATTAATCTGTGCTGTTATAAGTTGGATTGTGGTTGCTCTTGGCATGGGGTAATGAGTGAAAGCGAACCAAAGTGGACTTCTGGGGCCTGGTGATGTTTTGTTTCTTGATTTGGGTACTAGTTAAAAGGGTACATTTCAGTTTGTGAAAATTCCTCAAGATTTACGCTTATGCCCAATTTTCTGTATGTATATCATAATTTCAAGGAAAGTTTTTAAAAAGCGATTTTATTTTTTTCTTCAAGCTGATGAAGTGAGGCTTACACATGAATGATTATCAAAGCCTTAACTTTATCATTCACATCCCATGGCCACTGGTTGAAGGTCAAGACACACTTTCATCCCTCCACCTGAAACAGCCCAGTCTAATGATCTAGCCATCTTCCAAGTGTCCTCCTAAAGACAACGTTGTGCCCTGACTCCTTCTCCACACCCCTCCTCCAGCCTTCTCTGCACTTCTATGAGAAGATGCTAGAAATCTGTGAAAAGAGAAGAGGGAAGAGTTCTCAATCCCCAGGACAGGACTATGGGGATAAATTGATGATCGGAGGGCAGATGGTGCCCACCACGCACATTCGCAGGAGAGGGGAAGCCCAGCTCCGACCTTGCAGCATCTGTATTTACCAACCTAAGATTTGCCTCATTCAAGTTTCAGTGAGCATTTTAAGGCCTCGTGTTGTCACTCACAAGATAGAAGCATCAAACGAGGAATCCTCTCAGTCTTAAGGCCTTGCTTGCCACCGGACACTGTGAGCTCCAGGCAGGCTTTCAATTTTCTGCATTTTAACCCTGGTTCTTGCCTCTAACGTCCCTCCTTGTGTGGTTTTTTTAGGCAGTGTCTTTAGATCACTTAATTCTGTTTCAAACATTTGCCTCTGTCATACCAACAAGTCTGAATTTCCCTATTAGATTCGTGTTGGCTAAATCTCTTTCCTGTCAATCCCTCACTAAAAGATTGCAATACAAGTTGAAAGGATTCCCCTGAATGTATAGGGAGATATTTCCTTCCCTGTGAGCCGTGTGTCCAGTGGCAGTGCCGCCTCTTCCAGGTGGTTTGTGGACTTTGAATCTTTCTAAATGTAAAATGTACTGAGATCCAAAGATGATACATTACTGGAAAAACTAAGCCCTAGTAATGCCCTTTGTTCTTTGTATGGCATCTCCGTTATTACACTGTTCCCGCACAGCACCTGACATATTAACACATTCTCAATATATGAGGAAGGAAGGAGAACGATGAAAGAGGAATATGAGACGATTATCTTATTATAGTCCAGAGGTCTTTTAGTCTTTATTCACATTTCAAAATCAACTACTTTGGCAAGATACACTGTCAAATAATTACTCTAAGGTTTTAAAAAAAGTTGTAAAACCCCGTACGTATACTGTAACCTCTTCTTGGATATTCATAATGCAGACAAGAATACTAAAGCTGCTGGAAGTTCTACAACAGAGAAACATGTCTGATTAGGGTTTCTGCAGAGTATTCCACGGAATCCTCTTAGGACCCTCTGTTAGATCGTTTAGTGTCATCCAGCCACATCCTACAGGACCAGTGTTCTTCACAGCATCCTCTGGCAAATGCACATTTAACTCAACCAGATATGATTCAAAGACTGTCAGTCTGAACTGTTCCCATGCAAAGAGTTTCTGAACCTGTAGTTATCACCACCATGAACTCCTGAGACTGCACCAAAGGCACTCTGATTAAAGACCTGCTCGTGTGAAGGCAAGAACACATGACTCTATTGTACTACACATACTGTGCATTCTACACAGACTCTGAGCCTGAGTTGGAAGGAGGCGACTGAGTCTCAGGGATTTCAGATAAAGTGACTGTAGGCAGTATGGCTGTAACAACCGGGTGAGAAATGGCACACTCTGGAGGTCATTACAAATGAGTCAGATGACTGAAAGACAGATTTGTATGTGTCACCTAATCCTGGCACTCAGTTTCATTCTGTATGGTTAATTTCAGGCAGCAAAACAAAGCATTGATTACCTCTCCAAATTCAATTGCAGACAGCCATGCTTAACAAGGGGAAAGAAAGCAAGTGTCTACTGAGACCAAAGTTTGCAGATGTCAATCAGCCAATGATAAAAGCAATCTGATCCTGTCCTGTATGGAAAATAATGGAAAGTTGGTCTAGTTGTGGTATCTCTCATGCCAATAAGAGGGAGGTAGGATGTGACCTCTCATGCAGACATATTTTTTTTTTTTGTCACCAGATGGATACTCTACCAATAATTTCAGTGTGGGGATGCACTGACATCTAGTGGACAAACAGGTGGTTGACATTTTGGCCATAAATGGTACTGTAGGAATTAGTAAACTACATAGTAATGGTATTTGAGAAAATTTAGTTCAAATAAAATTTAAAGTAGGAATATGGATTTTCTTTTTTACCATGGTTGAAGCCAGTTAATTAAATTTGTATGTAAATTAATATTACATTTTGAAGACTTTTTCCTATTAACAATACCACCCTTCTGTCTTGTGAAATACTGGTGCATGGTTGGATGTCTACCAGAATTAACAAGTTTACACGTAGGTAAAGACAGGTAACAGAACACCAGAGATACCCAAAAGAAGGCATGAAGTGCTGTCCCTTTTGTTTTTGGAAAAGAAATATTTTATCTAATCATCAAACACAAGTGAGTTAGTTAGTAGCTTCCAGCCACCTTCCAGTAAGGAATTTGATAATTTTAGAAGTTTGGTCAAAAAACTGCAAAGCTGAATACAATTATGCCAGATGCTACTCTGGTAGGGGGAAGAGGGCATTTCAAGTCCAAAGAAAAGGCCTATGTGTCCAGTTTTCCTTGAATCACTGATCAAGAGAGTCTGTGAAATAAATCTTATTTATCTAGTTCACTGAATGATACATTGTGGGAAGTAATTAGTGTTAAGATGTGAGGAGAAAAATAGACAACATCTGTCTCTTTGACTCTTGGATTGTGAAACAACTGAGAAATGGACTCATGGCGTAAATCAAACAAAGATTTAAGAACATAAATACTTCTCTGGGTAAAGCAGATTGAAGAATGCTGCTCAAACTGTGCCCAACATAGATTCTTCTAATATTGCCATTTCCACCTGTATTAAATTTATACTGATATAATTACAGTGCTTCTGTCTACTTCCCGTCTGGTTTCTACTTTTTCCAAAACTGTATGGGTTACTCACAATTCCCTGTATCTGTTCTTCCTTAATATACAATGATAAGACAAGCATTATCCAAAATTTGGAAATAAGGTAAAGAGTACGACTTTTCAATGGAATGTCTTTTCAATGTCATACTATAATTTTGTTTATTAGGCCTACACAAGGGACTTTTTAATTTCCTAAGAGACTCTACCTGTATTTGACTTACAACTTATTATTTGAATAGAGCTCAACTACTGTGAAGCTACATGTTAATTTGTAGAGTTCTTTACTGAGAGGCTGAATATACAAATGGGCAGTAGCCAGACCATGTATAAAAATAGAACTCTGACCCACAACTTACAGGAACCAGCCCAGGAAACCAATCCATCATCTCTAGTAACCAGCCCTGGAAGCCATATAGCTGTAGATTGGACCTGTAAGAAGTAAGACCTCTATCTCTAGTACTAATCCAGGAAGCCAAACAATAATCTCTGTAACAATCAGTCCAAAATGGCTAAGACTGGATCAATAATTGACAGCTTTCTAATTTTTATCCCTGCTTCCAACTTAAGAACAACCAGAGAAAGCCAAATATAAACCCAACCAATCACACAGGATGCCCTGCTTCTATTTAGCCCACCTGTGGCTTCCCCATGCAAACAGCCTCTGTCAGGGCACACCCAAAGCTTCTCCTTTTTTCCACTATAAAGCTTTCCTCCTCCTCTTCTGCCTGCCATTGAGTCTCTTCCAAAATGCAAGTGATAATGGCTAATTCCCTTGCTATATAGCAAGATCTGAACAATAACCTTTGCTTGTTTGGTTGATCTTCATTCATTTCCACAGTCCAGTATAAAACAAAACCTCAAAGGTTAATGTTTCTTTTCCCTGTAGAGCATTAACCAGTTTTGTATGTAGCCTAGCAACCTTCTTTTAACAATCTTTTTCTTAATGTACAGAAATAACTGTACCTTATATGTTCTTGGAACTAGTTTTACTATCTTATTTGTTCCCTCATTAATGAATTGACTAAATTGTTGACAATTGTTCATTCTATATTTGTATGGGAATGATGTTTTTAAGTTTTTGAAAATTACACATTGACCAAAGAAACAGAATGCCTATAAACATCTAAGGAGAAATTCAAATCTGTATTATATTAAAGCTGTATTAAAAGAGGAAGCAGCGTACTTACTAGGTCTACAGGATGTCTTCAATTTATTTTAATATTGTGAAATAGCTGTCCTAGATATTTGTTGAAGAGATTTGCCGAAGTTATTCAGCTCATGGACTACTTGGAATTACATAGCTGAGTGACTCAACTTGAAACTTATATTAGTCAGTTTTTGCTGTGTAACAACCCTCCAAATCCTACTTTCAGAAACATTTATTTTTCTCACTCAAAGGTGTGCAAGTCAGCTACAGTGGCTCTGCCTCAGATGTGAGTAGGTTCAGATCTGCTCCACCTTTGGACTGAAGGCTATTTGGGACAAATTCCTCCTATAGTGATGACAAAAGAGCAAAAGAACAAGCTCAACCACGCAAGCAACCTCATCTCATGTCATCCAAGTCACCTAGCGGAGCCCAAGTTAAGGGTGGGGCCAGGACATATACTCCTCCCACAGTGGGAAGCACTGTGAAGTCTCAGGTCAAAAAGATCGAGGATGTATTCACCCCTGACGGGGAGGCAATAATCTCATCTAATCTGCGGCAAAAGCAAAGCAAAACCGCAGTGGAAGGAAGAGCTCAGCTGACCAGTTTTCAGAAGGACTGGCATCCGGTCGCAGACCAGATGTGGAAGATGGCAAGTGAGGAACAGTACTCACTTCCCTGAGTGACACACCCTGAGCTGGTGTAATCAGTTCTTGGAGATCTTCGGAACGCTTCGGCAGAGTGAAAGTCACAATTCCAGAAGCGACCTGCAGGTAAGTATGAATCAAGCTTTTAAGCCTGTGTCAGCTCTGTGATGTGATTCTCAGGAATGATCAGGCGTTCACCCACTTGTGCTCCAGTTCCCAGAGGAATTGACTGAACTGGAAGTAAACCATGCCCTGCAAGCAGAGCCTGAGGCTTTGGGAATAGAGGACAAATATAGTCTGAATACACGAAATAAATATTATATACTAAATAAAATTTCTGAAAATCTTATTGGGCAGCCAAATTCTGAGTAATGTTCATAAAACTGATGAAATTAAAGCTAAAGTCTAACGTCATTGATATGCCTATTTGTATACATCCCAGGTTTGTCAAGAATTATTCTCTCTTAAAATATCAATAGCTCATTGATTGTGATAGATGGCTTATTAGGCATAAGTTTTATTTTTATATGAATAAATTTGATGAAATGTTGAAAATGCTCTTACATAAATGATAAAATCTGTATTTCAACTATCAAATAAGCTACGATCACTACCTTTTTCCCTTGTAGCTTACCCAAATGTCAGTGTCCAGTTATAGGGCCAACTGCTAAAAAATTTTAGATGCCTAAGAGAAAAATGCTTCACTTTGCCACCGAAGTTGCTTTTTTCACTCAATATTATTTTTGTTAGATCGTCTCTTATACATGTAGTTTTAGCTCACTCGTTTTCAGTGCTACATTGCATTTCACTGTCTGTGTATTCTGGCTTTTAAATTCATTCTTTTATTAATAGTTATTTAAAGTTATTACTTCAGTTTGCCACACCAAAATATTCTTTTTCCTTACCTTATCATTTATCCTTACATATATCCTCATGTCACTCCCTCAGGGACATGTATCATGGTTGGAGTTTAGCACCAAATAGTTGTACGTAATGTAAAGGAGGGCCTGCTGGGGTGATGTGCTGCCTCTCCAAGATTATTCAGGTAAGAGAAATATTTAAGATGCTCTAGACTGGACCAGGCTTGGTGGATTTTGACTAGCTTGTTCATGCATCTGTGGTCAGTTAATGGGAGGCTGACTGGTTCAGGATGGTCTCACGTTTCTGGAGGTTAGGGTTGCTGTTGGCCTGTTGGCTGGGGCAAAGGGCAGCTGGGCACATGTCCCTTATCCTCCAACCGGCTCCAAAAGCAGGGTACCAAGATGGAGCCAAAGCTCCCAAGGCCTTTTAAGTACAGGTATAGGCTATACATCACCTCTTCCACATTTTATTGGCCAGCCACCTCCCATTCAAGGGCAATATTCCAGCTATCTATATTTCTATATAACAAACCACCTCAAAAGTTACTAGTTTAAAACAACAATCATTTATTTTGCTCACCATTCTGTCATTTGGTCAAGGCCCAGTGGGGACAATTCATCTCTGCTCCACCAGATGTCAGCTGGACTAAGGCTGGAGGATCCACTTCCAAGATGGCTCTGTCACATGGTTGGCAAACTCCCCTCCAGGTGAGACTCTCAGGGGGCAGGTTACGTTTCTTACATCATGGGAGATGGATCCTTAGAGACAGGAAATGGAAGCTGCTAGTTTCTTTTTTTTTTTTTTTTTTGCCACACCCAAGGAGTATTTAATAAAGAAAAATATATAAAAAGGATTATATACCATGATGAGGTGTGATTTATATCACATTTAAGAAAACATTGGCTAACCCAAAATCATGAAGATTTACTCTTATGTTTTCATCTAAAAGTTTTATAGTTTTAGCTCTTACATTTAGGTTTCTATGATCATTTCGAGCTAATTTTTATGTGTGGTATCCTTATGCCACAAAATTTGTGTAATTTTGTAGCTTTAAAATCTGGAAGTATAAGTCTTCCAACTTTGGGTTTTGGGGGTTTTTTTTTCAAAATTGTTTTGGCAATTCTGAATCCTTGAATTTTCATATAAATTTTAGGATCAGTTTGTTGAATTACGAAAAAAGTCAGCTGGAATTTTGTTGACTCTGTAGATCTGGGGAGTACTGCCATCTTAACAATATTAAGTCTTCTGATCCATGAACACTGAATGTCTTTCTGTTTATTTAGATATTCTTTAAACTCTTTCTAGAAGGCTTTATGGTTTTCAGTGTACAAAGCTTCCACTTCTTCTATTTAAGTATTTTATTCTTTTTGATGCTATTGTAAATGGAATTGTTTTATTAATTTCGTTTCAATTGTTCAGTACTTATTTTCAAATCTGGATACTTTGTATTTCTTTTCTTGTCTAATTTCCTTGGCTCCAGCAAAATGCTGAACAGAAGTGGTGAGAGCAGACATCTTTGTGGAAGCTGCTAGTTTCTTAAGGCTTAGCCCAGAAACTTATATAGCATCACTTCTGCCATATCCCTTTTGTCAAACCCTTACCACCCAGATTCAAGGAAAAGGGAGAATAGTGGGGCTATATATTAAAACTGCCATAAGTGGGCTCTAGATTCAAACCTTGATGGGAGAAGTGATAACGTCACCTTGTAAAGGGCATGAACACTGGAAGAGGGAAAAAGTTGCAGCCATTTGCACAATCAGTGTGAGCAGGAAGAGGGAGAGATTTCTGGTTCAAAATTTCTTCTCCTTTTAACAAAGCTACCACTTACTTGTCTTAGCCTTATGTTAACTATAACTTATCAAAAGGTAAATTTAGAAATGCTACTTTTATTATTTAAATGGCTTAAAGGATTTTATACAGAAAGGCTTTGTAAGTGCCTCCCTTTTATTTCGAAATAAATGTTAGTACTTTAGCTCCCCTTGAAAGATGTGAAACCATGTTTTGTTGATGGGATAACTATTATGCAACAAGAGTGAGGGTAGGACCCGGAGAGAAGATGGCGGAAGAGTAAGACGCGGAGATAACCTTCCTTCCCACAGATACAGTAGAAATACATCTACACGTGGAACTGCTCCTACAGAACACTCACTGAACGCTGGCAGAAAACGTCAGACCTCCCAAAAGGCAAGAAACTCCCCACGTACCTGGGTAGGGCAAAAGAAAAAAGAAATAACAGAGACAAAAGAATAGGGATGGGACCTGCACCAGTGGGAGGGAGCTGTGAAGGAGGAAAGGTTTCCACACACTACGAAGCCCCTTCACAGGCGGAGACTGCGGGTAGCAGAGGGGGGAAGCTTCGGAGCCACGGAGGAGAGCGCAGCCACAGCGGTGCGGAGGGCAAAGCGGAGAGACTCCCGCACAGAGGCTTGGCGCCGAGCAGCACTCACCAGCCCGAGAGGCTTGTCTGCTCACCTGCCAGGGCGGGCGGGGCTGGGAGCTGAGGCTCGCAGGGAGAGGACTGGGGTTGGCGGCATGAACACAGCCTGAAAGGGTTAGTGCACCACAGCTAGCCGGGAGGGAGTCCGGGAAAAAGTCTGCAGCTGCCGAAGAGGCAAGAGACTTTTTCTTCCCTCTTTGTTTCCTGGTGCGCGAGGAGAGGGGATTCAGAGCGCCGCCTAAACGAACTCCAGAGATGGGCGCGAGCCGCGGCAATCAGTGCGGGCCCCAGAGACGGGCGTGAGATGCTAAGGCTGCTGCTGCCACCTCCAAAAACCCTGTGTGCGAGCACAGGTCACTCTCCACACCGCCCCTCCCGGGAGCCGGTACAGCCCGCCACGGCCAGGGTCCCGTGATCCGGGGACAACTTTCCCGGGAGAACACACAGCGCGCCTCAGGCTGGTGCAACATCGCGCAGGACTCTGCCGCTGCAGGCTCGCCCCGCCTCCTCTGTACCCCTCCCTCCCCCCAGCCTGAGTGAGCCAGAGTCCCCGAAGCAGCTGCTCCTTTAACCCCATTCTGTCTGGGACGGGAACAGACGTCCTCAGGTGACCTACACGCAGAGGCAGGTCCAAATCCAAAGCTGAACCCCGGGAGCTGTGCGAACAAAGAAGAGAAAGGGAAATCTCTCCCAGCAGCCTCAGAAGCAGTGGATTAAAACTCCACAAACAACTTGATGTGCCTGCATCTGTTGAATACCTGAATAAACAACGAATCATCCCAAATTCAGGAGGTGGACTTTGGGAGCAGGATATATTAATTTTCCCCTTTTCCTTTTTTTGTGAGTGTATATGTATATGCTTCTGGGTGAGATTTTGTCTGTATAGCTTTGCTTTATAATAGCTTTACTTTACTTCACTATATTATATCCTCTTACTTTCTTTCTTTCTTTCTATTTTTTGTCCCTTTTACTCTAAGCTGTGTGGATGAAAGGCTCTTGGTGCTCCAGCCACACATCAGGGCTGTGCCTCTGAGGTGGGAGAGCCAACTTCAGGACACTGGTCCACAAGTGACCTCCCAGCTCCACGTAATACCAAACGGCAAAAGTCTCTCAGAGATCTCCATCTCAACATCAAGACCCAGCTTCACTCAACGACCAGCAAGCTACAGCACTGGACACCCTATGCCAAACAACTAGCAAGACAGGAACACAGCCCCATCCATTAGCACAGAGGCTGCCTAAAATCATAATAAGGCCACAGACACCCCAAAATACACCACCAGACGTGGACATGCCCACCAGAAAGACAAGATCCAGCCTCATCCACCAGAACACAGGCACTAGTTCCCTCCACCAGGAAGCCTACACCACCCACTGAACCAACCTTAGCCACTGGGAACAGATACCAAAAACAACGGGAACTACGAACCTGCAGCCTGTGAAAAGGAGACCCCAAACACAGTAAGATAAGCAAAATGAGAAGACAGAAAAACACACAGCAGATGAAGGAGCAAGGTAAAAACACACCAGACCTAACAAATGAAGAGGAAATAGGTAGTCTACCTGAAAAAGAATTCAGAATAATGATAGTAAGGATGATCCAAAATCTTGGAAATAGAATAGACAAAATGCAAGAAACATTTAACAAGGACATAGAAGAACTAAAGAGGAACCAAGCAACGATGAAAAACACAACAAATGAAATTAAAAATACTCTAGATGGGATCAATAGCAGAATAACTGAGGCAGAAGAAAGGATAAGTGACCTGGAAGATAAAATGGTGGAAATAACTACTGCAGAGCAGGATAAAGAAAAAAGAATGAAAAGAACTGAGGACAGTCTCAGAGACCTCTGGGACAACATTAAACGCACCAACATTCGAATTATAGGGGTCCCAGAAGAAGAAGAGAAAAAGAAAGGGACTGAGAAAATATTTGAAGAGATTACAGTTGAAAACTTCCCTAATATGGGAAAGGAAATAGTTAATCAAGTCCAGGAAGCACAGAGAGTCCCATACAGGATAAACCCAAGGAGAAACACGCCAAGACACATATTAATCAAACTGTCAAAAATTAAATATAAAGAAAACATATTAAAGGCAGCAAGGGAAAAACAACACATAACACACAAGGGAATCCCCATAAGGTTAACAGCTGATCTTTCAGCAGAAACTCTGCAAGCCAGAAGGGAGTGGCAGGATATACTTAAAGTGATGAAGGAGAAAAACCTACAACCAAGATTACTCTACGCAGCAAGGATCTCATTCAGATTTGATGGAGAAATTAAAACCTTTACAGACAAGCAAAAGCTGAGAGAGTTCAGCACCACCAAACCAGCTTTACAACAAATGCTAAAGGAACTTCTCTAGGCAAGAAACACAAGAGAAGGAAAACACCTACAATAACAAACCCAAAACATTTAAGAAAATGGGAATAGGAACATACATATCGATAATTACCTTAAATGTAAATGGATTAAATGCTCCCACCAAAAGACACAGACTGGCTGAATGGATACAAAAACAAGACCCATATATATGCTGTCTACAAGAGACCCACTTCAGACCTAGGGACACATACAGACTGAAAGTGAGGGGATGGAAAAAGATATTCCATGTAAATGGAAATCAAAAGAAAGCTGGAGTACAATTCTCATATCAGACAAAATAGACTTTAAAATAAAGACTATTACAAGAGACAAAGAAGGACACTATATAATGATCAAGGGAACGATCCAAGAGGAAGGTATAACAATTGTAAATATTTATGCACCCAACATAGGAGCACCTCAATACACAAGGCAAATACTAACAGCCATAAAAGGGGAAATCGACAGCAACACAATCATAGTAGGGGACTTTAACACCCCACTTTCACCAATGGACAGATCATCCAAAATGAAAATAAATAAGGAAACGCAAGCTTTAAATGATACATTAAACAAGATGGACTTAATTGGTATTTATAGGACATTCCACCCAAAAACAACAGAATACACATTTTTCTCAAGTGCTCATGGAACATTCTCCAGGATAGATCATATCTTGGGTCACAAATCAAGCCTTGGTAAATTTAAGAAAATTGAAATCGTATCAAGTATCTTTTCTGACCACAACGCTATGAGACTAGATATCAATTACAGGAAAAGATCTGTAAAAAATACAAACACATGGAGGCTACACAATACACTACTTAATAACGAACTGATCACTGAAGAAATCAAAGGGGAAATCAAAAAATACCTAGAAACAAATGACAATGGAGACACGACGACCCAAAACCTATGGGACGCAGCAAAAACAGTGCTAAGAGGGAAGTTTATAGCAATACAAGCCTACCTCAAGAAACAGGAAACATCTCGAATAAACAACCTAACCTTGCACCTAAAGCAATTAGAGAAAGAAGAACAAAAAAACCCCAAAGCTAGCAGAAGGAAAGAAATCATAAAGATCAGGTCAGAAATAAATGAAAAAGAAATGAAGGAAACAATAGCAAAAATCAATGAAACTAAAAGCTGGTTCTTTGAGCAGATAAACAAAATTGATAAACCATTAGCCAGACTCATCAAGAGAAAAAGGGAGAAGACTCAAATCAATAGAATTAGAAATGAAAAAGGAGAAGTAACCACTGACACTGCAGAATTACAAAGGATCATGAGAGATTACTACAAGCAACTCTATGCCAATAAAATGGACAACCTGGAAGAAATGGACAGATTCTTAGAAATGCACAAACTGACAAGACTGAACCAGGAAGAAATAGAAAATATGAACAGGCCAATCACAAGCACTGAAATTGAAACTGTGATTAAAAACTTTCCAACAAACAAAAGCCCAGGACCAGATGGCTTCACAGGCGAATTCTATCAAACATTTAGAGAAGAGCTAACACCTATCCTTCTCAAACTCTTCCAAAATATTGCAGAGGGAGGAACACTCCCACATTCATTCTACGAGTCCACCATCACCCTGATGCCAAAACCAGACAAAGATGTCACAAAGAAAGAAAACTACAGGCCAATATCACTGATGAACATAGATGCAAAAATCCTCAACAAAATACTAGCAAACAGAATTCAACAGCACATTAAAAGGATCATACACCATGATCAAGTGGGGTTTATCCCAGGAATGCAAGGATTCTTCAATATACGCAAATCAATCAACGTGATACACCATATTAACAAACTGAAGGAGAAAAACCATATGATTATCTCAATAGATGCAGAGAAAGCTTTCGACAAAATTCAACACCCATTCATGATAAAAGCCCTGCAGAAAGTAGGCATAGAGGGAACTTTCCTCAACATAATAAAGGCCATATATGACAAACCCACAGCCAACATTGTCCTCAATGGTGAAAAACTGAAACCATTTCCACTAAGATCAGGAACAAGACAAGGTTGCCCACTCTCACCACTATTATTCAACATAGTTTTGGAAGTGTTAGCCACAGCAATCAGAGAAGAAAAAGAAATAAAAGGAATCCAAATTGGAAAAGAAGAAGTAAAGCTGTCACTGTTTGCAGATGACATGATACTATACATAGAGAATCCTAAAACTGCCACCAGAAAACTCCTAGAGCTAATCAATGAATTTGGTAAAGTAGCAGGATACAAAATTAATGCACAGAAATCTCTAGCATTCCTATACACTAATGACGAAAAATCTGAAAGTGAAATTAAGAAAACACTCCCGTTTGCCATTGCAACAAAAAGAATAAAATATCTAGGAATAAACCTACCTAAGGAGACAAAAGACCTGTATGCAGAAAATTATAAGATACTGATGAAAGAAATTAAAGATGATACAAATAGATGGAGAGATATACCATGTTCTTGGATTGGAAGAATCAACATTGTGAAAATGACTCTACTACCCAAAGCAATCTACAGATTCAATGCAATCCCTATCAAACTACCACTGGCATTTTTCACAGAACTAGAATAAAAAATTTCACTATTTGTATGGAAACACAAAAGACCCCGAACAGCCAAAGCAAGCTTGAGAACGAAAAATGGAGCTGGGGGAATCAGGCTCCCTGACTTCAGACTATATTACAAAGCTACAGTAATCAAGACAGTTTGGTACTGGCACAAAAACAGAAATATAGATCAACGGAACAGGATAGAAAGCCCAGAGATAAACCCACGCACATATGGTCACCTTATCTTTGATAAAGGAGGCAAGCATATACAGTGGAGAAAAGACAGCCTCTTCAATAAGTGGTGCTGGGAAAATTGGACAGGTACATGTAAAAGTATGAAATTAGAACACTCCCTTACACCATGCACAAAAATAAACTCAAAATGGATTAAAGACCTAAGTGTAAGGCCAGACACTATCAAACTCTTAGAGGAAAACATAGGCAGAACACTCTATGACATACATCACAGCAAGATTCTTTTTGACCCAGCTCCTAGAGGAATGGAAATAAGAACACAAATAAACAAATGGGACCTAATGAAACTTAAAAGCTTTTGCACAGCAAAGGAAACCATAAACAAGACCAAAAGACAACCATCAGAATGGGAGAAAATATTTGCAAATGAAGCAACTGACAAAGGATTACTCTCCAAGATTTACAAGCAGCTCATGCAGCTCAATAACAAAAAAACGAACAACCCAATCCAAAAATGGGCAGAAGACCTAAATAGACATTTCTCCAAAGAAGATATACAGATTGCCAACAGACACATGAAAGAATGCTCAACATCGTTAATCATTAGAGAAATGCAAATCAAAACTACAATGAGATATCATCTCACACCGGTCAGAATGGCCATCATCAAAAAATCTAGAAACAATAAATGCTGGAGAGGGTGTGGAGGAAAGGGAACACTCTTGCACTGTTGGTGGGAATGTAAATTGATACAGCCACTATGGAGAACAGGATGGAGGTTCCTTAAAAAACTACAAATAGAACTACCATACGACCCAGCAATCCCACTACTGGGCATATACCCTGAGAAAACCATAGTTCAAAAAGAGTCATGTACCAAAATGTTCATTGCAGCTCTATTTACAATAGCCAGGACATGGAAGCAACCTAAGTGTCCATCGACAGATGAATGGATAAAGAAGATGTGGCACATATATACAATGGAATATTACTCAGCCATAAAAAGAAATGAAATGGAGGTATTTGTAATGAGGTGGATGGAGTTAGAGTCTGTCATACAGAGTGAAGTAAGTCAGAAAGAGAAAAACAAATACAGTATGCTAACACATATATATGGAATCTAAGAAAAAAAAAAAAAGGCCATGAAGAAACTAGTGGCAAGATGGGAATAAAGACACAGACCGACTAGAGAATGGACTTGAGGATATGGGGAGGGGGAGGGGTGAGATGTGACAGGGTGAGAGAGTGTCATGGACATATATACACTACCAAATGTAAAATAGATAGCTAGTGGGAAGCAGCCGCATAGCACAGGGAGATCAGCTCGGTGCTTTGTGAGCACCTAGAGGGTTGGGATGGGGAGGGTGGGAGGGAGGGAGATGCAAGAGGGAAGAGATATGGGAACATATGTATATGTATAACTGATTCACTTTGTTATAAAGCAGAAACTAACACACCATTGTAAAGCAATTATACTTCAATAAAGATGTTTAAAAAAAAAAAAAGAGTGAGGTAATCATCTTATTCCACTCGACAGGATGAACATAGCCATTTTTGCACAGAAAAGACGGTGAAATGCTCAATTACAGCTGTGTGTTCAATGTAAAATCTCTCATTTATATGAACTGCAGAGTCATTAATTAGACATGGAGCAGGAAATTTTGTAAGCTGTAGCCACCCTGAATTTTCTTTAGGCTGTCTTCTCTGTGTCTTATGGACCACAATGAAATGACCTAGGGGACGGCCAAACAGAATCATTCATTGACTCTCCCCAGTCTCATTTATACTCTTCCTACATGACTCCGTGGGACACAGCCACTCCTTCAGGGAGGAAATTCTAAACTTCATGCATTAATTACATTCCCAAACACCTGATTTCCTTTCCTAGGCAGCAACCTGATTTCAGGAAAAAGATCTGACCTCCTGGAAGTCCTAAAAATAAAATATCTATAGCATCCACCTCGTATGGTTTGATTAAGCCTGTTCCAAAAGGTCCAAGCCAATCCCACCTCCTGGGGAGCACTGAGGTGGTGATAGTTCTATCCACTGAGCACAGATTGAGACAATTTGAGTCAGTCTTGTATTATGTGCTTTTCAACTGCTTTCAGTTAGGACTGTGTTTGGCAACAAGTAATGGGAAACTTTACGTATAGTAGCTTTTAAAAACTGAGTTGTTTTTGTTTCTTTTTTATTTTAATATTTATTGAAGTATAATTGATTTACAGTGTTATTAGTTTCAGATGTACAGCAAAGTGATTCAGCTATATATATATTCTTCTTCAGATTCTTTTCCATTATAGGTTATTATAAGATATTGAATACAGTTCCCTGTGCTATACAGTAGGTCCTTATTGTTTATATACTTTTACATGGTAGGTTTCAGGAATCATTTCTATAGTTTGTTTTTGTTTCTTTTAATGCACCAAGAAGCACAAGTCTCTGGCAGCCTTGTGATGCAGTCAGGTACTTATGCTGCTTTCTGTTTGGATTTTCTTATTTTGTGGTTTTCATCCTCATGTTTGTAACCAAGATGCTACCAATCAGCTCTTTAATTTCTGGATTGAAGTTACTATGATGATCTTCCTAGGGAAAGTGCGTTTAAGGTTGTAGACAACGGAGAAGAACCACAGCCAAGAAACATAAAGAGCCCAGAGCCTTCATTAAGTCAATCCTGAAAACACTCTTAAAATATCCATATCTCTGGTTTTTTAAATTACCTTTTTATTAAACAGATTGGTCTTGACTTTCTTGTCTTTTTGGAACTGAAAGAACCTTAACTGATACAAACCACATTCTGAAGGTCTCCAAATCTGTCTTTTAAAAATATTTATTGAATGTATTTGCTTTTTGCATTCACATAACAAGAATTCACATGGCAAGAATTTGGAACATGAGGAATTCCTGAACTGAATTTGTGGAAAACTGGAAAAGTTGCATTCAGAGGGAATAGATAGCCTTGAATGCTTATAATAGAAATAGAGACTGAAATTTACTGAGCTAATCATCAGTGTAAGAACTTAGAAAGGAAATACAGAAAAACTCCAAATAAAGGGAGAGGAAGATGAAGAAAAGAGCTTAATTTATGAAACAAATCGAAGATAAAATATAGAGGATAGAGGATTAAAAAATCATAATGGAAATGTAAAAATTCTTATAGCTAAATTACAATGAAAATTCTATCTATCAAAACTTGTAGGTTGAAACAAACTTACTTGGAGGAAAACAGTTCTAAATGCTTGTATTGGAGGGGAAAGGCCAGAAGTTAATTTGCTAGATATCCAACTTAAGAATTTAGAAAAAACAACAAAATAAATCCAAAAAGTAAAAGGAAGAAGATAAAACAAGAGCAGATCAAAGAACAGGATCAAAAAGCCAAAAGCTGGTTCTTTGAACAGACTACAGCGATAGACATAGTAATATTCAGCAAGGGGAAGAGCAGGGGAAGGGACCAAAAGTAAATACAGTAATATTATGAATTAAAAGGTGGCCATATAGACAGATTCAGCAGATTAAAGCAAGAATAAAATAGCATTATTGACAATTTTTATGCTAATGATTTGACAACTGCTAAAATGGACAAATTCCTAGAAAAATATAATTTAATAAGATTGATTCAAGAAGAAACAGAGCCTAAACAGTGCTAGAAACATTAAAAAAATAGAATCGGTAATTTAAAATCTTCCCAGAGGCAAGATTTTTTTTCAGGAGGATTCTATCAAATTTTCAAAGACTATATTATTCTAAAATGCACAAACTCTTCCAGAGAATAAAAGATAAAATATTACTCCCAGCGCATTCTAAGAAGGCAGAATAACTCTGATCCAAAACTAGAAAACAACATGAAAATGACCAGCTTTTTTTAATGACAGAATATCTTTATGACCCAAAGGTAGGGAAGAATTTCTTAAACAAATGACAAAAATCACTGAACATAATAGAAAGAATTGATAAATTCTACATTAAAATTAATATATATTCATTGAGAAACACTATCCAGTACACAGACATCATAAAATAGGAAAACAATTTCAAAATAGACAAAAGATTAATATGTAGAATATAAAAAGAATTCTTTTAAATCAACTGGAAAAACAAACAAAAAAAATGGACAAAGACATGAACTGGTATTTTACATGGAAAATAATTACAAATAGAAAATAAACACAAGAAAAGATGATCAATTGCATTATCAATGAAGGAAATGCAAATTAAGATCGTAAGAAGAGGGGCTTCCCTGGTGGCGCAGTGGTTGAGAGTCTGCCTGCCAATGCAGGGAACACGGGTTCGAGCCCTGGTCTGGGAGGATCCCACATGCCACGGAGCAACTGGGCCCGTGAGCCACAACCACTGAGCCTGCGCATCTGGAGCCTGTGCTCCGCAAGAAGAGAGGCCACGATAGTGAGAGGCCCGCGCACCGCAACTGGAGAAAGCCCTCTCACAGAAAGGAAAAACCAACACACCCAAAAATAAACAAATAAATTACTTAATTAAAATACCGCTCCTCAGTGGGAGGGGTGGCGGCGAGGCAGGATGACACAACAAAACACAGATTTCAAAAAAAAACTGAAAAGCCTTTCGTTAAAAAAAAAAAAAGATCGTAATAAGATATCATTTTAAATAGATTACATTGGCAAAAATTAAGAAATTCGATAATTCTATGCCCCAAAGAATGTAAGTCAGTGAAAACTCTTATGCAATTCTGACTGGAAGGTAAATTGTTAGAACAACTGTAGCAAGCAATTTGGCTCTTTCTTATAAATTCGAGCATTCACATATCCTAAGACAGTTACCTTGATTGAGTAACACCTTAGAGAAACTCTTGCACATATGTACCATTACTAGAATGATCATAACAGGAGAGTCGCAAATAAGTGAATAGTTTAAAATGTCCATCAGTAGAAGATGGGCTAAATAAATTATGGAATATTCACACTAGTGAGTATTTTATAGCGTTACCAATTGAATGAACTACAGCTATAAATTGACAAGAGAAATGAATCTTAGAAAAAAGCAAGAACTGGAAGACTAAACACAGTATGATATCTTTACGGACGTCTAAAAGCAAGCAAAAACATACACAATGATGCCATTTAGATAAGCCCACAAACAAACAAGCAAGGTCACATCCAACTGTGATAACATCATTTTATAAACAAAATTCATTAGCGATACTGGTTACCACTGGTATGGGCAATGTGGCAAAGTGAGGGGATATGGAAGGACATACAGTCAGAATCAATAGCGTTCATAATATTCTAATTTTTTTAAATAAATTTATTTATTTTATTTATTTATTTTTGGCTGTGTTGGGTCTTTGTTGCTGCGCGCGGGCTTTTTCTCTAGTTGCGGCGAGCGAGGGCTACTCTTCGTTGCGGTGTGCAGGCTTCTCATTGCGGTGGCTTCTCTTGTTGCGGTGCATGGGCTCTAGGTGCACAGGCTTCAGCAGTTGTGGCTCACGGGCTGTAGAGGGTTGGCTCAGTAGTTGTGGTGCACGGGCTTTAGTTGCTCTGTGGCATGTGGGATATTCCTGGACCAGGGCTCGAACCTGCGTCCCTTGCATTGGCAGGCGGATTCTTAACCACTGCGCCACCAGGGAAGCCCCATAATATTCTAATTCTTAAGTTGGGTTGTGGGTACAATGCAGGTGCTTAATTCACTTTGCATTGTAACTTACATATGTAATATTAATTTATTATTTAATGTATATCAAATATTAGATAATACTTTTTATTCAAAATGAGAGATTAAAATTATCTGGAAGCTGCCTATTAAACCAGGAAGCTCTGCAAAAGTGCTGGCTCCAGGACCATGCAATCTCTCCTATAACCCACACCAGAAAAACGAATGCTTCATTCCATGCACCCTCCTCAGTTAAACCCACCCAGATGAGGCTGGAAAAGACGCTTAGCAAGCTAATCCACAGCAACCACTATACATGCTATCATCACCATTTTTCAACAGAGTATTAGAGGTGTCATAAGATTGGGAAAGAAGAGAATAAGTAGTCATTACTTGGAAATCATATGATCAATTACATAGAAAAGAGAAGGAATGTGTCAACTTGACTGGGCCATGGATGCCCAGTTAAACATTATTTCTGGGTGTGTCTGTGAGAATATTTCTGGAAGAGATTAGCATGTGAGTTGGTGGACTAAAGCAGATCACCCTCCCCAGGGTGGGTGGGCATCACCCAACTCACTGAGGACCTGAATAGAACAAAAGGTGGAGGAAGGTTGAATTCTCTCTCTCTGCCTGACTGCTTGAGCTGCGACTTTGGTCTTTTCCTGCCTTTGGATGGGGACTGACACATGGACACTCCTGTTCCAAGGCTTTCAGACTTGGACTGGAACACACCACTGGCTTTCCTGTGTCTCCACCTTGCAGACAGCAGATGGTAGGACTTCTCAGCCTCCAAAATCACCTGAGCCAATTCCTTATAATAAATCTCATTTTATATATATATACATAGATATGTGTATATATATGTGTGTGTGTGTGTGTGTGTGTGTGTGTGTGTGTGTGTATCCCAATCTCCTATTGATTCTATTTCTCTAGAGAACCCTAATACAATGAACAAATGATTCAAACAGCCAAATTGAAAGAGTTTTACAGCAAACACCCATATACCTGCCACCTAGATTCTACCATTAATATTTGACTAGACTTGCTTTATCCCATATCTATCCATCTGTCTCTACCCATCAACTCATCTTAGTTTTGGGATGCATTTCAATAATTCCCCACTTAATATGTTAATATGCATATCATTAACTGAAATGCAATATTTCTTTCCTTTTTTTTTCTTTTGTGGTAAAACACACATGAATGCCTTTTATGCATGAAATTAAATGCACAAATCTTAAATGCATGGGCATTGAGTTTGAAAAATGCATACACATTTGTAACCCAGACTGTTATCAAGATATGGAACACCATCCTTTTTAGTCAATACTGTTCTCATTTTTTCCCACCACAGAAAAATTTTGCCTGTTCTAGAACTTTATATAAACAGAACCATGCAATATATGTTCCTTTGGGTAAGGTTTCAGTCACTCAACATAATGTTCTTAGAATCATCGATGTTATTGCCTGATCAGTAGTCTGCTCCTTTTTATTGTTGAGTAACATTCCGTTGTGTGGCTATACCACAGTTTGCTTATCCATTCTCATAGTGATGGGGGCTATTTCCAGTTTAGAGCTACTATGATTAAAATTGAACATTCTTATGTAAGTCTTGTGTGAGCATATGTTTTACTCCTCTTGGATAAAATATCTATACAAGTCCTTTGTCAGATATCTATTCTGTGAATATTTTCTCCCAGTCCTGGCTCATCTAAATTTTCTTACTGGTGCCTTTGATGACCAGAAGTTTTTTTAAATTTTATTTTGATATTAGCCTTTTACTTGAGTTTTATGATCCATTTTGAATTAATCTTTGTACTCAGTAGTATTTTTCAGGGAGCTTGACAAATTGAATTTTAAATTTTTATGAAAGAAATTTCTACAAAAAGCTGAAACAATTTTTACAAATAAGTGCAAAGACGGCTGATTTACCCTACTAGCAAGCAAGATATAGTACAAAAACATATTCTTAATCAAGATGTGTTACTAGCTCAACAGGAGAAAAACAGATCAATGAAATGTAACAGCAAGTGCAGAAATAGGACCAAAGATGTATTTGATTAGATTATTTAGTAAATGTAATTAAGTTGGCTTACTAGCTGTAGAAAAATGAAGCTGAAACCCGTATCACAACACATACAAAGCTCCAAGTATATTAGAGACCTAAATTGAAAAGGTAAAACCATACAGGTAAGATTAGAATATACATGAAAATATCTCTGAGACTTTGGGGTGGGAAAGGATTTTTACATAAGATCCAGAAAGTATGAACTGTAGGGGAATACTGATTGACTTGGTCACATCAAAATTAGAGAATTTTCTCTAACAAAGGACACAAAATTGTCAGCTGGCAGACGGAGAGAAGATATTTGAGTCATCCATAACTCGTAGGAGATTAACATCTAGAACTACTATGGAATTTTCGAAAATCAGCAAAAGAAAGAAAAGAAAAATGGGCTAAGGATATGTGTCTTAGTTCTGGCTGCTACAGCAAAGCACCATAGACTGGGTGGCTTATAAACAACAGAAACTTCTTTCTCTCAGTTCTGGAGGCTAGAAGTCCGAGATTAGGAAGCCAGCACTGCTGGGGGCTGGTAAGAGCCCTCCTCTGGGTTGCAGACCTCTCACTGTGTCCTCACATAGTGTAAAGAGAGCGAGCTAGGGGCTTCCCTGGTGGCGCAGTGGTTGAGAATCTGCCTGCCAATGTAGGGGACACGGGCTTGAGCCTTGGTCTGGGAGGATCCCACATGCCGCGGAGCAACTAGGCCCATGAGCCACAATTACTGAGCCTGCGCGTCTGGAGCCTGTGCTCCGCAACAAGAGAGGCCACGATAGTGAGAGGCCCGCGCACCGCAATGAAGAGTGGCCCCCGCTTCCCGCAACTAGAGGAAGCCCTCGCACAGAAACGAAGACCCAACGCAGCCAAAAAAAAAAAAGAAAAAAGGATAAATAAATAAATAATAATTAAAAGGTGCTAATAATTAAAAAAAAAAGAGAGCGAGCTAGCTCTCTGGCCTCTTCTTATAAAGCCACTAATCCCATTCGTGAGAGCTACACATACACCCTCATGACCTACTTATCCCCCACAAGGCCCCACCTCTAAATACCATGAATTTGGGGGGTCATAAACATTCACTCCACAACAGTATGATTAGGAAATTCAAAAACTGGGAACACAAATGGAGTCATATAAAGAGATACTCAATCTCACTATTAATCAGAGAAATGCTAAAACAATAATTCAACTTTATGCCAATAATATTGATAATAATAGAAAGCTGGATAATATCAAACATTGAGATTATGAGAAAAGGGAACCCTCATGGACAGTTGATGGGATATTAACTAGTTCAGACAATACGAGGAACAATATGGCATTATTCATTTCTGGTATATACTTAAGAACCTCTCAAACAGGTCCATAAGGAGGCATGTAACCTCTCAAACCATAACCTCTCAAACAGGTCCTCATTTCAGCATTGTTTGTGAAAGCAAGATTCATCTCTAGAAGAAGGGATAAGTAAAATGTGACAAGTGTATGTGATGGAATGCTGTGGAAACTGTAATAGTCAGGAGCAATAAACCAGACTCACGAAGTACACATAAGAACATAACATTGAGTGGCAGAAAAAAAGAAAGAGTATTTGATTTATATCTCAGTTATGTAAATTTAAATAAATATACACACCATGATACATTTTCAAAGCTACACCAATATCTAAATAAACCTATTGAAGAAGGGTAGGAAGTTCACTTCTTAAAATAGACCAGAGTGAATGTCTAAGAGGTGAAATGGCATTGCAAGTGGGGATGGAAGAGAATAAAAGAGGATCTGTGCACAGACTAAAGTGGGTAGCATGCCATCAACTGAAGTGTATAATCACTCTTCTCTGTGCAGTTGAGTCTCACACACACGTACACACACACGTACACACACACGTACACATACACAGTCATTCATTGGGGCAGTTTTAAAACTACCTATAAATCTATTGAACCCTCTGATCTCGCCGCCTTCATTTTATCATCTGATAATAACTGACTTGTTATCAGGGACCAAGTTAGCTTGACAGGACTTACACCAGTAATTGTCAAATTCTTCTCCAAATTCCCACAAACTGAACGTTTCTTGGTTATCTTCTAGAATTGTTTCCGATTTTTTCTACCAACACTTAGGTATGTAATTCCTAGTATCTCCCTTTCGAAAATCAAGTCATATTTTTCCCAGCTTTACCCTTCTTGTGTCTCTCCCATTCTCCAAAAATTTTCAAAAATGGGACAATAGTAATAATCTTAAAATAATAAACAAGTTCCTTCAGGACTCTGGAATGTAACCCATCTGAGCTTGTTTGGGTAAATGCATTTAAAGCAGCTCTGTGATTTCTTTGCTAATTCATTAATATTTGCTGCATCTTCATACAGGCATTGATTATTCACTAAAGCCCACAGCCTTTGTAAAGGGCTTCCATGATTTAGAACAATACATAAAAATATAAACATAACATGGAGACAGAATTAGCAGTGGAACAGAAACTACTGATTCAATATTCAACTGACTATATTTAAAAGGGATTTACATGGTGATGTAGTGAATAAGAATCAGAGATGTGAATTCTAGTTTCCGATTGTCCATTAATGACCTTTATCTATAAAATGGCGCACTATCTGTCAGGATCAAATGAGATAAGGGATGTGAAATATCCCTGTTAACTGCAAAATATTAAAAAAATGAACATTTTACTTTTTATTTCTAAAATTGTGTCCAAAGAAATGGAAGGGTGTATTAATTAAGATGTTTTTAGTTACTCAGCAGTAAGAGGAATGTATTAGCTCAGTGTCTGGAGAAGCACAGCAGAAGGTGGATGCTCGGCTGGACCAGGCAGCAGCGCCCACCTCCCCTCCCTCAGTTTTCAGCCCCAGGTCCTCCGCCAGTTCCCACCTTCATGGTCACATGACTGCTGACAGCATCCAGGGCCATCTGTGTCCTAGTACATACCTGAAAGAAACCAGGGCTGCAAACTTAAGAGTTTTAAATGACACCCCTGAAATTGTGTCTTCCACTCTGAGTAGCCTGACTTGGGATGTGTGTCCACCCTCTAACCAACCCTGAGGCCGGGAGCCTGGGACACGCTGATAGGCTGGGGCCAAGCAGAAATCATGGCCAAAGAGGCCACCTTGCACAACTCCAGGGGTCAGGATTCGTTTACCTCTGAGAAGTGGGTACTGGAGAGTCAGTCAACACAAGTAGACGACTGCGGACCCCTGGGAGAAAAGGTAACGCTTGAACTGAAAGTCCTTTGAGAGCTGGGACTAGGACAGCCAGCCTCACCAACCACAGGCCACATCATCAGGAAAGTCCTAGATTTCACCCCGTGATCATTTCCCTCATCCCTAAACACTCTCCTCCCCAAATTCTTCTCTGGACCCCTCCCCACCTCAGCTCCTAAAGCCACAAACTGAGGAAATCATGTACAGCCATGACTGTCATTTCCCGAGCCCCTCTCCCTGTCAGCTTACTGACAGCCCGCCCCCAGCATTCCAGGCACACTTTTCTGGCAAACGTCAAGTACCTTTCCATCCAAATCTCACATGACCATTCAGAGTCATGGGATTTTACTGAATGCTCCCTTCTTCTCTCCTTTTTTTGGAGTCTGTGACCCAAATCATAATTTTCCTCCCTTCCTCTGGCTTACTTTAGTTTCTTTTACTGATTCCTCTGCTTTGCGAAAGAAATGCTGAAGTGTTTCCGGCCTCTCTTCATGGTCCTATTCTTCTGTTATTCCAGGCTCTAGAGGACTTTGAGTATGTACTACCTCTGCATTGATGGCTCATATGGGCAAATACACCCAACCCCCCTGAAACATCTGTCTCCCCCAGGCATCCTAAGTCAACCATAGGTCCCTCAAACTCAAGCACTCAAAACTGTTTATTGTTATTATCATCCTATCTATCTTGGAATAAAAACAAACAGGAGCCTGCTGCTATCTGGTAAATGGAACTCAATGGTACTGAACCATACAGCCACCTGAGACAGAAGACTCAGTGTTACCTCCACTGCTCTCTCCTTCACCTTCCACATCAATCAGGGATGTAGCTCTCCCCTTAACCTCTTTGCCCCATCCCTGGTGTGTCCCCTGATGTGTGCCCAAAGTATCATCTTAGGTTAATTCTCTCTTCCCCCCAAGGGGTCTCTCTGCTTCCATTTTGTGCATTATCTGCACACCTAAGGCGAAGAAAGTGAAAATATAAAAAATCGCATCATATCACCTCTAAAACCCTTTCATTGTTCCCGGTTGCAGAGCGGATAAACTAAACGCTGTCTACAGGGTATGCGGAGTGCTCTAGTGGACAGCATCTGCAACAACTTCATTTAAATCAGTGAATGGGATCACGTGGAATTAATCAAATCCAGCTCCTGCCTAAACCTGGTGTCTGTCTCCAGCACCAGGCCTCTTGGCAAGTTATATCATCATCTCCTTTATCGCTCACACAGCTTTAGGAAGCAGGTCCTTGTAGTATCCCCATCTCACAGGTAACGAAACAGAGGGACAGAGACATTAAGAAACTTGCTGAAGATCACGTAAGTAGCAAAGCTGCAGATCAATAAATTAGGACAGCCTAACTCAAGAGTCTACTTTTCTAACTATCCTTCCAAGGCACTGTACTTCTCAATCTGGGCTCCATTAACCTGCCCAGAGATAGGCCAAAATTTCTTGAAATTATTGTATGAATATATGTACTTTGCTAGGGAGAGTATCCATAGTTTTCCTAAAATTCTCAAAAGAATCCATGGTACAAACAAAATGGATAAGAAGAAGAAAAAGTCTGCTATAGACAGTAATTTCCACGGGCTCTAAAGTAACTTTCAGAAATCTTTCTTGGGAGGCTTATAGGACTTTGGGTCATTTTATGTTGCCATAATCTGCTCACTTAAAAACTCATCAGATGTACAAATTCTTCTTTATATTTATTAAATTTGTTCCAACTGGGTGTGAACATGGTATTGGCAAGGCAAGAGTGGCGGGCTCTCCACAGAGCTGGGAGTGACAAGAGTCCCTCTAGCTGGAAGGTCAAGTGTGTAACTGAACATACAAGTGTGGGCCACAGCTCACCTTCTACCAAGCATGCAAATGGAAAGATCAAGCCTGATCATAGCAAAGTCCTATGAGTAATGCCACTGCTGAAGCCCAGTCGTTTGCAGGGAAGGCTGAGCCCCGTTTGGATTCTCCCAGGTACGAGGGTTCTCAGTGGATGCAGTCATCTTCTCCAGGCCTGGATACGTGCAGAGTGCTCTGCTTGCCTGGATTAATGACTCTCTCCATAAAGCCAGTCTTGGTGATGACATGACAAAGATCCTCTGCCCCTGTGTGTTAGCAGTGCAGCAGGACCTTTAGCTGTTGGCAAGTATCCCAAGATTGCTCTGAGGCTGTAGAAGAATTCTAATGAAATGTAAAGCATTCATCAAAAAGGAACACAATAAATTTTTCAAAGCTCATGATCAGTACTTTCACTTAACAACCACTATCCCTCTTTAGGAAATACTATAGGCATTTCCCTGCAAGGAGGAAAAAAAATCCTTTGAATTATCTTCTTCATCTTTTCTGTATTTTCTAAGTTTTAGGTTATGGACATGTTCTATTGTTATAAGGACAAATAATTTATAAACAATTTAAAAACTTTCCTTCTAAAATCATGTACACTTGTTGTTCTCAGAAGTAGTTCATTAACAGAATCAACAGGGAAGATGCATTAAAATGCAGACCTACTGACTCAGACTCCCTAGTGCTGGGGTCTAGAACCTGGGCAAGTGGTGTCCCAAAGCTCAGAGGTTCAGAAGTCCAGGCCTCTTGCCTACAGTGATCACAGTTGAATGTCCACCCAATACATTTCCCATCTTTCCCTTCTTAATAGCACCAGATTTTATTTGGGTAGCACCTCTCTCCCTGCATCCCATATTTTTTTCAGAATAAGCTCATTCCTCCTCTCACTCCAATAGTGGTCCCTGGTTGGTTTAAACCAAGCCTGGGTTCAAGGGTGAGCATGTGACCTATGCAATCAGGGTTGATCCCAGGCCTTGATCAGAATGCTGGAACATAAACTCTCAACATCTCACCAGAATTGAACAGGAACCCCAGAATCTCAGTGCCTACGGCAGCTGCCTTTAAACCATGAGGGGAACCAGGCTTGGGCAGAAAATGACGCCATGGACGCCAGAGTGGGGAGATGGAAAGAAACTGAGACCTGGGCACTTCTATCGAGCTGCTGGATCAAACAATCATGGAGACTTTATTGCCTCTGGAAGCTCAGGTACACAAAACAATAAATCCTTTCTTTGAAAAGGCTGAATGAAATTAGATTTTGTGTTCTTTGCAACATGGCGTCCGAACAAATCCTTACAGTCCTAGGTTTCGGCTGCAACACCACGTATCAGCTTATTTAGTTTAGTCCAGTACTTTTTTGGAACACCGGGATCAAGTTCTAGCTACCCTCGTGGCAATCAATTAACATTTACTAAAAAGAAAAAAAAAAAAAATCACCTGATGCAGGACACTTAATGACTTTCTCCCCATCAGGGATCATGACACTTGTCCCTGTATAACAAGACCCTGGTTTCAGTGTTCCTCACCTCCGAAACTGGCCCCAGGCGCTACCTCAGCTCCACTCTCAGATGTACTAGTCCTGCCGTGAGGCCTCTACTTCTGTCCTGTTGCCTCTGACTTGGACTTTGCCTCTCGGCCCAGCCATCTGGGATTGACCCTCTACTGAGATAGTCTATGTACTATTTCAGTTCATTTTCTCCCTGACACTGGCTTTCAGATAGGCTTAGTTTTCTCATTCATCTGCCATGAGGGAGTCCCATATCCCACAAGGCCAGGATGGATGAATCCTGTAATGCACCCAGTGGTCTGATAGGGAGATGACTGGTCTGGGCTGGAGATACTAGAGGTACAATGAGTAACAAGCATCAGTCTCTCTTAATAAATAAAATGAGATCACTGAGTTGGAGATTACTCTGAGATTTCTTCCAGTTTTAAGATGCAAGAAGCTAGCGACACAGCCCTTACCCTTGAGATGTTTACAAGCCTACCACTAGCAGGATCCTGGAGGTCAGAGGACTCAGTAATCATCACACACTAGCTCAGAGGCCTCAGGACACAGCAGTAGATTGTGCCACGTCAATCAAGCTGCCATACGGTGGGCCTCTACTTTGTTTACAAACTGATGCACAGAATACAAAATATATTAAAATTGAGTGGTGGGAAATAAACCACAATTCCAAAAGTTGACAACACACAAGTCAGGAAATGCACATTTTAAATATTCTCATTTTACTGCTCATTTATCCAAGTCCTACACATATGACCAGCATCCTAGAAACTATCAGGAGTTAAAAATGTTACTTATCACTAACTTACACAACTTAGAGTAGTAGAAATTATAGTGGAGTCATTTACTACTGTTGTCTGAGTGACCTCAAATAAAACACCTTAATTTAGTCAAATGAAAATTAACGTTTGGGTTTCTGTTTTTCATTATAAAAAACAGAATAGAAAACAAAAATATTTGAAGGTTGTGACATCCTTGAATCTTACAAATATTTGAGAACTCTAAGTAGTCATTAAAGAATTCATGGTCTAGCTGTAGGAGAGTGGTTTCATGGTGTGGACTAAATGAATCTTTAGTTTTTTCCAGTCTGTAGCCACTTCCAAGCAATTATAATTTGCATCACTAGACTGTGGTCCAATTGACCTCTTTTTTTAAAATTATATATGTAAATATTTATTTTTTTATTATGTTGGTGGTTAAAATTTAGGGTTCTGTAGACAGTTGGATCTGAGTTTCAACCCCAGACCCAAGATAATGGAAAAGCCCAAACTTTTTGGTCAACCCAATATTAGTGATGTGATGCTGGGTAAGTTACTTAAATTCTCTTAGCTCCAATTTCCTTGTCTGTAAAAGGAACATAATAACATTAAATATTAAACAATATTTATTATTAATAATAGATTTCATTTTATAGAATTTATATAATATAATTTATTTATGTAAATAAATTATAATTGAATATTAAATATTAAAGAATTAAATATTAAAAACTTCGTAGGGTTGTTGTGTGGATTACAGGAGAGGAAGTGCAATGTTTACATCAATACCATTATCTCTATTATTGTAGTCACTACTACCATTACTAATGAATTATTAGTAATAATTAAATAGAGAAAAAATAGGGAAAATGGAGAGAAAAATCTTCTTTTCCTTGGAAGAAAAATAGCCCAACCCCAAGGAAACAGACAAGGGCCATTCACACACGTATTTAGTAAGGGTCAGTATTTTGCGGGACCCAGACTCCTATAGATCCATCGGGGCGGGGGGTTGTGCTGAAAGGGAACGAACATAAAGCCAGCACCTCGTCACAGTCTGGGAATTTGTGGTGAATAGTAGGAGGCTGGGAGAAAAAAAGTGGCAATGTCAACGGAGCTGCTGGGGGTTCTGAATATGGACGATGCAAGAGGAAGAAACCCCACAGGGTTCAGGACACACTCCCCCAAAACGCAGCACCTTGCATATTGAATATGTGCAGCTGAAGGAGTCTGAGAAAACAGCAAGCTCACTCTGCCCTCCTCCCCTCTCACTTCCTCCCTGAAACAGATCATAACATCTTCCTGTGAGAGGTACCCTCCCTACACCCAGAGAAAAGGAGCATCCTCATCTCCAAAGACAAAGGGATGCAGAGAAGAATCCCAGCAAACAGGCCTTGCTAAGTTCCCCCAGGTCACTGCGCTGACCTCACACTCTTAACCTGTCATATTCCTCCACCACGGCCCTCCCCTCACCACACACAGCACAAAAATACGCAGGTCTGTTTCTTCTGGTCTTCATTTCCTTATGAAGGCTCCATGTCAGGTAAAACGTATATTAATAAATGTGTATGCCTTTCTCTTGTTAATCTGTTCGTGTCACTCTAATCTTCAGACCCAACCATGGACTCTAAGAGGGTAAAGGAAAGCCTTCTTCTCTCCTACCAGACCAGAAGAAACCAGACCAAAATAGAATAAAGGCCACTTGCTTGGGCTTAGCGTCTAAAAGTCACTACCCACTCCTTAGAGAAGGGATATTAGAGGTTTATAACAGAATTTACTGCATATCTTTTGTAGTGTGTTGTTCTAGTGCTTTAGAGTTCATATGTAGTCAGTGTAACATAGTTCTAATTTTAGTGATAGATTGGGTGATTAGCTAATCTTTTTCTCATAAGAACATCCCAAGATTAAAGAAAAAAATATCTGAGTATAGTTATAGATAAACAATCCAGACCTGATGAACTAGAGGTCTTTTGTCATCTCAAAGTGGGCAAAACCAGGAACATTACTTTGTTCATACTCTGAGGCAATGCACGATATTATAACGTGAACTGTTTTATCCAGCTCTGAAATCAGGTGAATCTTATTTGTCACAGTCAGATTAGAGTAATTCCTTAAGACACATAATATTTAAAGCAGCATTACGCATCTCTTCCTGGAAGCTCAAGTACACAGAAATTTCCTAGCAAGCAGAAGTCTTATCTATTTAACAAGCAATGAGGTGTACCAACAAGTTTTCCAAAAATAACAAAAACCAGAAACTACTTCTTCCTGGAGCTGTGAGGAATCACCTTCGCCATCTTCACTGAACAGTCAGCTGAAGGTGGAATTCCTGTGCCCTAACCCACAGCATCCAGAAATCAGCGTCGTGTGGAGCTATTATGGCCACAGAGCAGGTAGTCTCGCCCCACAGAGATCAAGGGAAAGCAGACATGCTGTGCTAGGAGCCTGAGAGCCATGCACATCCCAGGCCCTCTTATCTGAACCCTTCTTGGGGCTGTGCTGCAGATAGCACTGGGTATGCCAATCCTTCACTAACTGTTCCCTTCACAGCAAAGAGTGAAGAATGAGGTCGACAACAATACCATTAGCGGACACTTATGAGTGCTGATTATGTACCAAGCACTAGCATAAGTGCTTTATTCCATACTAAAATGTTTCATTTTCCCATAAGCCGAGGAAGTAGGTCCTATTAGGATACACATTTCACAGATGTGGTCGCTGAGGCATAGGCCCGTTAGATAACACAGCCAAGGCCACAGGCTAGTGAGGGACACAGCAAAGATTTTAAATTGAGCTTGTTGACTCTAGAGCTCACCTTCTCAACCATCACTCTTACTGCCTCTTGGAAAAGTGAGGTGTCCTGGTTTGTGTCCATTTTCCCCTGTGCTCAGACCTTCTCAGGCTTCTAAGTTAGCCCGTCATGAATAAAAGGGGAAGAGGAGGAACAGGGAAAAAGCTGTGAGGAGAAACAGGATTGATTTAACAAGCAATCCTGCTAATTTGTATACCTGCTAAATATAGTGCTTCTTTCCTCAAACCATTTTTAGAGGATAACAGAATACATTTTAAGGGCAGTTGGGCAGAGAAAGGACAAGAGCAAGTAAATTGTTATCTGTAATGATTGCACAAATGTAAGGTATTCTTAGCAGTATTTGAAGCTATAAGAAATTCAGTTAATGTAGTTCTGCACAAAAACTAACTCACTATAAGTCTGTTAACTCTTTGCAGCTTCTGGCAGTTTTACCACAAAATATTGAAACTTCATGTGCTGCTCTTACCAAGGGTCTGAGACAGATGGGGTGAGTGTGCCCCAGGTAAAAGAATGAGAACTAACGTACTTCCTCCTGCATCTGGCACACCTCCTCTACCCAGGAATGAGTGCTGGGGATACAGGAGGACCCTGGCCTTAAGGAGGTTATTGTCTAGTGCAGGGGTCAGCAAACTTTTAACTATTTTAGGCTTTGCAGGTCATAAAGGCTCTGTCCCAACTACTCCACTCTGCTGCTGCAGCACAAAAGCAGGCATAGATAGTATGTAAATGAACAGGCATAGCTGCATTCCAATAAAACTGTTTTTTTTTTTTTTTAAAGGTAGCTGGCTAGATTTGACCCACAGGCCACAGTCTGCAAACTCTTGTTCCTAGACACTTCAAGAAAGGCTTACAGGAAAAAGCAATTTCTGTGTGTTTCAAGTTCAGACCTGTTTGTTGTCTTTATCCTTGAACAACTTTTATCTGGGTATCAAATCTTTGGATCCCATTTAGCTCCTGGAGTGTTTGGAGCTGTTATTCCACTGTCTTTGAGCCTTGGCTGTTGCTGGGGTGTCTTCAGCCAGTTGATTCTTTATCCTTGAAGTCCAGGAATCTTATTAGGGTATGGCTTAGTGATCAATATCAAAGGCTTTGTTTTCCACAAGAAATTTTAGCTCATTTATAATTATTGATGTGACAAGTATGTTTGTCATCCTATTTTATATTATGCGTTCTTTTTCTAGTTTCAAAATTTTCTTCACCATATCATGCTTTGCTTTATGCTTTCTGTTTCTTCTCATCTTCAGTGGCATACACAGTTTTGTCCAAGTGGGTTATTTTTATGACTGTAACTTACACGGTATCTGTTAATTCTGTACTGTAAACAATGATGAATTTAATATATTTCTTTTCCTTTCTCCTTCTTTCACCTCCATCATCCAATTATTCAACCATGTAATTTTATTTAACAGATAACTTTGTAATTTTTTTTTTAATTGGGGTATAGTTGTTTTACAATGTTGTGTTAGTTTCTACTGTACAGCGAAGTGGAGTTCCCTGTGCTATACAGCATGTTCTTATTAGTTTGTAATATTCATTTAAGTGATGGTTTAATATTTCCTATTTAATATTTTCTTTCATTTTCATGCTGAAGTCCTATTTGATATCTTCCTTGTTCTTACTATCTTTTCTCTGAGTTCTTTCACTTCTGTTTTATGCTCCAGTTCCATAGTAGTAATAGGATAATTAAAATGAATTAATTTGTGGTAGAAAAATTGGTTGTGACGTTTTATAGTAACTTTTTTTTTTTCTGAGCAAGTGTCTTTCTCTGCCACTATTTTCTATTGTTTTCCATCACTTTTTCTAGTTTATTCCTTATACTGATCCTGTGCTGTATATGTTTCATTACTCATCGTGGAAGATGGTATTTTCTCTAACAACTATGTGTGGGAGGTCTGTGTTGTATAGATTTCCTGTTCCAGGTGTATTTGAATATTGTGTGTGTGTGTGTGTGTCTGTCTGTCTGTCCCTTACCCCTAATGGAGATAGACAAGTGTAGGGTTTTTTGAAATGCAAAGACTTTTCCCTCCTCCACTGCCACAAAAACAGACAGCCTCTTGCAAACAACGCTTACCTATGTGATTCTCTTCCTGTAACCTCAGCTCCTCTGTTTCCTGAAAGGAACCCAGGTCTAGGGAGTTCTGGCAACTGCCGAGATTTAGATTTTTCACCTGTGGGTTCTCTCACCTAGAGATGACTTGTTTCTGGCTCTTTTGAGCTCTTTACGTGTGGTGTTTCTCTCTGCTTCTTATGCATCCCTTTGCCTGGACCCACTGCTTCTGGCAGCCCTTCCATCAGTTTTGCAGTTTGGAATTTTTGCTGTCTTTTAGTTTTGCTGAAAATGGAGTTTGTAGCTACATTTCTCATTCACCTTTTCACTCCTGAGAGCAATGTATGAAAATCCCTTTTTCTCTACATGCCCTCAATAAATATTTAAATCAGTTAGTTCTGATTTATATTATTTTCCTTATCAGTCTTGAGATAATTTCCTCCTTTGTTGCAAAGTGATGTCATGAAGATATGGGCAGAGAGAGAGTCAGAAACAAAAGTCATGGTATCAGATGGTCTCCTATATGGAGTTTTGGGAGCATTTATTCAGCAAATACTTTTTCAGGTACTTACTATATGTGCAAAAACTGTATAAGGCACTAGTCAAATTTTAAAATATATAAATATGCCCATAGAAGCACACTGTCCAGATGGGCATAAATTGTATCCCAATAGCTCTACTTAGAAAGGCCTAGAATCTGCTTCCTCTTAATGTGTGACTTCTTGAAATCTCAGTTTCCTCATCTAAAAAATGGTTTTGATGATACTACCCACCCTTGTGATTGTTCTGGAAATTATACAAGTTGATGCCTGTTAACCACTTAGCACAATGTCTGGCACAGAGCAAGTCCTCACAATAAATAAATAGAAGGGTTGTATTATTATTATTATTATTATTATTATTATTAAAGATTTATATATGAAAGTAGTGGGTAATAAGATTAGACTGGTAGGTAGGGGTCAGAATGGAGAAGACCTTGAAGATCCCATTAAGAAATTTCATCTTTAGACTATGTATTCTCCACAGAGAACGACATAATGAAAATGGTGTTTTAGGAAGATTTTCTGGTCAGTCATTAATCTGTGGATAAACGAGGGAATGAAGAGGCTAGCAGCAAAAAGACTGAGTAGGAGTCTTTTTTCAGTTAAATGTTTCTTCTATATGGCAGGGGTTGAGATATTTTTAATGGACACAGCATTGGCACTGACCAGGTAAAGAGGCATCTGAGTCATCAGAAAGGATGTTGGCTGTAACTCTTACCACTGCACCGCGCACACGAGCCAAAAGGCAGCCCTATCCCTGAGTGAGAGAGTCCATTCCTGAAAATGTTATTAACTCACATAAAAAGAAATCTGGAAGAAGATGCTTCTAGAGTTGGTTAATTGTGCCAACCAGCAGAAATGCCAGGGCCCACCCACATCCCTCAGAACCCGCCTTTCCACACACCCTGATCAAAGGGGGCCTCTGGTGGCCCCTGTGGCCCCTGCCTGTAGCGTCTCTCTGCCCCAGGAGCTGTCTCCTCCCACGTGGAGGGCAGGCGGGAAGTTCCAGGGAGGTGACACCGGGGGCAGTGCTCCAGCAATGCCTCAGGGGGGGTTGATGTATAGAACTCAGGTTTCCTCACCACTTGGGCAGGACAACTCTGAGACGTGTCCTACACATTGTCCCCGAGGTCCCCAGCAGAACTGAGGCTCAGAGACCAGCAGCGAAACCTGCTCCTTAAGGCACACTGTGCTGACTCTCTTCCTTCCCCTATCATTCCCCACTTCCCTACTGACGTTTCCTGAGATCACTCCCCATAAACGTCTTCAACTTAAATATTTTTCTCAGGATGGTCTTCTTGAGGAGACAGTGCATAGATTTTCAACCTGGGGTTTGTCCCAAAGACATTCTTCTCATTTTAACAGAGAAAAAAGTACTTTTCAGAAGGCCCACAACATCTTCTCTGTGTATGTCACTGGCCCACAATGGAGTCACATGTCCCTGCCCAAGTGTAAAGTAATTACAAAGGGAATGAGATGAACACGATGCACTTAGGCCAGTCATGACTCACATCCTGGGGCACAATACAGCAGACACTTGAGTACCACCGGAGTTAGGTTACCAAGGAAGAATGACTGATGGGCAAGCTCCACAGTCTTCCTGGAAAAGGCTTCTCTGATATGTGGGCACGAGGCAATAAGAACATCCACTGTGGCACTGGCAGTGAAAACTTGCATCTGAATCTTGGACTGGATTCATCACCCAGTGAATTCTGAGCCTTTCATCTTCCTTTAGAAAAAAATGAGAAGTTTTAGCCTTCAATTCTGTGATAAACCTACCATGAGTCTGATCTGTGTATTTCTTACATGTAATGGGCTTAATATTGATACACCTTCATCGTCCACTAGGAATAACATTTTTCATAATGATCGGGTATTCACACCGCCTTTCCTTTCATTGATCTGAGTGCTCAGATCTACATTAGAACCACTTAGGAGTAGATGTGCCACACGCCAGCCTTTGATTATACTGTGAAGTATCAAGTATCCCTACATGCTTCCACATCATTACACCTAACAAGGGCGTAGAATGGCGGCCTAGAAAGCATTTATTCATATCCACACAGTCTATGTGGCCAAGACAGCTAACGATTGATAACTCAGGCCACAAAGGGTCTTTGGAAGCAAAATCTAGAGTTTATTCTTGTTTCGTATGAATGTCTAATGAAAAGACCCAAGATTCCTCATCAGCCTTCTCTTGACAGCCAGGAGGTGTTTCCAGGCAGACCTTCTGTCTCAATGCAGGAACTTCGCTGCCATTTTGCTCACTTAACTTTTCCTAAATCCCAGGCAACTGCACCATTCACCGAGATTATCTCCCAAAGGGGAGACCCCTCTGAGAAGGACACAGAGAGAGAACTCCCCCTGGGCTGAGACTGTCAGACACTTCACGGCAGATGGGGAAGGGAGAAGAGTGAGCGTTTGGGACCTGGAGCTGTCCCGTCAGCAAGGACTTGAGCCCAGCTGCTGGTGCTGCCTGTGGTAATGTGAAGCACAAGGTCATGGAGTTTGCCATCAGCTGGCGCTCTTTTATCTTTGTTGGCTGGTTTGTGAACAATTGTGAAATTGGTTTCACTTTTTATTTCCTCTGTAAAAGTCCTTTAAATTCTAACAGACTAATGGAGCCAATTCCTTTTGCCACCCCAATCCAAGTCCATTAACACCCACTCTGCTTTTCATCATAACCTGTGTCCCTTTCCAAGCCAAGCAATCATTCACGTTCAGTTTGTCCTGTAGGAGGAAAGACCCAAAGGTGTCTGATAATTCCTGGTTGAGACAGAGATTCAGGGAGGATGTCAGGCAGTTGAGAACCCTGCAGAGACTGTGTGCCTGTCAATCTCAGCCTTCGGGGTGACAGCCAGGAAGATGGGCCATTAGCAGGAAACTGCCTTTCGACCTTCACTAATGGTGGGCACTGCAGAAGTGGGGGGCGTGGTGAGCCCCATCCTTACAAACAAATGCTGAAGGCCCTCCACAAAGGAAAAAGAAGCAGCTGAAGCTTCGAGCTTCCATCTCACTGAATAGTCAGGCATTGCACAGGGGAAGACTTAAAGGACTTTGAAGCTTTTTCTCAATGCTGTATTTTCCCTACATTTGTTATTTTATCTCCTGTTTTTGCATGATAGTAACAGGAAAGTCCAATATGAAAGATACCTGTGGTCCCAAATCAGGAAATGGAGTGAGGCAGAGCAGAAGGACTGGGTCCCACCGACAGCTGGTTCCAGGAGGAACAGAAACCAAGGAATAGAGTGAGTAATAGCAGCTCTAAGAAGAGAGGAAGTCAAATGGAAGTCAGACCAAAACCAGAACTCTAGGACTCACTGTGTCAATAGGAGCTGCATGAGTTTTTAAGTCTAGATCTATACCATCCAATACAGTAACCAGTCACCACGTGGCTACTGAGCACTTGAAATGTAGCTGCTTAGAATTGAGATATACATCCGATTTTGAAGACTTCATACGAAAAAAATACATATATATATTTTTGATGGACATTAGTTTTTTACATTGCATGCTGAAATGACAGCAATCGTAAAATAAAATTGAAATACATTATTTTAATAATGTTAAGTAAAATACATTATTAAAATTAATTCCCCATTTTAATGTGGTTACTTAAAAATTTTTAATTACATATGTGGCTCACAGCACATACCTATTGGACACCACTTGTTCGTGTAGCCAGAGCATAAGCTGCCCCATTTTGAGCAGCACAAAACTTAAAACACATATTTTCCATCCCTTCTGACCCAAGCATGTCTTAGAGCTATTTTAGACAATGACTAATTGACTAGGAGAGAACTAATCTTGCTTGCTTAATTCCAGATCCCAACCTCAAGGACATGGGGCCAGGAAGCAGGCAACAATTTAGACACTATAAACCAGTCACATAGCAAAGTCACCGAACTCCCAGTTCCCTGAAAGACACAGATGAAGGCCTGACACACACTCCTGAGTTGTTTTGACAGGAGGCAGACCCCCTCCAGATGAAAACTGCTGACCACAAGCACTCAGACCCCAGATCATTTGAAACCAGAAGACTGGTGATGCTTGAGACTTCACCTTGATGCCAACCAATCTGAGAACTGTACACAAGCTGCTCACGTGCCCTGCAGACCCCTCCCTCACTCTGCCTTTAAAACCTTTGTCTCCTAACTGGCAACTTGGAGATGGACTGAGGACATTAGCCCACCATCTTCCCAGGTTGCTGGGCTCCTGAATAAAGCAACTTTTCCTTTTCCACCAATACTTGTCTCTCGAGTATCCGCCTTTCCAGCAGTGAGCAGTCGAACTTGCGTTTGGTACATCTGGAAAAAGGGGTGCAGAATTTCAAAAGTCTGGGTGGGTAAGGTCACCTACTGAAATGTGCCCTCCTCCTCTGGACCCCAGAGCTTCATGCTCCCCTGAGAAGCACTGAAACCAGCCTCAGCAGGGCCATCAGGTAGGAGAGTTTGGGCCTGCCTGACAGCCAGCCAGGAGCACATGCATGGCTTTCATTTAACGCATTAACTCTTCCTCTTGCCTCCAAAAAAAATCAACTTTGGGGGATGCTGACGGCACAGGAAGCAGGAAGCAGGAAAAGGTGTTGATTCCCTTCTCTATCCCAGTTATTTTTGGTTTTGCCTGAGTGCCACTGTCATGGAAATTTGCATCGCCTTGCTGACCCCGACAGAGACCAGCAGTCTACTGCAATAAGCATGCCATCGGATGTGCCCAGTGCCCTCCCTTCTGCATCAAGGCACCAAGCTCAAAATTATTGCATTACTCACTGTCAGGAGGCAATGTGAATATCCTGGAAACCAAGTTTGTTCTATTTACTCAAGTACTGAGGTTTTTCTTTATCCTATTGACTTATTACTGGAATTTGCAGAACATTTTGTGAATTCTGGTTGATTGGTAGGTTTTGGTTTCAAAAAGTCTTTTTCTTTTCAGTTTTGTGTTTTTCTTTTTTAAGAAAACCCATTCATCTGGTTAACAAAAATGAATGATTCATGCAAAGTACAGGTACTTTATCATGCCCTCAATGAACTCCCAGACTAATTGAGTGAGATAGATTTGTTTTAAAAAAAAAAAGTTACAGATACCATGAGACAAATCTGTACAGAATAAGGAGGCACGTAAGGGAAAGAGTGAACAATTTTCCTCTGGAGAGATCAGGAAAGGCTCTAAGGGCTTTGGATTTCAGACCCTCCCCCCACCCATATACACACACACACACACTCCTACCCGCCAAGTCTGAGATCCAAATTATTGTATCTAGATGCCTCCAGACATTTCCACTTGGGTGCCTCAGAAACATCTCAAGCTTAACATATATAATATGTATCTTACTTTTTTCAAAGAAAAAAAATACACCCATTCCTTCCCTATCATCCACAGTGCCTTCAGTTCCCCTGTCTCAACAAATGGCATCACTACCTACTCAGTTCTAAACCACAATCTGAGGCTCACTCTTGATTCCTCCCTTTTCCTCCACACCACCCCAGTCAAGCCATCTAGGTAGCCTGCCAATTCATCATCTCTCTCGCCCAGGTTAATGCAGCTGACCCTACATGGACTCACTTCCTCCACTCCTCTCCCTTACAGTCTGAATTCTAGGTAGCAACATACATGACCTTCTACAAATATAAATCAGGTCCTGTAACTTACCTGCTCATACCTATCAATGGATCTTAATTGCACAAATAAAATTCCAAACACTTATCTCAGAATCTGCAAAGATTTCTTAAACAGGACACAAAAAATACTAGCCATGAAGGGAAATAAGATAAATTGAATTGTGTTGAAATTAATAACTTCCAATCATCAAAGAGAATTGAAAAGGCAACTCTCTCTGAGTGAGAGAGGTATTTACAAAACATATACCCAACAAAGGACTCATATCTATAATGTACAAGAACTCAGACAAATCAATAAGAAAATCAGAAACTATAGAAAAATGAGCCAAATACTTGAACAAACCCTTGACAAGAGAGAACATCCAAATGGCCAAAATACATATGAAAAGGGGCTCAGCTCACCAGGGACTAATCAAAGCCTCAGTGCAAGACCACTACACCCATCAGGATACCTGAAGTGTACAAGGCAGATGGAATAACGCGGAGCGTTGGAGGGGGTATGGAGCAACTGGAATGCTCACACACTGCTGGTGAGAGCGTGACTTGGTACAAAATGGCATGAAAACTATTTGGAAGTATCTATTAAAGCTGAACATATGCAAACCTGATGCTCCATCAATCCTACCCTTAGGTACACACACACACGCACACACACACACACCCAAAAATCTATGTATACGTACATGCATACACCTGAAGACAGGTACAAGACTGTTGTCAGCAGCACTACTCATAAATATGCCCCAAGTGGAAATTAACCAAATGCCCATTAATGGTAGATGAATAAATAAATTTTGGTTTAGTCACATAACATTATTCAACAGCAATGAAAATGATTTCAATCACAGGAAATATATGATTGAATTTCAAGATCATACTGAACAAAGAACAAGAAAAGAGTGCTTCCTGTATGATTTGTTTGCACTACATTCAAAAGCAGGCAAAACTGATGAGTGCAGTTAGAAGTCTGATAAGTGATTCCCTTGGCGGGAGTGAGGCCATAATGACTGGAAAGGAGACAAGGGGGTGCTTCTGGCTGCTGGCTGTGTTCTGTTTCCTGATTTGAATGTTGGTTACACAGGTATGTTTTGTGTGACAAAATTTATAAAAATTGTACTATGGTTTATGTACTTTTCTCTATGTATCTCAAACTGCAATAAAAGTTTTTAAAAATCCACACTTCCAACTACAGCCCAAGGCCCCACCCTCTCCAACCTCACCCTGAGCTCCTTTTCCCCCACTTTACCTGCTCCAGCCCAGTGCTTTTTTCAACCTCTCAAATACACCAAGCTCATTGCCACCTCAGGACCCTTGCTCATCACGTTCCCTCATTCTGAATGCTCTCCCTGCCCCACGCCCTTCACTCAGCTGGCTCCAATTCTCCTTTGCACCTAAGCTTGGATATCTCCTCTTCTTGGTCACCACACAAGTAGGTCTCCATCTGTTATTTTCTATCTCAAGCCCCTGTTTCCTTCTTTCACAGCACCTATCACACCTTGCCTTATTTGTCTGTGTGTAATGTTGGCAGGTGCTCTTTCTGATTAGAACGTTCGCTGCACGAGAGTGCAAACTATCTGCGGTGGGCACCAGTCCCTCTGAACCAGGGTGACCAACTTGTCTGGTTTGCCCACATCGGTTTTAAAGACCCACATCCTGGGACACCCCTCAGTCCTGAGCACAACAACACGGGTGGTCACCTTAGTCAGAATATAGCCTGCTGCCACTACATACTAAACAATTATATAAATGTTGAACAAACGAATTTTTTAAAAAGTGTTGTCCAGATGAACAAAAAAAGCAGCAGACACATAACACTTATTTCCAAAACTGGCATAGAAAGAAAGGAAAAGAGGGCAAGATGGAGGGCCTCTGCACCCAGCAGGGCCTCTGTGATGCGCTTACTAGGAGTGATTATATACTGATGCAACCTTGTCTCAGGCTTTCAAAGTTGCTTCTGTGGTTGGTTGGTGGGTAACTCTCCCCCAAGGCTTCTTTTACTGCCTGGAAAGAAAGCTGCTGAAAGACAAAGTAATAGGCACTGCCTGCAAACACGCTGGTCAAAACATTTCATTTAAATGATGGTGCTCTGTTGGCGTCCTCAGGAAACAGAAGCCCTTCAGAAAACTCGCCATCAATCTGTCAGGTAGAGCAACTCTGCAGCCTCCACAGGCACTGGGACAATCTTCCTTTCCCTCTAGTGTGTCCCTTTCAGACTCCAGTGTCCTCATCAGGTGAAAGCAAGTTTTCTGAAATTGAAATGATGCCCTGAGTGTGTGTTGCTTTCACTCAAGTCCTCCTTTGTAAGCCACCAAGAGCTCTGTGATGGCCTTGCATTAGCAGAACTAGTTACCTATTGACCAGGTATTCTTGACCACTTGTGTCTGTGGAAGGGATGGGCCAGCAAATTCAGCTGAAATGAAAAGGCAGCAATTTTCATGACTGAGAGTTACAGATTTAGTCTGACAGGAAATCACAGGGCACATAGAGCATTCCACACACACTCTTACACAATTCCAATGGTCCATTATTCCAACCTGGCTTTATTGGTGAAAGCATTTACAAATAAGCATATTGTATTTCTGCAACTGATTCTGCAGTTTCTTGAATAAAGGCAGAGTCCATTTCCCAGGCACTGGTGTTGGACTCAGCCATGCAACTTATTTTGGCCAGTTGGGTGTGGATGGTGTCATAACAGCTCCAGGCATAGACCTTAGGAGGCATCACATCTTTCCACTCTTGCTCATACTGTGCAGCCATGAGAAGAACATGTGTCAGGTAGCTCACTGGTCCAAGGAGGGCAAAAGAAATGTAGAAAACACCTGGACCCAACCCATGGCTTCAAGCCAAGCTCCCATGAGCAAGGCCTAGATCAGCCAATCCCCAACCAACACACAAATGTGTGAGTAAGAAGACTGACTGCTGTTTTCAGCTACTGAGTTGGAGTGGTTTTTTAGCCAACATTTTTGTGGAAAAAGAAAATTGACCCAACGAAAATGAGTCTACCTATGACTTGGTGCTCTCCTACACTCCCTAATGAAAGTCAACTTTACCATCCCCTTCCACAAGGTCAGCAGCAACTCTTGGGCAAACAAAGTCACCTCAGACCAGTAAAAAGTGATTGAGCATCCACAATGTGTCAAGCGCTGAGAGCACAGGGACGACTACATCAGTCTCTTATCCTGGAAAGGCTCATGTTCTGGGTGGGACACAGACACCTGAAAAACACCTGAAAAACCATAAGATTCTAAAATTCACACTGGATTGCATTCCCACTGTGATGGTAAGTGATAATCCCATTGTCCAAGAGAGATCATCTGCCATGCATTGAGAAGATGCATAGCCCAGTGACGGGCAGTGAGGCAGGCATGGGGCCATTCCTTTGCACCGAGTGATCAGCGCAGTGACAAGGGACAGGATGTCCAGTCCCTCCAGTCATCAGACAGTGGCTGAATGGCATTTGGGGTAGCATCTATACAGACCAACAGAAAGTGACTGTCTCCTGACACTAGGAATCCACTTCCTCCAGAGTAGGAAACAAAAAGAGAAGAGTTGGTTTATAGTGTCAACTTGCACAGTTCCAAAGAGCAGTAACCTATGATGTCATTTAGCATAATCACCTTCTTTTTTAACAAATATATATTGAGGTATACTTTATTTACCATAAACTTCACCTGTCTTAAGTATAAATTCAACAATTTTTAGCAAATTCACAGAGTTATGCAACCAGGACCAGAATTCAATAATAGAGCACTTCTGTCACCCCAATCTATTCATCTGCAGTCAATCCTGGTTCCCATCCCCAGCGCTAGGCAGCCACTAATCTACTTTCTGTCTCTACTGATGGCCTTTATTGGAGATTTCATATAAACAGAATCATATAATAATGTGGTCTTTTGCATCTGGCTCTTTCACTCAGCATGTTTCTGAGGTTCATCCATGTTTTAGAATGCACTGATGCATTTTGTTTTTTAAGGAAATTAGTTTCCTTTTCCAACTTCACTCCTGCCCAAGAAAAATAGAATTAGAACACTCCACATATTTATAACTTTAGTTTCTTCAGCAATCAGGCCCAGGGAGGCTGGTGCCTACAAGGAATGGAGAAAATATTGATTGAAGTAAAAGCAAGGTCAATTCTCCACCTCCACATCCCTCATCACACTGGCCAAGAACGAATCCAAATCTTCAGTTACCACAGAGAGCATCAGAGTCATCATCATTCCTCAGGGAAAATGAGAAAAATATTTCCCTGACCACAGATGAAGTGCTTCTCGGACTACTTTGACCTTGATTTCCTCTCTCTCTGTCTCTCTCTGACTCTCTCTAGTAGAGAAATACAGACAGACAGAGTGAAAGTGTGTGTGTGTGTGTGTGTGTGTGTGTGTATGTGTGTGTCCTGCCCCTTTTATTGGCTCTACAACTTGTTCACTCAGAATTCTGGAACTTTTTCAATAAGACAGGATCTTATCCAACAGGACGACTGACCAAGACCAGAAAAATTTTCTTACTACATGGAAGACTGTAAAATTCAACCATTAAAGTCACTATTTGTAAATAGAAACTAATAGAAAGAAGCAACTGATATCAACATGCTTGGTAAATATTTAAGCATTTCAGTTGGGCAATCCAGAAAGGACATGTTTTTATATAGTTGCTTACTACTTCCATCAGTGAGACTGGGTCAAATCAGTCCCCAAATAATTTAAGGGGACTTTTCCTTTAATAAAATCATGAAGAGAACTACTTCAGCACTATACATAATAGAATTTTGAGTGTGTAATCAGCCACGGGAATTGTCCAGTCTGCTTGGGAACTATGAACAGTCCCATGGACCAGCCATGCCCCCAAGCACGGAACCGCATTCAAAACTGCTGCCAATATCCTATGCCCAATGCACACATTCAGATTTTCATAGCTGTTTCAGACCTCATGTTACATGGCACAGCCGTCTTGCGCTCTGAGGCCACCTATGACATCACCACAGTCAGCCGAGAGACAATGCCACGCTAAACATCTCTACACAAAGAGGCTGCAACTGTGCCAAGCCTGATTTTGTAAGCCAAGGGAAAGTGATCTGGCAGTGCTTTGGCAGCGAGGTTGAATCCAAAATGATCTGGAGAAGGAGAAATCAGGTTTAAATTAAACAGAATTGAACTGAACAGAGAAAAGGAGAAGATAGAACCTTGTGACTGTAATAAATCCTTCCAATTTAAGGGCAGGAAATGGTGGATGGGAGAAGAAGATGGCAACGTAACAAAACCTCCAAATGCAGCTGAATCACCCACGCTCATCTGGTAGAAAACAGGGTGTAAACAACAGGAAGAGGATACTGCCTGAGGGTCCTTAAGTCACTTACCTCTCTACTCCCACAGCTTAAGCCTTTTAGGTAAAGTAAGGGCCACTAGAATTACCCCATATTTTTAAAATGTGGATCTCTCTGGAAAGGGTGGAGTCAGTCATATCCGTTGGTCCATGAACATTATCATTATCAGTTTGTACAAGGCCCTTCTCTTGTTTTATTTCTTTATTTACTTTTCTTATGACTTTTCTCTTTCCTGTTTCCCTCCCTGTCAGCAGCCATTTTCCTGTTTTTAAGCTACATGTTGTAAATATATGCTGCTATTTGCTCTGCACTATTTTTATTATGTAGAGATAATGTTACAAATCTCATTATGTTTCCTTCCAACTTCTACTAAGAACTAGCTTTTAATTTTTTTTTATTTATTTAAACTAAAAAAACAAAACAAAAAAAAACCAGTTCACCCGTTACCCCCCACCCCCTGTCCCCCACCTTATAACCATCATTCTGTTCTCTGTAACTGTGAGCTTGGTTGTGTTTTTTTGCTTTTATTGATATATTTTTCTTAGATTACACATATGAGAGATCATATGGTATTTGTCTTTCTCTGCCTGACTTATTTCATTTAGCATAATGCCCTCAAGGTCCATTCATGATGTCACAAAGGGCAAGATTTCATTCTTTTTTATGTCTGAATAGTATTTCATCGTGTGTGTATGTATGTATGTGTGTGTGTGTGTGTGTGTGTGTGTGTGTGTGTGTTTATCAATTTCTTTATCCATTCATCTGTCACTAGACACTTAGGTTTCTTCCATATCATAGCTGTTGTAAATAATGCTACAATGAATGGGGATGCATATATCTTTTCGAATTAGTGTTTTTGTTTTCCTCAGATAAATATCCAGAAGTGGGATTGCTGAATCATATGATAGTTCTAGGTTTAATTTTTTGAGGAACCTCCATACTGTTCTCCATAGTGGTTTCACCAATTTACATTCCCACTAATAGTACACAAAAGTTCCCTTTTCTCCACATCCTCGCCAACACTTGTAATTTCTTGTCTTTTTGAAGACAGCCATTCTGACAAGTGTGAGGTGATATCTCACTGTTGTTTTGATTTGCATTCCCCTGATGATTAGTGATGTTGAGCATCTTTTCATGTGCCTGTTGGCCATTTGTAAGTCTTCCTTGGAAAAATATCTATTCAGATCTTCTGCCTATTTTTTAATCAGATTGCTTGGTTTTCTACTCTTGAGTTGTAGGAGTTCTTTATATACTTTGGATATTAGCACTAACTTTTTAATGTCCTCATTGCTATGTGTAGCTCAAGTCCATTTCTGCTGCTATCCATGTGCACAAAACCACATTTTGTCTATGCATTCCTCGGGTGGTAGAATTTCTTCCAACTCCTCACCACCACCAACAATGCTGGGATGATAAGACCTCTACATGGCCCCTGTAGACCAGGTGGAAATTCTTTGAACTACATACCCAGGAGCAGACTACACGCAGACTTCATACCACCAAGAATGCCAGAACTCTCCAGAGTGGCTGCACCGGTCTACACGACCACCAATTGTCTCCCCTGTACAAATTTTCTATACTTTGCCAGCCTAATGGATGTCAAATGATAACTCATTATTGTTTTACTGTTACTTTCTTGATTATTAAAAGTTTGAGTATTCTTCATATGCTTCTTAGCCATTTGGGTTTCCATCTTTTATACACTGCCTGCTCATATCTTTTGCCTGTCTTTCTATTGGAGTGTTGGGATTTTCTTGTCAATTTTTTAAAGTTTTTTATATATTCTAGAAATTGTCACTTGCCAGATTAGACACTGAAAATGTTTTCTCCCAATATGATAGGTGTCTATTAACTTTGTACATGGTATCCTTAAACAGAAATCTTTAATAAATTCATAAATTTAATTTTTAAAAGAGATTATAAAGAGATACTGGGAAAGTTGGATGTTATCTGTTTATATACTTTTTAAAGTAAATAACAGGACATGTCTCAAGCTAGCATTACCAAAAAAAAAAAAGGGGTGGCATTTATTAGGACTCAAAAATATTCAAGAGCCGGGGGGGGGGGGGGGGGCAGAGGCAGGTGGCCAGAACCAAGGACTGGAGAGCAGTCAGGAACTGAGGCATCTTCCCTCCTCTCTCTCTCTCTCACTCTCATTTCTACTTCTCTCTACATCTGCCTGGCCCCTCTCTCCAGATTTGCTTTCCTCACTCTCCCATCAGCTATCCCAAGCTCCTGAGTTTCTAAGTCCTCAGTTCAGAAAGCTCACTAGTAACTACACATTGCAATTTCCAAAATCCTGGAGTAGGGATTACTAGGTCCAACTGTTTAATCAATAATGGCCAAAAGATAGGGTCAGATCAATAGAGACAGGGCTTCAAGGGTGCACTACTTTGGTGGCAGCTCTCAGAAAAGGAGACTCAGGCTTGTGCCAACAGCACATAAAGAATGAGGAGAGACATAAAATTTGGTAAATGAGTGGATGTGAGACTCGTGTGAGATTTGTCTTAATACCTGACAGTACTTCCTATCTTGTTCTCTCTGCTGAGACCAGAGGGCACCTGGAAATCAGTGATGATTCCTGGAGCATTTGTGGGTCTCACTCTTCAAGAGTGACCTGCTGTCCCACTGGTGTCCCTGATAGTTGGTGATATGTCCCAGTCAGCCCAATCAGATGTTTCTATATCCAGACTGTATCTGACTACATCAGAGACCATATGTCAAAAGCTGTGGTTCTTGGTCCCCGACTAAGGTCTGAATGGATAAAAGATTCCGTTTTTCCCATGAAAAGCATCCTCTCTAAAGAGCTATCTAGCCTCTAGGGCCTAACTACAATAACCAAATACATATATTTCAGCCTCCATTATTCTTTTACAAATCTGATTCTACACCTTGTGTATATTACACAGCATGTGTGTATATTATGACTACTTTACTTTCCTTTATATATACATACACTACATAAAAATAGTTAATATTATTGAGTTCTCATTGTGAGTCAGGCACTGGGCTAAGTGCTTAACATTTATAATTGCCACTCAATACTTAGAATCCTCCCACATAATAACTATAGTCCCCATAGTGACTCTATGAGGAATTATTAACATTTCCAATTTTTAGTTGAGTATCCTGAGAGGTAGATGATTAAGTAACCTTCCCAGAGTTACAAAGTGGTGGGTGTAAAGCTCAGATTCAGATATACCTGGATTCATCATCACAACAAGATAGTCCATCCTTACATACATGTGGATGTGTTTGTTTGATGTTTACTATTCACTGGTCCATTGCTATTATTACCTGCCTTAGGATGCTAAGGCTCAAAAGGCAGTAACTACTTTCTATTGCTTTCCATTGTACTGCATGTCTCAGCTTAGACGCGTACCTTTAAAAGGAATGATAAATCTGTGGATAAAAGAGTGCCAACAGCATATAATGCCTGATTTGAACACTGAGGGAAATCCTCTGGGTACAAACACAACACATGAGGAGATTTAAGTGAAACACGGGGAAATGTGGAAGGAGGGCAGATGGATGAACCCAGGCAAAGAGGGGAGGATCTCGAAGTCCAGGTGTTAGTGCATCTTCTGAAGAGCAGAGCACAGCCCAAGAGAAGGAGAACCCCAGTCTCCAGGAGGCCCACATGGGTGTGCTTACAGCAGACAGAATCATCTAATGGTTGATCGCAGGACTCGTCCCTGACTGCCTCTGGGAGTTATTGCAGAGGAGGAGAAAGGATCCAGAAAGACCCAGGTTTGGCTCTTACTTCTGCCTATCATTCGTGATTTGACCTTGGAAATTTTACTTTACCTCCCTGCACTCTCATTCATCTCCTTGTCTGTAAACTAATCTTTCCCTTGAAGGGTTGTTGCAAGAATTAGAAATGACTTAGCATCACGGGTGGCATACGGGAGCCATTTGATAAGTTACCATCATTGTCATCGCCGTCATTGTGAACGACGGGGAAGAAGATCAGGGGTCTCCCTGTTCCCCAGTAATATTCCGGAGCCTCAGACACATGGCTGGGGTTTCTGGGTTCCTGTGAGTCTTCTCAGGCTGAGGAATGGCCAGTAAATCTCTATTCTTTCTCCAAGAGAAAGAACGGATCCCCACCGCCCCCCGCTCCATGGCTCCATTTAGAAATCTTTCAGATTAAAAATGACCGAAAACCCAATTAAAACTGGCTTAAGCAAGAAGGGGACAGTGTTGGCTCACATAACTGGAAAGGCCACAAAAGTGCTGGTTTTAGGATTTGAGGCTTAATCCCAGATTTCAGGATTTTTTCCTCCTTCCTTGACCTTGATTCTACCTCCCATCCTCCAGGTTGGCTTTAACAGTGTGGTAAAACTTTAAAAGTAAAAAAAACCTGCCTGTAGTTACAGCTTCACACATTCTACCCTGAGCAACACCATGAAAATATTCCTTTTCTGGTCATTCCTGGAAAAGTCAGGGAGTCACGCTGCTTGGGACAGTTTGGCTCCCATGCTCATCGTGAACCAATCCTGAGACCAAGGCAAGGAAACTATATTGGTGAGTTTAGGCCTGGGTCCCACACCCAGCCCTGGGGCTAGGAGTAAATTCAGCCCCACCTAAACCATTTGGACAGAGTGAGGTGGAGGAAGTTCCCTAAGAAAAACTGAAGTGCTATTAGCTGAAGAAGAAAATGGATGCTGGCAGACAAAAGCAAAAGATACATAGCCCAGGCCCTAAATAGCATCAGAAAAACAATAATACCAACATTTACTGAATGCTGACTGTGCTGTGGGATAAGCACTTTTCCTTAGCTACCTCATTTAATCCTTATAATAACGATGCACTGTATATATTATTGCTGTCCCCATTTAACAAATGATGAAACTGAGACTCAGAGAGACTAAGTAATTTGTCTAAGGTCATGAATCTCATAAATGTCAGAGTTGAGATGTGAACTTAAGCCATTGACTCAAGAGTCCATTTCTTGAAAAGATACATGCACCCCAATACTCATAGCAGCACTATTTACAAGAGCCAAGATATGGAAGCAATCCAAATGTCCATCAACAGATGAATGGATAAAGAAGATGTGGTACATATACATAATGGAATATTACTCAGCCATAAAAAAGAATGAAATAATGCCATCCGCAGCAACATGGATCGACCTAGAGATTATCATACCAAATGAAGTCAGAAATAGAAAGACAAATACCATATGATATCACTTATATGGGGACTCTAAAAACATGATACAAATGAACTTATTTGCAAAACAGAAATAGACTCACAGACATTGAAAACAAACTTATGGTTACCAAAGGGAAAAGGTGAGGGGGAGGAATAAATTAGGAGTTTGGGATTAACATATACACACTACTATATATAAAATAGATAACCAACAAGGACCTACTATATAGCACAGGGAACTATATTCAATATCTTGTAATAACCTATAAGAGAAAAGAATCTGAAAAAGAATATATATATGTGTATATATATGTATATATATGTATAACTGAATCACTTCTCTGTACACCTGAAACGTTGTAAATCAACTATACTTCAATAAAAATAAAATTAGGAAGGGTAAGCTGGGATGAAGTCAGAGAGTGGCATGGACATACATACACTACCAAATGTAAAACAGAGAGCCAGTGGGAAGCAGCCGCATAGCACAGGGAGATCAGCTCGGTGCTTTGTGACCACCTAGAGGGGTGGGATAGGGAGGATGGGAGGGAGATGCAAGAGGGAGGAGATATGGGGATATATGTATATGTATAGTTGATTCACTTTGTTATAAAGCAGAAACTAACACACAATTGTAAAGCAATTATACTCCAATAAAGATGTTAAAAAATTAAAATTAAAAATTAAATTAAATTTAAATTTAAAAAGCTTTTTAAAAAAGAGTCCATTCCTACTCTGGTGAATTGAATAAAGACATCCAGATCCTAATCCCTGCAACCTGTGAATATGTTACCGTCTATGGCAAAAGGAGCTTTGCAGATGTGATTAAGTACCTTGAGATGGGGAGACTATCCTGAATTAGCCTAGTAGGGTTAACATGTAATCACAGTGGTCCTTAGAAGATGGAGACAGAGGGAGATTTGACTACAGAGAGGAGAAGGCAACATGATGACGGAAGCAGAGATTGGAGTGATGCATTTTGAAGGAAGAGGCCAGGAGCCAAGGGGGACAGGTGGCTTCTAGAAGCTGGAAAAGACAAGGAAATGTTCTCCTTTGGAGTCTCCAAAAGGAACCAGTCCTACTGATTCCTTTACTTTAGCCTAGTGGAACTGACTCTGTTCATACTTCTGACCTCCAGAGCTGTAAGAGAATAAACTCTGTTGCCGTAAGCCACTGAATTTGTCATGATTTGTTACAGCAGCCATAAGAGACTAGTGCAGTTACCAAGCCATACATCCATACACACAAACATACGTGCCTGCACATACATATATACCCATAATGCCTCTACAGAGCTGAGTGCACTTGGGGTTTGTGCCCTGTGGCCATTTCTAGATAGAGCCCTTGAGAAGCAGAGAAAACATGGCCATGTGCTGCATGTCCTCCATTTGCCCCTTTAGATCTACGCTGAGCTTTCTCCACCCTCCTCTCTACCCAGACGGCTGATGTGTGTGGACAATATCAGTTGGTCCCTGTGCCCTGCAGCCTTCAGCTGGGGTCCCCAGTGGGGCATACGGGCAGTAAACTGATCGGAGGGAGAGTGATGCTTGAATATGTACTCCCTCAGCTACCGATCTGACTGAAGTCTGGCTGCATGTGATGACCAAAGTCCACAGCTCCTGTTGGGGAGCTCTCTCCATACAACTGTGTCTTTCCAGGTTCCTGGGAGGGCTCCTTCCCTGGCCCCTTCAGCCCTAGGGAGGCAATGGTCCCCATACCCCTAGCCTGGAGTAGGCTGTTCCCCGGCACCATCTCTTACAGTTTTCTTACATCCTTCTCATACCTTATAAACTCTTCTCAAAATATCCAGTTTGAGTGTAACATCTGTCTCCTGCCAGGACCCCACTGATCCAGCTGTGCGATGGAGCCAGGAAGATAGAGACGTGGGCAGCCAGAAGTAGCAAGGCGAAGGTCAGATAGAATCAAGGGAGTCTAATCTGTGAGACGATCTGTTGACTGAGGAAATGACAGGGTGATGGACATCTCAACTGTACTTCTGTGGCCAGCAGACATCAAGGACCACCCTCAATCCCCTGCCCCTGCAAAGACTTGGCTGTATGTGTCTTAGGGTGCATTTCTCTGGAAGCAGGTCCTATGGGTGCAAGCATTTTACTTGAGAGCTAAATCCGTGGGCCTATCAGTAGGGAAGAAGGCAAGCAACTCAGGGGAGGGAAGGATTACTGCTTTCTGTATCTGACTCTGGAAACAAATGGAGAGCCTGGCCTTCAGGATTTTCCCACTGGAGAGATGAGTGGGGCAAAGAGAGTTGTACACCAGCCCCCACCCGCTGAGGCATCCACTGGTTGAGGGATGTTCCCAGGGAGCACGCCCAGGAAGGGCAGAGAGAAGGCCCAGCCAGGAGGGCAGAGCACAGGCAGAGAGATGGAGGTGCCGGCGTGAAAGTCTGTGGGTGTGCGCTGCTACAGGAAAGCCCGAGGGGTGTGGGCGGGCATAGACAGCATATACCCAAAACCAAAGTACGCTGGGTGTCTCTGAATTGATTGAGACTGTTTCTAAGTGGAAAGTGGCTCCAGAGAGAAATTAATTTGATTTATAGACAAAAGAAAATAAATTCTGTTTGCATCTGAGTTTATGGATGGAGATTCACATCCACTCAGCTAACAGAAAACAGAAACCTACTCAAGCTAGCACAAGCATAAAGGAGAATTCATCACAGGTACACATGGAACCCAAGGGTTGGAGCCTGAACTGTATCAGGGCCTGACTGAAAACCGGAATTGCATCAGGAAAAAAGGCAGCTGATCTCTCTCAACACGGGGCCCCTCTCCAGGGTTCCCCAGCCTTGGTCTTGCCTCCACGTACTGCCTGTGCTGCTTCATATCCCCTCCCTCTCTCTCCTTCCACCTTCCAGTTTTCTTCATTCTGTCTGCATGTGGCCCCCCAAATGGCAACCCCATCTCTGTTGGGCAAAATTCTAAGATGCCTCCAAGAGTCCCCACTCCTTGGTGGACATAACCACATAATCTCCAGGATCCTGAGTGTGATGGATTTCACCCCCATGATTAGGTGACATTAAATGGCACAGTGGACCTTAAGGAAAGAGGGCTATTTGGGTGAGCCTGACGTAATCAGGTGAACCTTAAAAGTGTCTGAGCTCCTCCAGAGAAAAAGAGCAGAAGCATGAAAGGGATTAAACATGAGGGAGACTCTCCAGTGCTGGCCTCGGAGATGGAGGGGGCCACAAGGCAAGGATTGCAGGCAGCATTTAGGAACCAAGAAGAGATCCCAGTCAACAGCCAGCAAGGAAACAAGAACTTTACAATCACTGAAAACACTGGATTTGGTCAACAGCCCAAAAGACCTGGAAGTGGATTCTCCTTCAGAGCCTCATAAAGGAACACAGCTCAACCAATGCAATTCCAGCCTTTTAAGACTGTAAGCCTTGTAAGAACCCATCCACGTGGGGCCTGGACTTCTGACCTCCAGAGCTGCAGGCTAATAAATGTGTGCTGTTTTAATCTGCTAAATTTGCAATAATTTATTACACAATCATAGGATACTAGTATACCATCCCTGGCTCTACACTACCTCCTAATTCAAACACCCAACTCCAACTATATAGTCTCTAAGTCCTAAAACAGTAGAGAGAATCAACTTGTTCCTGTTGGGTGAAGGGTCCACCACTGGCCTAGAGCACTGTGGCTACTGGCCCAGGCAGGTTTCCTACTGCTCACTCAGCGGTGGCTGCGGATGTACAGTCTCAAGCAAGGGACATGGGCAAGGCAGGCAAACTGCCTGGCACGTTCTGCTATCGCCCTTCCAACTCAGATGATGTAGCAACCTATTAGCCTAGATCCTGCCTTACAGTATGTGCATTTTCTCTCACCTGAGGAGCCCATCAAAGGGTAGTTTGCTGCAGGGAGACAAGCACTATGCCACGGGGCAAAGATGTGGGTGTGAATCCCAGTCATTCTACTTATTTGCTGTGTGAGCATAAGCAAGTCACTTAACCTCTCGGGACCTCTGTCCTCATTTGTGACATGGCAGTCCTATATTGATACCTACCATTCAGGGCTGTTGTGATAATTAAATGAGATGAAGTAGGTAAAGCCCTTCATGAATCTTCAATAAGTATCAATTCCCTTCTGCCATTTTTAGTCTATTTTCTGTGTCCACCATAGCAGCTGGCACAACAGTGCTCTAAGCTCATTGCTGCATCAAATCAAACAAATGAAAAAAAAATCCATACATTCGTTGTCTGATTGGTGGGGCAACCAATAGCAGAGAAGTGACCCAATTATCACAAGCAGCAATGGTGTCCACAGAGGACAAACTGAGTAACGGTTCCCCCAGATGTGAGTTGGCTGAAAAAGTAATAATGAATAGCATGATGTTAGCATCTAGCGTTAATTTAAAGTATCCTGCGTACAAGCACTGTGCTGAGGGCCCCCCTGGTGTATTTCCTTTGAAGCTTAACAAGGGTCTCTCTAAGTGCCATCAATACCCATTTTACACATGAGGAACAGAGATTCAGAGAGATGCGATGACCTAACGCCAGCTTGGAAGGGGCAGGGTCAAAATTCAACCCTGGGTCTATATGACTCCAAAGTCCAAAGCTTTGAGCCACTCTGCTTCAAATTGTCATGAATGTGGCGACCCTCTGCTGGAAACAGTTCTAGCTCTAGAAACACCTGTGGTACCCATGGAGCCTGAAACTGAATGATAAGATATAATCCCCTTCATTGGCTGTTGGGCTCTTTTCAAATCTTTACATTTCCAAGTATTTTTTTTTTTTAATCACAGGGCAAGAAAAGTATCCAAGAAAAGGATAATGAGCTTATGTCTGCCAAACCAAAAGTAGCTATTCAAAAGAGAGCCCAGAGCAACTCCATTTGCCTGCCAAGAGGAACACTCCATCGGTTTAGTCTTCCAAACAATTTCCGCTTGATTTTCAGCTGTTTAAAAAATAAAGACAAAATGAGAAGACTGTTGTTTTCTGGTGTTGGAAGCTAAGAGTCTCTGATTTTTGTCTTTGTTTTTTAGCAGAACTGAGACCTCCCAAGTGGCTAAAAATTCTCTGCACAGCTTAGGGTATCAGAAAAACACCTAGGTTGCCCTTGACAAACATGATTGCCCTTGGGAATGTGATATTCGGATTTACTGATTCCACACCCAGATGGTGCAGGCCCTCTACTCTCCACCATGTAAGAGTCACACTGCAGGAGAGCAAGCCCCGACTGTCACAATACCCCCAGGCTCGCTTTGATAGCTTTAATAAGCTTGTCTGTTCCCCATTTAAGAGTGAGCCATTATTGCTCAAGCCTTTTCAAGTCAGCTTGAAATTCACCTTGGCAAGGATCCTGTCCTTTTGGACACTTCCCCCTGGCTTTTCAAACTCAGTAAAAGGAATTGAGACCTAGTGGGAAATGCCTGCCTGTCTAGAGTCTATACAGAATCTCCCACAGGGCTGCCCTGGCTCTGGGCTAATTGGGCTGTTTGATTCTACAACAGTATCAGGAAAAACTAAGGGTGACCCTACACCAGCCTCCGGGCCCCTGTCTCTGAGAGTTCAGAGGGTCTGTGGAAATCAGAGAACACAATGAATCGCAGAATATTATTTGCTTCCATGGGTACCTGGGGTGTACTTTCGAACCCCAGGCCCCATCGAAATAAAATGCTGCTTATTCGTATGATACATTGACAAATAGCAAAATTAAACAGATGCAAAAAGTTATAGACCCCCTTCCTCTGCACTGTGCCTTGTCTACATGGCAAATTCCTGCTCAAACTTCAAACTCATTCCATCCTAAAGTCACCCCTTCCCCAGGAGGTCTTCCCTGAGCCCAACTTAGCCCAGCACCATGCTCCCTCCCCTGTGCTCCTCGGCACCAATGACACATTGACACTGGCCATTAGAGTCTGTGAAATGACAAACTGGCGACCCCCAATAACCAAGCCTGTGAGTGCAGGACCCCCTGTTATGTAGAAAAGACCCTGTTATATAGAAAAGTGCTCTTCAAGGTATGGTTCATGAAGTCGGCACTGCCAGCCCACACAAGTCAAGGTCAGCGTTTAGAAAGCTCTGCGGTTATTTGACAGTGCTGGGACCTTCTACCAAAGGATCAGTGCACGACAGATAGGAGATAAAAAAATAAAACTACTTCTTTTTTAAATCAGAGTTTGGGACATACTGGGATAAGGGACACACAGGAAGGGAGGGAGGGAGGGAAGAATAAAGGGAGGGAGGAAGGAAGAAAGTAAAAGTGAGTAGGAGTAAGGGAATTAAAAATAATAGGCAGTCTTTGTATCATTAGTTAAAATACACAAAGTATTTTCACGCATATTACATCACTGGGCCCCGACCTCACTGATGCAAGGTCTTGCTTCTGCTCCTCAAACACTCCAGGCACGTGCTCTCTTTCCTTTGTTCTCTTCTTTCCCTGGGTGCACCGCCCTCCACTGGTTTCTTCCCCTATTATGATCACAGTTCATATGTACTCTCCTCAGGGAGCCTTCCTGGCCACCCAATCTAGAATGTTCTCCTCCCCCACCCCATGCCATCCCTCTCTATCTATGACAGTGGTTTGGGGTTTTTTTCCCCTCTATGGAACTTCAAATGATGCAAACGATCTTATTCATGTATTGGCATATTGTTTATGGTCAGTCTCCCCACTAGAAAGTAAGCTCCTTAAGAATAGGAATGTCTTGTTCACTCCCAGAATTCCCTAGGCTGGGACAGTGCCCGGCATATGAACAAGTGAATGAATGAATGATTAAACTAGTGAATGAAAACAGTATATATCCTTGTTTCCACTTAAAATGCAAAGAAAATAAGAGTTTATGGACTTTGCCCAAAAGAAACTGAGGGTCTTGCCCAAGGATGCACAGCTCCTCAGGAGACCCTGGGCTCCAAGTGAACCTCCCGGCTCCAAATGCAGCTCCTTCCACCTTATAACACTGCCAGGATGTCAGCGTTTCCGGGGAAAGATCTACAGAGCCTTGCAACATCCAATAAGGAAATTCACATAGGTTGTGTGAAGCTATCATCAGCTTCTGAAGTTCAAATAAGCACCCCTTTGATATTAAACAGAAAACAGCAGAGCCCTGGAGGGTCTGCCTCGAGTGACATCTAACCCAAACAATTCTTTACATCCCTGTTCTACTATTGAAAAAGAGTGGTAAAAGCAAAGACTTTGGAGCCAGGCACACCTGAGTTCAAACCTTGAATTTTCTCCTCCTGTGGCTAGTTCCCACATCTCCCTCCCCATCAGGTTCCTCACTTTGCAGAGCATGCATGAGGATTCAACGGATGATGTAGGCAAAGTGACCCCAGAAGCATTCAACCAAGACAATCCCTCCTTCCTGTTGACATCTTGTTTAACATCAACTAGTATTACCGGTGTCAAGAGGATGGGAGAGTGAGTACAGAATGAATGAAGATTCACAATCCGCATAGGTTTTCAAGTTAGTAAAGGGCTCTCCAGTTGGCCCTACTATGTATGTGAGGTCCTCACATGTATCCTCCTAACTAAATAATGTTTTAGCTAATCTGTGACCTCACATGCAGTCTCATGGCTAAGAAAATAGCCCTCAGAGTGACCTTCATCTAGGATAAAGGAGGAAATGGCTGCTTCCAAGGCCAAAATACAACTGTACTAGGAAATAATCTTAGTTCTTGAAAATTGACGTTTTCACTTTATTTCTGCTTTTCTCCTCTAGCAGCTCAAATAGTAGAAACTAGCTTTGAATACAGACAAGGGTTCAAATCCAGCCCTGCCATTTGCTGGCAAGTTACTTCACATGTCTAAGCCTCAGTTTCCAGATCTGTAAAATGGGCATAATACTTTCACCTCAATGTGTTCTTGGTCAGCTTAGAGATGATATAGTAAAGACTATGGGAGATGCTCAATAAACAGGACTTTAATTCCTCCCCCCAAATACTTGGTCTTAATCACAGGCAAAAACATTTGCCAGTAAAAGCATGAAAGATGAAAGTCCCTTTACAATAGTGCCTGGAACATAGTGGGCACCCAATAACTATTTGATGAATGAATAAAATGGGTATTTGTTTGCGACTGTCAAAGAGGGAAAAGGTTCGTATCCTGAAACCTGGCTTGATGTCCCAGAATTTCAATTCATGACATTAGCCCTAATTCATAAGAATTCACCAAGAACTAGGTCAGTTTAGTCTAAAATTTTTGCTCATCTTTTAGCTCCTCTCCAACTTAGTTAAAGAGCCCATAATTTAAGGCCAACTGTGAGTGGTGACATGGCCCACTAGGTGTTAGACAAAAGCTCCAAAAGTAATGTCTCCACAGCCACCAAAGTGACTCTTTTCCCTGGAAAAGGAGCAGACAGATCCCGATGGAAGGAATGTTCGAGGTGGCCACCCTCAAGGCAATCTGGCCCCGATTGCAAAGCACAGTTCATTCAAGTCAAGGCCACTGACTGAGCCTGGCTTTTCAACTGTGCTCCAGTGTTTTCTGTCAAGAAAATGATGCAGGAAATGGCACCCAGAACTTAGATAAGAGCAGGAAGAAAGAGAATCAGGCCAAGATTGAGGAGCCTGAGAGGAGTCCCCGTGCTGGAGTTTGCAAAGCTCCACACAAGTTCAGATCCAGCACTTAGCAGAGAGATGCAGTTGTCTATCAGACATCAACCCTGGTTTGTGAAGCTGTCAGTCACCACCGTGAACTACAAAGTCACCGTGTGAACTGGCTAGGACCCATGAGGATTTCCACAAAACAAAAATCCAGATTTAAAAAAATGCCAGTGAGCTCAAGGAACATTGGAATTCTCAATACTACTGGCGTACCAAGGCTCCAAAGCCACATCAAGGTCCCCTCTCTCCCTGTCTAACGCCTGTCCCCATCTCCTCCTCCTCCTGCCTCCCACTTTCCCCTCCTTCCTCTCACTTTTTATCTCCTTCCCCCAGTTTTGAAAGATGTACAGAACTGAAGGAACAGAGAAAAACAATACAGAACATAAGCTTATTAGCCTATTTGTCTGACATCTACACTTCCACAAAATCCACATACATGAATTTGTTTTCTTTCCTTTTATGAGAAAAGGACTAACTGATGTGATAGATTAAATTTTTCAATAAATTAATATGAGGGAAGACACAAGGTCAATGTAAATTCGACATCAGCTAACTGTCTCTCTATTCAGTTTGTATAATTCAACAAATACTTCCTAAGCACCAGCAAGGACTATGCCTTTCTCTCTTCTTCTCTGCCCCACACAGTTTCACTACAAATTCACAACCTCCAGATTCCACTGGGCCTTCAGTGCTGCTTGCAGCCTTTTTACAATTCTTTGGTCAGCACTCTCTCCCATTCTCCACACTAACAAATGTCATAATGTTCAAAGTTCTACCTAATCCCCACCTTCTTTACTCAGGAAAGTCCCTCACCTCCTCCTTCTCAGAGAAAATAGAAGCCATCAGGCAAGGATTCCCTCAACCAGCTACTTTCAAACTCCCCTGCCTGGGATCCCTGCCTGTGCCAGAAGTGACAGTGATGGTAGAATACTCTGGATCCCACCCCACCCTACTGCCTTCTCAGGACACCTGCCCTGTAGAGCAACCCTCTCTCTCCAGATCTTCAACCTCTCCCTTTCTACCAGTTTCTTCTCCATCAGGATTTAAATATACTTCAGGTTATCCCAACTTGAAAGCAAACAAGCGTACAAAACCCCGTCTTCCCCATGCGCTGACCCTTTCACTTCTCTCTCTCTCTATTCCACGTCACACCTCAGCTTGTTGAAAGCAGAGTCCACACTCATTGCCCTGACTCTCTCCTCTCCAATAAGCTTAGGAGCTTTGGATTAAAGCATATTGATTCCAGCCATTCTTATCCCATTTGTGTGATCATGGGCATAGCTGTTAACCTCTGTCTCTCCATTTTCTCAGTAAAAAGGAATTAATACTAGTTCTACTTATTAAGTTGTTGTTAATATAAAATATGGAAATGTTGGTAAAGAGCCTAGGACAGAGTAAGCTCTCAAAAATGTAGCTATTATTAAATCCCAAATCGATATCTGTGGTCTAGAACTTTCTCCCGAGTTCCAGATGCAAAACTCAAACGGCTTTTAAGGTATCCCTACTAAGATGACTCCAGACACTTCAAACGGTTCCAAGTGGACATAGTTGTCTTCCACCTGTCTTTCCCTATGAACCATCACTCACCCAGTTGACACTTCCATAAGCACTAATTAATGACACCTGTTTTCTTCACTCCCCTCCACATCCAGTCCCGATTCTACCTCCTACATACGTCTCAATCTGTGTATCTTCATTCCTACTGAGGCACTGTCACAGATAACACATACCATTGTCTCCTGTCAGTATCACTATCACAAATTTCCAACTGATATAGGCATTGCACCTCTTCTAATACCTTCTCTACACTATAGCCAAAGTGAGCTTTATTTATTTCATCTGAGTTAGACTTTTGAAAATATACAAAAGTACAAAGAATGATAAAATGAACACATACATTCACACTACCCATATGTAGCTGTAATGTTTCAAAATTAAAATCTTACCATATAGTGCACTAGTTCATAAAATGCTCAATGGCTCCTACTTGTCCTTAGGATCAAATTCAAACTCAGTTGCAAGGTTGAAATGACTCTCCATGACTTCCAGCCTCTTCTCACCCACATCTCCCCACTTACCAATCTGAAACCCAGACCAGAGTAAACCATTTTTGTTTGCTCCAAAATGCCAAACTCCCTGTGCCCTCCAGGCCTTTCCATCTTTGAGGAAGAAGGCATTAAAGGATGACAAACTGCTTGAGTATGGGACAGAAGCAGAAATAAACATTGGAAGGTATTTGGCAGTCAGCCCACAGAAGTGATATTCAGAGCAATATCTTAGATGGTACAAGTGACAGCATCACAGAATCTTAGAATTGCTTGGAAATTTAGTTAAATCCAGCCTCCCCTGCCGTACAACCCTGAACTTACCCATCATGCCTTCAAAGAACCTATCTTGGAAAAGTAGTAAAGTACATATACTTTGTTTTGCATCTTATGGCTTTTTAATGTACTCAAAGGAGAGTATACAATACATGGAGACAGATGATTATAATTCTCTAAGCCTCCTTGAAGGCAGAAATCCTTCCCCTGACATCCCTCCAAAGGGGTAGAGGTGATCTTTGAATGGAAAAGGAAAGAAGGTCAGTAACTTCAATTAAGCAGTTCTTTTCATGAAGAGACAGGAAGCATCCAAAGGTTTCTGGCAATTCCTTTGTTTTATGGAGGTAGTTAAAAGGAAACCAGGAAGGAAGAGAAATCTTTCCACTTCTGTGACGGGCCTTGCAAATATTCTTATTTTAAGGAAACACTGCCATTTCTTTTGCTACCCAGTTACAGTAAACCATGCCTAGAAAATGGCATAGCCAGTGTAAACCAAAATTCTCTTATTTTAGTCTGTACTGAAGTCCGTCTTCAAAGACACCTACTTCATTAAATGCCTGATGCCACTTGGCTTGAAAATTTTTTCACTAGAAAAATTTTTCACTAAAAAAATACTAATACGTGCAACCACACTATCAGAATTATTTATGAAACAGGTAGCCAGTGGGGAGGAAAATGAATTGTACAAATAAGCTGCCTAAATCCTCAGGGCTGTGATGGAAATTGCTCTGATTTCTGTGGATGACTTAAGACCGAAGCTTTGTTGTTATTTTTTTCAGAATTAAATAGTTGTTAACTGATCACACCTTTGCTTCTACAATGACTTCTGTAAAATGTGAGAAGAAAACCAAAGGGACTCATTGCCAAATATTTTAAACAATAATTATGAAAGGGAAAGGAAAGGAAATCTGTGTGTGATCTCTGTATATGTTATCTGTGTATTGTTTTCCCCATTACATATAAGAAACCAACCTCTTGTCCATAAAGAAAATTTATTCTGGAACATAACTGACATTCCAATAAAGTAAAATATTTTCAAAGTGTTGCCATTCTGATTATGCAAAAGGTACACTGCCTTTTCGAACAGGTATTTTGGAAAAATTAAATTTGTGTCAAGATGGATATTTTAATTTATAATGGGAAGTTAACATAGATGCCTATAACAAGAGCTCTATACTATCTTCTAATTTATTATTTAGAACTTTATATCATTATGTGCACACCCTCAAAACTGTCAATCCTCCAAGCACAGTTCTGAGCAGATATGCTCAAAGGTGTCGGTAACACCTAAGTGATGCTTTGAACTACACGGTAAAGTCAATAGAAAGTTGATGAAAATGCAGATTACAGGGAAAAGTTTTTGGAAAGTTCAAAAACTCCATGATATATAGACCAGGGAGTGAGAGCACGTGCATGAGCATTACACACACAAACACACACGTACACACATACACACACATACGCATGCACACAGGCATGTACATAGAGGACTATTTCAGAGGCACAGTCAGGAAGTCAGAGCATGTGAGTTCATGCTAGTCTCTAGAAACATCACCTACTGGAAGGGATCAGCCAGTCACTTAGAGCTAGTCATGGCCATCAACATAGAAGTCACTATTTATTCCATGTTGACTATGTGCCAGGTGTCACGGCTAGTCCTTCATAATCATGACCTCATTTTATTCTTCCAACAACCATATTTAGTAAGTCGTAATATCCTCATTTTGCAGATAGGAAAACAGAGGTGTGTTTCATCAAACTACCATATGACCTTGAAAAAAAGCAGCAAGGTAATTTATTTCCACGTGGTACTTGTTCCTTGAGGGCAAGCTTCCCAATGTCAGCAGGAATCAAATTTGGGTTTATGTTAGATCTGTTAGTTTATTCCAAGGAATCTATAATTGAAACATAGAGAATAATGTCTTTTATTTAATTATATTCTTTCTTTCACAACAGTATATTTTACTTTAAAAGCTAAGGATAAACACTGCCTAATATTCTGATAAAACTTTGTTTGAAGAGAATACAGAGTTAGAGCAGGTGTTGAAGAAATACCAGTGCGTCTGTACAACTCAGCCTCTTTCTCTCAGTTTCATCCAGTTCAACAACTGATAATGAGTTGGTATCCCACCGCTGCCACCAAAGAAAAAAAAAAGAAAAACAAAAACAAATATTACCCTAGCACCTGCTATGTGCCAGACATAGGAAATACAATAGCAAGTTGGCAGACGCTGCCCCTGGCCCTCATCAAACTTTCAATACTGTCATACTCTCGGGAAACAGATGATTAAACAAGTAATTTCAATACAATGTTATAAGTGCTATAGAAGGAGAGAATCAGGAGATCATAGGAGCATCTACAAAGGTAAGGAAGGATTCTGAGAGAAAAATGACATCTGAGACTTGGAGGCTGAGGCAGAGTTGGCCATGCATGGCAGCTGTAGAAGATAAGGCTCACATTCGGTCCTGGGTTTGAGATCACGATGTGTGTTCAAGCCACTCCTTAAACAAGCACCATGATGTGGTGGGAGCACAGAGGTGGGGATGGTGGGGAGGAAGACAGCGTGAGAGGTTAGAGAAAGAGATGGCAAGGATGGCAAAAAATAAGCCTTGAAGTACTATCAGGGGCCAAGTCATAAAAGCTTCATGTGCCATTTTAAGAAGGCTGGGTTCAATTGAAAGGGTGATGGAGCAGCTTTGAAGGACTTTCATCAGTAGCTACTTGTTTTAACTCCACTCCTGTCTCCAGGATGGAGTATAGCTCCGCCCCACTCTCTTGCAGCTAAAACCTCCAGAACTTTTAGCCTCACCACATGCTAAAATTTTTTTAGGTTCTTCTTCTGCGGTGGACTTTAATTACTCTAGAAAAAGAAACTCCTAATGTCTAGGACTTTCCCATCCAGTCAGCAGGCTCAGCCCTCCCTACATGTTCACTGTTACAATATACCCTGTCTCCCAAATCAAGGAATAGAGGTCCTTCTGATCCATGCAGAGCTAGAAGGAAAGATGTTAACTGCTCACACCTGTAGCACAAACCCACATAACTCATTCGTCTCCTACAATGCATTTGTCTCCTACACCACCCTCATTACCTTTAGCTATTTTTCCCTTGAAGCTGGAGCTTTTATGTAAATTGAAGCCATTAAATGGAATTATTCCTTAGCAGGTATCACTGATACTGGGTTAAATTCAAAACTATTCCCTCTTCAAAAATTTTAAATTACAAATATATTATGCCAGAATACAACCTTCAAAGCATAATTAAGCAGTCCTTTTTTAAAAACTTAAATACAAAGTGTGTTTTCCACAAGTTTTTTCTCCTCCTGGACAAAGAGAAAATTCCTAATGAGTAAGTGGAAAATGCTTTTGGAATAAGACAATCCAAAACAAAGAAATACACACACACACACACACACACACACATTTCTGCATCTGAAGACTGAATGGTAATAGAGAAAGAGTTGTTTAAAAGGGATAGTGGGATGTCTCAACAAATAATATCCCCAAATATTTCAAGTCTCACCCAGGAAGGAATCTCCACTAGCATATGTTGCAATTTGCCACAGGCAGATGAGAGACTCTAATGCAGAACATAAGCTGGACTCCCACCTGTAAAAAATTCTACAAGCAACAGCATGCCCTGGCTAGAATAACGATGCATGACTCATGGCTGGAACATCCACAGCTCAACAGATGGTTCTCTTCTGGGGTTTAAGACAGGCAGGAATCAGGTGGCATCCAGATAACAGCAGTGAGCTACTGACCTGAAAAGGAGAAAGTCAGAGGCACAGGGGTTCACCAGCCCAGGGAGACGGCATATCTTTTGAAACACACCATTTTCTGGGCGTGCCCTGCAGGAATTTCCCGGAAACACAGAACAAAGCAATTGCTTTGTTACAGAAGCATGTCAAGGAATTCGTAAAACAAGAACCGTTGGCGCAAATGAAATTCCATGACTCAAATTTTTAATACGCTGAGAGATGTAGATCTTGGTTGTTTTGTTTTATTTTGTTTTTTATCTCTCAGAAGCTAAATCTTCTTACGGTACATCTAGATTCTAACTTGAGGTTTATCCCTCTGGTATATTCCAGCTCAAATTCCTCATTTTCCCAGTGCACATCCTCATCTGTATCACAGAGAAAAATAAATCCGTTAATGACAGTGAGCCTTTGCTTGGTCCTGTGAGAGCCCATACCCACTCAACTGGACGGCACTGCACCCTAACCCCGGCACATCCAAACCTGAACCCACTGTCCGCCCGCTAAATCTCAACCCTCCTTTCAGCTTCCCAAACTGCTGGCTGGTAACCATCCATCCTCCACAATCTAGAAGCCCAGGGGTCATCTTTGCCTCCTCCCGTCCCTTCCTTCTCTAGCCAATAACCACGCCCTGTCACTTTGACAGTGGAAACCTCTCTCCAGACTGTCTCCAGCGCCATGGCCACCTCCCAGGTCCAGTTCGTTGCCATCTCAGCCCTGAATTATGCAGCCTGCAGCCAAAGTGGTCTTCCACTTGGCTCAGATGGAGTTTCTATTGCTTCAAACCCTGCCAGTGGCTCTCCATGGCTTTCAGAACAAAGTCCAAAGTCCTTACCAGGGCTTAGGAGGTCCTTCAAGTTCCAGCTGTTGCCTTTACCTGAATGCTCCTCCCTGGCCATGCTCCACCCCATACTCTCTGCTCTAACCAGGCCAAACACCACTGGACTCCCCCAAGGCACTGTGCTCTCTCTTGCCGCCCAGCCTTCACACATGCTGTTCCCTTTGCCTTAAACAAGAATGTTCCACCCAACTCCACCTGTCCTTGAGCCTCAGCCCAATGTTCTAGGCTCCTCTGGCATGAAGACACATGTAGGTGCCCTCCCACATGTGTTCACAACCCTCTTTCCAGTCATAGTACTTGTCACTCCATGTTGGTACCTGGGTCCCATGTGTATTGCATCCCAGATTCAGACACAGAACATGGAACATATTAGGCACTTAATTATTTGTTGAATAAATGAATGAATGACCACTTCTTGAATGACTGAATGATGTAGTGAATTAATAAATTACTCCCCTGGTTATTTTAGCAATTGACAGCATATCCTTTTCCCTCCCCACCACTACCTTTCCCCACTCCCTCCCTTGTCTCTGACTGTTGCGCTGATCTGATCCCTCACTGGCTCCCAACCTAGTCAATCTATCCTCAGACCTCTGGATGGATGTGTATGTGCCATGTCCCTGCTGTCTGACCCCTGGCTTTCCCACAGCATCTCTTGCTCCCCCATCCCCCTTTGGGTAGGACCAGCTTCAGAGAATCTAATTTCTGGTCCCACTCAGTTGGCCTATGCCTGGGTCAGTCACTACCCCACCCCACTCACCCACACAGTAAGGAGCCAGGCATTTTAATACACACCATCGTTCCTGGAGTCCCGGAGATTCAAGCAAAATCATACCATTTCTGTCTCTTTAAGTCACGGCTATGATGTGGAGGCAGGACACACACAGCTTGGTGGGATGTGCACTTTGTTAGGGCAAGAAGTGGCGGTCAAGGCAGAGACTCACTCACCCGCTCACCATAGCTGCCCCCAGCAGCCCTGCCACACATCATCGGCCAGTTCTTTGAAAAGTCCTATGCATTCATCACAGAGCTGCAGAAATTCATGGACACCCAGGGCTCACAATAGTGGGGAATTTGTTCTTGTAAACCAACTATTGTGGGGCAGTGTAGAGGAGGGCCATGCTTCCCTGCAGAGGGAACTCCGGCAGCTTCCCAGCCACTCTGTGGGGCACGCACCACAGCCCCACCCACCACCTGGTCACTGCCACTAGTGACAGGCTGACATCATTAGGACGTGGCCACTGAGCACCACTGGCCTCAAATGTTCTTACATGGCATGTACATGCTGAGTCCTGACACAAGCTGCTGAGATTCCTGCCACCCCATCTCTCTAGGCACCACCCTCTGCCCCTCTGGATGTGGTGTCTACACAGACTTCCAGGCTACAACACTTGGCTGCTTGCCATGACCCCAACTGGCTCCCCTCCAGATTAAGATTCCAGCATCATGGCATCCACCCAAACTAAGGCCTTTTGGAAGGCGGTGGGGGGCAGTCAGAGTCAAACAAATAACCGCCCAGCATTTCCAAGTGGGCAGCACACTTCCTATAGACGTTCTTTACAGAGACTTTGCAGAGAGACCCAAGACTGGTGTTGGAGGCCAGCCATGTTGCAGTTGACAGAATGACTTGGGTGAATCTTGAAGAATATTCTCTCTTCTTTATGCCACCTTCAGATACCCTGCTGTCTTTCTTGAAGGCATTTTTAATCTGAAAAGTGCAAAATTCTTAAAACACATGAGGTGGAATCAGAAATACCACATTTGATATCAGAAAAGTATGGGCTAGCCTTGAGGAAGAAGTTGGAACCTTGATCTCAAAAGCTATTAAAAGCCATCCTGTTCTCCAATCCCTTCATCTGCCTACCTGATTGCTTTTAAATGGAGATGCGCTATCTCAAGGAGAATAGGGTGTAGAAAATAGAATGCCATTTTTTTCTCTCCACTGTCTCACAGATAATGACATGGGAGCGTCCAGAGGTAGAGATAACCAGTGTAAATTAAAAGCTTAAGTGGGAGCCTGTTACAGGCCATCTCCATTCCCTCTTGCCTACTCCCATCCTCACACAATGCATAATACAACTGGAGAGAAGGCCCAAAACATTATCTCTAGAAAACTCAATCACTATAACCAATAACTCAGTGGAATGCCCTTTGTTAAGCCACAAGCCTTTGATTAGCAAGTTTAATTTAAAGGGATTCCTCCCTCTCCCACCTAAGGCTGAGCTGCATGGATGCTTATCATGGTGATAAAGAGCATTTATAGGCCAAAGGGGGTCTCGGACGTGTAATGGAATTGCTGTTAAGTCAGATCTGCTTTAAAGAGACTGGAGGGCTTCCCTGGTGGCACAGTGGTTAAGAATCCGCCTGCCAATGCAGGGGACACGGGTTCGAGCCCTGGTCTGGGAAGATCCCACATGCCGCGGAGCAACTAAGCCCATGCACCACAACTACTGAGCCTGCGCTCTAGAGCCCGTGAGCCACAACTACTGAGCCCGCGTGCCACAACTACTGAAGCCCATGCACCTAGAGCCTGTGCTCCACAAGGGAAGCCACCACAGTGAGAAGCCCACGCACCACAACAAAGAGTAGCCCCCGCTCGCCACAACCAGAGAAAGCCTGTGTGCAGCAACGGAGACCCAATGCAGCCAAAAATTAATTAATTAACTAATTTTCAAAAAGAGAGAGACTGGAGACAATCAGAATGACTGTCCCATGGATGATTGTCCCATGGCTGGTCTAAGGTACCCCCTGGAGGTCCCCCACCCATCACCTTCATATCAGTGACATTGTCCTTTCTGGCTGGGACAGAGCAGGAATAATCAAAAAATACGTATTTCCCTCCTTCCATGACTTCAGAAAGTGGTCAGCTGCAGAAAATTTGGGCCTTCAGTGTAAATGGAACAAATGACCTTGAAAATCCAAGACAGACTTAGACATTGTTTAAATGATCTTAGGGACAGTACTTCCATCCCAATACAGCCCCTGTCCTTGGTATGAATTCGCTTCAGCAGGAATCTAAACTACAAAACCCATCACACAAAGCCAATGTTCTGAAGGATTTTTCTCAGTGAACTTAGAACTTGAAAAAAAAAAATACAAAAGTTCATAAAAATCAGGCCACCACATCAGCCCCTTATTCAGGTTAGGAACAAAGAGAGAAAAAAACAGCAAGAAAAAATACCTAAAATCATCATGTCACTTGATTTGACTGTTCTGTCCAAATCTCTGCCCACACCTATTCCCAGAGCTCTGCTGAGGAGACAGGGAGCCAGAGGACCCTGCCCACATCCCGCTGACGGACATTTCATTAAAAGTAAGCACAAAGGGACTTCCCTGGTGGCACAGTGGTTAAGAATCTGCCTGCCAATGCAGGGGACACGGGTTCGATCCCTGGTCCAGGAAGATCCCACATGCCGTGGAGCAAATAAGCCCACGTGCCGCAACTACTGAGCCTGCGCTCTAGAGCCTGCAAGCCACAACTACTGAGCCCACATGCCACAACTACTGAAGCCCGTGCACCTAGAGCCCGTGCTCCACAATGAGAAGCCACTGCAATGAGAAGCCTGTGTGCCTCAACGAAGAGTAGCCCCTGCTCGCCGCAACTAGAGAAAGCCCGTGCGCAGCAACAAAGACCCAACGCAGCCAAAAATAAATAAATTAAAATAAATTAATTAAAAAAAAAAAAAGTAAGCACAAAGAGTCTCCTTCACAGAAGGTTAAACTCAGACACCAACATTCTAGTTAGCTGTTTAGCCGCAAGTACACTCAGAAGGTCATGTAAACAAACTAAGGTGTTGACTTCATTTTGGAATGGCTGCGTGTGCATGTGTGTCCAGTTGCTAGTGAGAGAGACGGGGTTAGGGAGAGAGGGAGGGAGGGAGGATGGGAGGGTGAGAGGAGCATCTCAAAGCTTTCTTCTTGCAACCATGATACCTCCTGCAAAATACCTTTGGAATCCCCTTTTCCCTTGAGCTTTGAAAGGATTTCTTTTGCTTGCCACCAAGAGATACCTGTCCATGTCATGTAATCCTCCATGTGTCCTTTTATTATGATTTGCATTTTCCTGAGTTAAACCATACCTTTGGGCATTTATTATGTATTTCAACAACAACAAAAAAATTCTTACAAATGTCGCAGGATCCAAATCGCTTTTTATTCCAAATAAAATTATGGAATTTTATTACATAAATTACCAAGCTAGAAATGACATCCCCAGTTTTCAAGAGTTAGTAACAAAACAGAGCTAAAGTCTGTGTAGTAAAAGAAGCAGAAAAAGAAATCCTTGAACCCACTGAAAGAATGAAATAGATGTCAAAGGTCCCTCACAACTACCCTCTAATCCTTATCCTACACATCTTTCTCAATCTTCTGGATGGAATTTCTGATGATTTTGTTTTATTGTGTTTTGCTTTGACAAGTGGTTGGGGAGCTAAGTAGATGTAGCTGGACGATGGAGATGGGAAACGGCAATCGGCCGGAATCTTTTGACGCCAAAACAATAAAATTGTGAAGAATTCACTTCCCTTGTCCGCTTTCTTCTGGAACCAAAAACAGTACACAATCAAGTACATCAACTGTCGAGGATAAATGACACTTACAAACAATGACCAAAATAAGCAAAGATGGCGGAGATTATTCTTTATTATGCTTAGTTCTTGATGTTTGGGTCAAAAAAATAATCCTATAGCTAAGAACCCTTATTAGGACTTAGAACTCAGTAGAAGTTTCATTGTATAGTGTTCTTCTCTGTAAGGCTATTTGCTGAAATGAGATATTTTCTCATGTGACATTTAACTGTTGTGGTATAGAGGGCTTTTTTTCAAGGACTTATCATACACATACACTCAAACTGAAGATGGCCATGCCCCCTGCAGAACCCTCAGCAGGAATTCCCAACTGGTTCTTACTTTTCCATAGGAAGTGAGCTATTAACGCTGCAACAGGATGTTAAATCGGACTTTTCCTAGGGTTGCCAGACAAAATACAGAATGCCCAGTTAAACTGAATTTCAGGTAAACAATGAATATTGTACAGAACATATTTATATCGAAAAAATTTATTTGCTAAATATGGCAACTTTAACACCTCTCGTCTCAAAAATTCAGCTGAAATGCCAAAACTGAAACCACTGGGTTATAAAAACACCTCAATATCCCTAAAAAGAGCTGCTAAACATTCCCTTGCCTTTGGATTGATTCTGCCTCAGCCTTTGTGCTTGAAGTTCCTTATTTCTCCTTCTCTTCTGTATTCTCCAGCCCACCTCACCTAAGACTCCCCTTTCACATTTATCGTCACTTATAACCTTGCAAACTCCTTCAGGGTAGGACCAAGTCCTCCTATTCATCTCTGTTTCCCCAGAGCCCTGAGAACACATATAAGATGTTCAATAAATGTTCACTGAGATCAAATATTTGCCCATGGCCTTCTACATTGATTCCAGACTTCTCTTGGCTTTTGCGAGCTTTCATAACAAAGCCTCAGCTGGATAACCTTATTCTCTGCTTCCTCTCAAAAGCCTCCATGTTTATTAAGCTTTTGTTCTTGCTGTTTCCCAAACGTGTTTTACTCAGCCTGCCTCTCTCCTCAAGCTAATGTAGGAGCCCATTCCACAATGTCTCACCTCTACTCCTGGAATTTTACACAAACCTTACTTAAGATCCAATTCAAGCAGTCCATTCTTCAAGAAGATTTCTTTGATTATTTCATCTAATGCCACCCCTGTTCCATAAAACTTCCATTTTACAAGTTAGAGCATAACACAAAGTTTCACCTTCGATGTTTGCTAACTGTTTGGTCTGTTAGTTCAGTTGCCTCGGTTCTAAGGTCCTGAAAGCCAAAGATTGTGTCATAAATGTCCCTTGTCTGCACCCCCCCTTCAGCACAATGCTCGCCCAGTGGACATACCCCACAGATAGGCATTGGATGCTATTTCCGTCTCTTCTAGGACCTTCTACTAAATCACTGGAATGTAATTCATGGCTTAATACCTTCAAGAACAACTAAGGAACATGGGGCTTCAATCTTGGCCTGTTCACAAATTTTTATCACTGCGATAATTTTTTTAAATCACATTTCATTTTGATGTGTATTTCTCTGACCACTAGATGTTGAGTATCTTCATATTTATCAGACATTTACATTTCTTCTTCTTTCATTGACCAGTTCTTACATAGTATATTTAGCTGAATATTCTGGTTTATATTTAGTTTGAAATCTGAGGTTGAGATACAGTCTTGGGAATCAATAGCCTGGGTATAGACAGTGAAATAATGGTTTGCATAAGACAGACCAGGGAGTGTGGTAGGTATGACAACCCAAGTGGGCTTGTCAGAAAAATATGGATTTCTATAGTTAATTTTTCAGAATTATCCATTTAGCAATAGCCAAGTAAACCAGAAATGAGCCATTTAAAACCTAATCTTAAGTCCTCTGCTCACATTTGATGTTGTAGGATTTTGTTGGGATAAACTAAATCATGTTTCCAGGAATCAAGCATATTGGTAAGTGGGAACTTTCCAGAAGGCAGTGTCAATAAAGCTGTGCCTGGCCTCCAATTTGACACTGTGAGATAGAGATGTAGCTGGCAAGGGATGGTGGCTGCACTGGGTTCTGGGTAGAGCTGATAGTAGTCCAAAATAATGAAATCATAGCATGTGCTCTGCCTGGCTATAAATTGTGTACAGCAATTTCTCTGGCTACTGGGCCAAAGTCAGCATTACCCACTGCAGATTGGAGAGTCAGAAATGTTGACATAGAGTTCACCATTAAGCAAAACAAGGCATGTTGTTGTAAGTCAAACAGCCATCATATTAGCTGTGTAAGGAAATAATTTTGAGAGATGCCAAAGGGTCAGGCTATACCATTAGCCACTTTGCTATGACAGAATATACCAAGGGCATGAGTGCAGGCCAGTGTGCTTGGCTGATATAGCCAGACATGGAGTCCTAATGCTGTGACCACAAACTGCTGAAGACACTGGATTCTGCAAGGGGAAGTGAGAATGTTTTATCTGCCCCGGTTCAGGGATCATGAAAGCTACGTTTGTTCCTCCAACAGCAAGAGAGGTCAGGGGATGATGATAAAACTCCACCACTGTGAGATCTCATTCCAGCCCTGACATCCTAGAATCAGAATAAGCAGGAAGGCAATGAGGCTAGCCAAGGATGCGTTCCTCACTCCCAAACACGGATGGTCAAAGTAATATAATCATGGTTATAATAACAGCAATAGTTAACAATGAATAAGTACCTTCTCTATGCTGGGGACTGTGCTGTAATACTTAACACAACCCCATAAGGTAAGGTGGATCATTTAGGAAATTACTCATGGCTTGGCATAATCTTCCTGGAAATCTTTCTTATCTCTAGAACTTCCTCAGGATGCAAAATCTTTGCTATTTTACAGAAGTAGCACTCAACTCTAGCCTCATGTGCAATATACAGTGTGAACACAATCTTTGGTTTCATTTTTTTCTTCAGTATTTCTTCTTTTTTGGTCTTGGTTGGGTATCTGTGTAGCCATCTAAGAGAGGAGATTACTACTATGAGTGAACACTTCCAAACTCAGCTCTCTTGCAAGATATAAGGAGGAAAGGCTGTGACAAAATAAACTGACTTGTTCTTGTGGATGCCGGGTAAGAAAATCTGGCCCACTACCTAAGATCTTGGAAGGACCCCAACGAATCCTTGTTTGTATAGGTGTGCTATTCTCAAGAAGCTATTTTTATGATTAACTTCTATTCTGAATGACAAACGGGAAAAGAAATCCTTGAACTTTTACACCAAACAATTGCCAAGTTTTGTTTTACTGTAGTGACTCAGAGAAGTATATTGTCCTGACCTCAGAAGTCTTCATTCTGTTTTGGAAAGTAAATAAACCAAACCGAAACGTTTTTCTTCTTCACTGAAGAAATGCTCAGAATTCTGTTCGAAGACATGATCAACCCACGATATATGTTAATTGCTTTCTTCACCATATTCTTTGTTTATACTGTCAACTTTGAGCCTGTGTCTTTTAACCATTAGTTAAAAGTTAGGAATTCAGCTGTTAATTCACTGGCAAATTGCACTCCCTTTTTTCCTCTGTTTGTGATCTGGCTTTATAGTTTAATCATGTAATATGTCAAAGTAATAGTGATACTAAAATAATAGCAATGAAAAAGACTTGGAATAGAGTAAAGCCATCTATTGGAGAGACTTCAGAGAAAATGGACATCAGAAAAAGATGTCATTCATTTGGGAAGCTTTAATGGATCCCATGTGCCAGATACTATGGTGCCCAGTCCTTAGGATGGATGAGCTGGAGGTGAGCTGGAGACAGCATCACATGGAGAGAACATGGGCCTTGGAGGCAGATGGAGCTGGCCTTGGCTTATGCTGGGAAATAGGTGACAGCTGCTTTCCACCAGCCACTGACTGGGTCCTCTCTGGATTGCAGAGGTTACTTACTTGAATTTTTAACTTTATATTTTGAGGTAATTATAGATTCGTATGTAAGGAATAATAAAGAGGTGACTTGTACAGCCTTAACCCAGTTGAAGCAGTAACATCTTGCATAACTATAGTAAATATCACAACCAGGAAACTGACACTGATACAATCCACCAACCTCATGCAGATTTCACCAGTTTTACACACACTCAGTGTGGGTGTGTATGTATGTGTATATTCAGTTCTGTGCAATTTTTCATAGATGTCGATTTGTGCAGCCAAAAGCACAGTCAAGACGCAGAGGTTCCATCACAAGTACCCTTCATGCTACCCTTTTATAGCCACAGCCAACTCCCTCCCTTCTACCCTTTGGCAACTACTAACCTGATCTCCATCTCTATGATTGAGATAGATGGAATCATATAGTACAACCTTCTGATACTGGCTCTTTTCACTCAGGATAATTCACTTGCAAACCAACTGAGTTGTTGTGTGTATCAAGAGTGGGTTCCTTTTCATTCCTGAGTAGCATCCATGGCGTGGATGGGCCACCGTTAGTTTAACCATTCACCCACTGAATCACGTTTGGATTGTTTTCAGTTTTATAGCCAATAAAGATGCTATGAACATTCACGGATAGGTTTTGTGTGACTATAAGTTTCCGTTTCTCTGGGATAAATACCCAGGAGTGCACTTCTGGGTTGTATAGTAAGTGTATGTGTAGTTTTATAAGAAATTGCCGAGTGTTTTTCTAGAGTGGCTATACCATTTTACATTTCCACAGCAGTACACGAGTGATCCAGTCTCTCCACACCCTTGCCAGCATTTGATGTTATTACTATTTTTATTTTATCATTCTGATAGGTGTATAGTTATATCTCATGGTGGATTTAATTTGCATTTCCCTAATAGCTAATGATATTTAATATCTTTTCATACGCTCATTTGCCATCTGTATATTCTCTTCAGTGAAATGTCTGTTCACGTCTGTTGCTCATTTTCTAATTGGATTGTTCGTTTAATTTTTACTGTTGAATTTTAAGAGTTCTTTATATATATTAGACACAAGGTCTTTTCTAGATATGTACTTGCAAATATTTTCTCTCAGTCTGTAACTTGTCTTTTTATCCTCTTAACATAGTTGAACAGAGCAAAAGTTTTTCAATTTAATGATGTCCAGTTAATCAATTTTTCCTTTTATGGATCATGCTTTTGGTGTCTATCTCTCCTTGACACCAAAAGAACTCTCCACTAGCCCCACGTCCTAAATGTTTTCTCCTATTTTTTTTTCTAGAAATTTTGTAGTTTTACATTTAAGTTATGATACACTCTGAGTTAATTTTTGTATCAGATATGAGGTTTAGTTTGGGGTTTTGTTTGTTCGTTTTGCCTATGGATGTCCAATTGTTACAGCATCATTTGTTGAAAAGGCTATCTTTTCCCCATCTGATTGCTTTTGCAACTTTGTCAAAAATCAGTTAGGCATATGTGCGTCAGTGTATAACTAGGTTCTCTCTGTTCTGTTCCATTGATCAAACTGTCCATCCCTTCATGAACACCATACTGTCCGATGACTACTACAGCTATACAGTAAGCTTTAACATCAGGTAGCATGATTACTCCCACTTTATTCTTTTTTTTCCAAAATATTTTAGTTATTCTAAGTCCTGTGCATTTCCATGTAAATTTCTGAATAAGCTTTCCTGTGTCTATTAAAAACCATGCTGGGATTTTGATAGGATTTGCATTCAACCTATAAATCAATTCAGGGAAATTTGACATCTTGCTATGTTGAATCTTGCAATGCATGAACACCACCTTGATTTTAATACTCCCCTGCAGGTTTCTTTGCCTCAGCACCTGGGTTAAAACATCCCTGGAGCCCACATCTACTGAAACGACACCTGAGTTTACCACAGCCTTTGGACCCAGAGCTGCCCTCACTGGCCCTGGTCTCTGGCACAATCCCCTGTGATTACAGCTTTGGCTACTACCTGTAACACTATGGCAAAAGCCAGAACTTGTATTTGAATCCTACAACTATCAGGTGTCAGCTGAGTAAACAAAGCCTTGATTTCCTTATCTGTGGGATAACAATGCCTTCCTTGGAGCCTCTCCATAGCTAGGTCTTAAAGAGGGGCCATTCTTATTACTCTAACACATGATCCTACCACTTACCTAAGTTGATTTTAGCACCTAAAATGCCGGGCTGCAATCATCCTTATTAGTAAAATTGCACCTATTAACCCACCGTGCCCATTTGTTGTGACCATTCTGGACCCCGGTATCATCCATATTTTTATCCCAGTCATTGAAAAATCATAACAAAGAAGGCAAAGAGACACGGACAGAGTTTGACACTCACTAGAGAAATCTGTTCTCATGTAGGTCCTTTGGCTGCAGTGAACAGAAACACATTCTGGGAAATTAGGCAAAAGATATGGATTAAAAGGAAATCAAAGAATAAGGCAGTGCCAAAATCATAAACATGACCATCTTGCCTAGGAGGCTGGTTCTGGAATGAACAAGTTCTAACCATCATCTGTTTGTCTATGTCACTCTATTCAAGATTTGAAGAACTAAGTGAAAGGTCCTCTTGGCTGAGCTCAGGCACTGTGACTGGCTCCCAGCTGGACCAGGCAGTAGGAGGAAGGATCTGGCTAACAAGACCCTTCAGTATCTGTTACAGAAAGATTCCACCTGCATTTCCTGTCGACCCAAACTGCTCACAGTGGAGGACAGGCTATGGCCCAGATGGAATCACAGTGCTCTCAGGAGGGGACATGAGTACTTATATACCACAAAGTGCCGAAAGTTTACTCTTTTTTTCATTTGATCATGATTCACTAATTAGCAGTCTCTGGCAATGGCCATTTATCCAGAAAGATCTACCCAATTGTTCAGGAATATAGATCCACCTGCTCCACTAAGGATGTGTTAACAAACCGACAGCCTTGCTGAAATGCAGGTGTGTGAAGCCTATGACATTTCATGAATCTATTGGAATCCACTGGATTCACAGCCCTCACATTGGCACTGAAGCTGTCACACTGGTTGTATAGTGAACTCAAGTCCCTTCCTTAACCTCAGTGCTCAAGTTTTTTCGTTGAAAAAAGAGGGATAATTGTTCTAACCTCACACTTCGGTGGGGTTTTTTTTAATTACAAAGTACTATATATCTTATTTGTTACCTGTGTGTTACTTATAACCCCAACTGCCTTTTTATAAGCAGAGACTACCAAGTGGAGATTCCTTAATTTTGTTTAGTTTTTTTAGAGGATTGAGGCACAAACCAGAGAGGAGAAATCTGGAGGGAAAGTTGAGTTACTCTGCAAAAGAGAAAAAAAGAGAAATGGAAGACCTCCCACCATCTGGAGAAATCTGGGAGGGAGTGGTGAGGAGCAGGGCTGGGAGAGAGGGAGGAAGGGCCGGGAGGTGGCAAAGACGCATGTTGTATAATAAGACTCCTCCCACAGCCCCACCCCCACCCCAGGGGAAACCTTCCCCAACAAGGCAGTTTCATGTCTGAATGGACGCATTACAGGACAAGGGCAGTTTCAGGAAGTGGAACCCAAGTAGCAAAGAAAACCCATCCCACTTGGATCTCCACCCTAAGAAGTAGCAGAAATCTAGGATTTAAAGCTCCATGCACCATGGAATTTGGGTGCTAAAGGCAAATACACAGAGACCTCCAAGGGCAAGTAAGCCTCCTGCCAACTTTTGGATTACACATATTTGCGTTCACATCTAGGAACAATAGAAAATGAAAATCCCTAGTCCTTGGGTGATTTTTCTCAAGCAGAAAAAGGAAAAAATAAAGGCTCTTTGTGCCCTTATTCCATCTTTGATCTTTTATCTATTCTCTAAGGGCATAAATGACTGTTTATACATGTTCCCATATAAAAATCACTCTCGAGGACTTTTTGTCTGTAGTTGTTGTTTCCTGCTGTGGACTCTAACACAGAAGCCTTTCCTTTTGAACCAAAAGTATTGAAAATCAGCACCCTACAATGGCCACGTGCTAGATTCCTTTGTTCGTGGGCTCTTTGGCCATATGTTTTGTAGGGTACACAATCAGTCACAAACATGAGTAGTGTGTGTCTGCCATGTGGAAGGCCTCCCACCCATTTCCCCAGGAGGTGCCTAACCATAGCCTCTGCAGAATGTGGGTCTGTCCTCCATCACATGGTCCTGCCATTCCAGCCACGGCCAGGGCTGCAGATCTAACACCAGAGCAGCCAAATTCCAGCCTCTGGAGTGGCCACATGTGAAAAGACAAGCTAGACCTGTTGGACTCTCTTTCTTGGGAGTTTGAAACAGGACATGGGTAAGAAAATGCTGAAAGTATATGTCAAGGAAGGGCACGAGATACCTTTAGAGGCCCTGAGGAGTCATGAACAAACCAGAATTAGGAGAAAGCAAGCGAACAGCAGAAGGAGAAGGAAGCAGACATAAGAAAACTGGTTGTTTCATATTAACGCCACCTGTTCCCCAGGTCTGAGCAAAAAAAAGCCACACCTTCGCTCACCGCCTCCAATTTCTCTTCTTCCTCCTCCCGTCTCCTCCCTTCTGCGCCTAAACCCACCAAGGTGGAATGGTTAGAGCTGCCATCAGGGCTGATGGAAATGCATGGTTCCAATTCCCTGGTTTTTCCCAATCCAGAACGAGATCACAAAGACATGCTGACCATCTTGCCACATGCAGGCATAATGACACCAAGGCCCTTCCTTGTGGTCTCAAAGTACCCAGACAGAAATAATATCTGAGAACTTACATTTCCCACCATGGTGCTCTTCCCTCCCATGGGATCTAACTGTAGCCCCGGAAAAAGAGAGGTTGGCTCTTGCAAACCCCCCAGGATGCCAACTCTAACCCATCACTAGCTAGAGAAAAAAGGTCAGTACGACGTGGGCAGAGAGGCAGTGCTTTCTTTGCTGTTCATTTCAGGCTGTCAATTCCGTTTGTGGGTTTGTGAAGAAGAGAAAGAGAAAGTATATGGAAGTAATATCACTACCGGCCACAATATATAGGTGTGCAGGGGAAAATAGAGCTAAACATATTTTCAGGATGTAGCAAGTAGATATGGCTCAACCAGAGAATTTATAGCTGCAACTGGCATCCTTAAGACCATAAAACTGGGCATAGAAGCTACTTTTAGGTTTTGAGGATCAAACAACTAGATTCAAAACATAGATAATAGAATAACAACTGCTGCTTAACAGGGAGCAGGAGATAAAAATAATTTGCTACACTTCACTGGATCCCACCCCATACCTCTATCACAGCAATCCTGCACAGTTAATTTATTAGAGTATGTGCAGTTATCAGAGATGAGGGAAAATTCTATCAGTGATGGAGGAAACCTGAGGGAGATGGGAGATCCTTATCCAGCAGTTAAACAAGAGTAAGGTTTCAGAAACCAAAGAAGGTACAGCAGGAAGAAAAGAATTCCTAGTGAAAGCAGGTCTCCTTACCTGAGGTCAGTAAACAGAATATACATAAAGAAATCCATACCTAATATTTTTAAAAATTATTTTAAAATAGGCTAGTGCTTCAATTAAGAGACTAAATGAATTTCCTGGAATTGACCTGTTTTCTAGCTTTGAAATCAGCCATGAATGACCCAGACCAAAAGGCGTACACAAACACAGTCCTTCTTCCAACCTATCTCTTAAACAAAAGATCTCGAAGATGGCAGGCACCTGCTGGACTCTGGTGGGGGACCTTGACGCCCAAGGAGAGGGGAGGAACCCCCAAGCAACCGGGTAGGACGTGGTAGGGAGTGAGGGGGGGAAGAAGTGGAGGCCGGACAGGACTGGCGCCCCTGAGGGGTGGCTGGGAGAAGGGAGGGATTTCCACGCATGGAGGGACCCTTGGGGGCTTGGAGGATCAGGAAGGAGCACACTTAGTGTTTCCCCTGCCGAGTCGGCCCTGGGAAGCTGGCTGAATGCCCCAGTTGGGTCCTCCACCCTCCGAGGCCCCCTCTGACCGTGTGGGTCCTAGGAGCATAGGAGGGAGGCAAGGGGAGAAGAGGAGAGGTGGATGGGGAGGGGTCCTCTGGGATCAGAGGATCATGGGAAGTGCCACGGGCATTTCCCCCACCCACTTGGGCCCCAGGAAGCCTGCTGGGCTTCCTGGTCTGGTCCCCTACCTTCCAGGGCCTCCTCTGGCCACAAGGGTCCTAGGGGCATAGGAGAGGTGGGTGGAGAAGAAAAGGGGCCAACAGGTAGGGATCCTCCAGGATCGGATGATCGGGGGGAACACGCCTAGCATTTCCCCCCGCCCACTTGGGCCCAGGGAGCCTGCTGGGGTCCCAGACCTGGTCCTCCACCCTCCAAGGCCAGAGGCATTCCTGGGCCCCTCCTGCAGTGTTGAGCATAAGCCCCACCCCCACCCCTGCATGGCCTTTTCCAGCCCTGTGGGTCCTAAGCATAGGCCCTGCCCACTGCCTAAACCCCACCCCTGCCTAAGCCCCGCCCCTCACAATCAAGGTCTTTTCTTTTTTTTTTTTCTCCTCTTTTTTTGCTATTGTAGTTCTGTTTTACCTTCCAGTTGTTGTTTCACCTAAATTTTTATTTTTTTAATTTTTTCTAACATATCTGTTAGTTTTCTAATCTTATTTTACTTTTTACTCTTTGTTATTATTCTGCTCCTTTTTTTCTTTTTTTTTTTTTTTTGCCACCCCACGTGACTTGCAGGATCTTGGTTCATGAGCCGGGGGTCGGGCCTGAGCTCCTGCAGTGAGAGCTCCGAGTCTGAACCACTGGACTAACAGAGAACCTCAGACCCCAGGGAATATTCATCGGAGTGAGGTCTCAAGGAGGTCCTCCTCTCAGCACCAAGACCCAGCTCTACTCAACAGCCTACAAACTCCAGGGCTAGAAGCCTCAGGTCAAACTACCAGTAAAACAGGAACACAATCCCATCCATCAAAAAAAAACAAAAAAACAAACAAAAAAATAATGTCACAGATGAAGAAGCAAGGTAAAAACCTACAAGACCAAATAAATGAAGAGGAAATAGGCAACGTACCTGAAAAAGAATTCAGAGTAATGATAGCAAAGATGATCCACAATCTCAGAAACAGAATGCAGGCATGGACTGAGAAAATAAAAGAAATATTTAACAAAGATCTAGAAGAACTAAAGAACAAACAAACACAGATGAACAACACAATAACTGAAATGAAAAATATACTAGAAGAAATCAATAACAGAATAACTAAGGCAGAAGAACGAATAAGTGAGCTGGAAAACAGAATGGTGGAAATAACTGCTGAGGAGCAGAATAAAGAAGAAAGAATGAAAAGAATTGAGGACAATCTCAGAGGTCTCTGGGATGACACCAAACGCACCAACATTCAAATTATAGGGGTCCCAGAAGAAGAAGAGAGGAAAAGAAAAAAAAAAGGATCTGAGAAAATATTCAAAGAGATTATAGTAGAAAACTTCCCTAACACGGGAAAGCAAATAGTCACCGAAGTCCAGGAAGCACAGAGAGTCCCATCCAGGATAAACCCTAGGAGAAACACACCAAGACACATATTAATCAAACTAACAAAAATTAAATTCAAAGAAAAAATATGAAAAGCAGCAAGGGAAAAGCAAAAAGTAACACACAATGGAATCCCCATAAGGTTATCCACTGATTTTTCAGCAGAAACTCTGCAGGCCAGAAGGCAGTGGCAGGATATACTTAGAGTGATGAAAGAGAAAAACCTGCAACCAAGATTACTCTACCCAACAAGGATGTCATTCACATCCAACAGAGAAATCAAAAGCTTTACAGACAAGCAAAAGCTAAGAGAATTCAGCACCACCAAACCAGCTTTACAACAAATGCTAAAGGAACTTCTATAGGCAGGAAACAAAAGAGAAGAAAAAGACCCACAAAAACAAACCCAAAACAATTAAGAAAATGGTAATAGGAACATACATATCGATAATAACCTTGACTGTAAATGGATTAAATGCTCCAAGCAAAAGACACAGACTGGCTGAATGGATACAAAAACAAGACCCATCTATATGCTGTCTACAAGAGACCCACTTCAGACCTAGGGACACATACAGACTTAAAGTGCAGGGATGGAAAAACATATTCCATACAAATGGAAATCAAAAGAAAGCTGGAGTAGCAATACTCATATCAGATAAAATAGATTTTTAAATAGAGACTGTTACAAGGGATAAGGAAGAACACTACATAATGATCAAGGGATCAATCCAAGAAGAAGATATAACAATTAAAAATATTTATGCACGCAACATAGGAGCACCTCAATACATATGGCAAATGTTAACAGCCATAAAAGGGGAAATTGACAGTAACACAATAATAGTAGGGGACTTTAACACCTCACTTACACCAATGGACAGATGATCCAAACAGAAAATAAATAAGGAAACACAAGCTTTAAATGACACAATAGACCAGGTAGACTTAATTGATATTTATAGGACATCCCACCCGAAAGTGGCAGAATACACTTTCTTCTCAAGTGCACACAGAACATTCTCCAGGATAGATCACATCTTGGGTCACAAATCAAGCCTCAGAAAATCTAAGAAAACTGAAATCATATCAAGCATCTTTTCTGACCACAATGCTATGAGATTAGAAATCAACTACAGGAAAATAAACCTGTAAAAAACACAAATACATGGAGGTTAAACAGTGTGCTACTAAATAAGCAAGAGATCACTGAAGAAATCAAAGAAGAAATAAAAAAAATACATAGAAACAAATGACAACGAAAACACGATGACCCAAAACCTATGGGATGCAGCAAAAGAAGTTCTAAGACGGAAGTTTATAGCAATTCAATCTCACCTTAAAAAACAAGAAAAATCTCAAATAAACAATCTAACCTTACACCTAAAGCAACTAGAGAAGGAAGAAGAAAGAAAACCCAAAGTCAGTAGAAGGAAAGAAATCATAAACATCAGAGCAGAAATAAATGAAATAGAAACTAAGAAAACAATAGCAAAGATCAATGAAACTAAAAGTTGGTTCTTTGAGAAGATAAACAAAATTGGTAAACCTTTAGCCAGATTCATCAAGAAAAAAAGGGAGAGGACGCAAATCAATAAAATTAGAAATGAACAAGGAGAAATCACAACTGACACCATAGAAATATAAAAGATTATAAGAGACTACTACAAACAACTATATGCCAATAAAATGGACAATCTGGAAGAAGTGGACAAATTCTTGGAAAGGTACAATTTTCCAAGACTGAACCAAGAAGAATTAGAAAATATAAACAGACCCATCACAAGTAATGAAATTGAAACCGTAATTAAAAATCTTCCAAAAAACAAAACTCCAGGACTAGATGGCTTCACAGGCAAATTCTATCAAATATTTAGAGAAGAGCTAACAACCATCCTTCTCAAACTCTTCCAAAAAACTACAGAGGGAGAAACACTCCCAAATATGTTCTACAAGGCCACCATCACCCTGATACCAAAACCAGACAAAGATATCACAAAAGAAGAAAATTACAGACCAATATCACTGATGAACATAGATGCAAAAATCCTCAACAAAATACTAGCAAACAGAATCCAACAACACATTAAAAGGATCATACACCATGATCAAGTGGGATTTATCCCAGGAATGCAAGGATTCTTCAATATATGCAAATCGATCAATGTGATACACCATATTAACAAATTAAGGAATAAAAACCATATGATCATTTCAACAGATGTAGAAAAAGCTTTTGACAAAATTCAACACCCATTTATGATAAAAACTCTCCAGAAAATGGGCACAGAGGGAACCTACCTCAACATAATAAAGGCCATATATGACAAACCCACAGCAAACATCATTCTCAATGGTGAAAATCCGAAAGCATTTCCACTAAGATCAGAAAAAAGACAAGGATGTCCACTCTCGCCACTCTCATTCAACAAAGTTTTGGAAGTTTTAGCCACAGCAATCGGAGAAGAAAAAGAAATACAAGGAATAAAAATTGGAAAAGAAGACATAAAACTGCCACTGTTTTCAGATGACATGATACTATAAATAGAAAATCCTAAAGATGCCACCAGAAAACTACTAGAACTAATCAATGAATTTGGTAAAGTAGCAGGATACAAAATTAGTGCCCAGAAATCTCTTGCATTGCGTTGTTCTTGCTTAACAACGAAAAATCAGAAAGAGAAATTAAGGAAACAATCCCATTTACCAGCACAACGAAAAGAATAAAATACCACGGAATAAACCTACCTAAGGAGGCAAAAGACTTGTACTCAGAAAACTATAAAACACTGATGAAAGAAATCAAAGATGACATAAACAGATGGAGAAATATACCATGTTCCTGGATTGGAAGAATCAATATTGTGAAAATGATTATACTACTCAAAGCAATCTACAGATTCATTGCAATCTCTATCAAACTACCAATGGCATTCTTCACAGAACTAGAACAAAAAATTTTACAATTTGTATGGAAACACAAAAGACCCCAAATAGCCAAAGCAATCTTGAGAAAGAAAAACGGAGCTGGAGGAATCAGACTCCCCGATTTCAAACTATACTACACAGCTACAGTCATCAAGATAGTATGGTACTGGCACAAAAACAGAAATATAGATCAATGGAACAGGATAGAAAGCCCAGAGATAAACCCACGCACATATGGTCACCGTATCTTTGATAAAGGAGGCAGGAATATACAATGGAGAAAAGACAGCCTCTTCAATAAGTGGTGCTGGGAAAACTGGACACTACATGTAAAAGAATGAAATTAGAACGCTCCTTAACACCATACACAAAAATAAACTCAAAATGGATTAAAGACCTAAATGTAAGGCCAGACACTATAAAACTCTTAGAGGAAAACATAGGCAGAACAGGCTATGACATAAATCACAGTAAGATCCTTTTTGACCCACCTCCTAGAGAAATGGAAATAAAAACAAAAATAAACAAATGGGACCTAATGAAACTTAGAAGCTTTTGCACAGCAAAGGAAACCATAAACAAGACGAAAAGACAGCCCTCAGAATGGGAGAAAATACTTGCTAATGAAGCAACGGACAAAGGATTGATCTCCAAAATATACAAACAGCTCACGGAACTCAATAGCAAAAAAACAAACAACCCAATTAAAAAATGGGCAGAAGGGACTTCCCTGGTGGCGCAGTGGTTAAGAATCCACCTGCCAATGCAGGGGACACGGGTTCGAGCCCTGGTCCAGGAAGATCCCACATGTCGTGGAGCAACTAAGCCCGTGCGCCACAACTACTGAGCCTGCGCTCTAGAGCCCATGAGCCACAACTACTGAAGCTTACATGCCACAACTACTGAAGCCCATGCGCCTAAAGCCTGTGCTCCGCAACAAGAGAAGCCACTGCAATGAGAAGGCCATGCACCACAACGAAGAGTAGCACCCGCTCGCTGCAACTAGAGAAAGCCCGTGCACAGCAACGAAGACCCAATGCAGCCAAAAATAAATAAGTAAACAGGAATAAATTTATTAAAAAAAATAATTAAAAAATAAGATAAAATAAAATAAAAAATGGGCAGAAGACCTAAATAGACATTTCTCCAAAGAAGATATACAGATGACCAAGAGGCACATGAAAAGATGCTCAACATCACTAATTATTAGAGAAATGCAAATCAAAGCTACAATGAGGTATCACCTCACACCGGTCAGAATGGCCATCATCAAAAAATCTACAAACAATAAATGCTGGAGAGGGTGTGGGAATATAAACTGATACAGCCACTATGGAGAACAGTATGGAGGTTCCTTAAAAAACTAAAAACAGAACTACCATACAACCCAGCAATCCCACTACTGGGCATATACCCTGAGAAAACCATAATTCAAAAGGACACATGCACCCCAATGTTCACTGCAGCACTATCTACAATAGCCAGGACATGGAAACAACCTAAATGTCCAATGACAGATGAATGGATAAAGAAGATGTGGTACACATATACAATAGGAATATTACTCAGCCATAAAAAGGAATTAAATTGGGTCATTTGTAGAGATGTGGGTGGACCTCGAGTCTGTTATACAAAGTGAAGTAAGCCAGAAAGAGAGAAATAATATCGTATATTAACGCATATATGTGGAATCCAGAGAAATGGTACAAATGAACCTATTTTTGCAGGGCAGGAATAGAGACGTAGATGTAGAAAACGGACCTGTGGACACATGGGGGGAAGGGGAGGGTAGGACGAATTGGGAGATTAGGTTTGACATAAATACACTACCATGTGTAAAATAGATAGCTATTGGGAACCTGCTACATAGCACAGGGAGCTCAGCTCGGTGCTCTGTGACGACCTTGATGGGTGGGATGGGGGGGGCAGTGCGTGGGTGGTCCAAGAGGGAGGTGATATATGTATACATATAGCTGATTCATTTCATTTTACAGCAGAAACTAACAACATTGTAAAGCAATTATACTCCAATAAAAAAATTAAAATAGGAAACTTGAATAGAAAAATAAACAAATAAATAAAAATTTTAAAAAGATCTCCCTCCAGCAACCCTTAAAAGGCTTTTGAGAGCCATAAAGTAGCAAGAATGAAACGTTAAAGCTGGCAGAATGCAAGCTGGCTATAGATGACATACCTGACTCTCTCCTTGTCAACCCAAAGGAAGTGTTGGGTGTAGGAGACACGTCTGTTGAGATGCCTGTGGACTTGCACGGGCAGCACTTTAATGAAGAAATAAAAAGGATTGGACATACAGGTACACTCTTGAACCACCGCCCCTTCCTTAAGTCTCCTCCTTGTGCCTTAACTCACAAAGCAACATGATAGCTAGGGACAAACAGGTTGGGAGTGTAGAAGGTAGACAGATGATAAAAATGCTTCATCTTAAGAGTCAATGGAAGCTTTTGATCCAAAGTAATGAGTAAATATTGTTTGAAGCCCCAGCCATAAAAAAAATTAATAATTTAAAATACTCCCTCACTTTCTCCCAAAGTCTTCCCCAATCCTGTAAGTTGTAATGCACTAAAGGAATATTTTCATCAATGTGTCCAAATATGTTATTCAGGGTGAGATTTTATACGATTGAGCCCCAAGGAACTTTCTAGAAGAAAAAGGCAGCCCCAAAATTGGATGCATAAACGGCTTTAAGGTTTTAAGATTTGGCAGAGCGTACTGTGCCTTCACCACACACAAGCCAGAAATGGAAGAGAAAAGAATTCAGTTTTCCAGGCACTGCAAAGGGACTTGTTTAGTAGTTCAGCAGGTTCACAGAATGCAGCAAGCAGACCAGGCAGTGTCCTCAACACAAAGCAACCCGGACCCCTGAGCATCTAGCTGGCAAGGTGCCCAGCAGAGAAAATAGGATGGTTTTGAATTTGCTGTCCTCTCAGTGTTGGGGGTGTTGCACAAAGATAAAGTGGGGAGAGGGAATAGGAAAGCAGGCATAGAGGGACAGGTGGATTCTAGAAGTGGGAAATTATTCTTCAAGCACAGAAAAACAACTTTAAAATATTACTAAGGAATTAATGCATAAAAAGTGTCCTCAGCAGGAAGGAGTGTGAAGCAGGGATACATGTGTCATAAAAAATACACCCTGTGGCCAAGACACACTGACCATTAAGACCACAAATAATTGAACAGAAAAATCTAATCAAGCAGAAGGATGGTAATCTCCAAGGGATAAGCCACTTCACTGGGTATTCACACTCTAGTCCCAGGCCCAGATATATAATAAGAGCAGAAATGTAAACATACACACTACACACACACACACACACACACACACACACACACATGCGCGCACGCATCCAGAGGCAGAGCATCCCATGGCCTGAGCGTAGGAGGCAGTGGGAAAATTCATTCATGAGGACTTTTTAATTGCTTTGCATATGTTTTTCATCTTTCCCATTTCTTCTGATGGTGATTATGACTATATTTTGAAATCATGACCCACCACTGCAGCACTGTAATTACATAAATATGGCATCATAAATGAAGGTTAGTGCCAGAAATAGCAAAGCAGAGAGGGGTGCTATTTGTCTCTATGGATCCAAGTGTGTGTGTGTGTGTGTGTGTGTGTGTGTATTTTATTTAAAAAAAACCTCCCATATACGTGATATTTGGAAATCCTTTGCTACTCCAAACAAGGGCATCTTAGGAAAAAGAACAGGAGCCTCAGTCTCATTTTCAGCTGAAAAAGATGAAGGCAAGAAAAGGCAGGGTCTTCTAGTCATGATAAATGTAAATAATAAGATAAGAGCTAGGTGTAGATTAAGCTAGCTAGCTTTAAACTGAGCTCAGGTCTCTGCACTGGCCTGTGTTGAGTGGGCACTAGGGGCTCTGCTTGTGGGCAGGAATCAGTCTGGGGCAGTACCTCTCGTCAGTGGAGCCCGTCAGCACCTCTGGAACCTCGGGGAATGTCTCTTAAGCACCATTCAGAACAGAACTACCTTCCTCCCTGCTCTCACTCATCCTTGCCTTCAGGGCACCAACCAGATCTTCAAGTAATAGGGATGGGAGTTGGGAGATAAATAGCCCAGCTTCTTCCACTCTCAGGAAAAAGGAAAATTCTAAAGTGTGTTCCACAAGTGTCACACAGAGTAAGTGGCAGTCCTAAAATATGTCAACAAATTATTTGAACTTCAAACCTTTAAAAGGTGAAGCCTAATTCTCCTCCCCTCAAATGTGAGCCATATTAAGTGACACTTCTAATGACGAGGCTATGAGGACAATGATGTTATGTGACTTCCAAGCTGAGGTCATAAAAATGCTGCTTCTGGGGAAAGCCAGCACCATGTCCTGAGAACACACAAGCGGCTCGTGGGGAGGTCCACACAGTGAGGAACTGAGGTCTCCTGCCAACTACCAGCACCAGCTCGCCAGCCATGTGGTGGAGCCACCTTGAAAATGGACCCTGCAACCCCACTCAAGCCTTCAGATGATGCTGCTCCGACGGACATCTTGACTATAATCTTACAAGATGTCCTGAGCCATAGCTGCCCAGATAAGCCAGTCCTGAATCCCTAATCTACAGGAAATGTAAGTATAATAAATATTTATTGTTATTTTAAGCCATTAAATTTTGGAGTAATTTGTTACACAGCAGTAGATAACTGACACAGAGTCCTAGTGGCATTGACCCCCAATGCCCACAGCTGTAACCTGCTCACCAAGCCCCTCACTGTGCTTCTTTAGATCACCTCCACACTAAATGACCTGCACTCAAAATACTTGTCTCCTGGTTTGCCTTTGGTGTCTCAGACATCCCATATAAGGTAAATATTATTATTATCCTCATTTTAGGGATGAGAAAACACACATAGGTTAGAGTTACACAGCAGCTAGTGGCAGAATGAGATTCTCTGAATGCTAATTCACTGCCCTCTTCTTCGTCACAGCTGTATCCCTGCAACCCCAATCCTCTGCGATTTTAAGCAATCTCTCCTCCCTCCCCAAGAATAATAAGTTAATTTGCTCATTCACTGTGGACAAAGGCACCCATCGTAATTACAAAATGTAAAAACCAACCTAAGCAAATTCAATAACAAAAGCAGGAACTCTGAGTCACTTAAGTCTCAGTATATTTATTTTCCCTAATGCTACCTGTACACAGCAGGGAGAAATAATTAGCAAATTAATGGATTGTTCTTTGTTGAGACTGATGGAAAGGTTGGATGTGACTCTCCCTTGTCTTACATCTGGGCTACAGGGACTGGCCTATAACTGCTGACCAACGTCACCCGTGATTTACTGAAGTTATAAACAAGTGACATGCTACATAGGCAAGAAACAATGAAGATGAAGCCCATACGTGCTGTGCTTTCTGTTCCGATCAAATAAAATGTACAGCCAACTTCATCTGTCAGACAGTTAATGATAATCATTATTGTACTATGTGGTAATTAGGCATAAATGGGACATAAATGACTCTTGATAGCACCATTTTATATATCAAACAACAATTTTTGTGTTTTTCTTCTCCCTTTGATAGTTTTCCAATATCCCATCTCTACTTGGTGTCACTGTGTTTGTTCTACTGAGTCAAAATGTTAGAAGAGAACCCATGTGGGCTTTGGAACAAACTAGTCACGCACGCTGTGTAACCTTGATCAAGTCACCTTACGTCTCTGGACTCCTGTATAAGATGGAAATGAGGCCCCTCCAGTAGGATCAATATGAGAATCAAATGAGAAGCTGAATGCAATTGTTAGCACAGTGTTAGTATGCAGTAGGCACTGAAAAAGGTCTCCCTCCTGTCTCTTGTATCAACATTACTTCCACATACATTAATGTCAGAGGTTCTTGATCTTCTCCCCATGAGTTATCATTTCCTGCCCTGGATCCCACTCCCTAATGCACCTGGCTTCAGTCTCCAAGCCACACGGTTTCACACTAAAATTACCAAAAATACTTCCTACCGAATGAAGGAATACTACTAAAGTGATCAGGACAACTGGCTTTGAGTCCATGCATAGAAATAAACAGGTTTAAAATTTAGCTAGGAGCAAGAGTGTCAACACCTTAGCATAAATAAGTTCTAGTTAGGGCAAATTATGATGGTAATTTCTCTATTTGGTTTGGATATGGCTGGTGAGAAACTGGAAGGGAACAGTCATCTGAAAGAGCTAAAGGAAAAACAACGCTGCGGCTTCCAGTAACCTTCACCCAGTCAGAGGCTGGTGGTATTTCAGAATTAAATTTAGCCAATACATACAGATCGAAAGTGTGCACAAAAATATTCCACATCCTCCTGGCTGTGTGCTCTTCTGGCCTTTAGCAGGCAGGATAAAGGCAAAGAGTTTGCCTCTCTGATGTAGCACTGCCCACTGATAAACACAACAGCTCATAACCACAACAGTAACAGCTTCTTAAGGGCCTAACATTTATTTGCAGACCAAGGTTAGCAAATAGCTTTTATGTCTTACCTCATTTGACCTTCTTGCAGCCTGGGTGGGTACTATGACTCCATTTCACAGATAAGCCAACTGAGATCCAGAGAGGTTAAATGTCATGCCCAAGAAGCCCATGAATAACAGGCAACAAAATCGGATCTGGAATCTTAACCTCACATTCTTATCTCTTATTAGCCTCCCTCTATTAATAAATAATTAGCTTGCTTGTTTGAGGGATAAATGGAAGCTAATTTCTAAATTCTCCAGTTAGCTTTTCTTGCCCGATATTGGTTTTAAGACGCACAAATTCACACATCCACATCACACATGGGGTGGTGTAGAAACAGCTTAAAAACAATTGTTTAATGACCTTCGAGAAAATTCCTTGTCGTGAATAGAGAGTCTGTTTCCCAGGGTCCAGGGCAATTGCAAATAGCTGTGTTAGGACCACTGTAGATAAAGGACCACCCAGTGATAAAAGGCTCATTCTTTTGTGCAATTGTGGCAGCAAATACTCCCATCAGCTTAGCAGTGCTGGTAGCTTCTGCAGAAGAAAGCATTCAGAGCTGGCCAGCAAAGGGCAGACCCAGACTGGATTAGCTATGAAGTAAACTTACAGTCAGGTTTTTTCCAACTTCCCCACCACAACATGGAGAATTTTGGCCACAAATGTCAGATTTCTCTGTAAAGCTCTCGACCTCGCTGGAAAAGAACCACTTTGCAATATCGGAAATGTAAGTATCACTTTCAAAATAAGGCAGTGAGGCTGGGACTACAGCAAAACCAAACTGGGCCAGGCTCTGCACCAGGAGCCGGGTCCCTGGACAGGGGCCCAGATGGAGCAGGTTCTCCCCTGGGCTGGTCATCAGTGTCCCCCTGAGGCACTTAAAATCCCAACAGGTCTCTACTGAGACCTAACTATTCTCAATTAATTCCAGAACTCTGGGAGTAGGACCAGGCCTCAGTCCTGCTAAAGCTCTGAAGGCCATTCGGCTGTGCAGCCCCCGCTGAGAAACAGTATTAGAGTAGAATCTAGAATGTTCCAAACTTGCTAGATTTTAGAATCCCCAGAGGTTCTTATTAAAAATAGAGATTCACAGTTCCTGATCTAAATCTCCCGAATCAGAATTTCCAGGACAAGGAATTGGGAATATGTATTTTAATACATTAAAATACATAATTTTATGTTAATTGTCCTCAAAAAAATCGACAGAGTGAAAAGCCAATCTACTGGATAAGAGAATATGTGCAAATCGTCTCTCTGACAAGAGGTTCACAGCCAGAATATATAAAGAACCCCTACAAGCCCCAAACAAAAAGACAACTCGGTTTTTTTAATGGACGAAGGGGAGGCCGCCCAGCCGGAAGGGAGGCCGGGCTGAGGCGGGGGGCCTTTTTCTCCCCAGAATCTCGATGCCGTGCTCCCCCAGCCCAGGCGGACCTCGTTCTCTGTACCTGTTGGTGAGAGGCTGGCTGCTGCTCCTCGGCCCCCTCGTCCTCCTCCATTCTCACGGCAGGACCCGGGCCGGCGCGCGGCGCCCACAAAGGCCCGGTCGGAATTTCCCGCCTCGGCTCCTGACGACGGGCCGCGCGAAGGGCCAAACCACGAAGTTTCCTGCTGCTGCGCGCCCCCCCTGACGGCAGCTCTGGGAAGGGCGCCTCCCCGCCAGTCCTCTTCCGCCCCGCGCAAACCAAGCTACCCCGGCACCGAGACCGCAGACCCGGCTCAGCGCCTGTGCAGTGACGTCTGTAGTGGGGGACAACGGTTTGCAGCTCTTTATTGTAAATTCCATGCGGCTGTAACCTCAGTATGCCTTGCAAAATCCAGTGTGGTTTTTATAATTCTGTCACTGTAGTGTCACAGAGTCAGACCACGGCTAAATGCTTGATTTCTATCCCCTTCAGCGAGTAAGTTGCTCGTCCCGTTGGCATTGCCAAAGGGGTATAGTTCTGACCCGAATGCTGACTGGTTTTCCTTTATGTTAAGAATTAAGTAAACTGGAACAGTGAAAACCCCCTTCTCCCCCAAAATAGGCAAAGGACTTGAATAGACATTTTTCCAAAGAAGACAAGCCAACAAGCATATGAAAAGATGCTCGATCAACATCACTCATTAGAGATGTAAAATCAAAACCACAATGCAATATCACCTCATACCCATTAGGATGCCACAATCAAAAAAAAAAAAAAAAAAGGAAAATAACAAGTGTTGGCAAGGATGAAGAGAAATTGGAACCCATGTGCACTGTTGGCAGAAATGTAAAATGGTGCAGCGTCTACGGAAAACAATATGGAGTTTTCTCAAAAAATTAAAAATGGAACTATTGTATGAGCCAGCAATCCTACTTCTGGTACATATCTAAAAGAATTCAAAACGGGATCTTGAAGATATTTTTACAGCCGTGTTCATTGTAGCTTTATTTGCAACAGACAAGAGGTAGAAGCAACTCAAATGTCCATTGATGGATGACTAAATAAACACAATGGAATATTATTCAGCCTTAAAAAAGGAAGGAAATCCTATCACATGCTACAACTCTGTGGGAAGCCCCTCCTCGTGGACACAACTATCCCGGGTTCCAGGAACACGGCTTGTTCCCCTTCTCCCTTCAGGGCTGGGGAAGGTGTCTCTGGGTGTCTTGGCATCCCTGTGTACCTCCTAGAGTATTTTTCCCAAACTACTTTTCCTTGCAGGACCCTGCCTGGTACTTTTGGCTTCTAGTTTGAAGGGTGAGGTTGGAGGCAAAAAGGAAAGAAATCCATGAAGAAGAATGCAAACTAGCCAAACCTGCAAGAGTTTCTGAAGCTCCCAAGCACGGTCAGCATCAGAACTTGCTACCACAACAGGTGCAACCACTGAACATGCTTGAATGACGGAATCCCGTACCCAGGAGGAGCCAAAAATCATACCTCCTCTCTCAAGATTATTTCTGTGCTTGAAACGTAGAGACAAAAGCAAAACCATCCACACAGCTCCACTGGTCTTCCAGTGTCTGCAGTCCTCGGCAAGACCTCGGAGAGAAGCTCCCAGTAGGGCCACATGTCAGCAAGACTCTCTCTGATCCATGACCAGAGGACGGCCCCTGGAGGTACTAGCAGGGCAGAGGAAGGGAATAAGTCAGTGATGAGCGAGGGGAAGGCAGCTCCACTCTTGGCAACCACAGTGGGAAAGTTCAACGCTTTTAATCATGGAGTAACTCACCAGAAACTGTTATTTCAGCTACTGAGCTTTCAGGCTGGGCTGGAAATTGACTGTATTCTCAAGGATGAGTTCTTGGCAATGTCATAGGAGAAACGTGACTTTTAAAAAAGGTCTTCCCAGGACCCTGGGGTTGTTGCAAGGGTCTCTGAGCAACTCGCAGGGGGAAGGACAGTCGCCAGCTCCTCCATTCCTACTCCCAACCCATCACTCAGACACAGAGGCCTCCTTTCTCTCCAGCCCCATCAAATATTGCCAAGATCCTGAGAAGGACAAGAAATTTCAAGGGGTTTCTGGCAGGAGAAAAGGTAATTTCAGAACATGCAGGGAAGGAGATGGTGTGACCCAAAAAGAAAATCTGAGAAAGGTAATAAAAGAATGGGGAGGAAATCCAACTTGGTGGACAGAAATCGGATGAGCTGTGGAAACGGACAGGGGGGCACTAGTGTTCAAATTGTCCCCATAGGTCACGTTTGCTCTGTCTCTGGAAGCCCTAGCCGGCATTTGAAGCAAAGAGGCTGAACAGGAAGACTGGGGGTGGCTATGTGCTTTGGAATGAAAACAGCATCAGCAGTATTATTAGCTGGATGTGCAGAAGCCATCAATCATTCTGCTTCGGGGAATAATTGATTGCCAAGGGGGACCAGACAGGCTGCTTCTCTCTCCCTGAGGTCTGGCCCCGAGTTCAGCACAATTAGCTAAGTGCTTCTAGAAGAGTGGAGAAGCCTGGGAAGGCAGGCGGCTACCTCTTAAGTATGAAAGTGCTGAAGGAAAGAGAAGCTTCAGGAACTCTGCTTTGTACCCAACCCCAACGCAGGACCAACACCGTCCACTAACACTGCTTGTGACCGGAAGCCCTGACTGAGTAGGCGTGGGCTCTGCTTTTGGCTTTGGCAGGCTGGTGAAACTTACAACCCCTTCTCCAAAGACTGTTCTTAAGGGCAGAAAATAAATATGCAGGATTACAAGAGAAGCCAATGATGTTGAAACACAGTTACCAAAATATTCTTTTAAAAAAAAATTGTGGTGGAGTAGTAATAGTTGTGCATCTTTTAAAAAAAATTCTGGATGACCTTTATTTTATTTTATTTTTGGCTGCACGACTTGTAGGATCTTAGTTCCCCAACCAGGGATAGAACCCGGGCCCCTGCAGTGGACGAGCAGAATCCTAACCATTGGACAGCCCGGGAAGTCCCAGTGCCTCTTTATTAAACATTAAATAAGATCCAGTGGTGGGTGTGAGAACTTCGAGTTATGGAAGTCATGAATATTCTAAGATATCTACAACAATAGCTAGATGATATGAAAATATCTGTACTAGCTAGTGGAACTGTTAATTCTACTGTGGGTTTCCAACCTACATTTATCACTGAATGAAGTGCAAAGTTTCATTTCGATGTTAGTGAAAATAAATATTTTTTCCACCCAAGTTTATAGATCACTGCATTCTCTCCTTGTGCCTTGGGTTAAGAACTTCTGCTGTAAATGGGAATTTAAAATGACAATGACCCTCTACAGTCACTGTGAGTGCTATAAGAAAGCATGCATTCATCTTCTAATTTAACTGTGCTGTGCACATTCCCCAGACCCTGACCTTACAGGACCTGAAATCTGTAATGAAGTGACAGGGAATGCATCGTATAGTGACAATAACGCCTGCCTTCCCCAAATCCATCCAGACTAATGGTTGTTCACTCCTTCCCTGCTGCCACACAGAAATCCAGACCACACAGCTTCCTGTTTTCGTTTTCTGAGCTGTACCCCTTTCTATCAGTGTCCCCATTTGGGGGTTTGGAATAGATGGTCACTGAGTCCATGGGACTCACCAATTGGACTGTGGATAATCTGTGGATTTGTGATGGCTTGTCTCTGCGACATGATCAGATTTGTATTTCAGGATAGTCACTCGGGCTTCAGAATTGAGACCATGACTCCCGTCCACCTGCTGTGCCCCATCATCACTGCCACCACCCTTGTCCAAGTCACCACCCAGTTGCCTGGACTTCTTAACTGGTTTCCTCACATCCTTTCTTGCCCCCTGGTTGTTATTCTCAGCACAGCAGCCAGAGTGATTTTCTTAAAAGAGTTATCCCATCCTGTCACTCTCTTCCTTAGAATGGTCCAGTGGCTTTCCATGTCACTTAAAATAAGTTTCAGTCTCCTTGCCATACTGCAGGATTTGGCAACCTATGGGTCTCTGGCCAAATCCACCCTGCACCTGCTTTTGTATGGCCCATGAGTGAAATCATCTGCAGAAATTTGTTTTCTTTCTTATTACATAAATACTTACATATAAGTACCTTGATTTGGCCTCTTGGCCCACAAAGCCTAAAATATTTATCATCTGGCCCTTTATAGAAAAAGTTTGCTAGCTTCTGCCTGCCAGGAAACTAGAAACCAGCCTAGGCCATTCCATTTGGCGGTGGGGGGAGGTTAACGCAGAGAATTGGTTGTCCAAGAAGTTGTAAGAGCTGAGGAGGCAAGAGGACACAGTGAGGCGACTCAGAGATTCACAGCAGTAGGATGTGGCCACGCCCTGCAGGGGGAGGACCCAGGGAGGAAATGATGGGACCAATCGGAGCCCCAGAGCTGGAGGCATCCAAAGGAGCCTAAGGGGATCCAGCTGTGCAAAGGATGCCACCCAAGGCAGGGCAGAGGGTGAGGGAGAAAACCCAGATTCTCACCCACGGTTTCACACCAGTACCTCCCGCTGGCTGAAGCCACCTGGAGGGTTGTTGTCAAGGGGGTCTGGGAGATGTAGTTTCCAGAAATACAAAGCCGAGGGAGAAGAGGAAAGGCCAGGAAATGGGTATGAGAACTAACAAGCAAATGAGCGGCTCCCCTGTAAAATGAGGATGGCACCTGCCTTGCAAATTAGCTATAAGAGCTGAAGATGTCACATAAGGTGTCTATATCATGCCTGAAAAGGGTAACTAATATTGTTATCATCATTATTACTATTAACTTTTCCCCTGCACTTGGATTCCTGTTTTGGGTTATCCAAGCTCAACATGAAGTTGCGGACAGGAGATAGGACCATAATTGACTTGACTTATCCAGAAATTGTGGGGAATGTGATGAAATTAGACCACATCTGTGGGTCCCAAATACACCATGGAGATGGACCCAGGAACCTGCACCAAACCCCCTTCTCCCAAGCAACAAAATCATTTCACACCTCCCATTGCCAGCCAGAGGGCTGGGGAGACCAGGAGTTTGCTATTGCAGAATGCACTCAGAGACACCTCGTGCTAGTGGGGATTTTTTTTCCCTGGAAGTGTGTATGTTGTTAGTAGAAACGCTTTTCTGTCTGTTCATGCACACTTCTTCCTTCCTTAGAACTGTCTACCGTGCCAACCTCTAAAACCACAAGCATAACAGCTCTGTTTAACAAGCTTCCTCTTTGAAATGCCAGCCAGTGAGATCAATGATGGGTGTAACAAGATGAAGAACACTGCCAGTAGGGAAAGTTTTGCCACCTGACATGTCATAAGCAGGGATGAAAGGTGCACAGACCGAATATGCATCGCCAGCTCAGGAGGGCCCTCCAAGTGAAGCAGCCAGCTCCTCTGGAGAGGAGATGCCAGCCGTGAGGAGATGCCCAAGCTTTTCTCTCGATGGCCCTCTGCTCTCTGTCCAGCGATGGTGCCGGATGGTGCTACCCTTCTCTGCACGCTCTTCCTTATCGACTTGATGCTGAGGATGTAGCCACACATGGAACTAAAGGGAAAGAAGGTCAAACAGAGCTTCCCGGACCCTCCACCCCCTCACTCACAGCCAGGACGGCCCCCTGCCCAGGGGCCACAGGGAGGCCCCCATCCTGCTCCTCAGCACGCCCTAAATCTCTTTTTAAGGGAAAGTCATGGCTGGACTGATGGTCCCACTGCTGAAAAGTGCTTCCTAGAAGGAGCCTCTGACTTTCACCAAAACTGCTGGATAAAGAGCCCCTTCCACAATTCAACCCAGTGACTGTCTATGAGAAAAGTTGCTTTAACCGAGGTCCTCTCCCTGCTTCTCACAAGTCCTCATCTTGCTCTGTCAGTTTCCAGTGAACAATCTTCAGCTAATGTCTGCTGAGCTCAGGGACCACGGTTTCCCCATCCACTGAGATGGCTGAACTAGATGGCTTCCCAAAGTTCTCTGACTCTAATATGACCCTCTCTGATCGCCTTGCCTGTGTGTGATGGTTCACTAGCAGATGATTCAAGGAGGAATGGCTCCTTTCAAGCTTCCCTTAAGAAGGATGTGGTCTTGTGAGAGAGGCCAGGGACATGCACAGTCTCCCCATTAGAAGGTGTACATGGAGGCATCAAAAGATTTCAGAGGGAGACATCATTCAATCCGCTTGGGGACCGAGAGAATTCAACAGTCCAGCTCTATCTCACTGAGCACTGACTATTATACACCAGGCTCAGTATTAGCTACTCCTACAATAACTAACTCTTACAACTCCAGGAGGTGGGCAGTCTTCTTAGCCTTGTACATATGGAGACCGAGGTGGACAAAGGTAGGAACTTGCCAAAGGCCACTCGACATCAAGTGAATGAGTGTGGATATGGACAAATCTCTCCCACTTCCAAACCTGTGTTTATAACCACCCCAGCATGCAGTAACCGGACTAGCAGCAGACAATTATTGGGCACTTACTGAATACTAGACACTGCTTCACGCATTTAATACACACAGAAATTTACCCTATGGGGAAAGTATTATTTCAATTTCCCTTTTACAAATAAGAAATGGAAGCTCAGTGAAGTTACATAACTTGCCCAAGTTCACACAGGAGTCAGGATTCCAGTCTAGACCCTAATGACCACATAATTTTTCCACCCAGGTTAGAAGAAAAAATATGTGAATAATGACCTAAAGGCTGTTAGAAAGGAAATAGGTTTTCCTAGTTTGGGTTCTTCCCCAAAACATAACCTGAGACAAGAATGTGGGTGCAGGCAGTTTATTTCTAGGGTGATCCCGGGGAGTAGAAGAGCGTTATATATGGGAAAAGAGAAAGAAGCAAAATAAGGTTCCTGATTGACTGTGGACGGCAAGGGCTCAAGGACACAGGACGTCTGGAGAATCCTCTCAGAAGGAGCTAAAATCACAGGTGACAATATGAGGATGCGAGTCCAGGTCCCAGGTGTGCCTGCCTCTCAGGGGACAGGAGGTGGGAGGGGCCCCTTCAGACAGCAGGCAGCAGGACCAAGACAGGAGCCTGAACACCTGCATCCTGCGTGACTCACCAAACACCTATGAAACTTTCCATCCCTCCCCGGCTGCCTCCACTGCCTGGGGCTTACAGCTCTCCTGTTGAAATGATAGAAACAAACTCTCAGTTGATGGATGAAGTAAACTGAAGTGGAACAGCCCGTGATGCAAGAGACCAGAAGCAGCTTCCCCTTTTCTCTATTCCACCGTGACAAGCCAGTCCTCTGCCCTGGGCAGATCTGTCACTGGGCTCTCAGTGGCTGACGGTATGGAACTGCAGCTGAGGGCTTGGACCTTCTCTGTGTCCCTGGGCAAGTTATTAACTTCTCTGAACCTTGGTTTGTTTCAGCTCTTAAGCAGGACAAAGATACCTGCCCAGTAGAACAGAGTGGGGATGAGATCCTATTCTGCCTGTAACACACCAAGCACAGTATACGGCGTATAGGGAGCATTTCATCAAGGAGGGCTGTGCATAATATATTTTTGAGTTGTTTCAGTTCACTATCAAAGGGGAGAACTAGAGACAGTTATTTATCATTTAAAGAAAGAGAGTAACATAATACAGAGAGTGCTGGGCTGGCCTGGCAAAAGATTTCATTCCCTGCTATATAATCTTAGGTCCGGAACCCTCTCCAGATTTGAGGTTTTCTATCATTACGTGGAGATCATCATGTTTGCCCACCTCAAAATATTGCCCAGGCTCCAAGGAGATCCCAGATGTAAGGATGCTCTATAAAGTCTAATGCGTATAGAAATGTTGTTGTGATGATATTAATGATAAGGATCCAACCTTCTCCCTCGTCATCATGGGCACAAACGCGCTCTGTGGGGCCGCTAGAACCAGAGCAGGCATTTCACCTTAAGGGAAACACCACTGAGGGGAGGGTGTGATTAATAACATTCAGATCATCAGTGTCAAGGACTCGGCTGCTAATTTATTTATGTCTGAGGATGACAACCAGGGAAAGCAATTAGGACTTGTGCATCTGCCCTTTGGGGATCCTGATGGCTGAAGCCGTGGCAGTGGTGCCACGGAAAACTTCACAGCAGCTGCTAACTGCTAACTACTTTCCTCCCAGGTTGGCTCAGGCTTGCTGTCTCTAAATTCGCTGAACAGGTTATGTCTGTGTCCCAATCTGTCATCTGTTCCCAAATTACATGGCAGGAGTGCTGAAGGGAAAACAGATCTGGGGACAAAGGTGCTGGGGGTGAGGGGTCTAAAGTAGTTTCAGAGTTCTTTACTGCTGTCAATTAATGAATCCTGGCAACAATCCGGAAAGTGGGTCAATATTATTATCCCTGCTTCGTGGATGAGAAAACAGGCTTCAGAAGAATGGCTCACTCAAGGCTAAGTCACCAATCAGAAGAGTTGATGCAGCACTAGATGGAAGAGTTCCTGACTCCAAGTCCTTGGCCAAGTGTGTGCATCCTTAGTGAGCAGAAGGTGATCAAGAAACGAGATAGGCTCACTGTCTGTGCCCTAAAATGATGCATAAACACCCGCTGCATGCAGTGGCAGGTGCTAGGTCCAACTCAGATCCTAAAGCTGGAAGAGTTTTTTAATTTAAAAAAATTTTAATTTATTTTTATTTTTGGCTGTGTTGGGTCTTCGTTGCTGCACACGGGCTTTCTCTAGTTGTAGTGAGCGGGGGCTACTCTTCGTTGCAGCAAATGGGCTTCTCATTGCGGTGGCTTCTCTTGTTGCAGAGCACAGGCTCTAGGCACGCGGGTTTTGGTAGTTGTGGCACACGGGCTCAGTAGTTGTGGCTCGCGGGCTCTAGAGCACAGGCTCAATAGTTGTGGCGCATGGGCTTAGCTGCATGTGGGATCTTCCTGGACCAGGGCTTGAACCCGTGTCCCCTGCATTGACAGGTGGATTCTTAACCACTGTGCCACCAGGGAAGTCCAAAGCTGGAAGAGCTTTTAAGCACAGTTCCTAAAACCTGAATAATCCAAGAAAATACCTTTGGATGCACCCTGCTTGTAAGGAAGATGAAGAGGTAGGTTGGTCTTCATAGTGAACACTGTTTGGGCTGCCCAACATCTGAATACTCTTCTTGCCTGGAGGCAAAGAGAGGTTTGCAGGCCTCCCTCCCCTTCCCCACCTCCCCAGCTTACTGTAACCCTACGGAAGATGAATTAGGGCCAGTGTGTAGTACAGGGAGGGCAAAGCTGGGGGTTGGGGTCACTGGCTCCACAGAGATGCCTGGTGGCCGCAGGTCTCGTGAGACTGTTTCCATGGCAAGTCCTTGCTGGGCTTCACCTCCGTGTTCTCCCCAAAGCCTGTGCTCCAGTTTCCCAATCAATTCCAATAAAGTCTTCCTGCCTGAACTTAACTGGACCCTCTTTCTGTTATTTGCAACCCTGACTATAGTTTCTCACCTAGAAATGTAAGTACTTACCAAGGGGGATGAAAACTGCTAGCTGCAGATCCCATATGTTGCTGGTGGGAGGGTGAATGGGCAAAAAACCCAGGGAGGGCAACTTGGCAAAGCTGTCATTGACGCTTTGACCCAGATCTCCGCCTTGGGGAATTTATCCGATGCATATGCTTGCACAATTGCAAAGGTACTTACAAAGTTGCTTTGCACTTGTGTACCTGTATGCAGGATTATTCACTGTAGTGGCGTTTCTAATAGCAAAATATCTGAAAGGATCCAAAGGTCCATTAATAGAGGACTTATTAGATACATTATGGTATATACACATGATGGAAAGCTGCCCAGCTCTCTTTTTTTAATGAGATATTTTCTATGTGTTGATATGAAAAATCCCCCTAATAAACCAGTAAGTTAAAAAAAATAAAAAGATTCAGAACAGTGTGTATAAGATGATACCTTTTATAAAAATAAGGGAAAAAAATAAGAATTTGTATTTGTTCTTGCTTCAATACACATAAGGAAACTCTAGCCAGGATACAACAGAAACTAAAACCAGTAGTTTCCTATTGGGAGGGGAGGGAGGGAGGCAAATAAGAAAACAAAATGAGGGGGGGGCGAACATTTTTCACTGGGTTTCTTTTTGTCATTTTAGGTTTTTGAATCATGTCGATAGGCACCTATTCAAAAGGTTACATTTTAAAAAGGCCACCTCAGAGAGTGAAAATCAGCAGAAATGTGATTCATTTGACGGTCCCTGCCTTCACACCAATCTACCCTCCCCCTCAGCGTGTGGGCAGGCCACACTGGTGAAATGGTGCCCATGGGATTGTCAGATTCCAGGGTACTCAGGAGGCTGTGTCTGAGACTTTTCATTGGAGGATGGCTTGTCCATCATGAGAATAGAATCAGGTCCAGACTATTGAGGTTAAAAGACAAAACAGGTTTCTGAAAACCAAGAAGATGGTTTCTAGTACAAGAGAAAAGGAAGGTTCATAGCATTTTTTTTTTTTTTTTTTTGGCTGCATTGGGTCTTTGTTGCTGCACGTGGCTTTCTCTCGTTGCAGCAAGTGGGGGCTACTCTCCGTTGCGGTGCGCGGGTTTCTCATTGTCGTGGCTTCTCTTGTGGCGGAGCTTGGGCTCTAGGTGCACGGGCTTCAGTAGTTGTGGCTCGCAGGCTCTAGAGTGCAAGCTCAGTAGTTGTGGTGCACGGGCTTAGTTGCTCCGCGGCATGTGGGATCTTCCTGGACCAGGGCTCGAACCCATATCCCCTGCATTGGCAGGTGGATTCTTAACCACTGCACCACCAGGGAAGCCCCATAGCATCTTTTGATTTGTGGAATACAAAGAAATTACATTTCAGAGATGCGTATGCTCTTAAGAAGGATGTCTCCATGTCATACGATTCACTGTTGCCTGCTGTCAAGAGACCCCCACCCCGCTCAGAAACAGGAAAATAGACCATTTGACATGAGCTATTGGGAAATACGGGGTCCTGGCAAATTATCTGCATCAGTGAAGTATGTCTGGTGTGATTATTTTGCAAATACTGCCTAATAAAGGGGTTTGAGCTTTCTCTCCTGCGGGTCCACTGATCAAATTCAAACGAAGGTCCCCAAGATAAAATGTACTTACTTATCCTCTAAGCCATCTACTTGAAAATCAATAATATTTCAAATTTAATGATTCGTAAGACAAGTAAATTAGAGTTCGGAGTAAGCAATATTGATTAGATGATTCTGTCAACTGGAACCCATAACTTTCCTCTGTAATTAAGTATTCCATGTAGGGTACGATGCACTCAACGCTGGTTCCTTTCGTGAGGAAATCAGAAGTCTGGCCACTCCTGTAATGAGAGCACTTCCATAGCTAGCTGCCTGTCCGTGCCCTGCCGGGTATGGCCCTGCCCTTTTCCCCAGCAGCAGCAGTCTTCAGTGACAAGTGGCTTTCCCAAGCACTAATCACCCCTCTCTCTAGTCACAGAGCTTCAGCGAATTTGAACATCAACATGAAGAATGGCAACTAAAAAAAAGTTTAAAAATAAAAGTCATTGTGGAAGAAATTGCCTTCAGTAAAAGAGCATCTGTGGAATGATGTGTAACTGTGAAAAGCTCTTTCAAGCTCCCCTAGCAGTTTGCATTTCACAGAAGCTTGGGGATGGGCAAAGTCGATTTCTCAACAAATTTACTACAGAAGGGACAAAAGGACAGAACTTAAAACATCTACTGTCACCTTTCAACATCAAACTTCCTACCTGTCAACACTAAATCACCTCGCTTGCATCAATCTTTCCTGCCCCTTTTGAAGGGAACCTCATTTTTTAGATCTGAGTGATGGTGGCTTTTTAATTCATTAATTTCATTAATGTTAGATGGAATCTCTGACCTTGTAGGAGTCCTGACTCTTTGGAGGAAAGTGCCCCCCGGCCCATTTGGCTCAGGAAGAAAAATTCAGAGATTGCATGAGAAATTGAGCCACTAGGCAAAGGCCCCGCTGGTTTAAACAGGAAAAACAGAAAAGCGAGCAGTGCTCTCTAGGTTCTGTTACTGAGAGTACGGACCATGGTGTTGTGTGGACATCACCTGGGGGCTTGTCAGAGATACAAGCTTTCCAGCCCCTCCCCCAGAATATCAGAATCCAAATCTGCTTTGCAGTAAGATTCCCAGGTGATTTTTGTACTCATTCGAGTTTGTGTAGTGCACCTAGGTTTGCACTGTGGCTCTGCTCTTACTAATTGTATGATCTTAGCCAAGTTACTCAGCCTCACGTATTTCAGTGTGCCTGGCACGTAATAAGTATATATATATATATATATATATATATATATATATATATATATATATATATATATATATATATATATGCAATAATCTTGGGTGGCAAAAGCAGAGGAACAGAAGAGAAAGAAAAGAGGTCTGGAGATTGGTGAGAGAGAGAAGCACCTTATGCTATGGTATCTGAAACTCCAGCAGCAGAAATTGTTAAGGGTCTTATTCAAGAATAGAGAAATCCAATATTGTTGGTATTGTCTATCCCATGACAAATCTCTACTTAAAGCAACCACACAGTTTGTAGGGGGGATATCTGGGGGAATATGGAGAGAAAGATACTCAAGGAGAAAGAGCCATTGACTCTCATTTGGATAGACACTTATACAGAAGAAGAATATAAGCAGAGAATAAGGATTCAGGAAAAGCCAGAAACAGGAATCAGAGATGACCAGGAGAAATGCAAAGTCATTGGAAGTTGTAGAAATCTTGGGGAGAGCATGGACTTCCTAAACCATGAGAAATAAGGATGTGGGTCCATTTTCTCTAGAGCCTCAGGGCAAAGGTGAACTCAGCTGATTCCAGGGTGCACATCACATGGCCACCCTGGGCAGATTCTCAGTACATGGTGAGGTTATAATTAGGCCTGACATGCTGGCATCTCAACTCCAACCACACACCTGCTCTTCCCCTGCATTGGAGCCTTCGATACAGAAACCCCACCAACAATGGAGAAATTTCAGAGAAGCCGTGTGGCAGTCTGATACTCACCAGGTTTGCAAACAGACCTCTTGCCTTTGAAGTTTTCCAGGTTTTGTATTAGCAAAGAAGCCTCATCTCGTGGATCTTCAAGAGCATTGCTAAAATTTATAAGGAGAAACATGGCCTCTATCTAACATGCTTCTATGAAGACCCCAAATTTTCAGAATCCTAATATGTGTGACCCAAGAGTCAAGGGGATGGAGAGGAATGCAGGCCAAGGGGGAGCCTGGAGGCGTGAGCTCGAGGCTCACATGTTGACCCACATTTATTCCTTCCTCCTGCCTGTTTCAGGATTCCACAGTGATGTCAGGCAGGAGAAACTCAAGAGAACGCAAATTAAATCAAGTGACCGTGCATCACACAACATTTAGGAGTGCACAGATTTTCTCCTTCACAGATGGCCTCTTAGAGGCGTGATGGCTATTTAGCACATGGAGTGAAATCATTTACAAAGAACCAGCATCATCCAATGCACGGCTTTCTGGCCCCCAGGAAAACCTTTTAAGATTTCAAGGCTTTAAATGAAGGAAAACTTCTTCTTGAGAGGGACCATCAAAGTCCATTCGTCCCATTAAATACCCTTGGTTCTCTTGGCATGATTACTTTCTATAAATGTTTAAGACTTCTAACGTGTCTTCTTTTGCCATGAAATAGAGGAAAATTACTTAAGAGCAGAGAACTTATTTATCTGGCTGACTCATATTCTTTCTACTCTCAGCTGAAATATTTTATCCATGGAGAAGCTTCTCCCGACCCCCTCTGGGCAGGGGAAGTTGTCTTACCTCTGAGTGTCTTTAGTGGTATATTCACGTCACTCCCTCATAACTTTTTATTTTACGTTGAGGTTATCTTTACGTGTCTGTCTCTCCTACAAGACTGTATACTGTTCACCGTTGTTCCCCTACCACCTTGCACTGTGCCTGGCACAAGAGAGAAAATCAGTATCCATCGAAATGTTGAAATCAGCAGAAAACTAATGGAAGAGGATTCCATGTAGCCCAGGATCTGTGTTACAATAAACAAGGACATCTATTCCTTTCTTCCTCTCCTGCATAATAACTGAGAATATTACTCTCTTCTCCCAGCTTCACGGTGAGGCAATCTGTCTAAAGAAGGTGGCTTCCTTGAAATATGGGGACAACTGAAAATTCTCAAAACCAGCTTAGGCTGTAAGCTAAACTGGGTGAGGGGACTTGCCTTCCCTGTTTGGCACTACAACCTCAGGTCTGGGTGCAGGGTCTGCTCATAGTAGCCACCAGCGGTGGACACAAAGACACACCACACAGACCCCCTTCATGGAAGGACCTGCTGTCCTCTGCACAGAGCCTTCAGTCTTCAGAAACTGCTGCAGCTGTGCCTCCTCTTGCCTGAGGTCACGGTCTTCCCGGGGCAGCCCTCATCCCATGAATGAGCAAGGCAGGGGTACAGAGGCACAGCCATTTTGACCAAATGTGCCCTCAGGACAGCCCCAACAGAAAACATCTGCTCCAGATCCCCAGCAGCTTTCTTTTTGTCCGTGGTGTGGCTTCTCCCTGTGTCCAATAAATATTGGTCCCTGATACTTCGCTGCTCAAACTCCAACTCAGGGCTTCCCTGGTGGCACAGTGGTTAAGAATCCACGTGCCAATGCAGGGGACACAGGTTTGAGCCCTCATCCAGGAAGATCCCACGTGCCGCACAGAAACTAAGCCCGTACGCCACCACTGCTGAGCCTGAGCTCTACAGCCCGTGAGCCACAACCACTGAGGCCACGCTCTAGAAACCGCGAGCCACAGCTACTGAGCGCATGCGCCTAGAGCCCGTGCTCCACAACACGAGACGCCACCGCAATGAGAAGCCCGTGCACCACAACAAGGAGTAGCACCCACTCCCTGCAACTAGAGGAAAGCCCGCGCACAGCAACAAAGACCCAACACAGCCAAAAATAAAATAAATAAAATTAAATTAATTAATTAATTAAAAACAAAACAAAACAAAAAAACTCTAACTCATTGTCTGCTCCAGGAGAACCCGACCACAACCAATGCATGTTTGTTGAATGAATGAATGAGTGAAAAAAAGAATGTATGAATAGATTAATGTAAAAACAAATAAGTAAAAGATGTAACTAGAAAATATTTCAACCATGCTAAATGACTTCCATGGTCAACGAACGATAGAGTGGAGCAGTTAGGGACTGATTCCCCCAAGCAGCCCCGCCTAGAAAACAGTGGAACCTAGCGCCTGCTCCTGAGCATGTCTTTGGCCAACTGCCATGACATCTCACATGGTCCTTCCAGCAATACTATTCGGTGGAAATTAATCGGCCTCACTTTATTTTTTTTTTTATTATTATTATTTTTTACATCTTTATTGGAGTATAATTGCTTTACAATGGTGTGTTAGTTTCTGCTTTATAACAAAGTGAATCAGCTATAATATGCATATGTCACCATATCTACTCCCTCTTGCATCTCCCTCCCACCCTCCCTATCCCACCTCTAGGCGGTCACAAAGCACCGAGCTGATTTCCCTGTGTTATGTGGATGCTTCCCACTAGGTATCTATTTTACATTTGGTAGTGTATATATGTCCATGCCTCACTCTCACTTTGTCCCAGCTTACCCTTCCCCCTCCCCGTGTCCTCAAGTCCATTCTCTACATCTGCGTCTTTATTCCTGTCCTGCTCCTAGGTTCTCAGAACCATATTATTTTCTTTTTTTTAGATTCCATATATATGTGTTAGCATATGGTATTTGTTATTCTCTTTCTAACTTACTTCACTCTGTATGACAGTCTCTAGGTCCATCCACCTCACTACAAATAATTCAATTTCGTTTCTATTTATGGCTGAGTAATATTCCATTGTATACATGTGCCACATCTTCTTTATCCATTCATCTGTCAATGGATGCTTAGGTTGCTTCCATGTCCTGGCTATTGTAAATAGAGTTGCAATGAACATTGTGGTACATGACTCTTTTTGAATTATGGTTTTCTCAGGGTATATATTCAGTAGTGGGATTGCTGGGTCATATGGTAGTTCTATTTTTAGTTATTTAAGGAACGTCCATACTGTTCTCCATAGTGGCTGTATCAATTTACATTCCCACCAACAGTGCAAGAGGGTTCCCTTTTCTCCACACCCTCTCCAGCATTAATTGTTTCTAGATTTTTTGATGATGGCCATTGTGACTGGTATGAGGTGATACCTCATTGTAGTTTTGATTTACATTTCTCTAATGATTAGTGATGTTGAGCATCCTTTCATGTGTTTGTTGGCAATCTGTATATCTTTCTTGGAGAAATGTCTATTTAGGTCTTCTGCCCATTTTTGGATTGGGTTGTTTGTTAATTTCATATTGAGCTGCATGAGCTGCTTGTAAATTTTGGAGATTAATCCTTTGTCAGTTGCTTCATTTGCAAATATTTTCTCCATTCTGAGGGTTGTCTTTTCGTCTTGTTTATGGTTTCCTTTGCTGTGCAAAAACTTTTAAGTTTCATTAGGTCCCATTTGTTTATTTTTGTTTTTATTTCCATTTCTCTAGGAGGTGGGTCAAAAAGGATCTTATTATGATTTATGTCATAGAGTGTTCTGCCTATGTTTTCCTCTAAGAGTTTTATAGTGTACAGTCTTACATTTAAGTCTTTAATCCATTTTGAGTTTATTTTTGTGTATGGTGTTAGGGAGTGTTCTAATTTCATTCTTTTACATGTAGTTGTCCAGTTTTCCCAGCACCACTTATTGAAGAGGCTGTCTTCACCATTGTATATTCTTGCCTCCTTTATCAAAGATAAGGTGACCATATGTGTGTGGGTTTATCTCTGGGCTTTCTATACTGTTCCATTGATCTATATTTCTGTTTTTGTGCCAGTACCATACTGTCTTGATTACTGTAGCTTTGTAGTATAGTCTGAAGTCTGGGAACCTGATTCCTCCAGCTCCATTTTTCTTTCTTTGAATTGCTTTGAATTTCAAAGCAATTCAAAGATTACTTTGGCTATTTGGGGTCTTTTGTGTTTCCATACAAATTGTGAAATTTTTTGTTCTAGTTCTATGAAAAATGCCATTGGTAGTTTGATAGGGATTGCATTGAATCTGTAGATTGCTTTGGGTAGTAAAGGCATTTTCACAATGTTGATTCTCCCAATCCAAGAACATGGTATATCTCTCCATCTGTTTGTATCATCTATAATTTCTTTCATCAGTGGCTTGTAGTTTTCTGCACACAGGTCTTTTATATCCTTAGGTGGGTTTATTCCTAGGCATTTTATTCTTTTTGTTGCAGTGGTAAATGGGAGTGTTTCCTTAATTTCTCTTTCAGATTTTTTGTCGTTAGTGTATAAGAATGCAAGCGATTTCTATGCCTTAATTTTGTATCCTGCTACTTTACCAAATTCATTGATTAGCTCTAGTTGTTTTCTGGTAGCATCTTTAGGATTCTCTATGCATAGTACCATGTCATCTGCAAACAGTGACAGTTTTACTTCTTCTTTTCCAATTTGTATTCCTTTTATTTCTTTTTCTTCTCTGATTGCTGTGGCTAAAATTTCCAAAACTATGTTGAATAATAGTGGTGAGAGTGGACAACCTTGTCTTGTTCCTGATCTTAGAGGAAATGGTTTCCGTTTTTTACCATTGAAAACGATGTTGGTTGTTGGTTTGTCATATATGGCCTTTATTATATTGAGGTAAGTTCCTTCTATGTCTACTTTCTGGAGGGTTTTTACCTGAAATAGGTGTTGAATATTGTCAAAGGCTTTTACTGCATCTATTGAGATGATCATATGGTTTTTTTCCTTCAATTTGTTAATATGGTGTATCACTGATTGATTTGCGTATATTGAAGAATCCTTGCATTCTTGGATAAGCCCCACTTGATCATGGTGTATGATCCTTTTAATATGCTGTTGGATTCTGTTTGCTAGTATTTTGTTGAGGATTTTTGCATCTATGTTCATCAGTGATATTGGCCTGTAGTTTTCTTTCTTTGTGACATCTTTGTCTGGTTTTGGTATCAGGGTGATGGTGGCCAGGTAGAATGAGTTTGGGAGTGTTCCTCCCTCTGCTATATTTTGGAAGAGTTTGAGAAGGATAGGTGTTAGCTCTTCTCTAAATGTTTGGTAGAATTTACCTGTGAAGCCATCTGGTCCTGGGCTTTTGTTTGTTGGAAGATTTTTAATCACAGTCTCAATTTCAGTGCTTATGATTGGTCTGTTTATATTTTCTATTTCTTCCTCGTTCAGTCTTGGAAGGTTGTGCTTTCCTAAGAATGTATCCATTTCTTCCAGGATGTCCATTTTATTGGCATATAGTTGCTTGTAGTAATCTCTCATGATCCTTTGTATTTCTGTAGTGTCAGTTCTTACTTCTCCTTTTTCATTTCTAATTCTATTGATTTGAGTCTTCTCCCTTTTCTTCTTGCTGAGCCTGGCTAATGGTTTATCAATTTTGTTTATCTTCTCAAAGAAGCAGCTTTTAGTTTTATTGATCTTTGCTATTGCTTCCTTCATTTCTTTTTCATTTATTTCTGATCTGATCTTTATGATTTCCTTCCTTCTGCTAACTTTGGGGTTTTTTTGTTCTTTCTCTAATTGCTTTAGGTGTAAGGTTAGGTTGTTTATTTGAGATGTTTCTTGTTTCTTGAGGTATGATTGTATTGCTATAAACTCCCCTCTTAGAACAGCTTTTGCTGCATCCCATAGGTTTTGGGTCATCGTGTTTTCATTGTCATTTGTTTCTAGGCATTTTTTGATTTCCTCTTTGATTTCTTCAGTGACCTCTTGGTTATTTAGTGGTGTATTGTTTGGCCTTCATGTGTTTGTATTTTTCACAGTTTTTTTCCTGTAATTGATATCTAGTCTCATAGTGTTGTGGTCACAAAAGATACTTGATATGATTTCAATTTTCTTAAATTTACCAAGGCTTGATTTGTGACCCAAGATATGATCTATCCTGGAGAATGTTCCATGAGCACTTGAGAAGAAAGTGTATTCTGTTGTTTTGGATGGAATGTCCTATAAATATCAATTAAGTCCATCTTGTTTAATGTATCATTTAAAGCTTGTGTTTCCTTTTTTATTTTCATTTTGGATGATCTGTCCATTGGTGAAAATGGGGTGTTAAAGTCCCCTACTATGATTGTGTTACTGTTGATTTCTGCTTTTATGGCTGTTAGCATTTGCCTTATGTATTGAGGTGCTCCTATGTTAGGTGCATAAATATTTACAATTGTTACATCTTCTTGGATTGATCCCTTGATAATTATGTAGTGTCCTTCTTTGTCTCTTGTAATAGTCTTTATTTTAAAGTCTCTTTTGTTTGATATGAGAATTGCTACTCCAGCTTTCTTTTGATTTCCTTTTGCATGGAATATCTTCTTCCATCCCCTCACTTTCAGTCTGTATGTGTCCCTAGGTCTGAAGTGGGTCTCTTGTAGACAGCATGTAGATGGATCTTGTTTTTATATCCATTCAGCCAGTCTGTGTCTTTTGGTTGGAGCATTTAATCCATTTACATTCAAAGTTATGATTGATATGTATGTTCCTATTACCATTTTCTTAATTGTATTGGGTTTGTTATTGTAGGTCTTTTCCTTCTCTTGTGTTTCCTGCCTAGAGAAGTTCCTTTATCATTTGTTGTAAAGCTGGTTTGGCTGAATTCTCTTAGCTTTTGCTTGTCTGTAAAGGTTTTAATTTCTCCATTGAATCTGAATGAGATCCTTGCTGGGTAGAGTAATCTTGGTTGTAGGTTTTTACCTTTCATCACTTTCAGTATGTCCTGCCACTCCCTTCTGGCTTGCAGAGTTTCTGCTGAAAGATCAGCTGTTAAACTTATGGGGATCCCTTGTGTGTTATTTGTTATTTTTCCCTTGCTGCTTTTAATATTTTTTCTTTGTACTTAATTTTTGATAGTTTGATTAATATGTGTCTTGGCATGTTTCTCCTTGGATTTATCCTGTATGGGACTCTCTGTGCTTCCTGGACTTGATTGACTATGTCCTTTCCCATATTAGGGAAGTTTTCAAATATAATCTCTTCAAATATTTTCTCAGTCCCTTTCTTTTTCTCTTCTTCTTCTGGGACCCTTATAATTCGAATGTTGGTGCATTTAATGTTGTCCCAGAGGTCTCTGAGACTGTCCTCAATTCTTTTCATCCTTTTTTCTTTGTTCTGCGTTGCGGTAGTTATTTCCACTATTTTATCTTCCAGGTCACTTATCTGTTCTTCTGCCTCAGTTATTCTGCTATTGATTCCTTCTAGAGAATTTTAAATTTCATTTATTGTGTTGTTCATCATTGTTTTTTGCCCTTTAGTTCTTCTAGGTCCTTGTTAAACATTTCTTGTATTTTCTCCATTCTATTTCCAAGATTTTGGATTACCTTTACTATCATTACTCTGAATCTTTTTCAGGTAGACTGTGTATTTCCTCTTCATTTGTTTGGTCTGGTGGGTTTTTACCTTGCTCCTTCATCTGCTGTGTGTTTCTCTGTCTTCTCATTTTGCTTAACTTACTGTGTTTTTGGTCTCCTTTTCACAGGCTGCAAGTTCGTAGTTCCCATTGTTTTTGGTGTCTGCCCCCAGTGGCTATGGTTGGTTCAGTGTGTTGTGTAGGCTTCTTGGTGGAGGGGACTGGTGCCTGTGTTCTGGTGGATGAGGCTGGATCTTGTCTTTCTGGTGGGCAGGACCACGTTTGGTGGTGTGTTTTGGGGTGTCTGTGACCTTATTATGATTTTAGGCAGCCTCTCTGCCTAAAATCTTGCTAGTTGTTTGGCATAGGGTGTCCAGCACTGCATCTTGCTGGTCGTTGAGTGGAGCTGGGTCTTAGCATTGAGATGGAGGTCTCTGGGAGAGCTTTCGCTGTTTGATATTACGTGGAGCCGGGAAGTCTCTGTTGGACCAGTGTCCTGAACTTGGCTCTCCCACCTCAGAGGCACAGGCCTGACACCCGGCCGGAGCACCAAGACCCTGTCAGCCACACGGCTCATAAAGTGCAGCAGTGCTTAAATCCAGCAAATTGAGGCATACAAGGTAGAAATGGAAATGAAAAAAGGTCCAAAAAATTATTTCTTTTTGTCTATCTGTTTTTTTGTATTTTAAATATTCAGAAACCAGCAGAGACTTTTTTGGCCATTTTGGCTTGAACTAACTCTCACACTCTCTCCCCCTCTGTCTGTAGGCCTCACTTTAAATAAGGGAAAGAGGCTCTCAGAGGAGAAAGAACTTGCTTAGTATCACACAGCTAGTGAATTGCAAAGTTAGGGTGCAAATCCTTTCTGCCTGGTTCCAAACAAAGCTACTCCATGGTTCCTATCATCCTCCACAATTGATAGCGAAGGTTTTGCTGGTAACCCCTTCTAAATATGGTCAAACAGACTGGCTGAAAGCAAACATTTGGCCAAAACATTTCCCTTCTGTCCAGCTGGCTGCTCCAATATGAAACTGTTCCTTGGTCCAAGTGCACCAACTCATCCCTGTGTGGGCAAATAGATGCTACCTGGACAATTCCAGTTTCATTTTTGGCCATGGTGACATGTGAAATGCTGCTTTTCTGTGTGATGAAAAGTAACAATAATAAAATTTAGTAACAATAATGACAAAATAATAGTAAAAAACCATCTTTACTAGCTTAACAATCACAAGGAAATTTCTTGTAACATTTACCTAATATGAGGATGGAATATTGTCTATTAATTATGGGATGATGTAGCTTGTTCCAAAAGCAGTTTTAAGGGGGACTTAAAAATGTACTTCTGTAAACAGACTCACAGACATAGAAAACAAACTTATGGTTACCAAAGGGGAAAGGGAGGGGGAGGGATAAATTAGGAGTGTGAGATTATCAGATACTCACTACTATATATAAAATAATCAACAAGGACCTACTGTATAGCACAGTGAACTATATTCAATATCTTTTAATAACCTATAATGGAAAAGAATCTGAAAAATTATATATATATAATATATAAATTATATATATATTATTATATACATATATATAACTGAATCACCTTGCTGTACACCTGAAACTAACACAACATTGCAAATCAACTATACTTCAATTTTAAAAAGAACTTAAGCAGCAAAAAAAGAAAAAGTACTTCTGTATAAACACAGTGAGGGACTTTCAAGTCATGACAGCCCCCTTCCCTTCCCATTGAGGCAAAATTGAAATATCACTGGAAACTAGAAAAATCAGTACTTCTCTAAACTTTTGGAGGAGTTCCCTCTAACTGTGATGAGGAAATGATCCCTTCTTACATCCAGGCTCTTTTCCTTAAATGTCACAGTGCCCCCTCAGTTGGATTCAGGGCTTGCCATGTGACTTGCTTTTGCCAATGGGAGGTCAGCAAGGGTGGCATAAACAGAACCTTGGAAAGTGCTTGTAAGATCAGGTTTGCTCTCGCTCCTGCTCCTCTATCATTGCCAACAGAACCTGTCCAGCTGGCTGGCTAGAGGGATGTGGAACAAAGAGGCCCCAGCTAAGGTGCCCCGTCCACATCCAGCCTGGATCAGAGACCCCAGCTAATCCTCTATTGCATGAGAAGTAAATGGTTGGGGTCAGATGTTACTGAGTTTCCCAGGAGTTTGCTACACAGCAAGATTCAAAACATAGAATGGGCTGAGGTAAAAGACTATTGGTAGCCTTCACTTGCTGTGATCTTTGAAAAAAATGGCAAAGTTACCATCCTTGCATCCCTGAAGTGAATCCCACTTGATCATTACAAGATTATGAGTCGGCTGCAGAGTTCTGCTGATCTGAGCTAGGCTACCTTCCCTGTCTGCGGCCTTGGCTGGACAGCTGGGTCCACCTGACTGATCTCCATGGGTCTCATCCTCCATCATGTTAGCTCCATCTCATGGTGGTAGCAGGGTTCAAAAGAGAGAGCAGACACACATGTGCTTCCCAGCCTCTGCTGGCATCAAGTCTGCTACAGTCGCATGGGTCAAAGTGAGTCACATGACTGAGCCAGAGCCAGAAGGGAGAGGACTGCACAGTTACTTGGCAAATGAGGTGGACACAAGGAGGCCAGTTAGTGGAGCCATCAGTGCAATCATTCTAGTCAATGCCCTCCAGCCACAGACCACCAGGAATACACCTGAGCAGGTTAGGTTTACTATCCATTTTGGTGAAGGTGAACCCAGCCTGGAGAACCTTGGGGTGTCTCAGTAAGGGGGTATTGGAAAGGGCTTGTGATAGGATTTGAGCTTGTGTTAAGTGATTTGGGGATGCAGGGCTTTGCTCTGGATTGATGCTCTCAGGAAGCAGAGGTAATATTAAAATTGGGCATCTTAATAAATCTTATCTAGAAGGAGGGAAGACTAAACAAAGGCTAAAGCTGTCATTGACGCACACACACACACACGCGCGCACACACACACACACTACTATATATAAGATAGATAACCAACAAGGACCTACTATATAGTACAGGGAACTCTACTCAGTATTCTGTGATAACCTAAATGAGAAAAGAATCTAAAAAAGAATGTGCTGTACACCTGAAACTAACACAACATTGTAAATCAACTATAATCCAACTAAAAAACAAAAAAAAGCAGCAGTCACTCGTATTAGCCAGGATACGGAGATGTTCAGTCATTTTGTGGTTTGGACAATGGTCACGTTTGGTCTACCTTCAGACATGGTCTTGAAGTGATCTTGTCTTTGTCTTGATCTGTCACAGTCACAGAGTAGCCAGGTCTGATACTGATGTTCTGTGCAATCGTTCATGACCAACAGGAAGGCACTGTGATGCCAGCCAGCTCCGGGAGGTCAGTGGCACCTTTTCTTCTTATATCACACACACTACTAGTTATCACAGTAGTAGTTAATGCTTTCATCAGTCATCCCAAGAGGTGATTCAAAATAAAGAGCTCAATAAAAAAAAAAATGCTTTGATATAAGAGCACCAATAGTAAACACTGAACAGTAAAACACAGAGCTCTGTCCAAATACATGTTATAAATGTGGTTACACAATATCAAAAGCAATCACCAAATGAGACATATAGTCATATAATAAGGATCTATTAATAATAAAAATTGGGGTAGAAAATCCCATATTAGCAAAAGTCGAGAAGGAAAAAATAGAGGTGGAAAGAAGTTAAAATGTATGACCTTTCTCATGTTAAAGAAGAAGAAGTCAAAACATAGTGATTCATTTTTTTTCCTTTGATGTTTGGAGAAATATACATGCCCAAGATTGTTGATAAACTTAATGAAAACTACTTACAGTGTGAAAAAAAGCAGAAAGCAGACACAGTCCTTCCAAATGGTTGGGGGAAATAAAAGCAAAAAAAAAACAGTAGCATAAAATAGAAAAAAATAAACCAGATAACATTTTTTATCATAAAACAAAATGGCTGAAGACCAAACACCCCTCCTTTTCGCACCCCGGTCCCCATCTACAGGGCACCCTGATTCACTCACTGTTTCCTGCAGCAACGCAAGCAGCTGGCTACTTGGTCTCAGCCCCTCTGATTGGTTCTCTGTAGAGTGGAGGCTACACCTAGGTGACTCTTAGTGCCCCTCCCAGAGTGGGGGGCCTCTGCACACTGTTGATGACAGGTCTGCAACGAGGTAAGAACAGAAACCGAGAGAAGCACTGGAAACTTTTAGCAATTCGGCAGGGCTATTTTATGTCTGTTGAAACCACTATTTAAAAAATAGTGCTTGTAGTTTTGAGGCTACTGTGAGGCAAAAACTCTAGACGTGCTCCTTCACTTTGACCCTGAGACTGCAATTTGGGGATTTTTTTATAAGAACAAAATTATGGATTTGTGCTTGGGTTTATCTATAAAATTATTAAATTCGGACTAATGAGAGACTGGTTAAATAACAAAGTTCCACCCATACAATAGAATAATATATAGCTATTAAAAATTATGAACTAAATAACATTGAAATAGGTTTACAATACACCGTTGAATACACAAGCAGACTATAAAATAAGATGTATGTGCATGTCAGGGGAGGATCTTGTTAGTAAAATACTGATAGATACAAGCATAACATGAATACAAGTTCAGATAAAGGTGCAGACATAGGGAGAGTCACAGGTTCAAAGATACACACAGATGTGGACACAGACCAAGTGTTAAGAATGATTACTTTTTTTCTGTGGGATTATACACCATCTCTATTTTTCTTTTTTCCTATCTAAATTTTTTTTTACCAGAAACATTAATTATTTTTTCAATAACGAAGGATTAATTGTCACCCAGGTGCGTTGCCATGGAGCTCTGCATCCCTATGAATGGATGCTCCGCTCACTTCTGATTGTCTGCTGAGCCGGCTCCCTCTGGATCGATCGTGATCCCGGAAGGCAGGACCACCCTACGCTCGGTGCAGACACAGTGCCCCATGCTGAGCTGTCAGTGAGGACATACTTGCAGAGCTAAACTGAATGTGTTGAATTGTCAAAAGACAGATGCTGGACAGATAGATATCTTTGCCATTTCTCAGGAAACAGAAAATTTAATTGATCTTAATTGACAAGGTTGCAATCTGACCAGGGAACAGAGACTTCATGACTTACTTGTCCAATGAAGCGGAATTGAACTTGGTCAAGGGAAAGGTGAACAAACCCATTGGAAGTGTTCATTAGGCCTGATGCCACCTCTCTAGGCAGTCCTCCCAGCCTATTGGTGCAGGTGTAGCTGTGATGATTTATCCAGTTGGCATTGATTGTTTTCAAACAATTCAGAGGGAGAGTTTTTCATAAAACTGTTTGGGAAATGGAGCAAGTCCCCGGGACGGGCATATCAGCAGCGATGATTTTTCACATAGTTGCTATGTGTTTGTGTCTTTTTATAGTAATACTACTCTCTGAAACGTGTGCACTGGCTTTTCCCTGAAGAGACACAGTTCTTTCACACATATTGAGCCCAGTTTTCCCATTTCTCAAGTTTCTCTCCTAGAGTGAGAACTCCGAAAGACACATTAGTTCTGGAAAGACATTTATTTACTGACAGACGGATATTGCTGAAGGAATGAAGACAGCTTAACGCCATCTGACTGTTTGGGCTTCCAGAAGCACACAGCCTCCCTAAGACTCTCATCATCCTTATAAATCATGTGTGAAAGAACGAATAGCAAGTGGAACAACACACCAATGTAGAAACCGAGGACCGTGAGCTGTGATGCTTGCCTAGCGCCATAAGCCTATGTAGTGTGTCGAATGATGGCCTCCAAAATGTACATCCACCTGAACCTCAGATGTGTCCTCATTTAGAACAAGCGTCTTTACAGACATAATTCAGGTAAGAATTTCAAGATGAGACTGTCTTGGATTCGAGTGGGCACTAAATCCAATGACAAGTCTTTAGAAGAGAAGACAAAGGGAGATTGACACAGAAACACACAAGGAAAAAGGCCATGGAAAGATAGAGGCAGAGATTGAAGATTTGCTGTCACAAGCCAAGGAATGTAGGAGCCACCAGAAGCTGGAAGAGGCCAGGAAGGATTCTCCCCTAGAGCCCCTGGAGTGGGGACCTGCTGACAACTAGATTCTGGCCTCCAAAACTGTAAGAGAATAAATTCTGTTCTTTTAAGCTACCAAGTTTATGATGATTTCTTGTAGCAGCCCTGTGAAATGAATATATTCATAAAATCACGATTCTAGAGTACAGCAAACAGGTTTGAATCAATCATAGGAACTTATGGGACTGTGTGTTTGTTCACAAGCCTGTATGTGCTTAATTTTTCAGCCCTGACTTTTCTGTATGTATGCCCCCAAATTGGTGACATGGGCAAGATAGGGCTGAAAATGTGGACCTAAAAATGGATACCTCTTTTAAGCAGCGTTTAAGCTTTCAAAGGCTGCTTTCTTTCTCTTCTAGCCCATCTCACCATGAGACGCCACCCAATATTTAACCACATCACCAATCTTGGAAGGTAGGAATGTATAGGAATTAAGAACATGGGCTATGGAGTTGACCGTACCTACCACTCCCTGAACTGTGTGACTTTGGCCAAGTTGCTTCACCTCTCTGAGCTTCAGTTTCTTTGCCTGTAAATTACCACAGGGCCAGGCACACAGTACTCAACGTTGAAAGTGCTCAGTCAATGTTGAAATGGATATATAAAGAACTGATAGACCAAGAGGTAGATACAGAGATTGAAAGCAATAAGTAGCAGACAGAAGAACAATACAATACAACTCTGACCACCACTCTCCATTTCCCACCTCATTCATCCTCTGAGGCTTGGAGGTAAGTGATTAAATTAGGGAAGATAAAAATCAGAGGAGTTGGAGGAGTGGATAAAGTTGATGGGAAAAGCAGGAAGAACCACTACCGAGTGAAGAAGCCCAAGGAAAGGCATCTAACAATCCTTAGTTAATATCATTGGTGCTGTTGAATCAAGATACACTCTGGAGCTGGTATTCTATCAGAGGAATCACTTTGCCGTTTCATGGGCTGACCTTGACTTCAGCAAAGAAATTCTGGCACAACTCAATAAGCAGCTCCATCCACAGAGAGCTATGAAAAGGGGATAAAATGGAGACCAAACAAAGCTTATCTTAAACATGGTATTGATATTTTGGAGGTGACAACAAAAGGGACAGGGCTAGGAGGCCCACTCTTGGTGCCGGTTAGTAATATGACCTTGGACAAAGTCATAGGCCCTGTTTTAGTTCTCCCATCCATGAAAGGGGGGAAATTTATTCTCTTCCTTCCACTCTCCTGGGAGGGATGGGAGCAGATCCAAGATAGGACTTTGTGAGACGGGAGAGCCTTTGAGAGGAAAATGCTCTCACAATGGTGGGTAATCTGTGCCTTTCTGATGGCACATCTTCTCCACAATGAGAAAGGCTCCCTTTAAAGAGCTGCCGGCTGTAGATTATCACAGAGCTGGGGTTTTCAGGTCATTTCTCCCTCCTGGTATCAGACACTGATCAGCAAATAGGATTATGAAGAGGGACTGCTTGCCTGCTACTGTTCATAATTTCCCAGGCAGGAACAGCAGCCAGAAACGACAGCCAAGCCTCCCAGGAGAATTGCTGAATTTGCCAAGGAGCTAAATAAAATGCACCTCATGGTTTACGGATTAAGTCATTATGCTTACTGCTGTCACCCGTCTCCATTTACAGACCCTTAGAGCCGCTGAATGTTAAGATCCTCTCCAGGATCCTACAGGCTGTAAACCCTTAGCAGTCCCTCCTTCTGCTCCCTTCCCCCTCTGCCCACAGAGTAACCACCACCGATACACGTGCCACATCTAGTCATGGAAAATTAACAGTGGGGCAGTCATTCTAACCCTTCATCTTTCACATGTGGACACTGGGGTCCGGAGACGTGAAAACCTCCACCAAGGTCACAGGAAAGGTTTAAAGGCAAGGACAACAGTCAGCCCTAGGATCCCTCAGCCAGTGTTCTCCCCTGGACACCAACAGAAAATGACCCGTGTTATTGAGTATGGTCTCTCATCCCCACCCCCTTTATGCTCACAACCTGAATCAACACGGGGAACTCAGAGCTCCACAAAAGACCAAGCCTTCAAAGGCACCTGGGTGATCCAGAGAGAGGCTGCATTTCAGTGATTGATTATTTAGTTACAGTTTCCCGTTGCCCAGCAAGATCCATCATAATTGTGTTCCCTTCAGCCTCGCCTTTTCCCTGGAGTCAAGGTGAATGTACAGACCTTCTATAGTTCTTTCCTCATGAAATATGCCCTTGGGCTGCAAGATTCCAATTATATGCTTTGGTGAAGCGTTATTCGTTGGAGAAAGATTAAAATGAACTGGAAGAAATGAGGGCCACCTATGACTCCCAAACATTTTTTTCCCAGGTGGCCTTTTCCACAAGAGTGGAGTTTTTGGCATCTACCTGGGGTCTACTTCCCAGTAACCCTACCAGTTACCACCAGGGACCCTTTCTTCTAACATCTGTCATGTGTTCAGTGGGGCCTAGCCCTTCACCTTGAAATTCACAGGCCTGACACCTGTTTCAAGGCCAATGAAAGGAATATGTCTTGTCTTGCTTTACTCGCAGCCTCTCCTCTGGATTCCTCTGTCCTGTTCTTCCCAATCTGCCTCTCAACCTCCTGCTGCTCCCAAACCTCCTCCCCATCTGGCACTAATGCCCAGCACTGTGATTCACTATGAGATTCACCTCAAACATCTTTTATTCAAGTAGCCGAGAAATAGCAATTATTTGCTGCATTAAGTGCTGGGCTAGTGGGTATTCAAGGGCAAGCAAAATAGACGTCGTCCCCATAAACTCTCTCTGTGCCTCAGTTTCCTCATCCGTAAAATAGGGGCAGGTGTCAATAGTATCAACCTCACTCAGTCACTGTGAAGATCAAATGAGTTAATTTGGTCTTAAAAGAGGCCCATAAAAGAGGACCCAGCACAAAGAAAGCATCTAAAACATGTTAGCTGTTATTGTAATTGTCCTGATTGCTGTCTAGAAGGACAGGCGTTTATCAAAGAATCACCAAAGCAAATGTAAAATTCTAAGCAGTTCTGTGAAGGAGAGCTACACCATGCTAGGAGAGTGTTTGCCAGGGCATGCAAGCTGCTCAGGGAGATCAGAGAAGTCTCCCTGGAGGAAGTGACCTGTGAGCTAAGACCAGAAGGAAGAGTAGAAAGTGGTGAGCACAGAGAGGAGAGGAAAGGCCTCTAGGCAGAGGAAATAGATGATGCAAGGTCCTGAGACAGGAAAATACATGAGTTCCAAGGACTCCAAGAAGGCACGTGGGGCTACTTCACAGAGCAGCATGATGCAAAGTGAGACAAGGGAGTAACGTAGGGTCAGAGCAAGCAGAGCCTCTTGGAGCATCTTAGGAAGTTTTCTTTATCCCAGTAACACTAGGAAGCACTGTGGTATTTAAGGGGTAGAGGTGACCTGATCAGATTTGCATATTCATAAACAGTCTGTTCCTAATCTTTTCCAGCATCGATCTTAGAAACCTTCCTCGGCTACGACTTCTACTTGCCCAAGGCCGTTATGGACAGTTGTGCAGGTTGGGCACTGCACCATTTCAGAGATGGATGGGGAGACACTGCTCTCAAAGACACTCACCTTAACCTAGAATTGTGCAGTGTCCACTCAGCACATCACAGGCAGTGGCCTTCCATTTGTGCCCTTGGATTGAATTTCTCCCCAGAGCTCTAGTTACAGCTTGAAGCCATCAGGGCCGTGGTAGGAAACACTATCCAACACCCGGGTGAAAAACTTTTAATGAAGGAGCTGCTTACAGAGGTGCCAGCAGGCTGGCAGAGACCATGCGTGGTGCTGTGGCACCCAGAGGCCAGCAGCAGTGGGGGGACATCTCACCCGCCTCGCTCTCAGGGCTCCAACACCCCGCGAGAAATGCTGCCTCTACCCTACCTTTGTGCTCTCCTCCTCATTCTCCTCCTCCCTACCAAGAGCCAGCATTTGGATCTCTTTTCACAGGGCAAGATTCTCTGATGCCCTACCCTGTATCCTTTCATACTCTAGTGTTAATTCTCAGATCTGAGTCCTCCTGCCCAAACTAAATGTATTTCAAGCTGTGCCTTCTTGGAGGTGCAGAATAAAAGTCCCTTTTATCTCAAGTGCTTAGTTCCCGCCAATCAAAATCAACTTGGCTCTCAGACTATTGTTACAGGCATGGACTCTCAAAACCCTTAAAAGTCAAAGATAACAATGATCTCTTTGTTCTATGCTGTATTCAGCCTCCTCCTAAAGCAAGAATTCTACAGTATTGATTTGGATGGGGGGAGAGAGGGGAAGGATAACTAGAAGCATCTGGGGATTCCTAAAGTGAAAATTCATCCACTTAAGAACACCAACCTGCTCTATTTGCAAGCCTGAAAGGTGCCCCTCAGTGGGGAAACAGGAGGGGCTGAGGCGCTCACACTGACCCCCTTCCCCGGAGCGTGTTTGCTTCTAAAGAAGGACAATAGAAATGATCCTGTTTAAGCTTTCTTAAGTACAGTCCCACTCTAGTCCTGCTTCCTAAAGAGGGATTATCAACCATCACCTCGGCTCAGTTGGAATGTGCCTGGAACTTCTCAGCAAAAAGTTTTACAAGTAGTGTCTTGAATAGTAATTCAAGCTCTAACTTTTAGAGCTGGCTGACTCCTCCAAGGTGTTTAGATGTTACTTATTTCGTGGAGAGTTACTTTTCCTGGTCTGCTGGAATGTGTGATGCAGGTGGCCTCGAAGTTAGCCAGAGACATTCAGGGCAAGGGAAACAACTCACCGGGTTACCCTTAACCCTGCCACCAGGGATATGACCTCCACCTTCTGGACCCCAGCCCTTCATGAAAGGCAATGAGTCCTATTCACTGGATGTAGAGAACAAGGAAGAAAGAGCTAAAATTGTTCACCCCTATCCAGCTGTCATTTCCACCCCTGGCCACAGGGGAGAGAGTCTCACAATTTGGGTCCGAGGTAATTGGCCTTGGAGACACATTTAATGAAGCGTCTTGGATAGCCGGCCGCAGTGTTGGCCCACTTAGGAGGTTATTCTAGCAATTCATGGTTCACAAAAGCATCACACTTGTCCAGTTCCCCCAAGGCTGTTGTACCAGAATGAGAGACTATTTCTCATTGACTAATTAGCTCCTAGGACCCACTCTTTAGAAGTAGATGCCTAATTATTATTGGCTCAACTGCCTTACCTTATTCAGGGAGACAAAGTTCAATAGCTCCAGGAATTAAAAAGGGTATCAGCCTCTCTGTTTAATGTCCATGGGGCTTTTGTGTATGGAAAGGAACAGGCACTAGTATCTGTATTTTGTTTAATGCTTAATTCATTCAACTCATATACCTAATAAAGGACATTTTGAAAGCCTTTTATTCTCAAGCATTTAGTCATTGATTACAAGCTTGATGAATTCAATTCCCTCATACAATTTAAATTGCAATTACCAATGTCGTATGGCTGATTCTTCTAAAAGCTTTCAATGTATTAAAGAACAGACAAAACAAACAAAGCACAATGATTTCAAAACTATTTAGAACTCTTTCACACACACACACACACACACACACACACACACACACGCACAAAAGCTCCCCAAATGCTAAAATCATGGATTTAATCTTTTTTTTTTCCCCAAATGCTTATCTTTTTCAGGGGTTTCAAATTCCATGCTTCCTAGGGCTTCAGTAATCCTAACAGAAATGATTTCAAAAATTTCCTAGAGTTTTAGTGATTTTATTGGACCCAGAAATAAATGTGCTCCATCTCAAAAAAGCTTAGAAGGCAGGTGCTAGATTGATGACCTGGTGGCTTTTGGCCAGAACATAGGATTTTGGCTGGCAATCCTCTGATGACCAGGACAAATACATTTTTCGCAAAAGTTTCATTTATGGGACACTTAACACACATGGTTTTCATTTCTGAGGTTATAAGTCCTCTCCCAAAATGAGAGTTTCTTTAAGTCTCGACTTAACAACCAACCATGCTCATTGCCCTGTCATTACAAAATATTGACCTGGTTTCTTGGCAATGTTAAAAATATATGTATTTCCACCACTTTGGAAATTTTGTTGCAATTTCTTACAGAGTTAAACCCACATCTACACTGTGACTCAGAATTCCACTCTGAAGTATTTTCCCAAGGAAATAAAAACACGCTCACAAAAAGACTTGTACAAGCATGTCCATAGCAGTTTTATTTATAATAGCCAGAAACCAGGAACACTATCCATCAGTAAGAAAATAGAATAACAAATTGTGAATTATTTAAATAAATATGAATTATTATTATTAAATAAATATGAATATAATATTTATTCATATAATAAAATACTACTCAACAATTAGAAATAATAAACTGCTATATGTACCAATCTGGATTAATCCCCAAAATACTATGTTGAATGAAAGAAGCCAGACACGAGAGCACATACTGTACAATTCCATTTATACAAAATTCAAGAACAGGCAATACTAATCTATGGTGATAAAAACAAGAACAATGGTTTCCTATGTGGAGTGGGGATAGACTGGAAGGAGGCATGAGGGAAACTTCTGGGTGATGCAAACGTTCTTTATCCTGATTGGTATATTGGTTTCATGGGTTACATTTGTCAACTCATCAAACTATATACTTAAGATCTACTCATTTCACTGTACATAAATTTCCCATCAATGTATACAAAATATGCATGCCCCCTCAAAAATATATATATGTAAAATATGTATTATACACACACACACACACACACAAAAGCAAACATAAAAGTCTATCTGGAGGCACTGAAAATGACTAAGGCAGTGAGGACATGAGGAACAAAATTCAAGAAGAAAGAGTAATTCAGAGAAGTAACCCAACTTTTGGTTACATTTGTCCTTCTGAGGCATCTGCTGGTTCAAGAATGGAGACAATCTGAGAAGCAGAGTTTGGGGCCGTTTAAGTGGGGTTGAGATGGGACACAGCCTAAAGTGGGAGAGGAATTTGAGCTCAGGGCCCACTGTTAGGAAGAGACCTTAGCAAACAGGTGTGAAGTACAGTTGGGATGCCCCAAAGGGTTACAGTCTAAGAGTCAAGGAAACCCAAAACAGATCAGTTCACCGAAGACTGAAGCCCAGGTTCAAATCAACTCAGTCCTCAGTTAGACTAAGGGGAGCTTTCTCCATCCTAACTGCCTGAAAAAGCAGATGCAAACCCTGTCAAGTCAAAAATAACATAGTCCATAGCCTTAAACTATGGCTAAAACTCTTATAAATAATATCTGGCATTCCATATAAAATAGCCAGACATGCTAAAATCTGAGAACTAACCAAAGATCAAAAGAAAATAAATACAAAAAAAAAAAAAGACTACAGGAGATCCAGGTATTGAAGACATGATTTAAAATCATTGAAGACATGATTTTAAAATAAATATGATTAATGTGTTCAAAAAATCAGATATGATAGAGAATTTCAGTACAAAACAAACTAGAAACCATAAAGAAAGAACCAAATGGAAAAGGAGTGATATACTCAATAACAAATTAAGAGCTCAATAGATTAGTTTACTAGTATTTTATTAAAATTTAAAACTGTTAAAATTAGTAGGGTCAGCTTGAAGTTTATCTGAGAAACAAGTGAGTTTGTAGTTAGTGTTCCTTTTCAAGCTGTTGGCTGATTTATAATTTTGTGATATGCTTTTGGGTTGCATTTTTAAATAGTTAATGTGTATGACTACTGTGTTAGCTACTGGGCTCTTCTTCTACTTGGTTACCATATGAAACCACTAATACTGATCAATCTTTCCTGTTTAGGGTACCAATATTACTTTTTCCATTCTTTTTTGGCTTACTGAAACATTTTGTTCATTTCTTAGACACAGACAGTTTCCCTTGGTTACCAAAGGGGAAAGGGGGAGGGGGAGGGATAAACTGGGAATCTGGGATTAACAGATACACTACTATATATATATAGTAGTGTATCTGTTAATATATATCTACTATATATATATATATATATATATATATATATATATATATATGTAACTGAATCACTTTGCTGTACACCAGAAACTAACACAACATTGTAAATCAACTATACTTCAATAAAATAAAAATTTTTTTTAAAGTAGATAAACAAGGACTTACTGTATAGCACAGGGAACTATATTCAATATCTTGTAATAACCTATAATTGAAAAGAATCTGAAAAACACTGAATCACTTTGCTCTACATCTGAAACATTATAAATCAGCTTTATTTCAATAAAAAATTTTTTTTTAATTTTGTTCATTTCTTCTTGCATATACAGATAAAAACAATATATATCTATACTCCTAGATAATCTTGTGTAACTGAGTGTAGAAAACATCCATATATATTCATGCTTTCCTACTTATTAAAACCAATAAAAATTAAACATAAACATATATTCATCCTTATTTTGTATTATACTTTTATTTGTGTATACTTTAGATTAACTTCCTCTTTTAACCACCACTAAAAGTCATGGCTTTCTACAAATCCAGCTGACTTCAGTTGGCTATTATTATTATTATTATCATCATTATCATTGGTAATAATAATATGTATGCCCCTTTAAATCACCTCGTTTTATTACTTTCTCTGGTGTTCTCAGAAATGTTCTTGTTTCTTGGTAACCACAGTATGTTCCAGATTATCCTTATTTTCTCTTACTCTAAGATAGTGGTTTTCAGCCAGGGATGCGTTTCCCCCCAAGGGACATTTAGCGATGTCTAGACACATGTTTGGTTGTCACAGCTGAGTGGGAGAACATTTGGGGGGTGGGGGGCAGGAGGAAGTAGGAGTGTGGCAATGGTGCTGCTGGCATCTAGTGGGGAGAGGTCAGGGATGCTGCTAAACATCCTACAATATGCAGGACTGCCCTCCACAAACTGGCATTTGACCTCAAATGTCGGTAGTGTAGAGGTTGAGAAACCCTGATCTGAGATATATAATCAAATAACCTGCAAAGAGTTCTTGTTCTTTTGGAAGGTGTAAGGGTTTTGGAGCTGCTGATGGGTGAGCACCCTACTGCCACTGTTACTAGGCTGATAAAAAAAAAATTTTAAGTTCAAGCTCAAATTTATAATTTACAAGTTATCTCAACATCTTGTTGTCCCTTTCTTATAATACATAGTTTTCTCAGCCACTAAGACTTTCTCCTACATTGGCAGAAACATTTTTGTGATCAAGTCAAGAGTGACCTATTCGAGGTAGACTTCATGTAACAGTTCTTAAGGCTCACACAATGACAACATTTGTTCGCCTTTCCTCATCCTTCAAGGAAAAGTAATTACAAAGAGAACTTGAAGAACTTTCAGAAAACTCTATTGATAATCTTTCCACAGATTAATCATACCACCCAGATACAGGGTTTCTTGGTTGGCAGACAGCATTCTGGCTATTTCTTCAAAAATATGTCTGGGAGGAACCAAGATGGCAGAGTAGAAGGACATGCTCTCACTCCCTCTTGTGAGAACACCAGAATCACAACTAGCTGCTGGACAATCATTGACAGGAAGACACTGGAACTCACCAAAAAAGATACCCCACATCCAAAGACAAAGGAGAAGCCACAATGAGAAGGTAGGAGGGGTGCAATCACAGTAAAATCAAATCCAGTAACTGCTAGGTGGGTGACTCACAGACTGGAGAACACTTATACCACAGAAGTCCACCCACTGGAGTGAAGATTCTGAACCCCACGTCAGGCTTCCCAACCTGGGGGTGCGGCAACAGGAGGAGGAATTCCTGGAGAATCAGACTTTGAAGCCTAGTGGGATTTGATTGCAGGACTTCAACAGGACTGGGGGAAAGAGAGACTCCATTCATGGAGGGCACACACAAAGTAGTGTGCACATCGGGACCCAGGGGAAGGAGCAGTGACCCCAGGGGAGACTGAACCAGACCTACCTGCTAGTGTTGGAGGGTCTCCTGCAGAGGCATGGGGTGGCTGTGGCTCACTGTGGGGACAAGGACACTGGCAGCAGAAGTTCTGGGAAGTACTCCTTGGAGTGAGCCTTCCAAGAGTCTGTCATTAGCCCCACCAAAGAGCCCGGGTAGGCTCCAGTGTTGGGTTGCCTCAGGCCAAACAACCAACAGGGAGGGAACCCAGCCCCACCCATCAGCAGTTAAGCAGATTAAAGTCTTAATGAGCTCTGCAAACAAGGGCAACAGTCAGCTCTACCCACCACCAGTCCCTCCCATCAGGAAACTTACACAAGCCTCTTAGATAACCTCATCCACCAGAGGGCAGACAGCAGAAGCAAGAAGAATGACAATCCTGCAGCCTGTGGAACAAAAACCACATTCACAGAAAGATAGACAAGACGAAAAGTCAGAGGGCTATGTACCAGATGAAGGAACAAGAAAACCCCCCAGAAAAACAACTATATGAGGTGGAGATAGGCAACCTTCCAGAAAAAGAATTCAGAATAATGATAGTGAAGGTGATCCAGGACGTCAGAAAAAGAATGGAGGCAAAGATCGAGAAGATGCAAGAAATGTTTAACAAAGACCTAGAAGAATTAAAGAACAAACAAGCAGAGATGAACAATACAATAACTGAAATGAAAACTACACTAGAAGGAATCAAGGGCAGAATAACTGAGGCAGAAGAACGGATAAGTGACCTGGAAGACAGAATGGTGGAATTCACTGCTGCAGAACACACTAAAGAAAAAAGAATGAAAAGGAATGAAGACAGCCTAAGAGACCTCTGGGACAACATTAAACACAACAACATTCGCATTATAGGGGTCCCAGAAGGAGAAGAGAGAGAGAAAGGACCAGAGAAAATATTTGAAGAGATTGTAGTCGAAAACTTCCTTAACATGGGAAAGGAAATAGCCACCCAAGTCCAGGAAGTGCAGGGAGTCCCAAACAAGATAAACCCAAGGAAAAACACACCGAGACACATATTAATCAAATTGGCAAAAATTAAAGACAAAGAAAAATTATTGAAAGCAGCAAAGGAAAAATGACAAATAACGTACAAGGGAACTCCCATAAGGTTAACAGCTGATTTCTCAGCAGAAACTCTACAAGCCAGAAGGGAGTGGCATGATATACTTAAAGTGATGAAAGGGAAGAACCTACAACCAAGATTACTCTACCCGGCAAGGATCTCATTCAGATTTGATGGAGAAATCAAAAGCTTTACAGACAAGCAAAAGCTAAAAGAATTCAGCACCACCAAACCAGCTCTACAACAAATGCTAAAGGAACTTCTCTAAGTGGGAAACACAAGGGAAGAAAATGACCTACAAAAACAAACCAAAAACAATTAAGAAAATGGTAATAGGAACATACATATCGATAATTACCTTAAACATGAATGGATTAAATGCTCCAACCAAAGGACACAGGCTTGCTGAATGGATACAAAAACAAGGCCCATATATATGCTGTCTACAAGAGACCCACTTCAGACCTAGGGACACATACACACTGAAAGTGAAAGGATGGAAAAAGACATTCCATGCAAATGGAAATCAAAAGAAAGCTGGAGTAGCAATACTCATATCAGATAAAATAGACTTTAAAATAAAGAATGTTACAAGAGACAAGGAAGGATACTACATAATGATCAAGGGATCAATCCAAGAAGAAGATATAACAATTATAAATATATATGCACCCAACATAGGAGCACCTCAATCCATAAGGTAACTGCTAACAGCTCTAAAAGAGGAAATCGACAGTAACACAATAATAGTGGGAGACTTTAACACCTCATTACACCAATGGACAGATCATCCAAAATGAAAATAAATAACAAAACAGAAGTTTAAATGACACAATAGACCAGATAGATTTAATTGATATTTATAGGACATTCCATCTAAAAACAGCAGATTACACTTTCTTCTCAAGTGCGCACGGAACATCCTCCAGGATAGATCACATCTTGGGTCACAAATCAATCCTCAGTAAATTTAAGAAAACTGAAATCATATCAAGCAACTTTTCTGACCACAATGCTATGAGATTAGAAATCAATTACACGGAAAAAAACGTAAAAAACACAAACACATGGAGGCTAAACAATACGTTACTAAATAACCAAGAGATCACTGAAGAAATCAAAGAGGAAATCAAAAAATACCTAGAGACAAATGACAATGAAAACACGACGACCCAAAACCTATGGGATGCAGCAAAAGCAGTTCTAAGAGGGAAGTTTATAGCTATACAAGCCTACCTCAAGAAACAAGAAAAATCTCAAATAAACAATCTAAACGTACACCTAAAGGAACTAGAGAAAGAAGAACAAACAAAACCCAAAGTTAGCAGAATGAAAGAAATCATAAAAATCAGAGCAGAAATAAATGAAATAGAAACAAAGAAAACAATAACAAAGATGAATAAAACTAAAAGCTGTTTCTTTGAAAAGATAAACAAAACTGATACACCATTAGCCAGACTCATCAAGAAAAAGAGGGAGAGGACTCAAATCAATAAAATGAAAAATGAAAAAGGAGAAGTTACAACAGACACCGCAGAAATACAAAGCATCCTAAGAGACTACTACAAGCAACTCTATGCCAACAAAATGGACAACCTGGAAGAAATGGACAAATTCTTAGAAAGGTATAACCTTCCAAGACTGAACCAGGAAGAAACAGAAAAGATGAACAGACCAATCCCAAGTAATGAAATTGAAACTGTGATTTAAAATCTCCCAACAAACAAAAGTCCAGGACCAGATGGCTTCACAGGTGAATTCTATCAAACATTTAGAGAAGAGCTAACACCCATCCTTCTCAAACTCTTCCAAAAAATTGCAGAGGAAAGAACACTCCCAAACTCATTCCACGAGGCCACCATCACCCTGATACAAAAACCAGACAAAGATACTACAAAAAAAGAAAATCACAGACCAATATCACTGATGAACATAGATGCAAAAATCCTCAACAAAATACTAGCAAACAGAATCCAACAACACATTAAAAGGATCATACACCATGATCAAGTGGGATATTTCCCAGGGATGCAAGGATTCTTCAATATACGCAAATCAATCAATGTGATACACCATATTAACAAACTGAAGAAAAAAACCCATATGATCATCTCAATAGTTGCAGAAAAAGCTTTTGACAAAATTCAACACCCATTTATGATAAAACTCTCCAGAAAGTGGGCATAGAGGGAACGTACCTCAACATAATAAAGGCCATATATGACAAACCCATAGCAAACATCATTCTCAATGGTGAAAAACTGAAAGCATTTCCTCTAAGATCAGGAACAAGACAAGGATGTCCACTCTCACCACTATTATTCAACATAGATTTGGAAGTCCTAGCCACATCAATCAGAGAAGAAAAAGAAATAAAAGGAATACAAATTGGAAAAGAAGAAGTAAAACTGTCACTGTTTGCAGATGACATGATACTATACATAGAGAAACCTAAAATGCCACCAGAAAAGTACTAGAGCTAATCAATGAATTTGGTAAAGTTGCAGGATACAAAATTAATGCACAGAAATCTCTTGCATTCCTATACGCTAATGATGAAAAATCTGAAAGAGAAATTAAGGAAACACTCCCATTTACCATAGCAACAAAAAGAATAAAATACCTAGGATTAAACCTACCTAGGGAGACAAAAGACCTGTATGCAGAAAACTATAAGACACTGATGAAAGAAATTAAAGGTGATACAAACAGATGGAGGGATATACCATGTTCTTGGATTGGAAGAATCAATATTGTGAAAATGACTATGCTACCCAAAGCAATCTACAGATTCAATGCAATCCCTATCAAATTACCAATGGCATTTTTTACAGAACTAGAACAAAAAATCTTAAAATTTGTATGGAGATACAAAAGACCCTGAATAGTCAAAGCAGTCTTGAGGGAAAAAAAACGGAGCTGAAGGAATCAGTCTCCCTGACTTCAGACTATACTACAAAGCTACAGTAATCAACACAATATGGTACTGGCACAAAAAAAGAAACATAGATCAATGGAACAGGATAGAAAGCCCAGAGATAAACCCACGCACCTATGGTCAACTAATCTATGACAAAGGAGGCAAGAGAAAAGACTGTCTCTTCAATAAGTGGTGCTGGGAAAACTGGACAGCTACATGTAAAAGAATGAAATTAGAACACTCCCTAACAGCATACACAAAAATAAGCTCAAAATGGATTAGAGACCTAAATGTAAGACTGGACACTATAAAACTCTTAGAGGAAAACATAGGAAGAACACTCTTTGACACAAATCACAGCAAGATCTTTTTTGATCCCCTGCCTAAAGTAATGGAAATAAAAACAAAAATAAACAAATGGGACCTAATGAAACTTCATAGCTTTTGCACAGCAAAGGAAACCATAAACAAGACGAAAAGACAACCCTCAGAATGGGAGAAAATATTTGCAAACGAATCAATGGACAAAGGATTAATCTCCAAAATATATAAACAGCTCATACAGCTCAATATTAAAGAAACAAACAACCCAATCCAAAAATGGGCAGAAGACCTAAATAGACATTTCTCCAAAGAAGACATACAGGCAGCCAAGAAGCACATGAAAAGCTGCTCAACATCACTAATTATTAGAGAAATGCAAATCAAAACTACAATGAGGTATCACCTCACACCAGTTAGAATGGGCATCATCAGAAAATCTACAAACAACAAATGTTGGAGAGGGTGTGGAGAAAAGGGAACCCTCTTTGCACTGTTGGTGGGAATGTAAATTGATACAGCCACTATGGAGAACAGTATGGAGGTTCCTTAAAAAACTAAAAATAGAATTACCATATGATCCAGCAATCCCACTACGGAGCATATACCCAGAGAAAACCATAATTCAAAAAGACACATGCACCCCAATGTTCATTGCAGCACTATTTACAATAGCCAGGTCATGGAAGCAACCTAAATGCCCATCGACAGACGAATGGATAAAGAAGAAGTGGTACATATATACAATGGAATATTACTCAGCCATAAAAAGGAACGAAGTTGAGTCATTTGTTGAGACGTGGATGGATCTAGAGACTGTCATACAGAGTGAAGTAAGTCAGAAACAGAGAAACAAATATCGGATTTAACGCATGTATGTGGAACCTAGAAAAATGGTACAGATGAACCGGTTTGCAGGGCAGAAGTTGAGACACAGATATAGAGAACAAACATATGGACACCAAGGGGGAAAAGCCGCGGTGGGTTGGGGATGGTGGTGTGCTGAATTGGGCGATTGGGATTGACATGTATACACTGATGTGTATAAAATTGATGACTAATAAGAACCTGCTGTATAAAAAAATAAATAAAATTCAAAAATTCAAAAAAAAAAGTCACATATTAACAAATTCCTACCATTCAGATTCTGATAAAAGAAAGGAAATATGGCTTTTCCTAGCCTTCTGAAAGACAGTCCTAACTGGAGAATAAGGAAAGTTGAAAGCCTTAATTTGTAGTGCAATAATCGTTTTTTTTTAATTTTTAAAATAATTTGTTATTTATTTATTTTTGGCTGTGTTGGGTCTTCATTGCTGTGCGTGGGCTTTTTCTAGTTGTGGCGAGTAGGGGCTACTCTTCGTTGTGGTGCACGGGCTTCTCATTGTGGTGGTTTCTCTTGTTGCAGAGCATGGGCTCTAGGCGCACGAGCCTCAGTAGTTGTGGCACACAGGCTCAAGTTGTGGCTCGCGGGCTCTAGAGCACAGGCTCAGTAGTTGTGGCACATGGGCTTAGTTGCTCCACAGCATGTGGAATCTTCCTGGATCGGGGTTTGATCCCATGTCCCCTGCATTGGCAGGCGGATTCTTAATCACTGCACCACCAGGGAAGTCCCCGTGATAATCTTTTTAACCGAACCAGGAAACTCAATCTCCACCCTAAATAAGTTTACCTGCCTTCTCAATGTGCACAAATACATACATTCACACGTGCAAACATCCCTCCCTTGTCTCAACCACACTTACAGACACACGCAGGCACACAAACACACACACTCCCACTTACTTTCCCAGTCTTTAATGTTTTTGAGTCAAACATTCTACAGAACACGCATGTTTTTAGTCTTCCCCAATTTAAAGGGGAAGCAAGGAACCCAGTCGGATTTGGATTCACTACTGAAAACTTATTTCAAGTCAATTGACTTGGTAGCCAACCCACTGTTACAGTCTTGAGCTCTGCCCTGAAAAGATAAGTGGACGGAATAATCCCCTGATGGGCATCGGTATTGTTCCTTTAGGCAGCAGGTTACAATTTGAAGTGTGAAGTCTGTGTTCTTTTACTTCCCTCAGATTTGCATTTTTCCATCAGAAAACTGAAACCCATGTTTATCAGCTGCATCTTCAGCATATGAGATGGAGGAAACAACAGTTTCAGATGAAAATGATCAGGCATCTTGCCATAAACATGACAGTCAATATTCACCTACGACTCCAAGGCCAGGATGACTTTTAAAAATTATAGCCACAGAATTGTAAAAAATATTAAGGGCAGGAAACAAATCAGTTACATATCATGGCGGTGTGTACTCAGTCATGGCTGTTTGTACAGAAAACAACCTCAATTCAAAGTGTGAGTTAGACATTAGATGATTAGGATGAGAGGGATGCATTTTAGAAGGTCAGGGAACTCCAACTAAAGAAAGGACAGTGAAACATTTATAAAGTAATTACATATGTGCCCTGGAGGATGATGTCAAACTGTTTGATAAAGAGAGAGAGAGAGAATCTCATTGAATCCTTACAACAGCTGTGTAAGGAAGTTTTAGTATCCAGACTTTAAAGATGGGGCAACTGATACTAAGAGAGTTAGGATAACTTGGCTAGAGCTTAAATTCAAACCTCTATCATTCTGACTCTAAAGCCATGATCCTCTTACTACATCCGGGAGCCCACAGTAGAAATCTCAATTGAGAAATCAGGATGAGGAGAAGTATATATTCTGGAGAAGATGTGTGTACACTGACATGGATTTAAACCTATGAAATAGGCATAAGAGCCTGTGCTAATAAGAGAATATACTTTTAAATGGAAACAAGATTGGCACATACCACCTCACTTTATTTATGTAATTGAATTTTGAATATTAGATTTAATCAAAATGAATAGAGAGAGGAAAATACTAGGTTCCATATGGAACTGACGGTAGACTTTAAGTTGTAGAGATAATACAATTGCGTAGAAATTGTACTAGTTCATAATTTTAATTGAATAGGTTTTATCAGTGCTCTAGAAATCTGAGTATGATAGTGATATTTGTGGGAAAAGACACTTTCAGTATTAGATTTTAGTCACTGATAGCATATATCTATGCCAACATTTTCCACATTGTACTCCATGGACCATTACTCATAAAACAAAACAGAACTGCAGGATTCAAATCATTTAGAGAAAGACGTTAACAACACACAGGGAATTTCTTGATTGCATGTATGTAAATGTAAATCTCCAAGAAGGAGGCAAAGCAGGCCAGGATACACAAATGTCCTTGTCCAAGGGATGCTGGTTTCATTGAACACATAGCACGGCATGTTTTCTGTAAGGAAGAATTTGGGAAATGTTTGTCTATATGCAATTATTGGCTAAGAAAAAAGTTTGGCAGGAGATAAGAATATGAAAGTTGAGAAGAACGTTGAACTGTTCAATAACCTTCACAAATTGTCAAGTCTAACTTTATTCTTTCACCTTTGGGCCTGAGAGGACCTGGGTAATCCTCAACAGCAATTAACATGAGATTCCCATTTCCTTCCATTCTCCATAACTCAACTTCTTTGACCTTCGTTAGAACTAAAGTATCCAAACTCAGGATGATTGACCTTGTAATTACACATGGTTTAATGTTTCCTTTTCCCCTCAAATTAAAGTAGGAGGCCATTTCTTCTACCTGATTTCATTTTAACAACTTCCTATTGATCTTTGGGGAAGTATGAGGAAATCATGGTGAAAGGATTTTGAAGCTCAGTTGGCATAAGTGTAGATTTAAATCTTTTCATCATGATGGATTTGGAGCATGTTTTATGCATTTGATTTGAGCTCAATAGACTGCCCCCAAAGTGTCCAATAAATGATCTGCAGTAACTTACAAAGTGGACAAATACAAAAGCTCTGAGGAAGTGCACGCAGAGGTATGGAAAGACAGAATTTCACCTTCATGTTTCCTTCCTCACATCATAACCTTGAAGGGATTCTTTGTCCTCCATGATGGGTGTTGATTAATTCTCAGAGAATTAATAACCTTGAAGGGATTCTTTGTCCTCCATGATGGGTGTTGATTAATTCTCAGAGAGCAGTTGGGAATTGTTTTCTGTGTTACATAGACAAGATAATGAGCCCAATTTCAGAGTGGAATTGTCTGGACAATTGGGAGGTGGGCTATGAAGTCGGAGAGAAATGCCACTTCCTGGAAATTCAGTCATGTTATCAAGCATGTTGATGCTGATTATGGAAGAGAAGACATTGGGTGAGAGAATTCGCGTTGATTGAGCACCTACTGCATACTAGGCTCACTATGCCAACTGCTTTCCCAACATTAGAATTTTAACCCATATCACAAGCCTGCAAAGTAAATATCATTGACCTCATTCCAGACCAAGAGTCAAAATAATGACCTGAGTTACAAAGGTGGGAGTGGCAGATCGTAATCTCTAAATTGTTTAATTCTAAAAGTTCACATTCTTCTGATGTAAAACACTGCCTTCAGTGAAAGGGGGATCTTAACCCTTGGGTTATTTTATATATTATCCATGATCAGACCAAGAGCTAATTGAGCAGGCCCACCCTTTTCTGGAGGCTGTAAGAAGGACACAATTTGAGAAATAAAACTACTCATTTTCTAAAACGAAGGAACATGTCAAAAGTCAACTTCACCTCAGCCTGGGTGCCCACCAAAAGCAGAATCCAGAGCCTAAATACTTAGCAAAGGTCTTCAGTGGGCATGTCACATGCCAAGATATTGTGGATACGGACATGAAATTAAATAGCCCCCAGCCTCAAGTGCTCACAGTATAATGGGACCACACAGGCAAGCCTCCTTTTCCCAGAAAACACCAGTAGAGATTAATTTGTAGTAATTTCAAGCCAAATGGATTTGATTTTTTTTCTCCTTTTTGATTGACAATAAGAACAAATGTAAAGTGTAAAGCTTGATAAACTTTTCCATATGTTTACACATGTGTAACCACCATTTCAGTTGAAACATAGATCCTTTCCAACACCCCAGAAGGTTCCCTCATGCCCCTCCCAATCAGTACCATTCCCCAAAGTAATCAACTGGTCTTATTTCTAGCACCACAGATTAATTTTGCTTATTTTTGAACTTCATATAATGGAATCACACAGTTCATGCCCTTTTGAATCTGGCTTAATTTACTCAACATTACACTTGTGAGGGTAATCCATACCGCTGCATATAGCAGTAGTTTGTTCTTTCCCGTTGCTGTGTGGTGTGTAAAAGCACCACAATGTATTTATCCTTTACACTGTGAATGGGCATTTGGGTTGTTTCCTGTTTTGGCTCTTAAGAATAAAGATGATATGAACAGTCTTATACATACATGTTTTTAGTGGAATTGCTTAGGCCATAGGATAAGCCTATGTTCAGCTTTAATACACCACCTGGCAATATTCCAAGGATATCTGTACAAAGTCATTTTTAACCAGTGTGCGCTCCTACCAGCAATGGAGGAGTGTTCCCATTGCTCCACATTCTCACCAGCATTTGGTATGGTTAGTCCTTTTAATTTTAGCCATCCTAATGGGGATGGAGTAGCAGCTTTTGTGGTTTAAATTTCCATTTCCCAGTGGTCTAATTATGGTAGGCACCTTTTCATAAGCGTATCAGCTATTTGGAGTTCCTTTCTTGTGGAGTGCCCGCAGAAGTTTTTTGAAATGAGTCTGATGCAGCTTGTGATGAGCTAACTTTATTTCCAACTTCACGTGGCATAAGATTTACTAAAAGGCGTTTCTTCTCTCCAGCCCTTCCCACCCCCGCTAGTCCTCCCCCCCCCTCCCCCTCCCCACCCACCGTGAAGAGCTTGTGTCAGCTAGAGATGGGAAACTGTACTTCAGGCTCAAGGGGAAAACCCAGTTTCACTTAGAAAACTGAAATTGACGATGACACTTCGGAAGGGTTCATCTCTGCCTGCTTGTTTTCTGCTTTGGTGCCCGTTTCACATCTCTATTACAGCTCTGTGATTTTTCCAGCATGAAAGAACCGAGTGCATGCGCTATCCCCCAGCGCGCTAGAAATACGGCGTTACGTATATTTTAAAAACCTAAATCACTGTGAGCCTTGCAACAAATATCCCAAGTATTGATTTAAACATGTCTTTTTTGCAACATGTCCCCCTGCACACTCTGGGGAACATAAAGTGACCCATAAATCTTCTGGAAGGGCCACTCATTTTCCCTTCTGTTGTCACCAAGCCACAGAACCATTCCTCGCTGGGTGCTTCCAAGATTTGAAATCGACAGGTTGGCTGGCTGAGAGAAGAAAGCTCCAGTTGAAGTAGACTGCTGCAGGCCTTCTGCTGACAGCGCTGTCTGATCTCCCCTTAGGCTATTTCTAAAAATAATAATAAACCATGGTTTCTCTTCCTATCACCCTTCTCCCACAGTGGAGAGTTCAAAGAGGTTCTAGCATTAATTCATTCATTCCACGGCAGCCTTCTGAGGTAAGGAAGAGTTTGCTATCCCAGGTTCTGAGAAGGATTTTAGGGCCTGGGGTGTATGTGTGTTCCAGGTAACGGAGAAAAACAGACAGATGGAGAGTGGCTTCATGAAATCCATTCCATCACTGACCTATGGAGCCAGAAGACTTTGGAGCTGGAAGGAGCCATCTAGTAGAAACCACTATTTTCAGGTAAAGAAGCTCACATCCAAAGGGCTTGGGGGCTGCCCAAGATCACACAGAGAAGGGGTTGGGGGGGGGGGGGGTCTCGCCCAAAATCATGGAAAAACTTTGTGACTGAAAAGGACAAGACCCAGGTTTTCTGACTTTCAATCCAATGATCCAAGAGATTAAACATCAACAACATCAAGAAAAACAGGCCTGAGGAAGAAAAGGTAAACTGTTATCATCCTTAAGATTCCAAGGTAGTGAAGCCAAAGTTTAGCTCAAAATTTTGGAGGAACTTTTGCCTCTGGTGGGTCAAACAGGGAGTAAGCAGTGGATTAGAGCCCAGATCTGACTGATGGCAGAGTCCTCTCTGAACCCGCCCCCCCAACTGGTAGGTAAATATTTGAAGTGTTTTATAATGCTCTAAGAAAGTACTTGGGAATCTTCTTTAAAAGAAAACTAGACAATTGGTTTAAGGGTGAAGTGGGAAAGAAAATTTTTTCTTTTCATTTCATACCCTTCTTACTGTTTGAATACTTGTTAACCATTATGCACATACTACTCTAGAGCACAGGTTCAGTAGTTGTGGCGCACGAGTAATTGTCTAAAAAAAAGAAGTGGTTGACATATTTTTAAGGATTTTCCTGAACTATAAAATATCATTTAATTAAAAGAAAAAGCAAAAACTAAATTATTCTCCTTGCTCAAAATTTGTGCCCCCATTAGAGCATTATTTTATCTTCTTTCTACCCAGAGTCCCCTCTCCCGATTTTCTCTGACTGTATTTTTCATATATCCTGTGGGTTTGTAACTTGATAATTACAGCTAAAAATATGCTTGCTTCTGCCCACTCCCAATTTATTATTTTTGTAAGCTCTCACTGCATACAATTTCTTTATTATGAAGACTTTGCATAGGGCTTTATAGTCCTTGTTAACTCAAGAGACATTTATTCATCACCTTCTGTATGCCAAGCACCTTGTGACCCTGCCAACCACGAATTCTGACCCTTGAGCAAAGTGCTACCATGGTGTCAGGGGAATACATAATTAAGTCAGCTAAGATACGCTTGGAGGACACAGAAGAATGTAAAATGAGTCTGTGGAGGGAGTTAGGGAAGGATTCATAGAAGAAGTGACCTTGGACCTAGGTCCTGAAAGGTGAAAGGAATTTTCCAGAAGTCAAAGAGGAAACAAATTACTCCAAGAGTGTACAGAGGCAGGAGGCATGAAGAATGGTATGGAGAAATTGACTTACCAGGATTTTCAAGGGCTGATCCCCAGAAGGAACAAGGCAGTCAGGATGGGAAACCAGAGGACACCAGCCACGTGGTCGTGGGAGGAGCGGAGCCACAGGGCAGCACAGAGCATGCAAGCAGAAGCAGAAAGGGAGGACAGGTGAGGGACAGGTGAGGAGAGAGAAAGGAGAGAGCGGCTGTAGAACGTTTCACCACATGGGGGTCTAGATAAGCCCCGCGCCATCCTCCAAAAGGAAAACCTATCAGTCTAGAGACACCCCTTTGGTGACAAAACTGTATAAAGTCACTCAAGGACGTGATGACTATACAAGGGGGAGAGAGGATACTTTGGGGGCACGAGAGGTAGTGATTGGTCAGGGCACGTGGGAGCCTCTCGGGTGCTCAGCGGTGGCTACAAGGGTGTTTGCCATATATATAACTCATTAGGTAGCTTGCTTTGGTAGTTTCACTATTTATGTTTATTTTACAATGTGAAAGGTGACCAACATCTGGATTAAAGAGTTGTCTCCTTTCTCAAGGCCTTGGGATGGATTGTGGGCATGTGGGGGTGGGGGTAAGTCTCCGGGGGCTCAGTCACACCCCAGACACACATGGACACAGTCCTCGGAAGGGCACTGGGGTGGAGAGGGGGTGGGGGGCAGCAAAGAGGTCCAGACTCATGACTGAGGCGGGAAGGAGGCAAGTGGGGAAGCTCTGGAGACCCCAGGGGAAGTGGGTCCGTTCCTGAGTCAGCATCACGACCTCCCGAAGCTCAGGTGACGATGACCAGACGCTTTGCTCATGGGCAGGGAATGAGAACAACACCATTCTGGGCCAAAGGAGAACCCAAGCCCTCCCCACTCCAGCGTGGAATGACCCGAGGGCACTTCCTCAACCAAGGATTGATCACCTTTCAAAAAAGAAACAGGATTTCTACATCTGTGACTCTACCTGAGGGGAGGGTAACTTGAGTAAGTTCCTTAGTCTCTCTGGTCCTCCCCTGGGTAGTGAAGACACACCTCGCTCTGAGGGTTCATGCATGATGAAGTCTTCTCTACGATGTACCTTGCTCAGGACCTGGCACTTACTAGACCCTCTGCGACTGTTGTTTTTAGAGTTAGGTAGAACTCATAAGTGGTTTTTTAAAAACCCAGAATGAGATAACCTCTGGAAATGATCAGCAGTGCCTAAGGGTGGTAAGGATAGGGAGGAACCAAAATTCTTGGTGGGAAGGTGAAGTGGTCCAACAACCTTGGAAAGCTGTTCACCAGGATCTACTAAATGGGCACCCCTAGAACTCAGCGTTTCCATCCCTAAGTGTCTACACACCCAACACAACACAGGCTATACATCCCAAGAGATAAGAGGGCCACTGTAGCATTTTCTACAATAGCCAGAAACTGGAAGGTACCCAAATATCCATCAGCAGCAGATTAAATAAATAAATGGTGGTGCATTCCCACAATGGAATATTACCCAGCTGTGAGATTAAATCAATTCCGACTTGATTCAATAGCATGAATGAACCACCTTAGCCAAGTGTTGGGCTAAAGAAGCACAGACACAAAGGAACACATCTCATAGCATCCATTCACGTGTATATTTCAAAAAAACCCAGACAAAACTCGCCTATGGGTTGGGATTCAGGAAGGCGGTCGCTCCTGGGGCAGACACAATGGGTTGGTGATGGGGAAGGGGTGGGCCAGGGGCCTCTGGAGTTCTGGAAGATTCCATTTCTTGATCTGGGTGGTGGTTCCTGGGTGGTCTCTGGGTGTGTTCCCTTCGTGATAATTCAATAAGCTATGCACTGGTTATATGTACCTTTTTCTAAGGATGTTATACTTGAATTTTTTAAAAGATTAAAAAGGAAGGATGTGTAAAAAAGAATCAAGCAGTTACATCCTGGTACACCCCAAGATATAAACTCCATCCCATATAATCAACTGTCCATCTTTTCCCAGAGTCTCCAGAAAACTTGCTTCTCAACAGGAATAGCTGACCATTACTGAGCACTAACTCTGTGCCCGCGTGCCTCTCAAGGAGTTACATGGATTAATTTCTTTAATCCTTTTAACACTTTATGAGTAGAATGACCACACTTCTCCAGACACTGGGTGGAGACCCAGTTTATTCCTGTTATCCCAGCAAAATTATTAATAGCACTTCCCCTCTTTTACTCTCAAAAGTGCCTGGGTTTAAAGGATAAATTACATATTCACCCTGCCAATGAGGCTGTGAGATGGGCCACATTATTATCATTTCCTTTTTTTTTCTTTTTAGCAACACACAGAGAAGTTTGGTAATTTGCCCAAGGACACAGAACTAGTAAGTAGTAAAGTCAGAATTTGAACCCAGAGTCTGGCTCCTCACCACTAGGATATATTGTCTTTTTTGTCCAAATTTCATTATTCTTGAGGTTCAGAATTGTTTTTTCTTTTGAAAAAAATTTTTAAAGGGGATCCGAGCATTGCTTGGATTTTTTTTTTTTATTGGAGCATAGTTGCTTTACAATGTTGTGTTAGTCTCTGCTTTATTGAAAAGTGAATCAGTTATACATACACATATATCCAGAGCTTCAGAAATTCCTTGATGTCTAAGTTTTCTTCTGTTGCTGCAATTTTAACGTATTCTCTGTCGCTGGGAATTTCCTGAAAATAGGAGAGTTACTCATTTCCCACGATAAGCCCCACGGCTGATCCAGCTCACATACAACAGCCTCTCCACATGTCTGGGAAATGAGCGGAACCCATCTTCTCCCGTCTCTTTTTAAAACAATATAAATATACTCCCTTTCACATTTACATTTTTCCTCATGCAATATATTCTCCAATGCTCTAGTCGTGTCTGTGAATCTGTTTCCCACTTTTCCACTCATTCATCCAGCAAATTATACAACGAGCCCTGCTCTGTGCCAGGCGCTGCCGGCCTAGCTGGCAACAACGTGGTCATAAACAAGACGAGTGCAGCCCGTGTTCTCAGGAGCCAGTAGTCCAGTAGGGAAAATGACACTGAAGAAATGATGACATGAACAGTTATTCACTAAAACCACGATAAGGGCTGTGAAGGGTGCTCCAGAGGACTTGACCTGATGGGATGAAGCATCAGCAAAGGCTTCTAGAGAGAATGACATTTGGGTCAAGTCCTGAAAGATAATGATGGGCTCTGCCTGGGAGAGGAAGCAGGGAAGGGGGTTCCAGGCAAAGGGAAAAGGATAAGCAGAGACCCTTGAGGATGGAAGGAGTTTGGACTGTTCAAGGAACCAAAGAACAGCCTGACGGCCCAGAGCCCAGTGACAGGGGAGCATTGCCCTGGAAGATGGGTAAAGCAGGCAGGGGAAGCTGGATCTTACAGGGCCTGAGGCCCAGTGAGTTCTCGGTGCAGTGGGAAGCGATTGGACTCATTCAGCAGAGAAGGGCCCAGCCCTGCCTGCCTGCATTGCTTCAGTTCCTGGCTTTCAAATCACTGAGGGTTCCAGCTAAATGAACAGGGAGGCCACCTGCATTCACCCACGTAACCTGAGTATAGAATATTTTTAGAATGTTTTAAGGACAGTTTTACAAATGAACAGCCTACCCCAAATGCCCTTTGTTACCAGAAACTTCATCTTTTTCAGTAACACATTGCCAACTGGTCCACAGAGACTAAATTTGTTGAGAGTCCTGGATCACAGCCCCCAGTGGCCTGATTCCAGGCTCACCTTGTGGTCTATTGTGCCCAAAGACCACGATTTCCACAAGCAACAGGGTAGTACCCGCTGCAGTTGGGCGATGCGACGGTCCTGCCTAGGTTCAGCCTCTGTCTCAAAAACTTGGATATTTACTTGTCTTCATATTTACATCTTTATTTATGCATCTATGCCCTTACCTTATTCTAAAACTGATTTAAAGAGGCTTATAAGGGTAGAGAAAATAGAACAAGATAACAAAAAGAGAACATAAATTCAAATGAAGAGGAAAATAAAAGGAAAAACAAGAGGAGGGCCATAGAAAAGATTCAAAAATGGCTTCTTAGAGTTCTGTACATTTGGCTCTGAGTTTTCTAACAGCCAAAATTGTTGGAATTTGAGGAGACTAATTAATCAGATCCTTCTTTAGAAGGTTCAGAACTAATTAAGAAATAGAGCTGGGAAGAAAATTAAAATACTGTTTCTGTTCTTATGCTGGAAAAGGTGGACTTTGGGTCTGAGGTCCAAATATTCTTGGGTCTGAGGACCTCAGACTTGGGTCTGAGGTCCGAATATTCTTCCCCCGGACGTGTATTGACTGGGTCCACTGCCCCAGTAGAACTGTGGACAAATACCGACTTAGTAGCAGAACCTGCCTGGCACCACCCATGACCTGGAAGAGGCAAATCTAGAGGATAAGAACACCCTTGCCCTGAGAACTGGTCCCAAAGGAGCAATGAGAAGATGCCAGCAGTGCCCATTGTCCCAATGTCACCAATCAGTTAGATCATCCTCCACCCTGGGAAGGAGGTTATAAAAGACAGAGAGAAAGATGAAAACAAATCTGCAATCAGACCTTTTCAATCCTGTTCAAGAACACAGCTCTTTGCTGCCCTGACCTCAGCAAACCTCTATTTTGCACTGCATCTCAAATTTCTGTGTGCACACAGATTACTCAAAGATTTTTTTTGAAACACAGATTCTGATACATGGGTCTGGGGTGGAGTTGAGATTCTGTATTTCAACAAGCTTCCAGGTGATACCAACACTGCTGGTCCACATGGAGAGCATCTAGAACAGGGGTCCTTGACCTGGGTCCACACAGAATTCTTGAATTCAGGGGGCCCATGAACTTGGATTATAAAAAATATATATTGATGCATCTTTATTTTTACTAACTTCTAACGGAAACTTATCATTCCCTTCAATTATGAACGTAGATAACAAACCACAACAGTAGGAGGAGTACCTGTGATTTTTGTCCCCAATAGAAATCTCAGATCTCTTCAATATCCCTCCATTGCTGTTGCAGATGGCTCCAAATTTCGCTTTATGATCTCTCCAAATATTACCGATGACTGTTTGGGAATTACAGTAGTGATTAGGCCCACTGCTAGGTCTTATCATTTCATGTGTTAATAAAGAGGCATGTACTTTATCCTAGCAAAAATGAACACATTAGGATACTTTAAAATTTTTCAATAGCTATATTTCAGTATATTTGGTTTCCTTTGTAATCCTATGCATTTTATTTTTATGCAATTAAAAGTATTATAGGCGGGCTTCCCTGGTGGCGCAGTGGTTGAGAATCTGCCTGCCAATGCAGGGGACGCGGGTTCGAGCCCTGGTCTGGGAAGATCCCGCATGCCGCGGAGCAACTCGGCCCGTGAGCCACAATTACTGAGCCTGCGCGTCTGGAACCTGTGCTCCGCAACAGGAGAGGCCGCGATAGTGAGAGGCCCGCGCACCGTGATGAAGAGTGGCCCCCGCTTGCCACAACTAGAGAAAGCCCTCGCACAGAAACGAAGACCCAACACAGCCATACATACATACATAGATACATACATAAAAAGAATGTAAGCAGACAAGAATAGCATTAAAAAAATAAAAAATAAAATTAAAAATTAAAAAATAAAAAAAAAAATTACAAAGGAACTTAAAAAAAAAAAAAAAAGTATTATAGGCATCACCAGAATGCAGGAGGTACACAGAAAATTCAGAATCCTTGATCTGGAAGGAAGGTTCTACCAGAGGTGGCCTCTACCCCATGGTGGGGAGAGCATGTTTTTAGGCTGGATTCTGAGCCAGACAACCTGGGTCTCAATCCTCCTTCCTATGAGGTGTGAGACCCCAGGCAAGTGTGTACCCTCCCTGTGCCTTGAGAGCATATAATTCAAAGAGGGTGGTTAAAGAATTAAAGGAGTTACTGTTTTCAAGGTGTAAGAACAGTGCCTGGCTGAGAGTGGGTACCTTACAAGTGTTGGCTAAATAGAGCATAGGAGTACTATATTCAGAATCTCAACTGAACAAGCATCTCCTCAGCACTCACCAAGGAGACAGAGATGATGATTGCAAAATCCCTGTTCTCACGGAGCCCAAGGGTTCAGTAAGAGAGAGGGCAAGCCAGCAAACTGAACACACAAGGTCAGCAAGCAGCTCATCTGGTGGAAGCAGAGTTGGAGGCTGAGCTCGGTCAACCTGCACCCCCTTACCCTCCAGTCCCAGAAGCCTTGGGAACCCCAGGTTCCCCTCAAAACTCAGTTTGAAAACCACTGTTGGAAGCCATGCATAAGCTGGATTTATCCTGCACGAGTCTGTTTTGTTGTTTAACAGCTTTACTGAAATATGAATGGCATACAACAAACTGTACATGAAGTGCACAATTGGATAAGTACACACCTATGGAACTAGCACCACATCTAGAAAAGGAATACACCCATCACACCCAAGGTTGTCTCACCCATTGGTAACCCTCTCTCATCCCTGTCTGCCCCTCCCCAGCCCCCTACTCCTCCACCCCCACCCCCATCCCAGGCAACCATTGTTTGGCTATTTAAATGAATTACAATGAAATAAAATTAAAAATCACTTCTTCTGTAGAGCTAGTCATGTTTCAAGCGTTCAGTAGCCATGCATGGTTACCATATTGGATGGTGCAGATAGAGAACATTTCTATCTTCACAGCGTTCTATTGAACAGCTCTGCTCTGAATACTAGATCCCTTTCCCTATGGTGCAGATAGAGAACATTTCTATCTTCACAGTGTTCTACTGGATAGCACTGCTCTGAATATTAGATCCCTTTCCCTTTTATAGTGCTAGATAAAAGAGGTCTGGATTTCTTCGCAGGCTCACAATTTTTTAAGATGCTTATGGCTACTGAGAGCTTTCTAGGTGTCAAACTACTAAGCTTTTAGCATGTATTTCATTAAATAATCACAATGGCCCTATGAGATAGGAACAATGAATGTCCTCATTCTCTAAATGGGCAAACCAAGGCTCAGGAAGGTTAAATGGATGGGAGAGCTGGTCCGGCCTCCACGCCTTGCCTTTGCCCTTGCCCTTGCCCTTGTCCTTGCTTTATTTCTGAGGCAGCACAATTCAGTGGTTAAGAGCACAGACTCAGGAGTCTGCCCACACAGGATTCAGCCTGGCTCTACTACCAGCTGTGTGATCCTGGGCAAGTCATCAATTATCTATGCTTCTGTGTCCTCCTCCGTAAAACAAGGATAATAATAAAGTCTGCCCCCTATGGTTGTTGTGAGGATTGAATTCATTAAAATACATAAAGCCTTTAGGAGGGTGCCTGGTACATAGGAGGGTCTATATAAGTGTTTCCTATTTTATACCCTTTTCCTCACTCCCATCCTGAACTCTTTTGTGCAACACACCAGTTTCTCAGAAATAGAAGCACATATCCTTTATAATTGGACATTTACTTATTCCATTATTCCCTCTCTCAACATCTCCCGAGTTCCCACAAAGCACAAGGCCTTCTGGGCTCTGCACTGTGTCACATACAACGATGAATGAGGTCCCCGTGGTTTCAGACTTGATATTTCTGCTCAGGCTTTTCCCTAGTGATCTGCAAGTCACTTCCTTTTCTTTTTAAAGTACACACAAGATGGTTTGAGGAAACAGAAGCACAGAATCATTTTCCCACTCCACTGGCTTTTCAAAAGAGTTCAATGGTGTTAGGTTCCTAATTTGTACCTATTCTTCTCATTCCTTTTTTTACTGCCTTTGAATGCCTCATGTCCCAGTCAGAGCAAGAACACAGGTGCTTTCTCAAGTAAACTCAAATAACATATTATCACCGTAAGGATCCTCGTGACAGATTATCATTGCAAGAATCATTAAGTCTTAGCATAAAAGTCCATTAAGGGAAACTTCTTTTGGGAAGAACAGACATACATAGAAATGCAGATTTTGCCAGACATGAGACTGCCTTTTCTAATAGACAAGACAGTAAGACCCATTCTCAAGGGTTTTTGTCCTTCAGGGAACGATTTCTTCTCCTTTTAGTCTCCACTCTCAGCCCTCTGTCCGCGTTCAACATTTGACTTCCAAGAAAATACTTTATTTCTCTGATGAAGATGGAAGAGGGTGGTCCACCTCACTCCACTCTCCAGAGGCCCCAATGTCCCCACTGCAAATGTCCACTGGTTATGGAACTGAACAAAGAGTCCTTCTGGACCCCCACTGGTATTGCACTGTATGAAACCACATTCCATGACCAGAAAAAGCCCTAACAACACACATACACATGCATGAACACATACATATGCACACACATGCACATACACACAAACACTTCTTCAGCTTACTTTCAAATGATGTAGTTTCCATTCTAAAGTGACAAAATTTTTATCCAACCTGAGAGTGTTAAGAATTTCTTCCTGATTACTCAAACCAACACTTTTTAAAAGGATAGAGTTTAGATTAGTAAAACCATAGAATCTATCACATGAGCATGCAAAAGTTCTCCTTGGGTACATGTTGATCCCTAGAAACACAATTTTATTTTCTCGGACAATTAGAAGGAGATTATGCCACTGAGTCTAAGAAGATGGTGTCACTTCTTATCTCCTGGCATCCATCCAATAGTTATCTTAATTTTAAAAACCCTAGAGCAGCATTTTCCAATTTGTGTTTTGCAGAACAATAGATCCATGAGGTGTTAATAAGTATCCCTGGGGAAAAATAAGTGGTTCTATAAGCAAATAAGTTAGCAAAAGCTGGGCTGAAAACTTAAACAGGTTTCTTTAGTACAGGACTTCTCAGAGCCTTTAATATGCTAATGTGTGTTATACCCTGGTGGGGTGAACAGGATTAAGGAGAGAAGTTTGTAATGTGCATGTAATGTAACAACCAATCCATGTTAGCTTTTATAATTATTAGCTATTATGATACAAGGCTTGCTAAACTGACATGTTAAGAGCACCCTTCTTCCACAGGACAGCTCTCTAGATTTAATGTTCCATGAAACACACTCTGGGAAAGGCTAACCCAGCTCACTCCGTATTGGTATTTAACAAGGATTTTACTCATTTTGTGAGCAAAGAATTAATGCAATGTAGAAAAGCACAAAGTACAATAGAATCTTACTCCTGAGATCTACAGCCTCCAAACAAAAATAGATCCTGTTTGGACAGGAATTCATTTATTCTGCCTCCCTCACCAGAACTAATGGTCCTAACAGTTTTATGTGGTTCTAATTACTTTACATCTACCTAAAAATGGATACATCCATGCATGTGAATCATTTATTAAGAGAACTTTTGGAACACAGAAAAGGTTACCTTCATTAGTCTTTCATTCACCCATTCATTCATTGAAATACACATACACACACACACAGATACACACACACACACACATATATATATAGGTATGTATATAGGAGGATCTGTTATGTATCAGATATTGTTCTAGGCCCTGGAGATAAAATACTGAATCAAGTAGACTACTTCCCTGCCCTCCTGGAGTTTTACATTCTAATGGAGAAGAAAGATGATACACAGATAAATAAGGAAATATAGAGTATGTTAGTATAAGTGCGCTGGAGAAAAACACAGCAGGATGAGGGGCTCAGGGAGTGCCAGAGCGGTGTGGGGCGAGTTGTTATTTTAAGTAAAGGAGCTGGGAAGCCTTCACTGATAAGGTGATATTTGAGCAGAGATCTGAGAGTAGCAAAGGACAGACCGGGCAGAGGGTGGAAAGAACTTGATTGTTGAGTTTGAGTAACGTGGAGAAGAGCGTGGCTGCCGTGGAGCCCGCGGCAGGGAGAGTGAGAGAAGGCGAAGCTGCGAGAGGGATGGGCGGGTTTGCAGCAGCATGGATGGACCTAGAGATGATCATATTAGGTGAAGTAAGTCAGACGGGGGAAGACAAATACTATACGATATCACTTACCTGTGGAATCTAGAACACGACACAAACGAACATATCTACAAAACAGAAACAAACTCACAGACACAGAGAACACACGTGTGGTTACCAAAGAGGAAAAGTGGGGGGGTATAAATTAGGAGGCTGGGATTAACATATACACACTAATATATATAAAATAGATAAATCAACAAGGACCTACTGCATAGCACAGGGAATTATACTCAATATCTTATAATAACTTATAATGGAAAAGAATCTGAAAACGAATATATATAATATACATATACATATAAAAAACTGAATCACTTTGCTGTACACCTGAAATTAACACAGGATTGTAAATCAACTATACTTCAATAAAAAAATAAATAAAATTAAATTTAAAAATTAAAAAAATAATAAAGAGGAATGGGCAGGAGAGGGCATCAGATCATCCGGGGCATTGTAGGCATTTGTCAAGACTTTGGCTTTTACTCTGAGGAGACACCACAGGATCTTGAGCAGAGATCAAGCTGTTTTGTTTTAAAAGGATCATACTCTCTGCTGGATTACGATTAAATATGGTGGCCATGGAGGGCAGAGGTGGGAGCAGGGGGAGCAATCCAGGTACAAAGGACCGTGGTGGCTAGAACCCTAGAGGTAGCAATGGACAGGGCTCCAGGAATGAAATTCCTTATGGGAGAAGTGACACCTGTCAGGCTGCTCATCATTCAACAGGCCCCCTGGGATTGCCGCTGACATGTGGAGGAAGGCTCTCTGTCCGGTAGCCATGGCTAATCCTCTTTAGTGAGTAAATCAGCTTGTTAGCAACCTGCCATCTCCTTCCTCTCCAAGAGATTCATACAGCAAGATATAAATTGAGATGCCTGGTGGATTACCATAGCTACAGGTGCCTGGCAACCAGGACTAGACTGATGGCCATTGATCAATGGGCTCCAGAGTCTCCCCAGGGGTGATGAATGCACTGAAAAGGGCATCCAAGTTCCTGAAACAGTCCAAAGCAGAAAGAAAACCATACAATCATCATCTTGTTCTGTCTGATTGGCTTTTGTCTTGCACAGACAAGGGGCCAGCTCACAGCCCATCATGGGCTCACTCTTCAGATAAGGAACCTCCAAACCAACCATCAGCAGAATAGGTGCAAGCTCTAAAGGCAGAGACAAAGACACTTGTCATGAGAACAAAGGAGATGAAGGCAGTCAAAGAGATATTTAACAGGTCACTGCTGGGATAGAGAAGGGAGCAGAGAGGGAGCAGGAAAGAGGGTGAGAGGGACTCAGGGTCAGAGACTATGAGCCCTGGGCCAGATTGGCCCGAGGCCTGTTTTTTTGTAAATAATGTTTTATTGGAGAAGAGCCGAACTCTATTCATTTACATATTGCCTATGGCTGCTTTCAGAGTATGATGACAGAGTCTATTGGTTATGGCCCACAGAACCTTTCATGTGTATTACTTAACCATTTGTGAAAAAAAAAAAGTTTGTCCACTCCTGATCCTATGGCTCCCAGACGGGCTGGAGGACTTGCTCTCCTTGTTCACCAGAGTGCTTGGCTTGGTTCAAGGCACTGAACCATGGTGCGCTGCGAGGCATGCTAAAGAAATACTAACAACTTACAAAGATATAGCCAACATCACTTTCACGATGAGGAGGTAAGAAGTCCTATAACCACAGCTGCAGCTCCTTGTCTCGGCTGGCAAGGTACCAGAGAGAATCTCTGCCTCAGGACCTAACACTACACACAGAGGAGCCAAGAAATTGTGGAAATAGAGATGAGACAGGAGGAGGAGCAAAGTCCTCAAAGGAGAACTACATCAGGACTGTTTCCATCAACTTCACTGCTATGGACTGAATTATGTCCCACCACTCCCCAAATTCATATGGAATTCATGTTGAAGCCCTAACCCCCGATGTGTTATGTTTGGAGGTAGGGCCTTTCAGAAGTCATGAGGGTGGGGCCCTCATGATGGGATTAGTGCTCTTATGAGGAGAGATACCAAAGTGCTAGCATGCTCGCTCGCTCTCTCTCCCTCTCTCTTCCTCCCTCTCTCCCTCCCTCCCTCTCTCCCTCTCTCTTCCTCCCTCTCTCCCTCCCTCCCTCTCTCTCTCCCTCTCTTTCTCTATCTCTGCCAAGTGAGGACACAGTGAGAAAACAGCCATCTACAAACCAGAAAGAGGGCTCTCACAGGAACCCAACCACGCTGGCACCCTGATCTCAGACTTCCAGCCTCCAGAACAGTGAGAAAATTAACTTCTGTTGTTTAAGTCACCCAGTCTATGATATTTGTTATGACAGCCAGAGCCAACAAAGACATTCACCAAAGTGTTGGACCCAACAGAGTGTGACTCTGGGAGCAACGGAGCAGGCATAACTGTGGAGAGAAGACCACGGAAATATCCTATTTCCTCCTCCATTATATAACCAGGACTCTCCTTTTCCTACCTCCAGGAAAGTCAAATTTCAACTCTTCCAGGCACCCAACCAGGAGACAACTAGGAAAATGGAACTGGTACAAGATGCTGGCTCCAGTTCTCCAAGAAACTCTCCCTAGTTAATGGTCCATGGACATTGCCCAGTGTCCCCCAGGCTTTCCTGCAATGCTTCCATTTGCTGCTAATTATTTTCTGGAACCATAGCTCATAGAAACAGGCTCCAAAAAGTTTCTAAAATAGCCAAGGTACAAAACGTCAAGGATTCTGGTTTCTTTCTTTCTTGCAACCTTAGCTTATTGGAGAGTACTAGTGTTCACCAAAGTTGTCATCTATGTTGGGTTGGGAGAACTTGGAGAGATTTGGTGCCTTCAATAACTCAAAGAGCTGCCAAAGACTTTGGGGGATGAAAGGTAAAATAAGATCCATATGGTGGCTTCTCCTACCCCACCCCTCATATCGTATTGACTGAACCAAAGGAAGACAGTGAGATACCTTTTGTCCCCTTGACCTTCTATTACATAAGCCGCAGAAATTCTCTGAAGGTAAGAAATGGTGAGAGGAACAGACATTTTGTTTTACAAGATTCTCCAAACCCTGGGTCTCCTCTATAAAGCTCTGTAGCCACCCAGCTCTTTTATCCTCTGTTGAGAGATGGAATTGAGCTTGATTTGATGACAAAATAATTTAAGATTTTTCTCTAAAAATGTTGGGCCAGGACATGAAAATGCTGTTGACAATGCTAGAATTGTTTCTTGATGCCTTGGAGTGAAACAAATATCTCACCCTTAAAAGGCTGAAGCAATTGTCTCTGGGGTCCTGCCCTGTCTGCAGAAGGACCATCTGCCCCTTTCTGCTCCTGGGGCCACATGGCAATAAGATGAGCCCATCCCCCAGGCAGTTAATTTTCCTTTTTTGAAGATCTGTGGGTAAGAGTGGTATTTTTCCATTACGAGTTCTGCTTTTTTCTTGAGCGTTTTCTGTCCTTGACTGTTTATTTCTTCTACCTACTGTTGTTTTTTTAAACCTGAAAAGGGTCTAGTGGGAGAAGAATGTGCACAGGTTCTGATTTCCCTGTGGGAAAAGGAAGTGTAGGGCTCACCAGGTTCTTTCTACTGAGCTGGAAATCAGTGCTATTTGGAATGTTGCCTCTTCTTTTGCAGACTGGTGCACGTTAAAACACACAGTTAAATTTAACTGGTTTAAGAGAGGTTAATGGAAAAATTTGAAAACATGAAGAGGTCAAGAGCCAGGGGAGAAATACAAATGGTCAATAAACATGCTAATAAATGTTACATTTTACAGTAATCAAAATTGCTAATGCAAACTCAAACAATGAGATTTCATTTTTTGCCCTTCACATTAGTAAACACTTTTAAAAAATATAATGGGGGCTTCCCTGGTTGTGCAATGGTTAAGAATCCGCCTGCCAATGCAGAGGACACGGGTTCGAGCCCTGGTCCGGGAAGATCCCACATGCCATGGAGCAACTAAGCCCGTGTGCCACAACTACTGAGCCTGCATGCCACAACTACTGAGTCTGCACTCTAGAGCCCACGAGCCACAACTACTGAAGCCCATGTGCCTAGAGCCTGTGCTCCACAACAAGAGAAGCCACCGCAATGAGAAGTCCACGCACCACAACAAAGAGTAGCCCCCGCTCACTGCAACTAGAGAAAGCCTGCAGGTAGCAACAAAGACCCAACGCAGCCAAAAATAAATAAATAAAATAAATAAATTTAAAAAAAATATATATATATATAATGGGCTCTGACCTGTAGGTTTTCACATGTGAGATTCTGAGGGAGGCACATACACACTAAGTGCTCTCTCTGGGTAGGTACTCAGGTAGGGTTTGTATCTTCTTGCAAGTCCTCCTTAGTTGGCCTCACTAGCACCTCACTCTGGGTTCTGGAGTCATCAGCACCTACCTCAGCTGAAGCACTGAAAGGACTCTCATTTAGCATACTGTATACCACCTCCAATGCAAGAAGGTCACCCCTGGTTTACAGATGTCAAAAGTTAAGTCTCTAGCAGACGAACGGATAAAGAAGATGTGGTCCATATATACAATGGAATATTACTCAGCCATAAAAAAGAATGTGCAGCAACATGGGTGGACGTAGAGATGATCATACTAAGTGAAGTAAATCAGAAAGAGAAAGACAAATTTCACATGACATCATTTATATGTGGAATCTAAAAAAATGATACAAATGAACATGTTCTGTAAATGAACAAAAACAGACTCACAGACTTAGAAAACAAACTTATGGTTACCAAAGGGGAAAGGTGGGGGGAGGGATAAATTAGGAGTTTGGGATCAAAATATACACACTACTATATATAAAATAGATAAACAACAGGATGTACTGTATAGCACAGGGAACTATATTCAATACCTTGTAATAACCTACAATGCAAAAGAATCTGAAAAAGTAGGTGATTAAATAGTTAATCCCACTAGGGGATTGTAAGTAGAGAAAAAAGTATGGGAGACCCCCGTAAGTTAATGATCACTCAAGAAAGCAGGTTTTACTTAACCACAAAACCAAGTAGGCTTGCTTAGCAAAAAATCCATGCAACAGAAGCATGAGACATGCCCGCAAACAATAAAACAATGGTGAATGAGACCCATACCCTGCCCAGTGAGTTCAGTAAGTTAATGATTCCTAGGACATGCTCCTCTGCACACATGAAAAACAAAAATATAAGGAAAACGTAACATTATACTAAAACCTGAGATGATTTACCATATTTTAGTATACGTCACTGCCTTTTTGCTCATTTCCATTGCGCCATGACAGTCCCAGCTTGACCATGTAGGGACAGAAAACTCCCCCGCCTGACATGGAGGAGAAGCTGGTGATGGAAGCTTGACATCTACTCAAGAATGAGGAGGAAGGTGGTCTTCTTCCCCTCCCCACTTTTCCTTTGATTATAAAACTGTAGCCCACTAAGTTCTCAGCGTGGCATTCCCTTGCCTGCTTGCTTATAAACCTCACAAGTGTCCTATTGTAATAAATCACTTCTTATCTATCATTTTGCCTCTCACTGAATTCTTTCTGAGCTGAGACATAAAGAACCGGAGCTCCTCGGAGCCCCCTGAGACACATTTCTGCAGTTTCAAAACTAACACAACATTGTAAATCCACTGCACTTCAATTAAAAATAAAGTGAAGTTTCCAGGAAACTTCTTACACTTTCTATGGTCACACAACCAGTCTACGGCAGGGTGTGGATCTGAACCAACAAATGTTTGACTTCAGCTCAAGGTCTTGGCACCCCACTGCTGTTGTCTTAATAAAAGGGCTTTCAAGAGGGTTGGACTTAAAATGAACCCCAATGAACCTTAAAATGTCCCTTCCCAAGACATTCCCTTAGCTAATTGATCCAAAATATGGGGCTGGGTGTATTCCCTTCCCCCCCACATAGTTAACCCCTCCCTAGGGCCATCTGGGCTGGGCCTGGGAGGAGGCACTGTGGGGTCTGCAGGAATTTAGGGCCAGCAGATCTCCAGCACAGCCCAGAACCCTGCACCTTAGCAGCTCCCCATCATCTCAGAGTGGGGAACAGTAGAGTCCATATGCCTCACTCTCCTGACAGATGTGAGGAAAGCACATTGTAAGCACCGAATATCAGTCTGTGTCTACAAAAGTCATTATAAACATCACCGGGAATGAGAGAAAAACAAAACATCTCTACAGTGTAGGAAAGAGGGAAAAAAAACATCCTTCCAAGCATATGCTTAATCACACTGCTGTACTAGGAGGGGGAAATTACCTGTAAATCTTTCCTTTGTGGCTGATATGAAGCTGATCATCTTCCCTTTGGAGATGGATGTTTATGACTCTCTAATGGCTGCCGGAGAAAGCAGGGCCCTGCATTCCTGTGCCAGCCCACTGGGACGCACATCAAAGCCACTTTGTTTAAACTGGGACACGCCCACGCAACCGACCCTACCCCACGCCCTTTTGGATTCTCTTTCTCTTTTTGTGGAATCTGTAGTAAGCTCCGCAGCTGACCTCAGAGGTCACCCACAAGCACTTTCCTGTTTGAAACTTGTTCCGCAGCCCACGTTTCCACCGGCTTTGAGTCATTATTTTCCAGTCCTGACATCTACACCCCTGTTAGATGAAAGAGCTCTACCATGTCTGCCATCCTGAACACAAAGGCGGCAGGGTTTTTGTTGTTGTTTAGATTTGCGCTCAGTTTTTAAAAATAAAAACCTATGTTGCACTTTTTTCTTATTACAAAGGCAATACCTGTTTATCATAAAAATATTCAAACAGTGCAGACAAGCAGAGTGGAGAAATAAAAAGCACCCATTATTGCATCAAAGAATAAGCACAAGGAGCGTGTTGGAATACATCTTTCAGACTTTTTCCTCTGCAGAGATCTATCTGTCTAGTGTTTCAAAAGGAGATCACACTGAACATCCTGGTAATGAACTTGCTTTTTCATTGGGCCCTATGTTGGGAACATCTTTCCATGTCATTAAATATTCTGTATGGTTTTTTTAAAAAAAATATTTTGTAATATGAACCATGTTCGGTAGTTTTCATCTGAATATAAAAGCAATTCACACTTAAAATTTCCTCTCCTTTGCCATTGCTTTCCTGGGTGTGTTGAGGAGATACTATGGCTCAATCGGAAGAAGGCATGCTTGATTTTTTTCCTTCTGAAAAACAAGGACATTGCTAATGTTCTCTTAACTCCTAGGAGCTATGACTACCTGGTTTGGAGAGCTTCACAACACCCCGGTGCAAAGATGTTCCGCTCTCTCTGTGTCTTCAAGTCAAATCAGAAGAAACCCAAGCTCTTGCCACCCTCCCCATCCCTGCCCCCACTGCCATATTGGAAGTGATGCTGGTTATCTTCCTGCTGGGAAACCTGCCTCCCCAGGAACGACTACAGGAAATGCAAATCTCAGAATCACAAATCTTAGGAGAAAAGAGTCAGCCCAACTTCCCCACCGACTGGGTGAGCATCGGGGGCCACCCTGCCATCTGTTACCACTGCTGTCTTTGCTTCTCACTGTGTCCTTTTGGTGCTCCAGGGACAACAGTGCTTCTGGATCATGGGTGGTGATGCCAACCCTAGGCTCAGTCCAGCTTCAAGCACGGCATCTACTGTCCTGGCAGGGAGGATGCCTCCACTCTCTCTACTGCAAGGCCAGCTCCAGATGCCTCCCGCTTAGCATCCAGGGCCTTGGCTTTTTCACTCCTGCAAGAGCTGTTTCTACCATGGCTTCAGCCAGGGGAACCAAGTCAGAAATGGGTCAGGAGCCCATCTCTTGCCAAGCAAAACAGCTGTTTATTCCATTTTCCTCTCATACGGATCCACAGCCACATACCTGGCATCCATCATCTCCCTTTTCAACACTGCAAGTATTAAAGATCTCCTCCACTCCCCTTCTATTCAGTAGGACACTGGGGTGGTGATGGAAGGATTCAGACCCTCAAAACCAAGAAACCCCAGGCAGCTTCACCTCTTTGACCCTAGAATATGAACATTGCTGGCTTTCTGCTTCAAAACAATAGAGGATGGTAACATCAAAGGAGAGACCAGACGCCCTTCAAGAGTCCAGGGGAGAGGGGCTTCCTTGGTGGCACAGTGGTTGAGAATCTGCCTGCCAATGCAGGGGACACGGGTTCGAGCCCTGGTCTGGGAGGATCCCACATGCCGCGGAGCAACTGGGCCCGTGAGCCACAATTGCTGAGCCTGCGCGTCTGGAGCCTGTGCTCCACAACAAGAGAGGCCGCGATAGTGAGAGGCCCGTGCACCGTGATGAAGAGTGGCCCCCACTTGCCGCAACTGGAGAAAGCCCTCACACAGAAACGAAGACCCAACGCAGCCAAAAATAAATAAATAAATAAATAAATAAAATTTAAAAAAAAAAGTCAATTTGTATAAAAAAAAAAGAGTCCAGGGGAGAAAGAAGTCTCTTTATTCATAATGGGGGAGGAATAATTTCCCTTCCTCACCTTTTATTCTCTAACCCAAACACAAGCCAGGGAAATATTTAGCGTGTCTTGCTAGAGCAGTGAAAAATAAAACCCTAGCTAAGCTTTAAGTGGGTCACCCTGCTACACAGCAAAATTAATCTTCAATGGATCGCTCCCTCTGTCTTTAAATGAACAATTATTGTTTTTAGAGAAACTGCCTGGTGCCATGAAAAAAACTCCGGAGTTGGAGTCAGAAAACCCAAGTTGTCCTTTCCCTGCCTCTTACTACCATGTGACTCTGAGTCAAGTATTAAACTCCCTGAAGCCTAATTTCTCTCTCTGCCTAAGATTGGACTTAGAGTGAAACCTTAATACCCAAAGTCTGTTAGCCAAGAGTCCCTGTCTCCCTGGACAGTGCTTAACGGTTCACCGACAACATTTGCTAAGGCAACTTATTTTTCTGTACATCTTTATTTTATAATTTCCAGGAAAAAAACCCTGAAAATCCCAATACTTGCTCAATATGTGGGACCCATTAAAGTACCCTAGCTAGGTAACACAGTTGATTTACTATAACTTACTAATGTCTCTGAAATTCAGTGTCCTCAACTCTCATGATAACTAACACAAATTCTATAGGCTGGGCACTAGTCTAAATGTTTAGGTATATTAACTCATTTAAATTTTACAACTACAACTCTGTAAGGTAGGTTGTATTATTATGATCACCCTTACATTTGAGGAAACTGAGCCATAAGAGGTTAAGTGATTTTCCCAAGGTCATACAGCTAAGAATTGGCAGAGCCAGGATTTGAACCCAGGCAGCCTCGCTCCAGAGTCCATATTCTTCAGTGTATGTCACACTACCTCTAGCTCTGAGATGATGGAATGGTGAGTCAGGCTTACCTCCTAGGATTGTTGAAAGGATTAAATGTATACAAGATACTGTAACTCTCACACATGAAGTCCCGAAGATATGAGTCAGTATTACTATTTTATTATTTTCTAGATGAATCTGATAAAGCATTGTGACACTAGTTGAAAATTATTAAAACTGTACGGCAACAAAGAGAAATCCAGCTATCATACAATACATAGTGAATTAAAGTGAAATACATAATTTGTTCTGGTTGTGCCTATGTCAAAATATGTTCACATTGTATAAGTGTATCAGTCAGTTATTGCTGCATAACAAACAACAAGCACTTATTCCTCATATGTCTGCTACTTAGCTATGGATCTATGTTTTCAGACTGGGCTTACCTGGGTGGCTTTGCTGCGGTCCAGCTGGGCTTATGTCCCTGATGCAGGTTGGACTCAGGTCTGCTCCGCACGTCTGTCCTGAGGCTCAGGCTGAAGGGGAAACACCAGCTGAGGGGAGCTCTTCCTGTGGCAATGACAGTGGTACAAGAGGGCAAGTCCAACTGCACAAGTGCACTTTAAGCCTCTGTTCACATCATCACATCCCATTGTCAAAGTAAATCAGGGACTTCACTGGTGGTCCAGTGATTAAGACTCCATGCTGCCACTGAAGGGGTCAGGGGTTTGATCCCTGGTCAGGAAACTAAAATCCCACATGCCACCTGGTGCAGCCAAAACAAAAACAAAGTAAATCATGTGGCTGAGCAAAATAAGGGCATAAGAAAGTGCACTTCACACCCCATGAGACCAAAGTAAGTCACACAACCAAGTCCAACATCACCTGAGCAGGGAAGCATACTTTTCCCCATGGAAGTGGAGGTTAGGGAGTAAATACTTTTAAACAATAATCTCCTGGGTTGGCCAAAAAGTTCGTTCAAGTTTTTCCATAACATCTTACAGAAAAACCCAAACGAACTTTTTGGCCAACCCAATACTATAAGAAGGACCAGATAGAAACAGAAAAAACTGAGAAACATGATTAGTTTGGTGAGATTGGGAGTGAGTATTTTTGTCTTCCTTTTTCCCCAAAATAACATTTACTATTTTACTGTCTTTGAGATTGAAGGGAAAAAAAATAAAATAAAAGGAAACCTCAAGAATCAGTCCTAAAAGAATAGGCTGGGGATTAACAGGTACAAACGACTATATATAAAATAGATAAACAACAAGGGCCTACTGTATAGCACAGGAAAATATATTCAATACCTTGTAATAACATATAGTGGAAAAGAATCTGTAAAAGAATATTAATATAATATAGTATAATGAAATATATGTGTATAACTGAATCACTTTGCTATACACCTGAAACATTGTAAATCAACCATACTTCAATTTCTTTAAATTTAAAAATAAATAAATTTTAAAAAGTTAAAAAAAAAGAACAGGTAGAAAGGAAAGACTGTCACTAAGTAACCTTTTTTCATTCATTCAACAAACTCTTGCAGAGTCCTCCTTTGCACAGGTAAATCTAGTCCCTGTCCTCAAGCAGCTCACAGTCTAGCAAATGAGAGATAATGATAAAGATGATGATGATGATGATGATAATAATAGCCAACATTAATTAAGTGGCCCATAGCCCAGGTGCTGTGTTAAGCCATTTACATGGTATAATCTGTAATCCTATTGCAAAGCTCTAGAAAGGAGGTTCTGTTAAAATCTATTTTACAGAACAGAACCTGACTCAAGGTCAACCAGTCAACACACAGCAGAACTGGAATTCCCACCAGGCAGCCCAGCTTCAGGCCCTGCACTCTTCAGCACTTCATTCCCCATTCACTCGGATCCCCTAAACCGGCCCACCCCTATTCCTTCACAGCAGACCCTTCCCTATCCCTGGATTAAAAGATTACTAACACAACACACCCTCATCTTGGAGGTTTGGCAAACACAAAGCCTGTGCATTTAACCAACTAGATCTCACAGGTAGGTGTGGGCAAAGGGTACCAGCCTTCAGTAAAGAAACTGGCTTTTTGGTAAGCTTGGAGAAGACATGAAGGAAGGTTCATTTTCTAGATTGATGGGGGCTGAGTACATCCACTGAGGGTGGTGAGTGGCTTTTCTCCACTTCATATGGAAATGATAAAAATAAGGGCTTGCACACAGCATCAGGGAACCAGGTGAGGCAAAAGTGAGCATTTCCAGATCACAAGGGCCTTTTTATGGAAAGAGACTCCCAAGGGGAAGGAAGATCCTTTTCCCAAAAGCGGGGTGGTGAAGCAGGTAAATCAGGGAGCAAAAGTGCAGACGAACAAGCTGGCCTCAAACAACACCCTAGAATTCAGCAACTCTTCTGTCAGGTTCTTTTTCTTCCTCCCTTTCTTGAGACCGCTTTCAGAATGTGCCAATCAATAGAGGTTGAGTCAAACACCAAAGCCCATTTTGACCACGCGACTATTTCCTCCTCCTTGATTTCCTCAACTTCCCGGACCACCCTGGAGTCTGCTCTTGGGCATTCTTCCTCTAGGAGGGCAGTGAAGGAAGAACTAGCCGCCCCTCCACCCATCCCTTACCACAACATAACAAGAACACAGGAGTCCTATAAACACTGGCGTCGAACTCAGCTACTTCAACTACAATAACAATATTTCATTACTCAGTAGCTAAGACTGAGAGTGCCAATAAAATCAACAACCAACAAGAAACTGTTTGATGAATCAAGTAGGAAGGAACTTATTTGTTTGTAAGTGTCCAATCCAACCCATCATAAATGACCTGACAAAAGAAAGGGCTGAATGTAAGCTGCAGGAGCCCTTCCAGAGAAATCCCACACAGAGGCTGCCGGCAGTTCCCTTTTCTTAGAAATAATGGCCAATCACGTTAAGTACAATAACAGAAAAATCAGAGTCTCCCCATAAAACTGGGTTGCTCCTCACTGGAGCCAGCTCTGGGTAACAGTTATCTCTCAGCCAGTTCACCTGATTAACAACCTGTGGGGTTTTCACCAGTGGGTTTCCAGATGTATCAGCCCTCACATGACTGACAGGAGGGAAAATAAGAGATTAAAGAGGTGCTTCAAAAAAGAAGAAAAATCTCAAATAAACAACCTAACCTTACACCTAAAACAATTAGAGACAGAAGAACAAAAAAACCCCAAAGTTAGCAGAAGGAAAGAAATCATAAAGAGCAGATCAGAAATAAATGAAAAAGAAATGAAGAAAACAATAGCAAAGATGAATAAAACTAAAAGCTGGTTCTTTGAGAAGATAAACAAAATTGATAAACCATTAGCCAGACTCATCAAGAAGAAAAGGGAGAAGACTCAAATCAATAGAATTAGAAATGAAAAAGGAGAAGTAACAACTGACACTGCAGAAATACAAAGATTCATGAGAGATTACTACAAGCAACTATATGCCAGTAAAATGGACATCCTGGAAGAAATGGACAAATTCGTAGAAAAGCACAACCTTCCGTGACTGAACCAGGAAGAAATAGAAAATATAAACAGACCAATCACAAGCATTGAAATTGAGACTGTGATTAAAAATCTTCCAACAAACAAAAGCCCAGGACCAGATGGCTTCATAGGTGAATTCTATCAAACATTTAGAGAAGAGTTAACACCTATCTTTCTCAAACTCTTCCAAAACATAGCAGAGGGAGGAACACTCCCAAACTCATTCTACGAGGCCACCATAACCCTGATACCAAAACTAGACAAAGATGTCACAAAAAAAGAAAACTACAGGCCAATATCACTGATGAACATAGATGCAAAAGTCCTCAAGAAAATACTAGCAAACAGAATCCAACAGCACATTAAAAGGATCATACACCATGATCAAGTGAGGTTTATCCCAGGAATGCAAGGATTCTTCAATATACACAAATCAATCAATGTGATACACCACATTAACAAACTGAAGGATAAAAATCATATAATAATCTCAATAGATGCAGAAAAACTTTTGACAAAATTCAACACCCATTTATGATAAAAACTCTCCAAAAAGTAGGCATAGAGGGAATCTACCTCAACATAATAAAGGCCATATATGACAAACCAACAGCCAACATCGTTTTCAATGGTAAAAAACTGAAACCATTTCCTCTAAGATCAGGAACAAGACAAGGTTGCCCACTCTCACCACTATTATTCAACACAGTTTTGGAATTTTTAGCCACAGCAATCAGGGAAGAAAAAGAAATAAAAGGAATCCAAATCGGAAAAGAAGAAGTAAAACTGTCACTGTTTGCAGATGAGATGATACTATACATAGAGAATCCTAAAGATGCCAACAGAAAACTACTAGAGCTAATCAATGAATTTGCTAGAGTAGCAGGATACAAAATTAATGCACAGAACTCTCTTGCATTCCTATACACTAATGATGAAAAATCTGAAAGAGAAATTAAGGAAACACTCTCATTTACCATTGCAACAAAAAGAAAAAATTACCTAGGAATAAACCTACCTAAGGAGACAAAAGACCTGTATGCAGAAAACTATAAGATACTGATGAAAGAAATTAAAGGTGATAAAAACAGATGAAGAGATATACCATGTTCTTGGATTGGAAGAATCAACATTGTGAAAATGACTATACTATCCAAAGCAATCTACAGATTCAGTGCAACCCCTATCAAACTACTAATGGCATTTTTCACAGAACTAGAACAAAAAATTTCACAATTTGTATGGAAACACAAAAGACCCTGAATAGCCAATGCAATCTTAAGAAAGAAAAGCAGAGCTGGAGGGATCAGGCTCCCAGACTTCAGACTATACTACAAAGCTACAGTAATCAAGACAATATGGTACTGGCACAAAAACAGAAACATAAATCAATGGAACAGGATAGGAAGCCCAGAGATAAACCCACGCACATACGGTCACCTTATCTTTGATAAAGGAGGCAAGAATATACAATGGAGAAAAGACAGCCTCTTCAATAAGTGGTGTTGGGAAAACTGGACACTACATGTAAAAGAATGAAATTAGAACACTCCTTAACACCATACACAAAAATAAACTCAAAATGGATTAAAGACCTAAATCTAAGGCCAGACACTATAAAACTCTTAGAGGAAAACATAGGCAGAACAGGCTATGACATAAATCACAGCAAGATCCTTTTCATCCCACCTCCTAGAGAAATGGAAATAAAAACAAAAATAAACAAATGGGACCTAGTGAAACTTAAAAGCTTTTGCACAGCAAAGGAAACCATAAACAAGACGAAAAGACAACCCTCAGAATGAGAGAAAACATTTGTAAATGAAGCAACTAAGAAAGGATTAATCTCCAAAATGTACAAGCAGCTCATGCAGCTCAATATCAAAAAAACAAACAACCCAATCCAAAAATGGGCAGAAGACCTAAATAGACATTTCTCCAAAGAAGATATACAGATTGCCAACGAACACATGAAAGGATGCTCAACATCACTAATCATTAGAGAAATGCAAATCAAAACTACAATGAGGTATCACCTCACACCGGTCAGAATGGCCATCATCAAAAAATCTACAAACAATAAATGCTGGAGAGGGTGTGGAGAAAAGGGAACCCTCTTGCACTGTTGGTGGGAATGTAAATTGATACAGCCACTATGGAGGTTCCTTAAAAAACTAAAAATAGAACTACCATATGACCCAGCAATCCCACTACTGGGCATACACCTTGAGAAAACCATAATTCAAAAAGAGTCATATACCACAAGTTCATTGCAGCTCTATTTACAATAGCCAGGACATGGAAGCAACCTAAGTGTCTATCAACAGATGAATGGATAAAGAAAATGTGACACATATATACAATGGAATATTACTCAGCCATAAAAAGAAACGAAATTGAGTTATTTGTAGTGAGGTGGATGGACCTAGAGTCTGTCATACAGAGTGAAGTAAGTCAGAAAGAGAAAAACAAGTACCGTATGCTAACGCATATATATGGAATCTAAAAAAAAAAATGGTTCTGATGAGCCAAGGGTCAGGACAGGAATAAAGACGCAGACGTAGAGAATGGACTTGAGGACACAGGGAGGGGGAAGGGTAAGCTGGGACGAAGTGAGAGAGTAGCACTGACATATATACACTACCAAACGTAAAACCGATAGCTCGTGGGAAGCAGCTGCATAGCACAGGGAGATCTGCTCGGTGCTTTGTGACCACCTAGAAGGGTGGGATAGGGAGGGTGGGAGGGAACTGCAAGAGGGAGATGATATGGGGATATATGTATACATATAGCTGATTCACTTTGTTATACAGCAGAAACGAGTACCACATTGTCAAGCAATTATACTCCAATAAAAATGTTAAAAAATAAAAAGATATTAAAGAGGTAACGCGCGTCCCCTCCACACAGGCAAGCGGCTTGCTTCTGCTGCTCCCCCAGCCCTCGTGCTGTTTTCACGTAAAGACGTCAGGAAATGCATTGATATTTGTGAAGCTCCTGCCACCCCACTGCTCTGATTCTGCTGTTCCATAATGCAGGACCCCGGACAGTTCCCCAAAGCTGGGGAAGGAACAGTCTGGAGGAGGGGAGCTACCCACCCCCCGCCCTAAAAGAAAGGGCTGTGGGGGATGGATGCTTCCAAGGGCACCAGGTTTCAATTAAGTCAGGAGGCGCCCTGTGAATACCTTCCTCTCGTCTCTTGGTCTCTTTCTTTTACTGCTTCCTTGCGTCTTTCTTGATACTCTTATCATAATTTCTGTCAGGATGCGACCTTAAAATCAGTTCATGCAAGGGTACCGGTTTTATTTTATTTTATTTTTTAAATTGAAGTATAGTTGGTTTGCAATATTGGGTTAGTTTCAGGTGTACAACAGAGTGATTCAGATATATATATATATATATATATCTGAATATATATATATATATATATATATATTCTTCTGCAGGTTCTTTTCTTTATAGGTTATTATAAGATATTGAATATAGTTCCCTGTGCTATACAGTAAGTCCTTGTTGTTTATCTATTTTATATATAGTGGTGTGTATATGTTAATCCCAAACTCCTAATTTGGAAGGGGAGGAGAGAGCAGAGCCTGTGGGGATGGGAACAAAAACTAAAGAGAGGATGGGAGGCAGGACAGCATGGATGAACATTAAAAACATCGTGCTAAGTGAAGGAGCCAGTTACAAAAGGGTAGTACTGTATGATCCCACTCAAATGAGGTACCCAGAGTAGTCTAATTCATAAAGGCAGAAAGTAGAATGGTGGTTGCCAGGGGCTTGGGGAGGTGGGTAGGGAGTTATTGTTTAAGGGACACAGAGTTCCAGTTTGGAAAGATGAAAATTTCTGGATGGTGGTGATGGTTGCACAATGATGTGAATGTACCTAATGGACTGTAGACTTAAAAATGGTTAAAAGGTTGATTTCATGTTATATACATCTTAGCACAATCAAAAAAAATGTTTAAGGCATGTGGTGGAGGATAGTTTAGTTAGTTGTTCCACTAGGTGGAAGACCTAGCCTGGCAAGAAGCAGATTCATCGTCACTCTGAAATTCAGGGGCAGAGGGCAGAGTGGGGGCGGGGGGGTGGGGAGCTGCTGACCATCAGGCCTCCCCAGGATATGCCCTTCTTGATGGCATCTGAACTTGGGAACCTGGAGTCCTTCCACCTGACTGAGGGGAGGATGAGTCCTTCATTGGGAACCATCTTAAGTGTACAGCAGACACTCGTGATTCCTGCTCACCCAGGAGGTGTCCTAGGGACCTGGCAATGAATGGGACTCCCTTTCCCTGGAGGAACGGCCCCACGGCCTTTCTAGGAAGCCTGAGGGATTAAAATGGAAAAGTGTTAAGGATGACTTGTGCATAACTCAGCCTTTCAGATTGGGATAAAAAACACCGAGCACATCTGACCACATGGAGGTCACAAACCTCTGCAAGAAACCAGAAGAGACTGTGGTACCCAGAAGCCCAGCCATGGATGAACTCCGGTGATTTAGGTCAGTATGTGTGTTGCAGATCCACTGGGCCTGCCCCTTGTTCCTGCCCCGGGAACAAGGGATCCCTGGCTCCCTTGTTCAAGAGGGGAGCCTTCCCAGACAGCTTGGGAACTTCTGTTGGGGGAGGCCAAGCCTCCCAAAGGAGTCTGAGCTGGCGGTCATCCTGGCATCCTTTTTGCTGCAGGCAAAGCATCTTTTCTGTGGGTTATTTTTGTCTCTGGCCTTGGCTTGTTTTTCCCAGTGCCGCTCCTTGGCTCGTAACATTTCTTCCCTGGTTTATTAAAAACTGAGATAAATCACCTAATAAATCTTGGCTAAGTTTTTTCCTCCAAATCTCCTTGACAACTGCCAAAGTCACAAAGTTGCATCTTTCCCACAGTGGGAGGCTAACAAAATAGCTGGTGTGCTCAGAGAAACATATAGATCCAGAAAACAAAGGGAAAATCTTTAGTTATGCAGAAGCCTCCCACTTCTGGTACTAAATTTACTCGCCTGGGTTTGATTTAAAGAGGCACAGCAGTACCTGAGCAGCTAGCAGGAGGCACCACGCCCATAAGCGCAGGAAGCAGGCTTGCTTCCCTCTGCGCCCTGAAGAAGATGTGCATAGATTAACTGTCTTTCCTGGTTGATGGGATGGTTACTGCGTGCACTCCTAGCATTTAATTATTAAAGCTCTCCCTTCCCCCACACACACATACACAAACCTCTGCTCCTTCAATTTCTTAAAACCATTGAATCACAGAATTCTGGCATTTGAAAGGAATTCAGCCATCCTCTAATGTCTCCTCTTATCATCACAGAAGCACAGGATTCTAAGAATATTAAAAGTTACCTATTCTGACGCCAACTCTCCGCATCAGATGTCTTATAATTATAATACACAAATCTACTTGGCATCCCAAGAGCACTTTACACATACTTCCATTTGTACTTGGCGCATTCAATGTAACTATTTCCTTTTTAAAAGTTTAAACTTTTTTTTATTTTTTGAAAAGCAATATGTTCACACAATTGGTAATTTGAAAGGTAAAAGAATATATAACCCTATCCTATAGACACCTAGTCCTCCTCCACAGAGGCTACTAATAACAATTCCTTCAGTATCCTTCCTGGGATATTCGATGTATATATACTTAGGTATGTTCTTACCTTCCCTCCTTTTTTACACAAACGCTTTTACACTGGTCCGCGCCTGCACTTTAGCATATTTTGGAGATCTTTCTGTATCCAGCTTCAATCTTTTAGAGAGCTCTGTGACATTCCATTACAGGGAGGTACCAAAATCTAGGGACATTTTGGTTGCCTCCAATCTTTTGTATTACAAATAATGCTGCAATAAATAATCGTGTGCTTATGATATTTGGCACCATTATTTCCTTCAGATAGGCTCCCTGAAGTGGAATCGCTGGGTCCACAGATATGCACACTTGCAATTTTGATAAATATTGCCAAATGTCCTTTCCTAATTTCTGTTCTCACCAGTAGGTGATAGTACAGCTTTACCAACAGTATGTCATGAAACTTTTCGACTGTTGCTGTAATTATATATTTACCTGTCTCTTCCCCCGGCCCCATTCCCTCATTAGAATGTGAGCCCATCAAGGTTCCTCAGAACCTAACATGTTACCTGGTACATGATAGATTCTCAACGAATATTTCTTAGAGCTCGCTTCAGCAGCACATGTACTAAAACTGGAAAGATGTCAAAACATAGCATGGCCCCCGCGCAAGGATGACACACAAATTCCTGAGGCGTTCCATCTTTTTAAAGAGTAGATCTTAAAGGTTCTTGACACACCAAAAAATGGTAATAGGTGAGGTGATCATTTCTCAATATATACGTGTATCAAATCAGCACATTGTACACCTTAATTTACACAATGTTACATGTCAATTATATTCTCAATAAAGCTGTGGGGGTAGGAAAATGAATCCCTCCCCAAAATAAATAAATATACATTTGAGAAGTACCTAAATGGATGAATGAATGCATGAATGAATTATAGGGCTCTTTAAATCAGAATTAGAAACGATGACCCTAATTTTCTCCACTTTGTGAGACTGGATATACTGCATTTCATTTTATTTAAGTGCCATTCATTTGTACAAATGTACAAGTGATAGAGGCAAATTTGAAACCAGGACAATCTGTCCTCCTAATTCAGACTCTTAGCCAATAATGCTATACTGTTTCCGAATGTCACATTTCCCTCTGAGGACTGTGCATCATGATACTGGGGTGTCAGAGCATAAGAATCCCATGGAAGAGACAGCTGATTGCCCCCATTCTTCCTTACTAATAGAACCCCAATTCTCTTTGGGGGTGACAGTATGCTCAGCTAGAAGGGCACTTTTACCAGCCTCCCTTAACCAATGAGATGCAAGCAGAAGTCACTAGAAGGTGTTTTCTGAGAAGGTCTTTAAAGGGGAATGACTTAGCTGGTGAGTACCCTCTCCCATCCTTCCTGCCTGAGATACAGACATAACTGCTGGTGCCCTGGCAGCTATCTTGAGAGCTTATGAAAAAAAGGATCACACTATACTACTCAGCCATGAAAAAGAACGAAACAATGCCATTTGCAGCAACACAGATGGACCTAGAGATTATCATACTAAGTGAATTAAATCAGAAAGAGAAAGACAAATATCATATGATATCACTTATATGTGGAATGTAAAAAATGATACAAATGAACTTATTTACAAAACAGAAACAGACGTAGAAAACAAACTTATGGTTTCCAAAGGGGAAAGGGGGGAGAGGGATAAATTAGGAGTTAAGGATTAGCAGATACAAGCTACTGTATATAAAATAGATAAACCACAAGGGCCCACTGTATAGCACAGGGAACTACGTTCAATATCTTGTAATAAACTATAACGGAAAAGAATCTGGAAAAGAATATATACGTGCATTTTTATATACATGCATAAATATATATATATATAACTGACTCACTATGCTGTGCACCAGAAACTAACACAATGTTGTAAATCAACTATACTTCAATTTTTTAAAATTTAAATTATTAATAAATAAATAAAATGCAAAAAAAGGGGATCAAACCATAAGAATAGACAGAGGGGATTTCTAGAAGCCTGAGTCTCTGTTCATGGAGCTACCACATCAGCCCTCAATTGCCCACCTCAGGACTTGTCTTTAGGTGAGAAAATAAAATCTTGAATAATTGTTTAAGCCACTACCTTCCAGGTCTCTATTAGTCATGGCCAAAAGCAATTCTTCTCTGATATAAGCCCTCTCTAACACTCACTTCCCTACTACACTTAGAGGACTCACTCTCACCCAGTCTCCTTGCTTAAGAAAAATCAGAGAACCATGCTGGCTGGCGTTACTCTGCCCTATGCCTTGATGTGTACATGTTGAGGACTCCTCATCCCTGTCTGCCAGCCTAGCATGGTCAGGTCTGTGGCTATTGTTTCCAGACCAGGGTGAGAAATTTATTACCCAGTAACTACCTGGACACCAACTCCAGACTCCTGGTCTGTACTGGCTTCTCATCTTCTCCTGGCCTCCCAAAAAAAGTGAACCTGGGGTCAAGAGACCCCAATAGTTGGGATCCATCATTATTCCCTTGCTCTTAGACTTTTTTTTTTTTTTTTTTTACAATTTACAAATCACATTTGTGAGCAGTGTTTCTTTTGATTGTCCCAGCAACTTAGACCAATGAACGCGGACAGTATTGGTTTGTGTCCCCATTTTAGAGCTCACGAAACTGGGGGTTGGAGAGTCTAAGTCATTTTCCCAAGGCACACTGCTGGGATGCAAACTCGGCCCTTTGGCACCAAGGTCCACACTCTTTTCAATAAGCCAAGGGTCCCAAACCACTTCTTCGATTCTAATGTCACGGCTCAGTTCAGGCAATCTCTTTGGAAGCAAATTAGACTGGCCACCAACTGCCTGTCTCTGTCCAGTATCTGATTACTCATCATCACCAAAGGGCTGATCTACTCACCTGAATCAACAGAGTGTCTGCATGGCGTACAAAAAACCAGTTAAATAAACACCATCTGTGTCCATTGCACACTTACTCTCTATAATAGGCAACGATGACATGAACAAACACTGATAATTCTGTAAACATCTAACAGATGAATCACTTCCATGAGAACAATGGCAGTTGCTTCACTGCTGCTCTGAGCGTGGTGGAAGACAGTGACAAGTGGGTCTGAGAAGATGCTGGCACTCAAAGAAGAGAAGATACAAGGAGAAACCAGCACCTCCCAATTAGTCAAGAGAGGCTTCTTGGGGAAGATAGAGTGTCAGACGCTGTTTAATTCAGGAAGGAAACAAGTTCAGGAAGATAAGTGCCAGTTCAAGCAGAGGCAGAAATGGGAGAATAATAATAAGAGCACGATCTTTGCACGGAACTAGACAGAGTTCTTCAATATGGAAAACAGAAACTGGCTCTGGCAAGGGCATTTGCTGAAAAGATCCTGGGTAACTTGCTTAATCGCCAAGAATTCTGGAGGCCCAGGCTCTGAAAATGGACAGGAACAAAGAGATGCTAGGCAGACAGGACCACTCGAAATCCCAGCACACAGTCTGGCAGTGGACACAAGTATCCCTTAGCTGTTTCTACAATAATGCTGTCTAACCAGCAGCCGCAAACACTCTGTGAAAGATGATAATAAGTGTTCGTTGCTCATGTGTCTGGGACACTCGGAGTCTGGGAGGCAGCTCTGGAATCTTGACCGGAGCACCCATGAGACTCCAGCTTGACTGCTATTAGCTCTCCTGGGCTGGTGTCGCCTGGGGTAACTGGGATGACTCAGCTCTGCCCACAGGTCCAGGCCAGGTGTATTCTCATGGCAATGGCAGAGGAGCAGAGGAATTGCAAAGGCACGCAATATCTCTTGAGGCTCAGAACTGGCAACACCATCACCTTACTGGCCAAAGCAAGTCACAATACAAGCTTGACTAGGGAAATAGACAGCCTCTTTACTGAAGGAACTGCAAAACCACACAACAAAGGACCTGACACAGGGGGTGACAAGTTGGGACCACTGATGCGATCATTCTACTACTCATAGGGAACTGTCATTAACACGCCTGACATTTCTGCCCTAAAACTGTGCAAGGCCTCCATCACTGCCACCACCACCTGGTGGATTCTCCGTGCTTCTTTGCATCCCAGGTCCAGATTCAGGGTCCAGGCAGGTACATCAGGAGAGTTGGGACTAGATGGTGGGGTTGGACACTAAAGGCATGGAAACACAGAAAAGCACGGATCTCGGGTTTTCTCACTTCCTCGGGAGGAGATGGGTTCTGCCTTTCATCAAGACCTATGAGGTGGGGAATACGCCAAAGGTAGGAAAGAAGTTCAGATGCTGGATAGCCAAAAGTCTGACGGTTGTTCCTTAAAGCCACTCAATATCTACTGGGGTATATTACAAAATGTCCCCAATTCTTCCCCCCTCTTGTATCCACGCCTCTCATCATATAGCCTGCTGTGGCCTCCCTTCATTGGCAGGGTGATCCATCTCACTCTTTGACGCTTGACTCAGTCATTCTTGTGCTCACGTCAGCCTCTGTGTTGTTGTTAGCAGATGCATCATAAGCAGAGACTTGCAGTGGGCTTGCTCATTAGGGCTTATTCTCTTGAACCTCTGCCCAGGCTACACTGACAGAGAATGAGAAGCATGTGGTTTGTCTTAGCCTAGATCAGCCAGCCAACAGATAGACAAGCCACAGACATATGAGCAAACCCAGCCTAGATCTGCAGAACCATCTAGCCAACCCCCAGCAGAATCAAACACGTGAGCAATAAACACTTATTGTTATATGCCCCCGAGGTTTTGTGGTCATCTGTTACCAAGCATCCTTGGGACAACAGATAACTGATACAGTCTGCCAGCAGGTTGCATATAAATAAGCTCATTTCATTCTCCACCTACAAGGCAGATATGAGAATTTTCATTTGCATGGAGACATGAGGTAAGCTGTCTAGGGTTGCTCAGGCTGGATTTGATAGTAGTTTTCTAACCGCAGAAGCCACTCTCTGGATAACCTGACCCTGGAACATAATTAGAAAGAAGTGGGTTCATGACTCTGACCTGAACTTCTGGGACAGAGCTTTTCCTCACCTCACCTGGGCCAAAAGTGACTCTGAAATGAGCCAGGAAGACTTGGACAAAAACCAAGAAGCTCTTCCAAGGCTAACCCCATTGGAGTGAACTCTGGGAACAATGCAAGGTCATTCCCTGTCCTGGGAAGTTCTTGAAATCAGGGAACCACCAACAAGGACATGGAAATACTTTACGGTTTCTCCTTGCAATAGGCTTGGCTATGACAGGATTTGGTCTGTACCCTGTTCTTAAAGGACTAAGGGTTTTATACATACAGATAACTCCATATAACCTAAGCTAGCACCATAGATACAGTGTGATGTGACAAGGATAATCAGGATGCCCAGCACATAGTAGGTGCCTCCCTTTCCCTCTCACACAGATTTACGGGATCATACCACCAAGTTTTTTTATTTGTGCAAATCACAGCTCTTGGGGCCTGACAAACCCAAAGTTATGTGTTGGTTCAACATATATACTGTAGGCCTACTATGCACTAGCTGCCAAGAATACCTAGGGGTGACCTGGAGAACTTAGACTTCAGTGAGAAACAAAAGTTCTCACAACCAGACTTAATTACTAATTGAAGGTAATGTTACCATCAAGCCAAGAACCACACCTGGGGAAAGATAATGAAAATGTCAAATTTATGTTATGTTAAAAGGTGATTTTATTCATTTAATCTCTATTAAAAGGTATAATGACTGATTTTCCATTTTTATAGAGAAAAAGACACCATTTTAATTTCCTGCATTGATGAATATATTATAAATTTTCTATTTTTAATTCACAAAAGCTGAAATCTATATTAGCTTTGATACACATCTCCTTTTGCCTAAGTCCACAAAACTATAAAAATCCTACTTTACAGCTGAAAGTAAAAACTTCATAATAACATAAAAGCTAAATTTATTCATTCACTTAAACTCTATTAAAGACATCACAAATTATTGTTTTAGTGCCCTTGAAAATAAATAGCCTTAAAAGGTAAAGAATCTTTTTCCAGGGCAACTCCTGTCTGCAAAGCCACATTCTGAGGGAAAATTGGCAGAAAGCTCAAGGAAAACATAAGAAGGCCAAATCTAGAGAAAGAGTTTCTATAATAACAAAGTTGAATTGCCAAGAAGACCTTAACTTTATTGCTTACGTGCACCAACCGGCCTTCAACAGTAAGACCCAGCTGTATGATCCCTATCATCTCACGCCAGGGGTAATTCTGAAAACTTTTCAAGAGCTGTCCAATTTCATTCTTGCCCTCAAAGTCTTTTCTTGGAAGAGGGCGTTCTGTCCGTCCAGGCCGTGTGCTCTCAACACAGCCCTACCATAGAGATCCATGGATTAGCATCCAAGGGACCAATTCTTCATCAAAATGGCCAGTGGTTGTGCAGCAGGAAGGGAGCAGGGTTCAGAGGGAATGAGGCAGGAGATGCTAAGTCTGAATTAAGGAAAAGTTCTGAGGAAGAAGGATGGTGAGCACAGAGATAACTGAGCAGGTGAGGCGGGCCTGAGCGCGATTCCATCCATCGGCTGGGGACACGCCTGCAGGCAGCAGGAAGGTCCTGAGAGTCTGCAAGTTGGGAGCTGGGTAAGGAGGAGACCGTGTCCAGCACATCACAGGGGCTCAGTAAATGTGCAATGAATGGCCCGTTTTGACTACATTGGACCAACAGCTTTGGCTGTAGTGATTCTGTCCATAAGGTGAAACTCACAAAGTCAACATTATCCTTGAAAATCCATCAAATGGCCCATGAAATATAGGACTGTTTCTTGCATCTTGATGGCTAAATTAGTTGCAGCCATATCTACGTGCTCCAGATCGGAAACCAACATTCTGGTACCCGCCCCCCCCCCCACCCCCGCCACCTCAGCTCATCACAGGCAGGTTTTCCTCCAGCAGTGGAACCCATGACTACGTCTTCAGACGAGTGCCAGATGAAGCAGCTGGCTTGTGTAACAGATCATGTTGTAAGAAATGACACATACCGTTAAGCACCAAAAACACACTTAGTGTAGCAAGAGGTGTATATTACAAGAGGTATGTGGGGACTCAGGCCAAGGAGGAGAGAGCAGATTGACCTCTGTGACAGTACACTCAGTCCAGGATAGAAATTCACAGTGGTCTCATGGGAGCACTGAGAACGATCCTTGCCCCAGTGAGCTAAGGACTTGATGAGGGTCAAGCAGCCATTGTGCCCAGAAACATACAACAGATCAAGGGCAACAAAAACAAAAACAAAAACTGTCCTCCTACCAACAGAAAATCCACAGAGCTGGCCAGCGCTGGTGATTTGAAGGCACAGGCTTTGAAACAAGTCCCAGATTTTCTGGGAGAGTACCAATTCAAATATTATGTCACATGATAATCCGGATCTGAGCCTTGAAAGATAAGTAGGACTTAAATATTCTGCCAAGCAAGACAACCAAACAAAAGACAACCAGAAGCAGGGAAGGGAGCAACAAAAAAGCTCTCTTTTTTCTTCTTTTGCTCAAAGTGTCAGAAGACACATGCTTTGTGAACACATCCAACACAAAGTAGGTCCCAAATAAACATTTATAAACACTGAAGATTTCTCCCTACTCAGCTCACCACAGGCCTTAAAATTTCCGTATTACACGGTCTTTCCTTGGGTTAAATCACTATGGCAGACACAGAGATGCACCACTCAGATGTCTCTCTCAAGGAGCGTGGGCAGCTGACAACCTCAGCTGTTAATGTCTTTAGAGTCTCATCCTCCACTTTCAAGCCAAAGTCGAGCTCTCACGGGTGGTCCCCAGCTAATGACTGAGCCACCCAACACAGGACCCTATAAAGGACCATCTCGCTCCACAGTTCTCTGTTGAGCTGGCAGAGGCTCTATTCAACCTGCACGCTGGTCTGACAACTCCCACTGTGCAATCCTGCTTCATAGTCTTTTGTTTTCCCAGGTGTGACTCCTCAGTAAATGTTTTGCCCTCCTCAATTCATCTCAGCATCTGCTTCCCTGAGAACCAAACCTGTAATTGGCAGTATCCTCAAAGGTTCTCCACAGAAAGACCAATATCTCAGGACAGTAAGCCCTGCCCAGCCTTGCACACCTTAGATGGGAGTGGAATGCTGCACAGGTACATTTAATGGACAGAAAGAATATATAGGAGAAGCCTGGGATGTTTCCATGGTGCTATGTTGCCTTAGTGGCCAAGAAAGTATGGGGCAGTTGACAAAGCTTATAAGATGCTGTCATTGTATTCATCTTCAGGGCAATCTCTTTAGGGGTCCTGAGTAACTCCCACCCCTGTCAAACAAATACCACTTTGGACCAAGACTTTCTTTAGTCACCAAACTTTCCCTTAAAGTAGTTGAAATTTATAGACCTTAAATATAAAGCTGAATATTGCATCTTGACAATAATGTAACACTTCACGTTTAGGGACTAATTCTACATTTAAAATGTAGGAATATGGCTGGATTTTAGCTAGGCATTTTAAAAGGATCAGTGGCTTACACAGGCCTGGGGTGTTTGGGTCCTGACCGCTCAGCCATCCTTGATAAGAGTGAGACCTACAACCACCTGATCCCAGAGATAGCAAGGACCTGCCAGCCGGCTCTTGGGGCAGCCAAAGCAGTAGGACACATAAGGCCGCCCCTGCACCTGCTGAGACCCACAGAGGAAAGGCTGTTTCCCCCTCTTAGCAAAGGCAGGACCCCAGTTGTGGAAGAGCCCCAGGCCATGCACCTGTGAGCCCCACTGCACAGCAGCAGAGCAGGCCTGTGGAGAAACCAGAACTTTGCACCCCCTTTTTGGGCTGGGGTCTCCCTTTATCTTCCCCTCATCATGTCTCAGAACCCCAGAAGGCAGCCTTAATGCTTACTTGTGTTTTCCCCGTGTCCCAAGAATCTGCATGAAAATCCATTCATTTAGGGGTGAAAACCCACTTATCTTGCCCCTGGAACTAAGGACTTAATCTCTAATCAGTGCAATACAAGGTCCACAAAGAAATGTTATCCACTAAAAGCATGGACATTGCCTTGCAAGTTGGAGGATGGAGAAGGAAAGAATTGTCTGTGCCCCCAGCAGAACTCGCCTGTCCCTGTCACCCATTAAAGTTTTCTCATAATCAACCCATGACCTAACCAGCTGCTCAATATGTGTGTTTTCTTACTTCATGTCTCCTTCTACCTCACAGCTTCTTCTTACTCATAGGGTCTTGATATTTTCTGCTTTCTGTTCTTCTGTGTCTTTTTTCTTTTTTTCTTATACATCTTTATTGGAGTATAATTGCTTCACAATGCTGTGTTAGTTTCTGTTGTACAACAAAGTAGATCAGCCATATGCATACATATGTCCCCATATCCCCTCCCACCATCCCTATCCCACCCCTCTAGGTCGTCGCAAAGCATTGAGCTGATCTCCCTGTGCTATGCGGCTGCTTCCCACTAGCTCTCTAGTTTACATTTGGTAGTGTATATATGTCCATGCTTCTCTCACTTTGCCCCAGCTTCCCCCTCCCCACCCCGTGTCCTCAAGTCCACTCTCTATGTCTGCATCTTTATTCCTGTCCTTCCACTAGTTTCATCAGTACAATTTTTTTAAAATTCCATATATATGCATTAGCATACGGTATTTGTTTTTCTCTTTCTGACTTACTTCACTCTGTACGACAGACTCTAGGTCCATTCACCTCACTACAAATAACTCAATTTCGTTTCTTTTTATGGCTGAGTAATATTCCATTGTATATATGTGCCACATCTTCTTTATCCATTCCTCTGTCGATGGACATTTAGGTTGCTTCCATGTCCTGGCTATTGTAAATAGTGCTGCAATGAACATTGTGGTACATGACTCTTTTTGAACTACGGTTTTCTCAGGGTATACGCCCAGTAGTGGGATTGCTGAGTCATATGGTAGTTCTATTTTTAGTTTTTTAAGGAAACTCCATACTGTTCTCCTTAGTGGTTGTATCAATTTACATTCCCACCAACAGTGCAGGAGGGTTCCTTTTTCACCACACCCTCTCCAACATTTATTGTTTCTAGATTTTTTGATAATGGTCATTCTGACCGATGTGAGGTGATACCTCATTGTAGTTTTGATTTGCATTTCTCTTATAATTAGTGATGTTGAGCATCCTTTCATGTGTTTGTTGGCAATCTGTATATCTTCTTTGGAGAAATGTCTATTTAGGTCTTCTGCCCATTTTTTAATTGGGTTGTTTGTTTTTTTGTTTGTTGAGCTCCATGAGCTGTTTGTATATTTTGGAGATTAATCCTTTGTCCATTGTTTCATTTGCAAATATTTTCTCCCATTCTGAGGGTTGTCTTTTTGTCTTGTTTATGGTTTCCTTTGCTGTGCAAAGGAATTTTCAATTCCTGCTCCTGTTTCTCTCCATATATGTTCTTGCAGGTGCTATCAAGGCCCCTTCTGCCTGCCCCTAAGGCCACCACAGCTGTGGTAGAGTTTCCAGTAGGCTGAGCTGCCCAGTTCAAGCACCTTTTGACTTCACGGAGGTCCCATGGGTGCTTGCTCAGCTGCGGCAGGTACAACCCAGAGAGTAAAGGAGTTAATGCCCTAAAATTAATAGCCCTCAACTGATGGAGTTATTATTGCTCACTGTGATGGGGGGCTATTACTTATTGTGATGGGCACTCCATGAATGAGTAAGTGTCCTGCTTCCATGTTCTTCAGGGGGACAAATCTATATGAGTCCCACATGGTTTCTCAAAGGGTCCCCAGTATCGTGAGTTCCAGTCACCCACAGTGGTAACCACTCATTCACTCTACTAGTTTTGACTCCTACATGTCCCATTTTCCCATCATAGTCTCTATTTGTGATTCCTAGAATCACCTCTGATATTAGTCAGGGTTCTCCAGAGAGAAAGAACCAATAGGATGGATGGATGGATGGATGGATCGATAGATAGATAGACAGACAGATAGATAGATAGATAGATAGATAGATAGAGGATTTATTATAGGAATTGGTTCACTCAGCTATGAAGGCCAAGAAGTCCCACAGTCTGCCATCTGTAAGCTGGGGAGTCAAGAAGCCAGTGGTGTAATTCAATCAGATTACAAAGCCTGAGAAGCAGGGGTCCAGCAGTATAAGTCTCAGAGTCCAAAGGCCTGAGAACTAGGAGCTCTGATGTCTAGGGGCAGGAAAAAATGGACATGCTAGCTCAAGAAGAGAGAGAATTTGCTCTTCCTTTGCCTTGTTTTTCCATTCAGGCCGTTGGACAATGCCCACCCACACTGGGTACTGAGTCGACTGAATCAAGTGCTAATTTGATCAGGGTGTTTGATCCAGAGACACCCTCACTGACATGTTCAGAAATCATGTTTTACCAGCTGGGCATCCCTTAGGCCAGTCAAGTTGACACATAAAATTAACCATTGCATCTCCCAAATAAACTTCCTACACCCACGTTATCCTCTCAGAGTCTGCTCCTGGGAGAATCTACACTAAAAACGTCTCAGTGCAAATCCCAAGAGAACTGATTGATTTTTCCTCCCTTAATCACCATTGCCCATATTGAGACAGATCTCTTCACACATTACTGCACAGGCAATCTATTCTTGACTGCTCTTGCGTTTAGACCTCGGGTCTAACCCCCTTTAGGCAGAGGTCAATTACGTGTTACGTGTGTAACACACGGCTCTAAGAGCTGCCTCCCTAGCAGGAGGCCATGAGTGGGACCATCTTCCTTAGAAGGACTCTGAACAGGACAGGCACTCTGACCAACCAGTTCAGCCCAGAACCTGAATATCTGGGTCTATATCTAGGCCTATCCTGATAGTACAGATGGCATGGTCCGCCTCATAGTACATACATATCATTCCAGGCGCCCAAATGTATTTGTGAGTACAAGTGACTCAAACAACTCCAGAGACTCATCAGCCACTCAACTTTGTTTCTTCGTCCTCATAAATTTCTTCCACTAGAATATTCTGTGATGGATTCTGCCAAGAAAGGCTTGAACATCCAAGGACTTGGTAGGCAAATGTGTGTGTGAAAGGAAATAGGGATTGAGCCAGAGACAGCTGGGACAGTCATCAGATGATGATGCAAGTGTGACCCCAAGTAAAGGAGGGGGAGAGGAGTTTGCATGGATGCATCCGAGATCCCTGTGCAGCCAGAGGAAGGTTTGGCAAAGCTACTGGGGAGTCCTTGAGCCACGTTTGCTAGTAAAGGGTCCCCTGCCTCCTGGAATAGGTCTGCCTTAGTTTCCCCACCACACAAGTCCTTGGTGGGGAGCGGCCCATAGGGAGTATGGCCTTGGCAAAAACAGGCCAGATTTCAAAGTGCAACAGCTGAAGTCAATTATATTTCCCACTCTTCAAGCTCCGGGAGACCATTCTCATGGTCACTCATGGACTATATAATTGCCCCCCCCACATTCAGGATGCTCTCTACTGGAGGACCATACATCTTACTCTCTCTGGAATGGCCAAATGATTTGTTTTGGCCAATGGAATGTGAACAGAAGTGAAGTGTGTCACTTCCAGACAGAAGCTTTTAGCCCCAGCATGGGGTTCACCATCGTCTTTTTTTTCTTCTTTCCCAACAACCAGCAAAGCCCCTGAAAGAAGCTACTTTATCAACCTGAGTCCTGAGACAAGGATGACGTGACACAGAGCCACGGTTGACCACGGTCATGTAGTGCAAACCATGTGGTAAGCCACTGAGATGCTGGGTTCTTTGTTACCATGGCATAACCTACCCACACTGACCAATGCACAGCTTCTGCCATCTCTCCCAGTCCTCTTCTCCATCCATAAAAAAAGGCAAATCATCCTGACTTAGGATTTGAGAAAATAATTGCTTTCTCCGCCTGCCTTTCTCTTCACTCCCATTGCCACAGGCAAAAAGTTGAACATTTTATTGTTTGTTAGTTTTTTTTTTTTTTTTTTTTTTCTTCCTTATGATGAGAATTCTTTTTTTTTTTTTTAATTTATTTTTTGCCTGTGTTGGGTCTTCGTTTCTGTGCGAGGGCTTTCTCTAGTTGTGGCGAGCCGGGGGCCACTCTTCATCGCGGTGCACGGGCCTCTCACTGTCGTGGCCCCTCCCGTTGCGGAGCACAAGCTCCAGACGCGCAGGCTCAGTAGTTGTGGCTCACGGGCCCAGCTGCTCCGCGGCATGTGGGATCCTCCCAGACCAGGGCTCAAACCCATGTCCCCTTCATTGGCAGGCAGACTCTCAACCACTGCGCCACCAGGGAAGCCCTGTTTGTTAGTTTTTATTATTAGTTTTCTCATCAGCTAGCACTATTAAGAAAAATGCTTATGATTTTATATCCTGAATAGAACATTTTTTAAAGAAGAAAAGAACAGGCATCTTGATTTTAAAATCTAGAACTTCTGTGATAGAGTATATACTTTGCAGCACTGCTCTGATGGGTTCCTCTTTGGAAACCTTTCCTTAAAATATATATCCAGCATGGCTCTTTGTTTCCATCAATCATTTTCCATTTTGTACCATAATTCTTTTTTTTTTTTCTCTTTTGCAAATCCTTTACAGTGGATTCAAGGGAATAAACCTACCTTTAAGAACTTAATGTTCTAGCTGAATTTATACAACTTCAGATGAACAGGAAAATAATCCTGACAAGTGACAAAAGGTTAATAAATACAAATCCATTTTGGCATCTGTTTCCTCTATTATAAAATAAAGAGTGGAAAAAAGAAGCGTCCAGCAGATGCTGGTTTAGAGCAGCTCAATTGGTCACCCACTTTCCTGCTGAATGGTGCCAGCAGCCTGGTGCTAAGGGCCTGTCTGGATTTGAGGTATGACCTTTGCTTGCCAGGGATGCAAGGTGCCTTGGGAACAGTGCAGAAGATCCCCTTTGATTTAATCTTGGATTAGGATGGACTTTGCAAACTTTTGGCAAGAAAGAGCACACAGAATTTTCTGGAAAAGATGTTTGTAAGGGTGCTGGTCTTCAGCTAAAAATAGAATCAAGGCAGAACGCTGACTAATTAACATACCTAATTATAGGGATTTCTTACAGACAACTGCTCATGTCAGCCTTTTTCTTGTCAGAATGGTCATTGGTGGTGTCCAGTCAGAAGAAATAAACAATTATGCATGGGAAGGCTGCAACTTGCTGTCCAAAGGGAAAAGCTGTGGATGCTTCTGGAGAGTTCCTGTGCCGGGGTAACGGGCCCTACACTTTCAGGTTAGTGTTCACCCCCTGTGTCCCCTGACTCTCCTCAAATCTGGAGCCAGATTCCTTGGTTACTCTGGATACCAAATACATTTGGTTTCTAATAGAATCAGCGGAGTGTGTTCGGGCTTCCAGCTGTAGTAAGATACTCCAACTGGTGGAAACCAATCCAGCTGGAGTACACTTGAGCACAAATCACATGAGATGAGACGGCAGTTGAGGAAAATTATAGTCATAACTTTGCTTTAGAAGCTAAGTCGCTTGCATGATCTCGGAAATGGTACTGATACTCTCAGCTCTCAGCAGTGATGCAGGTGCCAGAACACATTTTTGCTAAAGAGAGTTATTAAAATGCCTTTATCTATCTGGGGTGTGCCATCATTATTAAAAACAAAAGCAGAGAGGAAAATAATGAAGTTGAATCGTGTTCAAGGGGTTCGCGGCCTGACATGTGCTGGCAGTACGATTAATACCAGCATTTAGTGGGTTCCTGAAGCATCCCGTCAATCAGTACAAACACGCCACAATGCCGAATAGCTAAAAAGGTGATTTTTCATAAGCAAGCTCTCCTACAGTGTTTCCACAGTCTGTTTCTGTAGTTTACTGTCCTGTAAGTGTGCACATCAGACAAGGTTTCTGACACATCCACGCTTGCAGGATCATAGAGGGGAGGGAGGGAGCTCCGGGCTCCACGTCATAAACATCTATCCACTCACCCTCCCCCACTCCGACACACTCAGTACTCCATTCCACAGATGAGAAAAACTGAGGTCCATGAAAGTCAAATGAGTTGCCCAAGGTCACACAGCAAGTTAGAGACAACCAGAATTAAAATCCAGGACCAGAACTGCTTCTTCTCTAGAATTCTATTTCATTGTTCATCAACAGCTTCAGGTTGTTGATTTTATTTTTCCAGAAGAGAGTAGGCTATAAATTATAAATAAATCAATAGTACTCCACACCAGATCCCCCAAAGGTAACTCGGTACTGGACGCCTCTGCTTTTAAGACGCAATTAAAACACAGTACATTCCCAGAAACAGATGTTATAGCAATAATCATCTTCAGGCAGACCCAGGCAAGGCTCCGCCAATGTGGTAGAAATCATCACACAGACCAAAAACTGCAGAACGAAGGGACCAAGAAGGCAAGAAATAAACCTAGGCGTCCATTAGGAAATAGCAAATAAAGAAGACAATTGTGACAGGTTGAAAAGTAGGCATTGCCTGTGCGTATAAATGGAGCCCATTAATCTTTGAGGAAGTCAGATCAGAAACACTTGGTGCTCTGAGCTCTGCTTCCTGTTATCTGAATCCAGCTCACCAACCCTTCACGGAAAACTCTGCCATGTGCCAGGCTCAAGATTAGGCATGGGAACACTTACAGCGGTAGACCAAACAGCCGCCCTGCCCTCAGTGAGCTTACAGTCTCATAGCAAAGACAGACCAGAAAGAGGGTTTTTCAGTAACTGTCTTAAGTCCTAATCCACACCGCCTCCAGGAGCTCACAGCCGCGCCGTTCCGGTGAGAGCGATCTCATCCCAGCTTCAGGGTGAGCCCCACAGACTTAGGCTAATCAACGTGTGACGTTTTTGTAGCCCCAGTGATTGGCTCCAGGTGGGCACCTGACCTGAGTTTGTCCACTTAGAGTGAAGCCCGCTTTTCCTCAGTGGTTTGTGCCCTGCTCCAGGCAGTGCAGAGTACAAATATGAGGCCACAGCTGTTGTATGACTGTGACTGGGTGCCAAGTGGGAAGCTTCTTATTGCCCAGAGTTGAGATCCAGGATAAAGCTGGAGAGAAAGAGAAAAAGAACTCCACCCCCTGGCAAAATTCCAAAAAGAGCAGGAGGGGCTTCCCTGGTGGCACAGTGGTTAAGAATCTGCCTGCCAATGCAAGGGACATGGGTTCGAGCCCTGGTCTGGGAAGATCCCACATGCCGCGGAGCAGCTAAGCCTGTGCGCCACAACTACTGAGCCTGCGCTCTAGTGCCCACGAGCCACAACTACTGAGCCCACGTGCCACAACTACTGAAGCCTGTGTGCCTAGAGCCCATGCTCCGCAACAAGAGAAGCCACTGCAATGAGAAGCCCGCGCACTGCAACGAAGAGTAGCCCCCGCTCACCGCAACTAGAGAAAGCCCGCACGTGGCAACGAAGACCCAACGCAGCCAAAAATAAAATAAATTTTAAAAAAATAATAATAATAATAATAAAAAGAGCAGGAAACTCCTCAAAGTTCATTAAAAGGCCACTGCACTGGTCCCCCTTGCACCCCAAGTCAAATGAGGACCGATGAGGAGCCCTCACAGGGTAAAGCGGGGCCGCAGGCGCACACCTCACTCCATGACCGGACGCCTACTGGGCCGGAGGCACCGCTGTCAGGGCAAGGGGAGTGAGGGAGTTCCCAGGTGACATTGGCAGTGTCCCCAGGAAATCGGCAGAGTGACCAGAGCCTTCTTGCCTGGGGAGCTCTCAGGTTGGGCGGCCAGTGTGGAACGTAGGGAACTGGTGTGTCTGGATACAAGGTGGGAGCAATGTCCATCCCACACCCGGTTCCTCGAGGCCATTGGAGGGCGTGGAAGAGGCCGTGGAAGTTTGTGGCTCCACAGGAGTGTCACAGAGGTGAGAAAAGGAGACAGAAGCTAGGAGGCTATGGGGGCAAAGGCCACCACCCATCTGGAGAGGATTCGAGTACAAACTTCTGGAGGCGATGACACGATTGCCCTCTCAGAAGGTTCTTTATCAGGAGGGTGGGATAGAGTGAACTGCATCCCAAGAAAATCTGCTGGTCATCAACATAGATCACCTGAAACCAGAGGGAGGCCGGGAGCCACTCCCACCAGTGAATAAGACACTTGGCCACTCTTCCAGCCCCTCCTCCCAGTGGCACATGCAGAGGCACTGACAATGAAAGGGTTGGGGGGTGGAGAGGGGTGCCTGAGAGCCCCACACCTCTCTCTACTGCATGAACCTCACACCCCAGCTTTGGCTGAGCTGGGGGTAAAGGGAGACAAGACGAGGTCTTAGCAGTGGCTAGGAGATTGGGGTTTTAAACACAAATAAGACTGGGCTGAAGATGCTGAAATAGACTAACCATTGTGTTACTAACTATTGTTGGCTGTAAAGTTATGGAATCTGTTCAGGATATTGGTTGGAAAGGGGGAAGCGAGATTTGAACTAGCACATTGGGAGCAGTGATGGGAGAGAAGAAAACTCTTAAATCCTTGTTCTACAACTTACTAACCCTCTAAGTGGGGATAATGATCCCTAACCTGCAGCATTGCTGTAATGGCTATATAGACTGACTTAGTCCATTCAGACTGGTATAAACTAAATACCACAGCCTGGGTAATTTAAAAGCAAAGGAAATTCATTTCTCACAATTCTGGAAACTGGATGTCCGAGACCAGGGTGCCAGAATGGTCAGGTAAGGACCCTCTTCTTTTTTTTTTTTTTTTTTTAAATTAATTAATTAATTTATTTATTTTTGGCTGTGTTGGGTCTTCGTTTCTGTGCGAGGGCTTTCTTTAGTTGTGGCGAGTGGGGGCCACTCTTCATCGCGGTGCGCGGGCCTCTCACTGTCGTGGCCTCTCTTGTTGCAGAGCACAGGCTCCAGATGCGCAGGCTCAGTAGTTGTGGTGCACGGGCTTAGTTGCTCTGCGACATGTGGGATCTTCCTGGACCAGCGCTTGAGCCCGTGTCCCCTGCATTGGCAGGCAGATTCTTAACCACTGAGCCGCTAGGGAAGTCCCCCAGCCTGATATTTTAAAAGTACGTTCCATATATGCTGCAAACCTTCTACGTCATAAATAAAAGGTCTACTGAAGAACAAATAATGGGAAAGGGCAGTGATGATACTTTCAGGTTTGGGGAGGTGACAACTTTTAAATAAGTCTGCCAACTTACAAAGACAAAAAAAATAAGATATGGAGCAAGGCTTTCTGCATTAATCTCTGGATTACGAGCAAAAAGCTCTGACTTCGTAGGAAATCCAGAAGCCACCCAGGAAGGCCCTCTGAGGATGAACACAAGTCATCAAACCCTCCTGCCTCCTGCCACTGCCTAGAGGGAGGGCAGCTTGAGGTCCTGAGGAAGGCAGGGGCCCAGCTGTCCTTGGCTCAGCCAGGTGGGAGAGGGGCTGCCTGAGCCCTGGGCAACCCGCTAGCAGCTGGCGAGGCCACCCTGGGAGATGCTCAGGCACATTTGTATCAGCCAGGGCTGCCGCTGCGGTTCACAGCTCTGCAGTTCACAGCCAAGGATGATTTCCTCCCCACACAATGAGCAGGAATAAGCAATGTGAGTGAGCCCTGCTCAGCCTCGTCCAGATTCTTCCTTGCCAACCCCAGAGCCAATCCACTGAAAAGTATCCAGTCTACACTCCTGGCTGAGATGCTTGAGTAATACTCCACAGTTCTTACACCCAGAGAAGTCTAGCTCATGCACGTTCTCTCTCTCCTTCTCTGCCTACCCCCATCATCCCCTCCCTCTCCTGCTCCTGTTCCTAGCTGCCTGTCTCAGTATTAACCCAAACTTCTCTAAAAGAGAATAACTTTTTTCTCAGAGATTCTCTCACTGACCCAGTCAGGAGCACCTAAGCAGTGAGGTCTGAGATGTGCATTAAAATTCTGTAAGATGCACTGACAGCCTATGAAGTTCCAGGCCCTGGGTTGGGCCCAAGTCCTACATAGACACGGAGCCAGAGGGCCTCCCAATCTAGTAAAGACAAAGATGTGCAAACAGCTAGTGCAGCCCTTTGAATCTCAGGTGTGCTAGATTTATAATTTTTCTTCTGTAACTCAGGGTCATTCTACTTCTAGCTCTCATTCTGCCCCAGTGACAGAAACAGGATTGACCTGGGTTTGTTCCCTGCTATTCTCCCTGGAGCTGGGTCTCATTGCCGGAAATTAACACATAGTCCAAGAGGGGAACAGAGGGCCTTTGGTCACCGTCTAATCATAGTGGCTGCACAACATCCCTCTGCCCATCTGGTCCTCGGTCTTTGATCTACTGTGTGGGGGAGGGGGTGACAGTGGGGGCAAGAGCCTGTTTTTGAAAGATAATCCGACATAAAGTAGAAGACAGAGTTGGGGGAGGGGCAGACAAAGACTGTAGGCGGGAAGATGAGCTCAAGGGTTGTTTTAAGAGTCCAGGCGGAAAAAAAGGGGGGAGGGGTGTGGGATTTCCCTGGTGGTCCAGTGGTTAGGAATCCGCCTTCCAATGCAGAGGATGCAGGTTCGATCCCTGGTCAGGGAACTAAGATCCCACATGCTGCAGGTCAACTAAGCCCGTGCACCGCAACTACTGAGCCCGCATGCTCTGGAGCCCTCGGGTCACAACTAGAGAGTCCACCCGCTGCAACTACTGAGCCTGAGTGCTCTGGAGACTGTGTGTCACAACTAGAGAGAAGCCCACATTCCACAACAAAGAGCCCACATGCCTCAAAAAAGACCCAATGCAGCCAAATAAATAATAGATAAATAAATAAATAAGTCCAGGGAAGCAATGATACGTTTGGTTGGTTAGGTGGTGACCTTAGGCAGAGGGAGGAGGGAAGGGAATGGAGAGGAGTTTGTGAGGCAGGGTTAATGGGATTTGGGACTGATGAGGTGTGAGGTGCAGGAGAGGGTAGTATTGAGGACGACCCCTAGGTTTTGGCCTTGAGTGACCTTGTGGCTGGCAGGGCCATCTCCCCAGGTGGCTGCACGTGGACCAGGGGATGGATGCATTCTGCTCTCGGCCTGTCGACTGAGATCTGCTGGGGTGGTGACTGGGGTAGATACCCCACCGAGGGCTGAGAGGGTGGGATGGACATGGGTGCCCTCAGAACCCAGGGGATGTCCTGCCATGTACATGGACAAACCACCCAGGCAGAATGCAGAGCCCGAGATGAAAAGAGAGCACAGGACAGAGGCCCGCAGAGCAGCAACATGCAACGGGTGGACAGAGAAAGTGACAATGATGAGGGGATAGGAGCTGGATGAGCGCAGAGGCTGGTGGATGCATCAAAGGGACAGACTTGCCAGAAGGATGTTTCCAGTGGGACCAGCTGCTGCCGTGGGGCCCGTGGAGTGAAAATGGAAAAGAAGCCCTTAGACTAGACGCTAACCGCTGCCACGCTGGCGTCGGCCACCCGTCACACATTGTAGGGAACCAGTGACAAGCAGCTAATACATATTTCTATTTTCATGACGTTTACCATTTGAAAGGTGCTAATAAGCAAAAGGGGAAAGAAGCCAATGGTCTCTTAGGTCAACATGTGCTCCTCACCCTCAGAAGCTAGTTGCCCCTACATGGGGTGTGTGATCTGCACACGACATTCATTACCATGCCTGCTGGGCTCCGGGAATAGGCAGGAGAAGGCTCCCTGATAGCAAGTGTGACCAAACACCACATTTACTTAAGAACTGTGCACATTCCCTGGTCTGTGGGCAAAGAGAAAGTTACTGAAGACCCTGCTGTACAACAGGTACAGATAACCAAGACTAATAACTTAAAAAGAATAAAATGACTGCAAATGGAGTATAACCTTTAAAAATTGTGAATCATTATATTGTGCACCTGTAACATATAATATTCTACATCAACTATCCATAAATTCTAACAAAAGAATAAAATCCCGACTCCCTACCATGGCTTACAAGTCCCTGCATTTCTAGCTACCCCTCCCCCTCAGCTTCCTCAGCCTCTGTGAGCCAGTCACACTGGTCATGTGGCAGTTCCTCAAACATCCGTGTTCCCTCTCACCTCCAGCCCTTTGCACATGTTTTCCCCCTTTCCTAGAATGTTCTCACAGGATTCAGCTTAAATACTCCTTCCCCAGAGGCTGAGGAGCTGAAGAGAAATGTAAGAAAAGGAATGGAAAGCAGGTAGTTTGGAGAAGCAACTGAGAGAGCTGAATCTGATTTGTCTGAGCTCAGAGTCAACACACTGAAAGAGTCTGTCTACCAGGCTCGGCAGAGACACCAGCGTCTAGCTTGATGGGAATGTCTGGGGGCACGAGTGTGGGACAGATGACCTCCCCAAATCCTCTGCTGAACAATCTAGAACTACAACATATCCAAGACTGCCACTTATAAGATGGCAGAATAAAGAAGTTACTGACCCCGTTGCCCTTGGAAATCACCCAAAGCAAGAAGAATGAGAGACACAACACAAACTCTATTTCTGACAGAAGTAGGGAGCACCTATAAAGCTGAACCACAATATATGAGGAAGAGTTGCCAGATGCAGAGAAAATTAAACAGAGTTCTGGAAGATGCTGAAAGCACAGAGTGGTGAAGGCTGAGGGACAAAATTAACAGTCCTTTCTTTGGATCAGGGATGGGGTATGTGAGCTGCCTGGCAAGCTCCCTAAATTCTTCAGGAGGATGGAAGTAATAAGGCCAAGGCCCTAAAGTGGAAATTATGTGGATAACATTCTCTGATTACAATGAAACTACACTAGAGATGAGCAACAAAGGCTTTGAAAACACCACATGTCAGAATTTGTGGGCGATAAAGAGTTCTCAGAGAAAAATTCATAATCTTAAGCACTTACCTTATAAATAAGAAAGGATGAGAGAAATGAATTACACACACATTCTCAAGGGGTTAAAAATTAACAGAAAATAAGCCTAAGTAAAGCAGAAGGAAATCGTTAGTAAATAAAACAGAAATCAATGAATTACATACAAGAAAAATAGAAAACCTACATAGAGAGACATATAGATAAGAGAAAAAGACAGACAGACAGACATTTGTTTGAGGGGAGGAAAAAAGCCCTCCAATAACATTGAAAACCACAAGCTAAATTAAGGGATAAGGGTACGAAGCATAAAAAATGAAAATGGAAAAACATGCAGATATATAGTGTAAACTGAAGGAATAATAAGAGACTATTTTTAGTCTCTTTAGAGACTATTTATCAATTCTATTCAGATATTTTTAAAACCTGACTATGAAATAATTTGAAAACCTGAATGGATTGTTCAAAGAAACATGTTACTAAAACTGAACCCCAAAGCAATAAGCAGTTTAAACAGGCCAATTACTGTTGGTGGGGGGAGGCGCCTAGAAAAAAATAGCTACTCATCACAAAAACACCAAGTCCAGATGGTTTCACAGGGAAAACCTACCAAAACTTTAAGGGATAGCAAAACCAATGTTACTTAAATTGTTGCAGAATCTAGAGAAAGAAATAAAGATTCCAAATTCTTTTTTTGAAATCACCACAACATTGGTACCTAAAACCAACAAAAATAGCACAAAAAAGAAAACCACAGTCTGACTGATCTCACTTATGATTCTTGACAAAAATAGCTGACACAAAATATTAGCAAATAGAATCCAGCAATTAGCTAGAGAACTAATATAACATGAGTAACTGGAGTTCATGCCAAGAGGAAAAAGGTAGCTCTATATTAAAAAATATATAAATACAATTAATCATATCAATCAGTCAAATTGAAAAAATATAAGGTATCCACATAGATGCTGAAAAATGATCAGATAAGACTCATATCCATTCTTGATTTTAGTTCAAGTGACCAATCATTGAGATTTGTCTGGAAACAAAGATTTTCCCAGGATGCTGTACTTTTAGTCCTAAAACCAAGAAAGACCCAGGCAAGAGGGACAAGTTAGCTATGCTAATTTCCATAGACACAGGTGAATACTTCCTTAACAATAGAGATAGAGATAAACATGGCTACTGATAGCTGTACATCTCAATCTAAAGCCAGCATCAGAGAAACACTACAAACATTATCAATAAAGTTGGGAATGGGTCGATGACCTACACTCATACCGCATTATTTACCATTGTTACGGAGGTACTAGCCAGAGCAATTATCTAAGAGAATAAAATTAAAAGTATAAAAAAATTAGAAGGAGGAAATTAAATTACCATTATCTGCAGATAATATGATTGTATACCTAAAAAGTCTAAGAAAATCAGCTAAATAATGATTTCAATAATGGTGGTTGAGTGTCTAATAATAATAATCCAAAAAATAGACAGTGTACCTATACAAAAACAGTAAGCTGTTAGAAAATATCATAGAAGAAAAGACACCCTTTACAAAAACAACAAAAATATAAAATATCTAGAAATAAATTTGGACAAAATTGATTCAAATTAACAAGAAATAGACAGTGTTGAAGGAAACAGAGATAAGTATGAAAAAGAAAAGTTGAAGAAATGAATATGCATGCTGTTTTTGTATGTAAGGACTGTCATTTCTCCTAAAGCTAATCTCTATATGTAATGTAATGTGATAAGATTAAAAATACCAACAGCATATTTTTTTAGAACTAGACAAACTGAATTTTGAAACATCTCTTGAGAAGCTGGAGACGAGGGATTTATACAGCACAACATAGCAGAACTTCCGAAAAATAATTGTTATTCACCTATTTCCAAAGCTACCCATCACAGCACCTATTGCCTGTCATTTTTTCCTTTTTCTGTCTCTCTTTTTCACTCTTCCTCTCTCCACTCCCCCTAATCCTGCTGGTTCCCTCATCTTCTCAGGCTACCCCTCCCAATCTCATCCCTTCCCACCTAAAGGAATTTGACCTGCTTTCAAATTCCATTCCTCCTGATCACAAGAGAAGGCACAGGGACTTCCCTGGTGGCGCAGTGGTTAAGAATCCACCTGCCAATGCAGGGGACACAGGTTCAAGCCCTGGTCCGGGAAGATCCCACATGCCGTAGAGCAACTAAGTTCATGTGCCACGACTACTGAGCCTGCGCTCTAGATCCCATGAACCACATCTACTGAAGCCCGCATGCCTAGAGCCCGTGCTCCACAACAAGAGAAGCCACCGCAATGAGAAGCCCGGCACCGCAATGAAGAGTAGCCCCCTCTGCAGCTAGAGAAACCTTGCGCACTGCAACGAAGACCCAACGCAGCCAAAAATAAATAAATACATTTTTTAAAATAAATAAATAAATAAATAAATAAGAGAAAGCACAGAGCCAGGCTTCTTAGAAGAGACCAGGTAGAAATGAAGGAGTAGGGGACAGGGAGAAGAGAGAAAAGCAGAGGAGAGTTCCAAATATTCTCCCTACATCTCTACCCTTAACAAAATACATCTTGCTGAGAAAATTTAATAAATAATATGGATTAATTTGCTTTGCAAATAGCAAGTCCTATACAGGTGGTAACAGTAACCATACTTTAATAGACAGTCAACAGAAAATAATGATCACACATGTAGAATTTACCATTTATAAAGCACTACAACAAAACTATAATGTGGTGGAACAGGTAATATGATTCCTATTTTGCAGATAAGGAACTGGAGACTTAAAAGTGAAATGACTTACTAAGAGAGAAACCTATAGAAGCCTATAATCTATAGAAGGTGCTCTGAAAATGATGCTCAGATTTTTAAAATTATTGACCCCAAATATTTAAGATTGAATCAACCCTTCTATTGCTATATAAGAATCAGCACTGGAAGACATGAACATAATACCTGTGTACGTGAGTACATATGTTTAGTAGTAAACATACTACTTCCCACAAGGGGAAAAAAGGGCTAGAAATAAAATAGGAATCTTCTAAGAGAAATTAACGAGAATGGATCCCAAGATCTATTCTTTACACGTTGATTTGCTGCGACCACAGAGAGCTCAGAGCCTCTGCCTGAGTCTAACTAGAAAGTTTTCACCTACAGATGCTGTAGGTGCAATTTCAAAACCCATGAACCAAGATGTACACAAACTATAACTTAATTTTTTCTGTGACTGGACTATGTTGCCATTTTATCAGTCTTTCAGGTCTTTTTCTCAAGGGTAACATCTTTTTCACATCTTTTCTTTTATCTTTCCTTTCAAAATTGCAAACAATGTTTTAAAAATTGGCCATATTTAGGGTAAGTGCCACCTGTAAGTTAATTATTTCCAGTGAGTGATAACAGCCACACTGCATAACTGCACACCCTGCTCTCTGTCACTGTATCAGTTAAGATTTGCTAGGTTTGCTGCAGTAACAGATAATGTCAAAATCTCTGTGACCTAAAACAATGAAGTTTCTCTTCCACTCATCCAACCTGTTAAAAGTGGGCTGGCCACAGCTTTGCTCACCGTAATCACTCAGGAAGCCAGGCTGATGAGGACCCATCTCCATTTCCATTTCCATGATCTTGGAGGCAAGGGAACGTAAATATGGCAACTGACACGCTGGCCCTTAAAGCTTCTCTACTCATATTCTACTGGCCAAAGCAAATCATGTGGGTGTGCCTGAGTCCAGCAGACTCCTTGAGGGAGAGGCACTGATGATTTTGAACTTGAATACAGTCTACACAATCCTCTTTGTTCTTGAGGCCATGGTCTCAAGAACATGAAAAGCCAGACTGAGCAATGCAACGGAACACGGCTAAGTGGGCCACCAAAGAGTAACCCCAGCCCTGACCTCACTTGCTCCTCTATTCCTAATCAGGTGGAGGTGAGTAGGGATAGCTGTTCTAGCTGGAAACTTTTGACCTCTTGAGAAGCAGGTGAAAGGGAGGTAAATATGTCAATATTTCTCAGGCAAAACTCAAAGCCTTTATTTTGGTGTGAAAGGCCATGTTTGGGGAGGGAGAAAGAAGCAAATGAGTATTTATGTCTCCACATGTCTCAGACTTCTAAATATAAGTGAGCGGATCAAGTCTAAATATCTTAAAAATGACTTGCCTGCAGATGTACAAATATCCATACCCTGGTTATTCACTTAGTTGAGTCAAATTATAAAAATGACTATGACCCTAGAAGCTTAGCTTTTCATTTTAAAATTCTAGTGTACTGATACTGATTCATTCTCATTTTCAAGATTCTGTTCAAAAGTAATATCTGATATGAATGGATAAAGAAGATGTGGTACATATTTACAATGGAATACTACTCAGCCATAAAAAAAGAATGAAATAATGTCATTAGCAACAACATGGATGGACCTAGAGATTATCATACTAAGTGAAATAAGTCAGAAAGAGAAAGACAAATACCATATATCACTTATATGTGGAACCTAAAATATGACACAAATGAACCTATCTATGAAACAGAAACAAAACTAGGGACATAGAGAATAGATTTGTGGTTGTCAAGGGGGAGAGGAATGGGAGAGGGTTGGATTGGGAGTTTGGGATTAGCAGATGCAAGCTATTATATATAAGATGGATAAACAACAAGGTCCTACTGTGTAGCACAGGGAATTCTATCCAATCTCCTGGGATAAACCATAATGGAAAAGAGTACAAAAAAGAATGTATATATGTGTATAACTGAGTCACTTTTCTGTACAGCAGAAATTAACACAACATTGTAAATCAACCATACTTCATTTAAAAAAAATAATATCTGAGAAACTATCTCCAAACAACCATCCATTCTGAAACTTCATCTACTCTGCCCATGGCCCTTGGGATTGATATATGTCTTATTCTGTATCTATACACTGTGTTCTTAATTTCCCAAATTCTTTGTTATAAGCTTACATATAAAATAATTTGCTTTTCTCCTCATTGAGTTCACTGACTTTGGTGTGTGTATTAAACACACAGACTTAGAGATAACAGAGCTAGAGAGGGAGCTGGATAACTCCAAGTTAAATGTTTATATCCTTTTGGCAGCAAGTAGATACCCTGACTCAAACTGAATTAAGTAATGAGGGAATTTATTATTATTATATACTTATTATAACTATACAGTTATATAGACCTTTAATATAATTATAGAGTCTAGAGGTAGGATGAACTTCAAATTTAATTGAATTAGAGGCCCAATGAGGTCATCAGGAATGCAAGTGCTTCCTACTCTTCTACTCCACTAGCCTTGGGGTTGGCATCATTCGTGAGCAATGGAAAGATGACTACTTTATCTCCTTGTAGTTCTTGGTGGATTGGTGAAATTCTTCCTGAAAGCCCTGAAGCACACTTACCCTCACACTTCACTGGGCATAATCATCCATTCCTGAATCAATAATGGGTGAGGGGGCAGGAATTACCAACGTTGACCTAGAGTAGATGGTGAATATCCAATAGCAAGGTCCACCACAATGTGCAACTCACAATAAGATTCTACTTCAGGTCATTTCCCCTCTCTATGCCTCAGTTTCCTTATCTGTAAACCAGGATGATTTCTGTGTTGCATTCTGTCTCTAACATTCAAAGACTCAAGAGTCTCTGAGGAAACAATGTGCTATGAAAATAACATCATCTCTCTAACCTTCAAATTTATCATCTGTAAAATGGGGTAATAATACCTGCCTCATAGGGTTGTTGGCAGGATGGGTGGAGGTAATAAAATTAAAGAGTCTAACACTGTGCCCATCACATTGTAGGTACTCAACAAATGACATAATGATGATGATGATGATTTTATTTATCATGCAGAGAAAAGGCTGATATTCCTAAGAAAACTTAAGAACTAATAGGGAACAAGATGTTGCTTTTTCAAAGAAAACAAATTAATTCTTTCTGAGTTTGTTTTGTTTTGGTTTGGTTTTGGTAGTCCTTTAACTTAATTCTTTTAAGTCATCTTTTGAACTGAAAATAGCTTCATTATTTTCAAGACATATTTCCAGAGGGGAAATTACATTAGGATTGCTATGCCCTTGTCACCATTAACTGTTATTTACATCCAAAGAGGAAAATATATCATTTAAATTCCAGATGCTGACTGTATAATTTCTCTTTCTACGGGCACAGGAATGTTTTCTTATTGTTCAGTTCTATTCTCCCTGCATTTCACAAATCACTAGTGCATAAAATTATTGACATTTAAACAGGTGATTTTCAGCTTCATTTCATGCCATCTTTGGGCTACAATGCAATGGCCAAAGGGTCAAATAAGCAAAATAATCCACTATACTCACCATGCTCTCTAGGAAAGAGGTCTTTGCTCCTCTCCATGTCGGGAGCAGGAAATGATTTACTCAAGACTAGGGAGCAATCACATTAACTCCTTTGGGACATACCACTGCGCTGGTAAGAACCATTTATATAACCATGCAGGGTCAATCCATTTCAAAAAGCAACTACCACAAATGCAAATGTCACTTTATTTCTGATTGACTAGAAACAAAATAAAAAGACTACTTCTCCCATTGAAAAATACTCCACTCACTTACACTGTGAAAATTTCAGTAATTGTAAAAAGCAGAAAACTATGTCTTCTCTGCCAGAGGATTCTATTATCACCTTAGCTCAACCCCAGTGGATTTAAATAATTCAGGTCATACTTTCATGATTGGTACCACGTGTGTGGTGCAAATCCTCACTGTGAGAGAGTTTAGAGAAAAGACATCAGCCGTTTGCTAATGGCTGGGGTTATAGAGTCTTCAAAAGACCCGCCAGGTTCTCTGTCTATCCCAAGAACTGAAACCAACAAACTTTCCTGGCTTTGTGCTAAACAGTTCTGGGACTGAGTACTCCTTGTTTTTCCTTATCAACTTTATTGAGGAATATTTATGTACAAACAATACTTTTTTTTCTCAGCACTTAATAATACTGGGACCAGGCAAAAAATAGTTGGCTACTTGATCCAAGAAATACTTGCACCTAGGAAGTAAGTCTGTAAAATAATGACTTACTTTGTAAACAAGTACTTAGTTTACTTTTTAAAACTAACAGCTTATGCACCAATATACACACCTCAAAACCCTCACCTCTATATTACATAAAGTACCATGTCATAAGCTCTGCCTAATACCAGTTAGTTCTCTGCCTTGTAAGACTCTCCTTAAAATCATCCAACCCAGGTCCTAAGACCACTAAATATCCTCCCTGATGCTCCCTTCTGGGATACTCCTAAGACGCTGTCAAGGCCGGAGTATGTCTAACATGCTTACCTTTCTTTGACCAACAGGCTTTTCTAGGGGTTTCTTTGGGATGGTGATGGGCAACAAGTCTTTCCTACAGAAAGAGATGGATAAAGCATTTTTAATCCTCCTTCTCAATAAATTTCCATTTCCTTGTCAACCATAATTAGTAAACAGTCATTGTTTTCTACATATTGGGCTATACCTTAGGGATTGTATCAAAGAGTCTGATATAGAAGGTGTCCATATGGGGGTACGGATAACTTGGAGACAGATAAAAGACTGGGAAGCTAGCAGGCATGAGCAGTGAGTACTTCTCTGATACAGGATGACTGTATATATAGTGAGAGAGAGAGAGAGCACATGACAGAGAGACAGAGAGACGTATAACTGAATCACTTTGCTGTACACCAGCAACTAACACAACATTGTAAATCAACTATACTCCAATTTAAAAAAAAGAAGAAAAAAGGAAAAAAAAAAGAGGGGGTGAAAAGGCACTTGAAGGAAAATCCAATTAAGTATTCAAAAGATTACAAAAGTCAGGAGAGACCTGAATAGCTATTCCTGGTCCTTCCTTGTGGCCATTTAAATTCTGCCCAAACACGTACAATAGCTATTTATTCATTTGGAAGCTTATTTCCTCAAATGCCAAGACATCATCAAAGATGTTCCATGTGGCATGCAGAAATCCCTTTGAATATAACCGCTTTATTTATTCTGAAAAAGCAACCAACAATTAAAAATCTTCACAATTTCATGGGCATGAAATACAAAATGACAAAAGCAGATTCAGGGACACATCCAGACTCTCTCCTCCTCTAAGCTTGTAACTGAAAGGACAAAGCAATTAAATGAAACCAAACAGTGCCGCAGAGTGTAAAAAAACCATCCCACATGGTCTGCTCCTCAGGGTTCCACCCACCGTCACCACCAAGTCCCGGGTACCTTTCTCCCATTGACTTACCCTTGTTGACTTGTACTGTTCAGCAGTTAGACTTGGAAACCACTCCTTGGATCTGAATCCTTGACTCAGCTCCTCCACTTACCAATGATGTGAGTTGTGAGAAGTTACAGAACCCCTCTGTACCTCAGTCTCCTCATCCACAATAATGAGGTTACGAATTATGGCTCATAGATTGTAAGAAGTATTAAATTATAATCATAATTTAATAATGCACGGACAGTGTTTATGCGAATCAAGATGTGATTGATTATGCTTGGGTCATAAACAATCCCCAAATCTCAACCCAGCGAAAATTCGTTTCTTATCCATGCTACATGTCCAGCTTGGATCACTAACTTCTGGATACATGCTTATACAATAAAAAAAGAATGTGACAAAAGTCACACGGCTTTTAAAGATTCCTCCTGGAAGTGACTCATATCGGTTTCACTAACATTTCATTGGTCAAAGCAGGTCACATAGCTAAGTGCCCGATACAAAGAGCTGGTTTGTAGCAAAGCTAAGAACAGAATGCAGGTCCCTTGGGGCCCAATCCATAAGCTTTTTCCACCACACAAAGCCACAGTCAAGACTATGTTGGACCACCTCTCCTTCTTGAAGGAGCAGAAGCCTTTCTTTTAAAGATATCTCACAATTCAGTTCCTGCCTAAGATTCCCTACCTGAGTCTGCTGACCTTAGTCACACCCCAAGGTACAGATCTTTCAATCTTTCTCGCTCATCATAATGTACTTCTCCTTATGCCATTTGTTTACTCACTCATTCATTCATTCAGGCAGGCATTTAAAACTTGCATGTGCCAGTCAGGATAAGGGAGTGACAAAGTCCAGAATGACCCTCCTGTAATAAACAACTAGAAAACTGGGAAGGAGCAGGGATATAGGACACAAATATTTTCAGATACTGGACAATAGGCAGTTCAGGACCATGATCTCTGGGAGAAGAGAAACGAATGAGGAATAATCTACAATTGCCCCATCTTTCTGCCCAGAGACAATTTCCAAACCACAGTGCAGGCATGGGGGGCTGAAACAGAACTAGGTGATCTTGCTGAGTTGAGGAGACAAATGTCAGAGTTTAGGGAGGTGGAGATGGCCAGAATTTTCAGTGTGGAGTACCCAAAGAGGAAGCTACACAGAGAAAGGACTCCAGAAATAGAGTATCATCTTGCTTCTTCGGCTTAATACTAATCCAGGCTCCACCCACTGTGGGCACGGCAGGCACGTGTCACACTGTGCAGGGTTCACGGCAACACCTGAAGTAAAAGTGCTACTGGGCTGACCAACCGTCCAGTTCTCTGTGTGTGTGTTAATGTGATATGCGTGTGTGTGTGTGGTGTGTGTGTGTGGGGGGGTGTGTATGTGGTGTATGTGTATGTGGTGTGCGTCTGTGGTGTGTATGTAGTGTATGTGTATGTGGTGTGTGTGATGTGTGTGTGTGTGTGTGTATATAGTGTGTATGTGGTGTGTGTGTGTGTACACATGCATGTGAATGTGTCTGCGTGAGTCTCCCATCTGTTTCCATGACCACAGCCTGAGTGACAGGGTGAGCTTGCAGATTCTAAAGGCACTGGCCCCTCTATTCTCTACACAGCCTCCAGGAAAAGGCATCACTGGTTACTGAGTTTTAGGACACAGCTGGGTTTGGCCCAGTTAACTACAAGCCAAAGATTCTGGGCTTTTTTCTTGATTATATTACTTATTTAACTTTTTCTTTAGCACAAAAGTAATATATCGTCACCATATAAAGTCAATGAAAAGCAAAAAGAATATAATAAAAGTCTCTGATAATCTCACTATGCACAGATAACCACTGTTACCATTTTTGTAAAATTATTTTCAGTATCTTCTTTTTTCCATAAAATTAGGATCGGAGAATATATATATTTGTCTATATATATATATGGAGTATTGTAATCTGCTGTGTCAGTCAGAGTTCCAGCAGGAGCAGGAGGTATCCTTAAATTAAGGTAAATTAAGGGGTGTTTAACAAAGGGCTGTTTGCATACGCATAGGCAAAGACTCAGAAACCATGAGGGACAGTGCAGTGCCCTGGGGCTAACAACAGCAGGGAGGTGTCGTCCTCGGGCCTGAAGGGGCAGGATGGGGTGAAATTACCACAACCCAGGGACAGAGATGGCTGATTGGAGGGGGGGCCTGAGAGGACCTGAGATTTTTAGTCCCAAAACAGAGCCAGCGAAGGGAGGGAACTAAAGGAATGAAGTCCCGGCCTCCCCCTCCTCGTCCCCTTCAGTCTCCGCCATGCTGCCAGGACTGAACCCACCTGGAATCGAGAGGGCAAAGGAGACGGGGTGGCAGCAAACATTTCCTGTAAAGAGCCAGATAACGGTTTAGGCTTTGTGAGCCATCTGGTCTCTGTCACAAACACTCAAACCTACAGGTTTATAGCATAAAAATGGCTATAGACAATATTTAAACAAATGGATGTGACCAGATTGGGCCTGCAGGCCACAGTCTGCCAAGCCCTGGTGTAGACCACATGGGTCAGCCCCCCAGGCCACAGAGCAAGGAGAAAATATGGAGAGTAGGTCTACAAGGTTTAAGGAGAGACACCTAGCTACTTGCTTTAATGGTCTAACATACAGCAAACATTTCACCAGGCTTACTTTTCTTTGTGAACCTAGTGGTAAGGCAACTTTATTGGAAACAGGGCTAAATACTGTTCAGCAAATATTACAGAAGTAGTATCTAACCTTATATATATACATAAAATTAGGAACATACTTTACTGATCCTATTCTTTTCATTTATTCTCCTTATTTGTTTGTACCTCATCATGTTACAAGAAGATTTTTAACAAGGCTTAAATATGCAATATGATTTGAAATTAAGTTTGAAATAAATCAGTGAACTTGTAGGAACTTACCTTGTAGATATAATCATTTATGTGCACAATACTTTACATATTCAGTAAGAGTCAAATTAAACTAAAAATAAATGAATGAACTTGTAGGAATTTACCCTGTAGATATAAGCATGTATATGTACAAAGACATATACAAAGTATATTCATTTCAGCATTGCTCTTAATAGCAAAAAAAAAAAAAAAAAAAAAAAGGGAAATAGCCAAATCAATTAGGAGATGGTTACATAAATTAAAGCATATCCACAGAATAGATACTTTTCAGCCATTATTTAGAAAACTCTACAAGAATGGATGTGGAAGGATGATCTCCAAGATGTGGTGTGAACATTTAAACAGTATGCTATTATTTGTATTACAAAGATATGTATGTATGCTGTTATGTGTGTATGTATATTTGTATATATATATATACAAACATATATGCTGGCATATAAATGTATACATATATGTGTATATGTATTTTTATTCCTTAAGACGTTGTTAATGGATAGACAGACAAGAAATTGGAAACAATCGTTGTCCCTGGGAAGGGGAATTATGTGACTAGGGTGTGGAGTCATGGGGAAATGCACTTTTACCTATAAATACTTTTGTACATTTGTAATTTTGTACTATTCACTTACGTTACCTATTCAAAACAATTTATTCATTCATATAAAATTTAAAAGTGGGTGAGAAAAGAGCATAAGCTGGTATATATGTACAGTATGTGTAGCAGCACATATTTTCTGGTTTATATTAACTCTCCTCTCATTATCTAGTTTGAGGGAACTTGATCATCCCGACATTCCAGAGTATCACACTGGTCCCCTACATTGGTGGTATTTCACCAGTTGAATCTAGAAAATAACACTAACTTTCTATTCTATTTAGTAAGACACAGGTTTGTCAGGATGAAAGATACACCCCATCGAGCCAGGGGCCTGCCTCAAGTGAAGTTCCTAGGGGTGTAGTGGTCTGGGGCAGGGGGGTCTAGTCCCTTTAAACTGAAAGACAAATTGCTATACTTTGTCTACCTATCACTAAGAGGGGGGCACAAGAACTATAGGGCCTCTTTGGCTATTGGAGGCAATATACACCACATGTTCCATTTATCAAATAATGAATAAAGTTGCTAAAAATTACTGGGGCTCAGAGGAAGAGAAGGCTATACAGTAAGTCCAGGCTGCCAACCAGACTGGATTGCCACTTGGGGCTCAAAGTCCAGCAGTTACAATGGTACCCAGGATGCTGCGGCAAACAGGGATGCTTAATGGAACTTCTGGTAAACCCCAATCAGAGAATTCAAGGGCAGATATCTATAGAATTCAGAGTAACGCCATGTCTTCTTCGTCTGTAATTATTCTAATTGTGAGAAATAGTTGTTGGCTCACTACTGTGCCCTGGGTAGAGGCTGAACATCTAACCAGGCGGTATCAAGCGACCATGTTGTCTGAGCTTCCCATCAGTAACTTCCCATTGTTATCTGACCCACCAACCATAAAGGTCGATATACATAGCAGTAATCCATCATCAAATGAAAGTGGTTTATCCAAGATCGGGCTTAACAGGTCCTGGAAGCACAAGTACGCTGCACTGGCTTAGACTCCCATAGCAAACATTCTTGTTGCATTGCCATTTATCCCTTAAACCATACCTGCAGCCTCATGGAACTTTCCTATAACCGTTTGACTGAGGAAGATAAAACTCAGGTCTGGTTTACAAATGGTCTACACAATATTGTGGCACAAGGCAAACGGAAATATTACTGATTCACTCTGAAGTGTCTGTGAAAAAGTATTGAGGAATTCTTTCCTGGGCAAAACTTGAAGTAGTACATCTGATTATCCACTTGGCCTGAATAAAGAGATGGTGAAAGGGATGGATCAATCCTGAGTCTTGGACAATGAATAATAGTTTACCCACTTAGTCTGGAAAGTGGAAAAAAAAAGAAGCCTGATGACAAAAGAACACTGACGACAGACGGCTGAAGGAAGAGATACTAGTATATACATTCCAGCAGATATTGCAGAAGCAGAACCAAAGATACCAGATGTAAGAGTAAGGACCTCCGAAAATCTGCTTCTCCAGAAAAGCAATGAGAATATCAGCAAAATTGTAAAACTCAACTTTTCCAAAACTCTGGAAAGTAACAAAAGGCTTGCAACAATGCAAGGCAAAGAACCGAATCATGGTAAGAATAGCCAGGTTTGTGTCATTTTCACTTGCCCTATTCTGATTCCCTCCTCTCCCCAGCTTCACAGTAGCCTTGACAATCACAGTTCTGCAATCAAAGTGAAAACTACCAGCCTAGCAGCCACTGGAGGAAGCAGACAGGCTTGGAGTCCCCAGAATCACCACTCCAGAAAACTGTTATTATTTGACCTCTCTTGCAGTTCCCTGGACATTGTCACTAAGCAGGTCTTTATGTGACTTGACTCAGAGCTTACTCAGAGTGAACAACCTTTTCCTCGGGGGTATTTATCAAAAACAATCAGCAACAATTGTTTAATATTGCACTTGCCTGAGGTGGCAATAACAGTTGGGACAAACAACAAGCTGAAAAGAAAC